>NC_092872.1:320211885-320887240 GCF_028372415.1 Notamacropus eugenii | reverse complement strand
TGAAGACCAACAAAAACACAGCATAATAGCATTCTATCACATTCGTATAGCACAACTTATTCACCTCAGTTTTTGAACATATTCTATTTTCAGTTTTTTGTTTTTACCACCATAAAAAGAACTGCTATCAATATTTTTACACAAAAGTCCCTTTCCTTCTTTTTTTAATCTCTTTTGGGTATAGGCTTAGCATGGGCACAGTTGGGTCAAAAGGTATCCTTTAGCAACTTTTAGTGGTGTAATTCTAAATTGTTTCCACAATAGTTGTCCCCATTCAGAGAGTCAACAATAGTGCATCAATATGTCCATTTGACCATAGCACTTTCAACATTTATCATTTTCCTTTTTTGTCCCTCTGGTGTGAGGTAGAATCTCAAAAGCGCTTTGTTTTCATCTTTCTAATTGTTAGTGATATGACGTAAGCATATTTTCATGTGTATACACACACACACACAAACAAACATATACTACCAGAATATATATATATATAAAGATAGTTTGAATGTTTTCCCTTGTGAACTACCTATTCACACCTTTGGAGATTTTTTTTTTAAATTGGAGAATTACTCATTAATTTGATTTTGTTCACATATCTGGAAATCAAGAGCTTTATCACAGAAACTTGCTGTAAAGATTGTTTTTAATCTTACCTCTATTTGATTTGTTTTTGCAGAACTTTAGAAATTTTACAAATGGAAAGTTATCCATTTGTAAGTTGTAAAAGAATTCTTCCAACTGAGGCCTGATGTGTTTCAATTTCATTCCTAAGGGGAGTCTCTGAGGTTTTTTATTTTTATTTTTTCATCAAATTGTTTAACTGAGTTGAACTATAGCATTTCTTTCTATACAGTGTGTTTCCCTGACATCTCCACTGATTTTTTTTCATTCTACCTTCCAATTCTAAGACACCTTGTCAATTTTCATTACGGTTTCCTAAAACATTTTTTGTGATCATACAAAGAAGAGTCTGTGAATTCTTAGAATTTTCCATTTAACCTTTGGTTTTGATATTATTTCTCAGATTTTCTTCTAGTTTTTGTTTTTTTTTCTATTTCTTATTTTGTAGTTGTCATTTTTTTTTCTCTCTAGTTCATTCTACTTATTAAGGCATTCATTTTTTTAATTCGGTTTCCTGTTTCCTTTTCCAAGGTAACAGTTTTCCTTGTCACTTTTTCGTGCATATTTTTTTTTTCCATTTTGTGTCCCTTGTTTCATTTCCAACAGATCCATGCACAGTTTCTGAAGAACAGAAAATTATTTTTTAAATGACTTAGCATGAACTTATATGATTGCTTTTATGGATATTCCCCACATCAAGGGATTGCTTTGTGATGTTCAAAATTTTCCTTGTGCATTCGGTGAGGTAAGGGTTGGGGTTATGATAAGTAGTGAGGGCACCTGCACATTGGTGAAACTTTACAACTGATTAGTATGGCCTAGGCCTCCATGGTACTGAGTGTTTTGGACCAGACTGGTCTTCGTCTTACTCGTATCTACTTGGGGCTATCTCTTGTCACGGGACTTTGGGACGTCTTTCTGCCCTAAGATCCGCCTTAAGACCACACCTGGAGCTAGATCGGAGCTAGGCTGTGTTAACTTAACTAATTCCTTCCCTACAGTTAAGATTTTACTGTACCTGAGAGTTGAGGGAGGGGGAAATAAAAAGTGGAAACATAGAGAAAGAAGAGTGACTCAACAGCCCATCTTCCTATCATATAACAATAGAACCAGACTCAGTTTCATCACAGAGGAATCAAAGTATCGTGTATCTTCCTACTTAAACTGATTATGCTTGATAACTAGATGTTATGACCCGTTGTTGCTTCACACAGTATTCAAGAAGCCTTGAGGAAGGTGATTTGGAGAAAAAATCATCACAGTAAACAGGAATCCTGCAAGGAGAAGAAGTTAAAAAGGGCTTAAAAGGAAACACTATTTTGTGAAATCTTTGATTTCAGAAATAAGAAAACTGAGGTCCTGGAGAGATAATATTGCTTTTCTTGGACTACAGCAGTCTCATTTAATTCTTATTGACATTGACTGTAAGCTTCACTGAGCACATTCTATGGCTCCCTGAATTCATAGTCAAGTCAACAAACATTTACAAATCATTGGTTATGAGGCGGGACTAGATATAAAAATAGAATGAATGAAATAATTCCTGCTTACAAGGAGGAGGGGAGGAAGTGAAGAAAAGCACATAAGGACATATAGAATGTAAAGTAGTTCAAAAGAAGGTAGTTTGGGAGGAAAGGAACTAGCATTTGACAGGCTCAGCAAAGGAATCATGTAGAAGGTGGTGTTAGACACACATTTGGAAAGAAGGGAGATTTTATGCATTAGAAGTAAGGATGAAGTGCATTTAAGGCATAATTAATAAGAGGAGAAAAGTTGCCTCTATGTGGTTTTCCACTGGCGTCTGTCCTTTTTCCTTGGCTGGCATCTCTGTGTGGTAGTGTCGTTCTTTAGAAGTGTTTTTCTCCTCTTTTCCTCATCACACCATAACAATTTTAGTTATCATTTTCAGAATATACACAATCTTTGGCAACATGGAAAGATCTTTCGAGGAGTTAAGTAGAAAAACGTCACCTAAACTCTAGTATGATTTCATTTATTATTCACCCAGAACAAGAAATAACAGCAAGATGACAATAGATGATATACAAGAACAAGTGGAAACAAGGTTTCATGTTATAATCAAAATTTCACTTTAATTAGATATAGTGGACTTTGCCCAGGACCTGCCACGACCTCCATTAAATGCAAGGAAGTGTGTGTAAGAGAAATGTGGTACTGCGTTTTACCCATGTGTGTTATACTTCCCATGCATCTAAGTAAGTGTGACTTATAGGGAGGTACAATTAGATGTCTCTGTTGTGTTTTGCCTGTACCCTTCTCTATGAGCGACTTTAATTCCTATCTAGAAAGGAACATAAGAGAGTATCCAGGCTCTGGGGTAATCACACAGGGATTAGCAAGCTCAGATTTTATCTATCCTACCTCCCAAATATGATTAGCCTAAGAAAAATCAATTCTAGGTACAAGTTGAACTTAAAAGGATTTTTTCTGTAAAATCTGGATTCAGTGAAAAGGCCATAGGCAAGGGCCTAGAAGACCACGTGTCACCTTGAGGGCATAGGTTCCCCACCTCTGGCCCAAGATATATAACAAAGGCTAAACTCCTTTCCCACAATATTGGAGTTTTACACTCAGCCAAAATGTTATTGTGAAGTGGTTTCACTTGTATCTGACTTTTTCTGACAAATCTGGGGTTTTCTTGGGAAAAATGCTGGAATGGTTTGCACTAATCTTCATCAATTGATTTTAAAAATGAATAAACTAAGGCAAGGAGGATTGAATATCTTTCCCACAGTCACACAGCTAGTAAGTGTATAATTTGAATTCACAATGATGTGTTTTCCAGGCCCATCAATTCATCCACTTTCTTCACATAGCTGGCCTATGTACACAACACAGAGTAGTAAATTCCTGTAATAATCTAGTGTGTGATAAACCAAAGACACATGTTTTGGGGACACAAATGCAGTATTTCACCGAAACTACTGATACAACTGAAAAACAGTTTGGCAGAAAATAAAAAGATGTAAACCCCACACAGTGTACCAAGATAAGATCAAAATGAATCTATCATTCAGATGTAGACGGTAATACTATGGGTAAATTAGGGAAGCATGTAATAACTTAACTGTCAGTTCCATGAATAACACATAAGTGTATGACCAAAGAAAGGAAAGACAGGGTTACAGGAAGCAAAATGGATAATTTTCATTATATTAACTTACACTTATATACCACTGAAACCAATACAGCCAAGGTCAGAAGGAGAGCAGAAAGTTGTTAAACTATTTTTATATTATGTGTCACTGATAAAGGCCACATTTCTCAAAAATATGAGAACAGATTCAAATCTATGAGTATACAAATTACTACTCAGTAGATAAATGGTCAGCTGTGAATGGGCAGTTGTCACATCAAGAAATAAAAGCAATCTATAATCATAAGAAAAAATGTTCTAAGTAGGTATTAATTAGGAAAAAAATTAAAACAACTCTGAGGTACAACATCACATCTATCAGACTGGCAAATACGATAAAAAAGAAAGAAAAATGACAAATATTGAAGGAATGAGGCAAAATTGAGACATGAATGTACTGTTGGTGAAACTGTGTATTAATCCAAACACTCTGGAGAATGATTTGGAACTATGCTGAAATAAACATAAAATTGTGCATAACCTTTGATTCACTTCTAGATCTGTGTGCCAAACAGATTTTTTTTAAATTTGGAAAAAGACTTATATGTACAAAAATATTTATAGTTGCTATTTTTGTGGTGCCAAAGAATATGAAATTAAGAAGATTCCATCAATTGGGGAATAACTGAAGAATATATGGTATATGATTAAAACGGGATGCTATTGTATACCTCTAAGAAATGATCAGTAGAATTGTTTCAGAAAAAACCTGAAAAGACTTAGGTGAATTGCTGCAAAATGAAGTGAAAAGAACCAGGAGAACATTGTATAAGACAATATGAATAACGTATGATCAACAACTGTGTACAACTTAGGTATTCTTAACAATTCAATAATCCAAGACAATTCCTAAGGATTCAACATGAAAAAAATGCTAAATAGCCACTGGACAAAGAAATAATGGAATCTGAATGCAGATCAAAGCATATCATATTTCCCTTTTTTTTTTTCTTTTCTTTTGGGCAGAAGGTGTCTACCCCAAGCAGAAGACTGTCCCTAGTCAAAGGGGCAGATGTGAACAGTTTGTTCCAATAGACCATGAAGACAATGAAAGCAAGTGCTTTAGCGCACTCAGAGGTTGGGTAGACAGTGTGTGTGCCAAGGTCATCAACTGCATCCTCAGGCGTCACCACGCATCTTGACTTTTGGCTTGCCACTGGAATTCGATGACTCTGGAAAGGAGAGGGAGGATGATGAGTTCTTGCAACTGTGCCTCACTTAAATCCAATTTGTGCACCAGTCAGAAAACAATTCCCATACCATTTTTGCCTGCCTCAAAATCCTGTGGTGATAGGTAAGTGGTGATAGAAACAGGGAGTGGTAATCAACAAAGTGAGCACTGATTATAGAGTTTACTTCTCACTGAACTGAAGCAGCAGTGGGATTCAGAAGGCCCCCAGGTGTCTACACAGGTTTGTTTGTTTTTTTTTTTTAAGGAAGTCACTTCTCATCTACTGGCATAAGAAAGAGGCTAAAAGAGGTACTCTAAAAATTGTCTGCTTCAACTAATCTAATTCTGGTCTGTTTACTAAAGTACATAAAGATCCTACCTTGTAGTCAAACCATAAACAGAAAAAAGACAAAAACTTTTGCCAAGATAAGTCACATGAATGTTTGCCCTGTTATGAACAACAAGAAATTCAGATTTCAAAAATATTCTGCTGTGAAAGAACTCAGTAATTATGGTGTAGAAATAGCAGCCCTGAGTGAAACAAGGCTTGATACGATAAATGATAAAATAAACGCTTTCCAAATTTGGAGCTGTATTTTCTGGAGAGCTCACTGTGACAAGGAGTGTTATGAAGCTGATACAGTTTTTTCAATCAAATCTAATCTAGTCTACAAATTTATTCGCCTCCAAAAAGGGGTCAACAATAGGTTGATATCAAGATGGTTGTCATTTAAAGAAAAGTTCCCTGCCATCATCATCACCTTGCATGCTCTCACCATAACAGCATGGATCAAGCCAAAAAACAGTTTTATGAATAACTGAACATCCCCATTATCAATGTGCCAAAAGAGTACAAGTGTATAAATCCGTGCCAAACTTGGTATCAGACATGGCATAGAGTCATCAGAAAGAATAGAGAAAAAACAGCAAAAGGTACTTACTGCTGAAGACTTGGGCATTTCATAACCTTCTCATCACCAATACTCTTTTCCATTTATCTAAGTGCAACAAAATTTTGTGGATGCACCCTCAGAGTGAACATTTTCATTTACGAAACTACTGTCTGTTGCAAAGGATGAGAGTGACAAAAGTGATGTGTGGCACAATGTGTTGGACCAATTCTATGATTATCCTCTCCAAACTAAACACTTGCAGTAACAACAGTGGGAGCCTAAAACAAGATGAGTAAGGCAAGTCTTAATATCAACAGAATGTAGCACTTCTCCATTCATAGACAAACTGAGCCAACATACAATTGGCAACAAGGGCACATAAAAGGAGTTAATAGCTTTGAAAGATTTGGTGTACATAATTGCCTTTACTCATTTGGGCCAGAACACTTTCAAAAATCAAAACTGTTTGATGAAAATGAAGGGGAAATTCAGAAGGTGCTAAGTGAAAAATGAGAATTCCATAGGGCTTACCAGCAGGAGTTCATCTTTCCTCAAGATGGTTGCATTTAATTCTACCAAAAGTAAAATGAAAACAAAGCTTAGAGAAAAGTAAAATTCATGGCACAGCAGGAACACAGATGAAATTCAGTTTTACACTGATAGTAAAAATCCAAGAAGCTTTTATGATTCTCTGAAGAAAATGTATGGGGAAAAGATCTATGGGGCATCTCAACTACTAAGCACTGATAGAGTCACATTGATTAGGGTAAGGGCATGTTCCTAGAGAGGTAAGTTGAATCTTTCCACAGCATTCTCAATAGACGTTCATCACTGCTGAAGCCATTGATCATATACCTCAGACTGAAGTCAATCCCTCTTCTAGTTGAATTTCCAACTGAAGAAAATTTATTGAATGCCGGTGGGCTCCTCTCCTGTGACAAAATACCTAGTATTGATTCCATTTCAGCAGAGATTTACAAGGCAGGAAATCACTGAAAGAAGTCTTCTCGGTTATATGGGAAAAGGAGGCTATCCTCCTGAAGTTCAAAAATTCCTCCTTGTCCATTTCTCTAAAAGTAAAGAAAATGAATTGTCCTGTGGCAATTACAGAGGATGATGAACTCTGTCTTAGTCACTGCTGACAAGATTCTTCCCAGAGCCCCTCTTAGTAGACTGATCGTTACCTGGAGTCTAGTCATCTACTCAAGATTCAGTGTGATTTCAAAAAGGCCTGAGAAATGATCTATAGTCCATATGGTGTTTGTTGCCAGCTAAAACTAGAAGAAATGACAGGAGCAGAACAGAAATTTGTACATAATTTTTTCCAATCTGACCAAGGCCTTTGACCAAGGAGAGTCATGAGAGTCTGTGACAAAATTTAGTTGCTCAGAGAAATTCTTTAATATTACAGGTCACTTTGATGACAGCATACTTGCACAGGAACTAGAAAAAGTACAATGTAATCGCACTTTTCTAGTCAAAAAGGAGTAAAGCAGTGCTTTTAAGCATGAAACTTAGAGCAGTTTGGTCAGACTACTCAATAAGGACAAAAATAGCACCAAGGGAAACTGAAGGTTAATAATTAAATTTATAAAGGACTTTGTCGTCATGAACATTATTGGTTCTTCAAACCAGTGTTATGGAGAGAGTAAATTTTAAGAAGAAGTCATTCTAGCAAAGTTTACACGTTTGATTTAACAGTTTTGTGACTGGGAGGTGGAGCAAAGATGGCAGAGTAGAAGAAGAGATCTGCTCTAGCTCTACTCCCAGAGCCCATAAAATACCTGTGAGAAATGTCGTTTAATAAATCCTAGAGAAGTGGAAGTCACAAAATGACAACGTGAAAAAGATTTCCAGCCCAAGACAACCTGGAATGCTGACAAGAAAGGTCTCTTGCACAACGCTTGGAGTGGAGCACAGCCCATGGAGCTGAACCCAGCATTGACCTTGCTGTGCAGAATGGCCTGGATCAGAGCAGGCTTCAGGGCATGAAATCACAGGCAGCAGGTACAGTTCCCGGATTTCTCAACACACCAGGGTCAAAGACAACCTTCAATATCTGTGAGAAAACTCTTTCACCTGTGCGACAATGGAGAAGGGTCATCCCCTAGACCCTGCCTCAGGAAGTGGCAGGAAAAGAGTCTTTTTTTGGAGCCTTTTGCTAAAGACCTTGGGAGAATTGAGCTGCTGATCTAGATCTCAGCTCTGAGTGATGGCCCTCAGGTTGAGGAGGAGCACTGTCTGATGGAGACTCTAGAGAGGGAATTATACTCACAGACCTTGAATTGAAAAACTTGTAGTTGCTCCCAGACCAGAGCACACGCCAGGAGAGAAGAAAACTCTTCTCCCTTGATTGTGTCACCTTGGAGCAACTCAGAATTTACAGGTCCCTAGAGTATAACCTCCACTTGACAAAGGATTCAAAATCAAGTAAAAGGAAAATGTCCAAAAAAGAGAAGAACAGTAAGATCATAGAAGGTTACTTTCCTGGAGAACAGGTATGTTCTTCCATTCTTTTAGATGAGGAAGAGTAATGCATAACATCAGAGGAAGATATCAAAGTCAAGGATTCTACATCCAAAAACCCCCCAAAATATGCAATAGTCTCAGGGTATGAAAAAACTCAAAAAAGATTTTGAAAATCAAATAAGAGAGGTGGAGGGAATTTGGGAAGAGAAATGACAGGAATGCAAGAAAATCATGAAAGGTGAGCCAACAGGTTGCTAAAGGAGACCCAAAAAGTGCTGAAGAAAATGACACCTTTAAAAATAGAGCAACTCAAATGGCAAAACAGATCCAAAAAACCAGTGAGGAGAAAAATGCTTTACAAAGCAGAATTAGCCAAAAGGAAAAGGAGGTTCACAAGTTCACGGCAGAAAGTACTTCTTTAAAAATTAGAATGGAGCAAATGGAAGTTAAGGACTTTATGAGAAACCAAGAAGTTACAAAACAAAACCAAAAAAATGAAGAAATAGATAACAATGTTAAAGATCTCATTGGAAAAAAAACAAGTGACCTGGAAAATACATCGAGGAGAGACAATTTAAAAATTATTGGACTGCCTGAAAGCCATGATCAAAAAAAGAGCCTAGACATCATCTTTCATGAAATTATCAAGGAAAAGTGCCCTTATATTCTAGAACAAGGGGGTTAAAACAATATTGAAAGAATCTGCCGATCATCTGAAAGAGACCCCAAAAGTAAAATTCCTAGGAATATTGCAGCCAAATTCCATAGTTCCCAGGTCAAGGAGAAAATACATTGAAAGCAGCCCGAGAGTAACAATTTGATAATTGCAAAAATAAAATCAGGATAACACAGGATCTAGCAGCTTCTGCATTAAAGGATCTGTGGTCTTGGAATATGATATTCCAGAAGTATAATGAATAATGATTAAAAACAAGAATCTCCTATTTAGCAAAACTGAGTATAATACATCAGGGGAAAATATGATCACTCAATGAAATAGAGAAGTTTAAAGCATTCTTGTTGAAAAGGCCAAAGTTGCACAGAAAATTGCACTTTCAACCACAAGAATCAAGAGAAACACGAAAAGGGTATCAGGAAAGAGAAATCATAAAGTACTTACTAAAGTTGAACTGTTTACATTCATACATGGAAATTCTTGAAAATTTTCTCAGTATTTGGGTAGTTGGAGAGATTATATACATATGCAAAGAGAGAGAGGCCCAGGGTAAGTTGAATAGGAAGGGATGATATCTAAAAATATAATTAAGGAGTGAGAGAGGAATACATTGGGAAGAGAAAGGGAGAAATCGAATGTAATAAATTTTGTCTCATAAAAGAGGCAAGAAAAGCTTTCTCAGTGGAGGGGAAATGGGAAGAGATGAGAGGGAAAAAGGGAAGCTTACTCTCATCACATTTCTCTTAAGAAGGGAAAATCATGCACACTGAATTTCATATGAAAATCTATCTTACACTACAGGAAAGCTGGGAAGAAAGGAATAAGTGTGTGTGTGTGGGGGGGGGTTATAGAAGAGAGAGCAAATAAGAGGAGGGAGTAATTAGAAGTAAACACTTTTGAGGAGGGACAAAGTCAAAGGACCAAACAGGATAAATGGGGACAGGTATGTTGGAGGAAAATATTGTCAGTCTTTCACAACATTGCTGTTATGGAAGGTTTTACATGACTATGCATGTATGGTCTATATTGAATTGCTTGCCTTCTCAGTGGGGATAGGAGGGCAGAAGAGAAAAAAGTTGGAACTCAAAGTTTTAGGAACGAATGTTGAGAATTGTTTTTGCATGCAACTGCGAAATAAGAAATACAGGTAATTGGGCACAGAAATCTATCTTGCTCTACAAGAAGATGGCGGAGATGGGGATAAGGGAAGGGAGGGATTTGATAAAAGGGAGGGCAGATTTAGGGAAGAGGTAATCAAAATGTATGGTGTCTTGTTGTGGGAGAAGGGGAGAGATGAAGAGAAAATTTGGAACTCAAAATCTTATGAAAATGAATGTTGAAAACTAGAAATAAATCAATACATTTAAAAAATAATTTTGGGTATGTGTTGCTCAGTCAGTCACTAGATGCTTCTCATGTAGGGTCAATACTTTCATACTTCAAGGCCCCAAAACCTGTCAGATTGATTAATGAAATTCCTTACATCAGCTAAAGATATAAACATTTCTTTACACTTGCTGACAATTTTTGAAGGGACACTCTTTGGCCCTATGCAAAGGCATGTTTAATCTGGGCATAATGCATGTGTGTAGCCCAACATGATATTCACCACCCCTACAGTGACCATGAATATCCTGGAACAATTCTGAATGGTGAAGTTCAACAGACTCTCCACATGGAAGACAGAATCAAAGTATTTATTCAGACACCAGAAAGCAAAATCCATCATAGTAACAAAAATCTGCACATAATAACAATGCAGAGAATAACACCTTCCCCAAGCTTTTCCCCTGCTAGGCTTCCCACAAACCAGCTCCATTAAACAAAATCACAAACAAACTCTCTCATTCGTGGTAGCTACCTGCTTGCATCCTGGACTCAGACTGGACGCTGACCAATTTCCTCTCAGGTCTACTTTAGCTCTGGCCCCTCCTATTTTATCTATTCATTTAACTAGTTCCACTACAGGCTCCATGTGACTCAGTCTCATGTGACTCAGGCTTCCATGTCATCCAGGTGGTCACATAGGCCTTTTGATGAATGGGAAATACCCCCACTTTTAATTACATTGCAATGTAACATTGGTGTATGCATATAACACTGAGAACACTAAAATAAAAAGAAATAAAATCGTATATCCTTTTCTTATGATTAATTGATAATGTCTGTAACTGACTACTTAGTTTTGGTTTTAGGTCTCCGAACTTAGTTCAGAATTCAGCTGACTATAATGGGTGAAGTTTTGAAATTCCTTTCTCTTGCTAACCACTAATCTATTCCTCTCTCAAGGATATTGCAATCCTTGAGGTAATATAGCTTGCTATAAGAGAATTGGGTCTAATAACTTTATACTACCAAACTATCCACAAAAATGTCTGGTTTGCTTTCCAAAAAGTCTAAGCTATTTATTTCAGAACTTGCAAGTAGATTGAATTAATCACCACTTCTTAGTCATAGATGGTTCTGCTGTAGGCCTCATTTCCAACTTCTAAATAACCATATTGTTCCCCTCTGCTGCAGATGTACAATCACTCCCGTTGACCTCACGTCCTTGATAACACTTACCTTGTTCAATTCTTTGTTCTGTGGTCTCCAAATTCTATGAAAGGGGTGCTGCCTTTTTCTTAGGGTCTATGACTGGAGAATGAGACAGTCGCACACCCATCTTATTCTCAGATTACCAGCCCTAATAATGGAATGTTATCTTACTTAGAGGAATGTGTCTTAATTTACAATTTAACTTACTGCAATAGACAAAACGCTGTTATACTTCATATGGATACTTTTGTGCTTAATATGTTAAAATGTCAGCAAATTTACTCCTTACATACATAAAAATGCAAATCATGAATAGCACACATTTCAGCAATATGGCAGAGTCTCAATCAGAAAGGAACAGAAGACCCAATCAGCTACAAGTATTGATTTATTCACTACTTACTTTCTGCCAGGTACATTGCTATGCTAAGAAATGAGATATAAAGGAAGGCAAAATATAGCAACTATTTTAAAGGAGGACAGTCTCATTCAGAAACAAAATGAAAATAAAAATTATATATGTATATGTGTATGTATAAATATATACATAAATCATAATTTATCTGTATACAAAACCATATATGTGTGTCTGTGTATACAGTGCAATGATGCTAGATTTAGAAATGAATTTTTTTTAAAAAAAGTAACATGGAAATTCCATAATAAGAAAAAGAGAATCAGGGTCTTGAAGTGGCACAAATTTGAATTGTCTTGGACACGTGTATTGCTTATATGTATCTTTCCACTGGCATACTTTGCATATGTCTACTCTTCCCACTGACTATGTGTATTTGTGTGAAAATATGTCTCATATTTATAGATGAAGGGTTCATTCTCTGATTGTTGTCTTTACTTTTACTTCACTTTGAACCAACTTGAATAAAATGAAAAGCCATTAACTTAAACTCCGTAAAAGGTGGAATCCCAGGCACAGAAACCAATTAAATATCATAGCTTAGAAACAGAAACATTATTTCTGAATCTAAATCATAATCCAGATGAGTAAAGTAAAAACTGTAAGAAGAATATGGTGACATGTTCACGACCATGTGGACCAGCATTAGTTCTTGTGTTTATGTTCTTACTGCAAAACATTGGGTTAAAGCCCAAACTTAGAATACGACTCGCAACTAAGGAAAAACCCCAACATGCAGCAATCAGTAGTGATGCACTCTCTAGGTCCTCCTCCCTTTGACTGTTTTTTTTTTTTTTATACTCACTATGAAGATTTGGGTTTTGTTCGTTTCTTTGTTTGTTTTGTTTTGTTTTGTTGTGTGAGAATTCACCAACTCATCTGGCTGATACGCCAGATTGAAACTCTTAGCAGGTATTCATCAAATTGCCTCAACAAAAGTAATTCAGCTAATGAAATTGCGACCCCTGTATTCAATCTATATATCGTTGGTTTTGGTTCCTTTGGTTTACATAACTTTATGGGGCAAGGAGAAGAGACTCAGGATTCCCTACGTGAAGAAATTTCAGACCTTGCAAATTACAACCAAGAATCACCTACCCAGAATATTTAAATATAATCTCTTTGGGGGAATATTCAATAAAATCGAGGGCTTTCAAGCATTCCTTATAAGACCAGAGGTGAATAAAAAATTTACTTCCAGTTACAATACTTGAGAAAAATATCAAAAGGTGAACATGAAAGAGAAATCATAAGAGATTTAGTAATATTAAAATGTGTACATTTCTCCATGAGATGATCATACTTCTAATTCATAACAACGTTATGACAAGGTAGTTAGGAGCATATTTAGAAAGAGGGTGCAGTTGTCAGTTGAACATAAAGGGATGATAACTAAAAAAATAAAATTAAGGTTAACAGAAGCATGTACTGGGAGAAAGGGTAAGGGACAGATAGAATGGAGTTAGTTATCTCGCATAAATGAGGTTGAAAAGAGCTATAGTCGATGAGAGGACTGGGGAAGTGAAGAGACATGAGTGAACCTTACTTCCCTGAGAAATGACTCAAAGAGAGATAAAATACATATTCAATTTGGTACTGAAATCTCTCTAGCCAACAGGAAAGTAGGAGAGGAAGGGGTTAAGAGAAGGGAGGGCAGAATGGGGGAGAAGATAGTCAGAATTTAAGCACATCTGAGCCCAGACAGGGTGAAAGGAGAGAGACAAGAGAATGAATGGGGTGATAGGATGAAGGGGAAAAGACTTAGCAATAGTAACTATGAAAAAAATTAACAAAGTTTCTCTGACAAAGACTTCACTTCTCACATATATAGAGAGTTGAGTCAAATTTATTAAAATGAGAGTCATTTCCCAAAGCGTTCAAAGCTACCTATACTCATATCAAAAATGATTTAACTCACTATTGATTGGATAAATGCAAAGTACAACAATTATGAGTTCTATGTCATACCTATGAGGTTGACCAATAGAACAGAAAAGCAAAATCACAAATGGTGGAGAGGATGTGGGGAAAGTGAAACTATGTTTGTAGAGTTGTAAACCATTCTGTAGAGTAATTTGTAACTATCTCCCAAGGGCTATAAAGCCAAGCATACCCTCTCACCTAGCAATGCCACTATTGAGTCTGTATTACCAAAAGATATATATATATATATATATATATATATATATATATATATATATATATATATATATATATATGTATGTATGTATGTATGTATGTATGTATGTATGTATGTATTATGTATGTATGTATGTATGTACATATGAACACAAAGAAAAAAATAAGTATATGTGCAAAACTATTTGCAGCAGGTCTTTCCTGGGGGCAAAGAATAGGAAATTGAGGGGATGCCCATCAATTAGGGAATTGATGAACTTATGAAGGAAACTACCATGCTAAAGGAATGACGAGCAAGATAATATCAAAAAAAAATAAGGTAAAAAGACTTATACAAGCTAATACAAAGGGAAATGTACTATGCATACAGTAAGAATAATATTGCAAAATGGTCAGCTATGAATGACTTAGCTATTCTCAGGAATAAAATTATCTAAGACAACCTTGAGAGACTTAGAATGAAATATATTCTCCATCCCCAGGGAAGGAAGTGGTGGTGTCTGAAAACGGATTGAACCTTGCCTTTTTTCACTTTATTTTTCTTGAGAGTTTTTTCTCTCTTTATTTATCCTTTCAGATCATGGTTGTTAAGGAAATGTTTTGCATGACTAGTCATGTATAACCTATATCAAACGGCTTACCTTCTTAATGGTGGGGGGGTGAGAAATGAGAAAGAAAGAGTTTGGAACTCAAAGTTTTTAAAATGACTAAAACAATTATTTTTACATGTAATTGGGGAAAAATAAAATACTAGATGAATTTGTAAAGTTGAACACCAAAAAGCAAGAAATAAATAAGAAGACAAATCTCAACAATGAAACAAACTTCCCGGGAGGGTTTAACCAAAGAGCAAAAGTTTGGTTGTAATTGTTTCTTCTTCTCTTTCTAAAGGGGATAGGTGAATGTTTTAAATTGGCAGCATTTCCTTGGTTCAGAATCTCTGAGCAGTTTTCTTCTATAATTTCTTGCTCTGTTTAAAATTTTTCCTTACCATGGCTTATGTATTCATGAATAAAAGCAAACATGGGAGTTCATGCATAAACAACCAAGAATACTGGTATAGATTTGAAGTGAACAGAACCAGAAAAATATTGTACACAGTAACAGCCACAGTGTTGTGATGACTGATTTTGGTAGAGTTAGCCTCTCTTAGCAATGAAAGGACATTAAAAATTTCCGAAGGAATCATGATGGAAAATGCGATCCACATCCAGAGAAAGAACTATAGAATGAGAATGCAGAACAAAGCAGATAACTGTTTTGTTTTCCTTTCTCATGGTCTCTCCCGTTCATTATAAATCTTCTTCGAAACATGACTAATGTGAAAATCTGTTTGATAGGATAGTATGTGTAGAGGCCATATAACATTGGATGCCATTTTAGGGAAGGAGGGCAATTGGAGGTGTAGAAAATTTAAAAGTTATTGAAGTGAACGTTGAAAACTAAAAACAAGTAAATAGAAAAACGTATTATTTGTTATGTTTGATGGTTCTATGAGAGCTAGAAGGAAAGAGACACTGAGAGAAATTGTGAAGTAAGACATAGCAATTTAAGTGTATTTTTAAAGAGAAAACTGTGTCCACTTACTTCCCCCATTCCCCTTCCTGGTATTAGATATGAGGTAAGAAAGATTATTTTGAATTTTCTTAATGTGCTACAGAAAATTTCGAATTGTTGATTCCACATATTTCTAAGACTTGGACTTGCCTTGTCTCTGTGTATTTAAAGTCTATTTATTTCAGGTTTACTTATGGCATGTATCTAAAACCAGCTGCAAGCATTATATGTAAGAGAGACAAATATTCCCAGTAAGATGAAGGATTAAGCAAGGATTACTATTATCACGACTATCACTCAATAATGTACTATAAATGTTAGTTTTAGGAATAAGGATGAAAATAAAATTGAAGGAATTAGAATGCACAAAGAAGCAAAGCTAGCATTTCATGCAGATTATATGGCGATATACTTATTGAATCCTAGAGCATCAACTAAAACCTACTTGAAATAATTAGCAATGTTAGCAAAGTTGCAGGATATAAAATAAACCCATATAAATCGTTGGCATTGCTATATATCACTAACAATGCCCAATAGCAAGAGATAGAGAAATTCTGTTTAAAGTAATTTTAGACACCATAAAATATTTTGGAGTCTATCTCCCAACACAAATTCTTCCTGCTGGTGAACACACTTAAGAACAGATTTACAAAATTTTTTTTCACCCTAATAAAGTCAGATCTAAACAACTTGGAAAGTATTATTTACCCATGAGTAGGCTGAGGTGATACAATAAAACTGACAATTCTACCTAAATTATATTAGTTATTCAGTACCACACCAACCTAACTAACAAAAATTAGTTTTACATCTAAAAAATAATAACAAAGTTCATCTGGAAAAATAAATATTCCAGGGCATGTGGGAATTATACCATATATCAAGATAAGGTAAAAATGGGTAAAGGTTTTAGACATAAAGGATGAAAATATAAGGAAACTAAGAGAGCAAGAAATAGATTACCCATTAGACCTATGGAGTAAGGAAGAATTTTTCTCCAAACAAGAGATGGAGAATATTCTGAAATACAAAATGGTCAATTCTGATGATGTTACATCAGAGTTTTTGCATAAAGACAACCAATGCGATGAATATTGGGAGGGAAGCTGAAAACTGGGAAAGAATGTTTACAACTAGTGTCTCTGATAAAGGCCTAATTTATAAAAGACCTAGAGAACTGAGTCAACTTTGCAAGAATAGAAGTCATTAACCAATTGATAAATGATCAAAGGATATGAACAGTCAGTTTTCAGAAGAAGAAATTGAAACTATCTATATATAGTCATATAAAAATGCTTTAAATCACTAGGAAGAGAAATGCAAATTAAAACAAATTTGAGGTACCAATTCACACCTATCAAACTGGCTAATATGATGAAAAAAGTAAAATCATGAATGTTGGAAAAGATATAGGAAAACAGGAATACTAAAGCTAAAGTATTGTTGGTGGAGTCGGGAACAGATTCCAAGCATTCTGGGGAGGAGTTTGGAACGATGATCAAAAGGCTATCATACTGTGAATATGCACTTTTATCCAGCAATGCCTCTTCTAGGTCTCTATCTCAAAGAGAGCATTTTTCTTTAAAAAAGGAAAAGGACTCATATGTTCAAAAACATTTACAACAGCTCTTTTTGTGGTGGCCAAGAATTGGTTATTGAGGAGATGCCTATCAATTGGGAAACGGTTGAAGAAGTTATGGTATACAAATGTAATGGGATACTATTGTGCTGTAAGAAAGAATGGGCAAGTGAATATCAGAACAACTTGGAAAGATTTATCGGAATGGATGCAAAGTGAACTCAGCAGAACCAGGAGAGCATTGTACACAGTACCAGCAACATTGTATGATGACTACCTTTCATAGACTTAACTCTTCTAAGCAATTCAAAGATCTAAGACATTTCCAAAGGACTGTTGATGGAAAATGCTATCCACATCCAGAGAAAGAAGCATGGAGCATGAAATGAGATCAAAGTATTCTATTTTTCCTCTTTTTGTGGTTTGTCTTTTCTGTCTCACAGGTTTTCCTTTTGTTCTGATTCCTCTTTCAATGTACGAATAATGTGGAAATATGTTCGATATGATTGTACATGCATAGCCTACATGAGATTGTATGCTGTCTTGGAATGGGGTAGGGGATGGAGGGAGAAAAATTGGAGCTCAAAATCTTATAAAAGTGGATGTTGAAAACTATCTTCACATGTAAATGGAAAAAATATAGCATATTTTATTTGTGAAAAAAGAATTATTCTATACTGTTATCGTCCTTACATTCGAAAGAAAGTCTGTGTGATATATAAAAGAAATAAAATTAGAAACATTTATTCTTGTTATGTTGCTCTGCTTGTTTCTTTTGACTAGGATACACCTCTTTGCTTTGTGACAACAAGAATCCCGAGTCTTTTAAAATTGATTTTTTTTATTGCTCCATTAAATGTTATGGAATAACTTGTCTGTTTCATTAAGCATAAGATATTTCCACAGATGAATGTTCTATAAGATTCTGTCTCCAAAACTTTAGTCAGACTTTCAAGCAATCATGTATTTGATATTTGTATGTTTCCTTTTCTCACTTTGTGTCTCTGACTTTTTTGTCTGCCTATTTGGCATCCATCTCAGAAGAGTAGAACCTTCATAACTGCAGGGGAACTGAACTCACTAATAATGTAGCAATGACATCTTTTGTGTTTCTTCTCTCTGTATGTCTGTATGTGTTTTACAAGTAAAGGAATTCCAGTAACTGAATGATTTATTATTCTCTAGAGACTCAAAAGATATGAAAGAAAACCGGTTTGGGGGCGGGGGAGGGTGTCCCTAGAATTTAATATAGTCAATTTTTTGAAAGTATGTATGTCTGTCTATTTGCAAAAAAAAAAAAGTGTTTTGCATTAAATGAATGTGTGAGCAAAATGGGAAAACTGGTGTTCTATTTCAACTGTGCTCGTGTATATATAAAACATTGCACTGTAAATTCATCTGGGCAAAATTTTTCTTATCTTAGTGCAATCCTCCTAAATTTAAAAATAAAACTCTTTGTGTAGTTGCTCTGAAGTATTTTGTAGAAATATATTATTTTAAGTAGAGGCAGTTTTAGGAGTGAAAGACTTTTAGTTAAACTGTATTCCATATTTTCACATTATCTCTTTGCAAGCTCGATTTTAGGAGACATTGATCTCCTTTTATTCCGAATTTGATCATTCAGAATAATAAAAAGTAAAAAAACAGAAGTGCTTAGTGTGGGTGTCTGTGGGGGTTGTTACTGATTTACTTACTTTGGTTAGGTGTGTCCATGTGGTTAGTTGTGTCTCCATGGTATGTCTAGATATCACGCGCAGAAATGCTTTGGTTTTTTTTGGTACAGGTCCTTGGGGGGCGGTGTTATGCTTTATTGAAGTTCATTGAAATTCTTAAAATACACTTGCAGATGTAGGATATTAAATAATGTTGGAAGGCCAATATTAACATACACTCAAGTAATTTAAAAGTGACATTGGATTCTTCATGTGATCAAAGTCTTCTGGAATTCTTAAGTTTTTTATCAATTTTAAAATAACAAAAAGTAGAAAAAAGGATAAGTTTATTGACATGCAGAGTATTTATGATCAATAAGCAAATATTTATAAGAATTTTGGGTTTGTAATAGGCAATGAAGGCTAATATTTTACGAATAAACAAACTGAATGTAAAAGTTGACATATAAAAAACTCCTCCTACCCTCATAGCCCCACTTCATCCATCATTCCAAGAGTTTCTCCCCTTCACTTCCCCACTCCCCGAATAGCAATTCACATATACCTTTAACCACCTCCCCATTTTCTCCCCAACCCTCCAAAATCCCAATCCACACACTCCTCTAAAAGTCCCTTCCCCACTCTGTCATCCCATATTTTTCACCTCTCTGTACATTCAGAAGATTTCTACACCATTTGAGAGGTTTAGTTTCTAGGTTATCACCATTACATGCAATATTTCCTTTTAATTTGAGATAAATACTACCTATTGTTCTGAGAAAGGTTCCATTTATTCTTATGCTTTTTAGCATTTTAATGTACAATGGATTTGCTATTATATTTAAAAAATTGTGAATTTATTGATGTAATTACAGTGTTGTGATTATTTTTGTTATTGGTGCAGTCAATTACGATTACTTTTTTCATAATATTGAATAATTTCTACATAAATCCGTGAAACATGATATTATGATACAATACTGTAATGCCCTGCTAGTATTTTGTTTAATATTTTTGCATTAACATTCACTAATGGCATTGGTGTACACTTTTCTCTGTGTTTTTGCTTTCCCTACTTTAAGTAACAAAACCATATTTGCCATGAAATGAATTTGGTAGAACTTCTTTAGTTTTTTTAAAAAATATTTTTATACTATTGGGGTTAATTTTTCCTTAAGTATTTTGCATTATACGGATTTTATCTTCTTATGGAACTCATTGATAGCTTGGTAACTATTTTTTTTCTAAGATAAAGTGATTTAGTCACTGCATTTACGCATCTACAAATGTGCACAATTTCTATTTTTGTAAATATCCACCCCTTTCCTTTACTCAGTATTAATGGCGCATAATTGAGCAAAATAGTTCTTCATAATTCCTTTATTTTCGTCTTTATTGGTGTTACATTCAGCATTTTCATTTTTATATTAATAATGTGTATTTTTATCATCAAATTAACAATTAGTTTATCATGTTTTTGTTGTTGTTTTCATAAAAGCAACCTCTAGAGTTGTTTATTGATCCAATGGGTTTTTACTTTAAATTTTATTCATCTCTGAATTTCTACTGTCAATTGTATGAGTCTTTGCTTCTCAGGATTTTTACTTTAGGATATTATTGAAAATTTCTAATGTATTTTTTCTAGTTTTTAAAACTACATACCCAGTTCATTTATCTGTATTGTTTTTAATTTAAGCATTAAAAAATAAAAGAAAAAAATTACTGTGATTACTGCTTTGACTGCATTCCACAAGTTTTGTTAAATAACATATTCCAGGGATCGTACACCGTGACCCGGTGAAGTTTTAAGAGAAATGTAGGGCTAGTTCAATATCAGGAAAACCATCAGCATAAATAATTGTAACAATAACAAAAAGAATAGATGTTATATGATTATGTCAGCAAACACACACAAAAACCTTGTGACAGAATATAAACCCATACCTATTAAAAGCACTACTGAGCATGGGAATAGGTGGATCTTTCTTTAGAGGGATAAGTAAGCGTTTCTTAAAAGCTTCAGCAAGTATTATGTGTAATGGAGACAAACTAGAAGCATTCCCAATAAGATTGGGGTGAAGCAATTGTATCCATTATATTATTATTATTATTATTGCGGGGTGCCTTTTTTGCACTAGAAAATCTAGCTATAGGCATGAGAGAAGGAAAATAAATTGAACAAACTAGAATAGAAACCACTTTTTCTAGAGGATATGATAATATATTTAAAGAATCAGAGATTATCAAATAAAAAGTTAGTTTAAATCCTTAGCAACTCTAGTAACTTTGCAAGACATAAAATAAGCTCCCATATACCTTCAGCATTACTATATATTATCAACTAAACTCAGCAGCAAGAGATAGAAAAATTATATTTAAAATAATTGTAGACAATATAAACTACTTGGTAGTCTACCTGCTAAGACAAACCCAGGAACTCTATTAACCCAAGTATACAGCATTTTCACACAAATTGAGTCAGATTGGAATAACTGGATAATGATCACCTGCTCATGAGTAGACCAAAATAATGTAACGAAAACATTTCTACCTACATTAACTTCCTTATTTAGTTTTATATCAACAAAACTGCCGAAAATTATTTTATAGAGCTAGAAAAAATAGTAATTCATCTTAAAGGATGAAATGTCAATAAAAAGAGTGTAACGAAAGGATGCCTAATAGTACTGGATTTGAAAGTATAACACAAAGCAGTAATCAGGACAACAATCTTGTACTGGCTAAGAAAGAAAAAGGTAAATCAATAGCATGGGTTAGGCACACAATACTTGACAGCAAATGACCATATTAATCTAGTATATGAAAAATCCAAACATTCAAGTTGGGGTTGACACAATAAAAACCAGAAAAACAATTAATGAGAAAAGTTACAAAAAAAAAAAAAAAAGAACTTCTCTATAGAAAGTTACAGTAGTGACAGGAAAGATCAAGGCACAAACCTAAAAGAGAATAACCATGTGAAAATGGCTATTTGCAAAGCCTTAAAGGAAAGAAACTTCTGGAAAAGCTTGCGAAGTACTTTTGAAATCAAATAAGAGAAGGTGAAGAAAAAAATGGAAAAACAAATAAGAATAATGTGATAGAACCATAAAAGACAGTAAATGGAAAGGTAAAAAGAACAAAAATTGGAAAAGGATTCACAAAATTTGCCAGAAATGATTCCTCAAAAAGTAGAAATAGTCGGAGGGACAAAGACCCCCAAAAGCTAACTGAAGAAAATAATTCTTCACAAGTTACTACTGACTATCTGAAATTTAATGATTCCCCAAAACTTCAAGAAATGGTAAAACAAAATCAAAAGAAGGGAATGTTATATTTCTCATTCAAAAACAACTGACTGGAAAAGAGATGCAAGAGAGATAAGAATTATTGGATTACCTAAAGGCATGATCAAAAAAAAATTACCTGGATATCATACTTCAAAAAATTATCAAAGTAAGTATATATCTTATATCCTAGAAACAGAGGGTGAAGTATACATTGAAAGAATGATACAATCACATCTCGAAAGAGATCTCAAAATGAAAACACCCAAGAATATAATAGACAAATTCCATAACTCTAGGTCAAAGAGAAAAATATTGCAAACAACCAGAAAGAAACAGTTCAAACCTCACGAAGTCATAGTCCGAAATACACAGATTTAGAAAGTTATACATTAAAAAACAAATACATTTGGAGTATGATGTTCTGCAAAGGAAAGGAATTTGGATTACAACTAAGAATGACATACCCAGGAAAACTGAGTATAATCCTTAAGGGGGAGGAATAGGCATTTGGTGAAATATATGATTTTCAATTATCCCTAATTACAAGACTAGAGAAGAATAAAAAATTCTTCTTCAAATAGAAGTCTAAAGAGGATGTAAAAGGGTAAAAAAGAAATAAAAAAGAGAAAATGAAAGAAATTCAATAAGCTTGGACGTTATATTCCTAAGGGACTCTAAACAAGTTTTTCACTATAAGGGAAATTTGAAGGATATACACACAAAGATAGGGTGGAGGTGTGAGATGCTATGATGACATGATATCCCCCACTCAAAAAACACCTAAAATTAAGGAGTGAACAAGAAGACTGTAATGAGTGAAGAGAGAAAGAGGAGACAGAAGGAGGCAAATAATGTCACATAAAAAAGCATGAAAGAGCTATTACCATGAATGGGGAGAAAGGGAAGTAGCAGGCAATACTTTAACTTTAAGCTCATAAACATTGGCTAAGAAAGGGAATAACATAGACAATGAAGTGGACATAGAAACCAATCTTTCCCATAAGGGAGCTAAAAGTGAGAGGGAGAAGAGAAGGGGGTGTGATTGATAGAAAGGAGATCAGATTGAGAGAGTCATTAATCAGAACTGAAATACTTGTAGGGAGGAACACCGTGAAAGATAAGAGCAAGAAAAAATAAGGAAAAGATAAGATGGAGAGATATACATAATTAACAATAACTGTGAATGTGAATGGGATTAGTTCACCAGTAAAACAAAAGCAGATAACTGAATGAATTAAAAACCAGAATCTCTCTATATGCTAAATACAAGAAATATATTTCAAACACAGAGACAATTGCAGAGTAGAGGTAAAGGACTGGGGCAGAATCCGTTATGATTCAACTGAAATTTTAAAAAGCAGGGGTAATAATCACAATTTTAGACTAAGCAAAAGCAAAAATAGATCTAATTAAAAAAGACAAGCAGGAAAACTGCATTTTGATAAAAGGTACCATAGACAATGAAGTAACAGCAATATTAAACATATATGCACATAATTGGTATAGCATCCATTTTCTTTTTCTTTTATTTATGAATATTTTTATTCATTTATTTATTTTTACTTTTAGCTCTTGCTTGCCTCTTGTATGACAGATAATTTGCTCCATTCCATTCATCTCTTTCTCCTCCCAATATATTTCTCTCTCATTCCTTAATTTTACTTTTTTAGATATCATCCCCTCCTATTCAACTCACCATATTCTCTCTGTCTCTCTGTCTGTCTGTCTCTCTCTACCTCTGTATGTCTCTGTGTGTGTCTGTGTGTGTGTATGTGTGTGTGTATGTGTGTAATCTCTCAAACTCCCCAGATACTGAGAAAAGTTTCAAGAGTTACAAATATTATCTTTACACATAGTAATGAAAAGAGTTCAACTTTAGGAAGTCCCTTATGATTTCTCTTTCCTGTTTGCCTACTTATGCTTTTCTGGATTATTGTGTTTGAAAATCATATTTTCTTTTCACCTCTGGTCTTCTCATGAAGAATGCTTGAAAGTCCTCTATTTCACTGAATTAGCATTTTTCCCCTGAAGTATTATACTCAGTTTTTCTCATTAGGTGGTTCTTGGTTTTAAATTTGGTTTCTTTGACTTCTGCAGTATCATATTCCAATCCCTTCAACCTCTTAGTAGAGAAGCTGCTAGACATTCTGTTATCCTGATTGTATTTCCACAATACTAAAATTGTTTCTTTCTAGGTGTTTGCAATGTTTTCTCCTTGACCTGGGAACTCTGAAATTTGACCAAAATATTACTGGGAGTTTCTTTTTTTGGATCTTTTTCAGGAGGTGATTGGTGGATTCTTTCAAAATTTATTTTGCCCCCTGATTCTAGAATATCAGGGCAGTTTTCCACGATAATTTCATGAAAAATGGTGTGTAGGCTCTTTTTTTTAATCCTGATTTTCAAGTAGTCCCACAATTTTTCAATGGTCTATTTTCTGATCTATTTTCCAGGTCAGTTGTTCTTCCAATGAGATATTTCACGTCATCTTCCATTTTTTCTTTCTTTCGGTTTTGTTTTCTAATTTCTTGGTTTCTTATAAAGTCATTAGCTTCCATCTGGTCCATTCTCATTTTTAAAGAACTGTTTTATTCAATGAGCTTTTGAACATCCGTTTCCATTTGTCTAATTTGACCTTGTCCCTTCCCATGTAGAGTGAGGGGGATGATAGAAGGGAAGGGAAATGGGAGAAGGGAGTAACTAGAAGTAAACACTTTTGGGAAGGGACAAGGTCAAATGAAAAAATAGAAAACAAGGGTGGACAGGGCAAGATGGAGGGCAATATAGTTAGTCTTACACAGCATAACTATTATGGAAGTGTTTTGCAAAACGACACATATATAGCCTGTGTTGGATTGCTTGCCTTCTCAGTGCAGATGGGTGGGAGGGAAGAGGGGAGAGAAGTTGGAATTCAAAGTAGTAGAAACAAATGTTGAGAATTGTTATTGCATATGTCTGATGAGACAGGCCTTTCCTGTCAGTTTTTCAGGTCATCATTTTCCAGAATCTGTGTAAAGAGAGAATGCAGGGAAATACTTGTGAGAAATGTGAGGAATTTGAACTAACTCCTAGCTCTAAAAGGAAAGACAGAATTGTACCTTACTCCTGCTTCTGTATCAGTGTGAGTGTCCTTAGTGAGCACATCTGATTTCTCAAGAGAAGCCTAACGGATTCCATCCTCTGTCCACTCTGTTTCTTAGTTCTGTAAGTGAAAAGGGAATTGATGTGTTAAAAGGCATATGATATGGATCTTCTTAAGGACAGACTACCAGGGAAATAAAGGACAGCTTAAGTTAGTCCTAGCTAACTCATGACCCTAATGGGCAAATCCTTTGAACCTCACAGCTCTGTTAAGGGGCACATCAAATGGACTATCCTAAAGTCAAGCTACCAAGGAAGCAGTGGACAGTGGAAGCTAGTCTGGGACAGTTTCCTGACCCTACCTGGGAAATTTTGTAAGCCTCACAACTAAGTGTTTCACTTTCTAAAAATAAATTAGTCTTAAATTACACTTT
Source organism: Notamacropus eugenii (assembly GCF_028372415.1). Lineage (NCBI taxonomy): Eukaryota > Metazoa > Chordata > Mammalia > Diprotodontia > Macropodidae > Notamacropus > Notamacropus eugenii. The sequence goes on along the minus strand of NC_092872.1, from coordinate 320,861,568 downwards.
TTCAACGACATAATAAACTATCGTAAATTATTTTACAGAGAGAGTAAATAAAAACAACATTTATATCTAAGAACAAAATATGAAGACAATCAAGAGAATGTGAAGGAAGTTGAACTGGCTTCATGAGATCTAAAAGTGTATTATGAAGTAGCATTTACTAAAACAATCTTTCACTCATTAGTGGGTTTTTTTTTTTTAACTTTTGAGTTCCAAATTTTATTCCTCCCTGCATCCCTGCAACCCTCCTTATGATGGTAACTGATCTAATACAAATTATATACGGTCAATCATACAAAATATTGTCATATTAGCAATTTGTGCAAGAATACTTGAACAAAGCAGGTAAAGAAAGAATGGAGTAAAAAAGAATGGAAGAAAGAAAGAACAAAGCAAAGAAAAATTTAAAAAGGAAGGAAAACTACAAAACAGCATGTCAAAAGCTAGGCATAGTGGATCATCTCAGCCTATAACAAGATATGTCAAAATATAAACATGATCAAGAAATAAAAGGTGACGAGGACACAGCCAATATGTTAGAATAGAAAGACATATATACTTTAGCACAACCGCCATGGCCCACAAAATACCTGTAAAAAATGACTTTCAACAAATTCTAAAGCAGAAGACACAGAACAACAGAGTGAAAGAAATTTCCAGCCAAAGGTAACCTGGAAGGATGAGAGGAATGCTCTGTTCTACAGAATGCTGACCAGAGTGGAGCCCAGTTCTGGCCACACAGCAAGGGGAGGAACAGGACCAGAACAGGCCTCCGAGGCAGAATTCAGGTCTCTTAACCCACAAGCGACAAAGACAGATTCATTGGTCATTGAGGGAGGGCTTTTCCAGCTGGGTTAGAGGGGAGGGGAGTTCCCTCAGCACTGACCCTAGGCGGTGGAAGAGGAGGCAACAACAGCAGCAGTGGGCGGCTGGTTGCTACTGTGGCCAAATTTCAGAGTTCTCAGCTCAAGGAGAAAATATTGCAAACAGCTAGAAAGAAACAATTCAAGGACTGTGGAAATACAATCAGGATAACACAGGATCTTGCAGCTTCTACGCTAATGGATCAAACGGCTTGGAACAGGATACTCCAGAAGTCAAAGGAAGTGGGATTAAAACCAAGAATCACCTGCCCAGCAAAACTGACTATAATACTTCAAGAGAAAAAAATGGTCATTCAATGATGTAGAGGACTTTCAATCATTATTGATGAAAAGACCAGAACTGTAAAGAAAATTTGACGGTCAAACACAAGAATCAAGAGAAGCATGAAAAGGTAAAACAAAAAGAGAAATCATAAAGGACTTTCTAAAGCGTAACTGTTTACATTCCTAAATGGAAAAAATAAAATTTCTAACTCTTGAGACTTTTCTAATTATTTGAGTAGGTAGAGACATTATACACACACACACATACACACTCACACATATAAATACATACACACATATATTTGTGTATATATATATATATATATATATATATAGAGAGAGAGAGAGAGAGAGAGAGAGAGAGAGAGAGAGAGAGAGAGAGAGAGAGAGAGAGAGAGAGCAGGTTGAGTCCGACCAGAACAGATGATGTCCATAAAAAAATAAAGTAAAATTAAGGAGTGAGAGAGGAAAATATTGCGAGGAGAAAGGGAAAAATGGAATGGGGCAGACTATCACTCATAAAAGATAAAAGAAAATATTTTTCAATGGAGGAGAAAAGGGTGAAAGTGAGAGAGAAAAAGTGAACCTTACTGTCTTCACGTATGTTTTAAGGAGGGAATATCATGCTCACTAAATATGGTGTGAAAATCTATTTTACACTACAGGCAAGTAGGAGAAAAGGGGACATGTGGGTTGAGGGGGTGATAGAACAGAAGGGAAATGGGAGAAGGGAGTAACTAGAAGTAAACACTTTTGGGAAGGGACAAGGTCAAGTGAAAAAATAGAAAACAAGGGTGGACAGGGCAGGATGGAGGGCAATATAGTTAGTTTTACACAGCATAACTATTATGGAAGTGTTTTGCAAAACGACACATATATAGCCTGTGTTGGATTGCTTGCCTTCTCAGTGCAGATGGGTGGGAGGGAAGAGGGGAGAGAAGTTGGAATTCAAAGTAGTAGAAACAAATGTTGAGAATTGTTATTGCATATAATTGGGAAATAAGAAATACATGTAATAGAGTATAGAAGTATATCATCACCTATAAGAAAACAGAGAAGATGGGGATAAGGGAAGAGTGGGTTGTGACTGAAGGGAGGGCTCATTGAAAGAACTGGTAATCAGAAAGCAAGGTGTTATGGGGTGGGGGTAGGGGAAAGATGGGAAGAAAAATTGGAACTCGAAATTTTGTGGAAATGAATGTCAAAGTCTAAAAATAAGTAAGAAATATGAAAAAAGAAAAAAGAAATAGAGGATGATGCCTTAAACAACTCCGGAGAACAAGAAAGAGTTTACCTTTCAGATCAATGGTTCAAGGAAGAACTTAGGATCAGATTAGAAATAAATAGCATTACGAAATATAAAATGGATAATTTTGATTATATAAAATGAAAATTTTCACCCAAATAAAACTAAGGCAACCAAGAGTAGAAGAAAACCAGAAAGCTGTGGGATGAAAATTAATAAATATCACTGAAAAGACTTCATTTCTCAAACACACAGACATTTGAGTCAAATTTACAATACATATCATTCCCCTTTTGATAAATGAACAAAGGATTTGAAAAGGCTCTTTCCAAATGAAAATATTTAATAAAAAACAATATTTAACCACATGAAAAAATGATCTAAATCACTATTGATTGGAAAAATGCATGTTTAAAGAACTCTGTGGTACCATCTCACATCTATCAGATTAGTAGATATGACAGAAAAGTAGAATGATAAATGTCAGGGAAAATGTGGGGAAACTGAAACACAAATGCATTGTCAGTGGAAACATAAACTCATTCAGCTAATTGTATGGTTCATAGGATGTAAGATCTTCTCCATCCATTAATAAGCCTCACATGGACCCTTGGAGCAGAGCCAATTAGGCTCTGGGCCACAGGGACTCCCACACCTTTCCAAGTAAGTGCTGATTTCCAAGCTTCTCAACATGAAGCCAACCAGATGTCAAGTCTTCAACCAGAAACAAATTGCTTGTTCCATTGCTTGGAGGGAAAGGTGTGGGTGGAGAAGAAAGCAGACAGAGAAAAATAGGCAGAATTGGCATGGAGGTACTTGCTTGCAATGTAAGTGCTCCCTGGATTCCTTACCAAATTTTGCTTTCTCGTATCCTAATAGCAATGTTCCAAAGAAATATTTTGACTTTGTCTTGGAGGAGGAGAGTTTATCACATTTTGAGAACAAACCTGGGGAATATGTATGCATATTCATATCAGCTTCTAAGGGTAGTTCATGTTATTCCATTGGGGAGAGCAATTTCAAACTATGTGCAAAGAGCAATTAAACTGTGTATATCCTTTGTCTGGTAATACCACTACTGGGTGTATATCTGAAAGAGCATAAAAAAGGGAAACGGACTTGCATGCAAAAAAACATTTATAGCAGCTAAGAATGTGGCGACTAAGAATTGGAAATCAAAGGGAAGCCACTCATTAGGGGAGGGGTGGGGAACCTGCAGGCTCAAGGCTACATCTGGTCCTGTAGATCCTCAAGTGAAGTTTGCATTCAGTCAAACCTACTCACTTGAGAATCAAGAGGGCCAAATGTAGTCTCAATGCTGCAGGTTCCCCATGACTGCATTAAGGAAATGGTTGAACAAGTTGTGGCATATTCTTTTAAAGGAATATTTATGCATTGTAAGAAATGGCAAGCAGGATTCTTTCAGAAAAACCTGAAAAGACTTACATCGATTCATAAAAATTGAAGTGAAGAGATCCAGGAGAATATTGTACATAGTGGCAGCAATACTGAATGATGAAGAGCTGTGAATGGTTTCACTAATCTCATGGATACAATACTCCAAGACATCGTCAAGGGACCTATGATGAAAAATGCTACCAGAAAAAGATCTGATACTGTTTTAATAGAGATTGAAGTGTACTACTTTTTCACTTTCCCTATTTTCTTCCGTCCTTTTTCTTTCTTTTTTTCTTTCTTCTTTTCTTTGTGAAAGTCCACTTGAACAAAATTACTAATATGGCGATGCATTACATGATTGTACATGTGTAACCCATATTAGATTACTTACCATCACATAGAAAGGGGGGGGGGGGAGGAAGTTAGAGAATAGCCTGATATTTAGAAAATAGCAAAGAGGAAGAAAAATATCCAGGGAAGTTGAAAGGCAAAGAGACATTTTGGACATCACCAAGAGCTTGTTAATTCACTAGGAAACAGGTGAAGAAGATTTACTTGAGGGTAAAGTCTTGCTTCACAGGTTCCTGGGAAGAGTTTTATCTTTATGGACCTCAATGTCTCCTCAAACTAAAGGTATAGAGAAAGTAAGATTATTGTGATTTCTAAGATGAGGATCTAAAATACACACAGATAAATCCAGTCAAAAGAAGATGATCATTTATCAAGGGAGAGGAATATAATTTTGATATTATGAGAGGTCTGAATGATAAGAAGCTTCATATTCCCTCAAACTGCAGTGTTATGATTCTCTGATTTGTATATAAATACATACACACACACACTCACATATATATATGTACGTTATATATATGTATATATATGTATGTATATATAACACAGGTTATATATATATATATGTATATGTGTGTATGTGTGTGTGTGTGTGTGTGTGTGTGTGTGTGTGTGTGTGTAGATCTGTATAAATATCCATTGGGAGTATCATATACATAAAGAAAAACACATATATGTATATTGAATTTACCCATAAGTAGAAAGTTTTTCCACTTGCACAGTGTATACAAAAATGCTATGGGATAAACATAGCGAATGTTGAATAATTCCTGATTTGCCTCATGTTTGAAAACTACAAAGAAATTACTCATCATGGACAAAACATGCAAGCTGTCCAAAGACTATATCTTCTTTCTATACCTGCAGGCATCAGAAGAAGAAAGAGTCTCAGGGACACAAAGGAGATTAGAACATAGATAAATAGATAGATAGATAGATAGATGATATCTACATAGATAGACAGATAGGTAAGTAGGTAGATAGATTGATAGATGACAGATACTTAGATGGATGGAAGGACAGAAGGATGGATGGGATAGATTTCATTGTGAATTGGGAAGAAATCATATACCTTGAAAATTTTTCAGCCTCACACATCACCTGTTATTCTAAGTGGTCTCTTTCTGTTCAATATTCTTGACTTCCCTCTCCAAGTCATTCTGCACATGGCTGATCTGATTCAGTAGTTTTATGTCTGGTCTCATATTTTTTTCCTCACTGTGTCTCTTGCACAGTAATAGGTGCCTGAGTCCTCAGCTTTTAGGGAATTCATTTGCAGGTACAGAATGTTGTTGCTGTTGTCCCTGGAGATGGTGAATCTGCCTTTCACGGAGTCTGCATAGCTTGTACTTCCTCCATTACTATTAATCCATGAGATCAACTCCAGCCCCTTCTCTGGAGCCTGGCGGACCCAGCACATGCTATAGTCGCTGAAGGTGAATCCAGAAGCTTTGCAGGAAAGGCGAAGAGATCCTCCAGGCTGTCTCACATCACCTCCAGACTCTACCAGTTGAACATCACAATGGACACCTGCAGATAGAGTCATAAAGGACAAAAGTCACACAAATATATCACGTCAAAGAGTATGTCCTTTGTCTAGAAGCAAACAAAAGAAAAAATACCTTGTAAAATAGCAAGAATGAAAATTCCATTCAGTCCAAAACCCATTGTTTAGGCTGTACAATGTCAGTCCTTAGGAGAGAAAGCCACACAAAGAAAAAGTTCCTCTCCCAGGACTGCAGACACAGAATTTTGATGGTTTTCATCCCTTCAGGGAGGAGCACAATTTGCATTTCTTTTTCTCTTCAGTATTAGTAAGAGCAACTGCCTCCCACTGGGATGAGTCGCAGCACACAGGTGTTTCCCCTGAACTAGGGAAGGTTAATGACACAGAGAATCTAAATATCATTTGTGAGGACTCAGTGTCTATCCTTCTCTATCATTGCATTCTTTTCTCAAAATTAAGGGTATGCTCCTTGTGCTTTTATACCATTGCCATTTCTAATTAGGAAGGAACCCCAAAATTTTGTCATTTTTTTTTTAATCTTCAGTAGTTATTGGATCTATCTGCAGGGAGGGACACCACTTGTGAGCTTACTCCTGACAACTCTGCTGGCTTGTAGAGCTTTTTTTCTTCATTCTCTTTATAACTGGAATTCATGTGAATTATGTATCCCCAATCCCATGCAAGGTCCCTTATATCTAGAATATTCTCTATTGGCATGAGAGAGGTCATTATCAAATTTTCAAATGAGCAGTATACTTCAGAAATTAGCAGACACTAAAAATCCGAGTTTGATTTTGTTTTATTTTTTTTTAGACTTTACAAAGGGCAAGAGAAAATAATGTAGATTAAACTTAAAAGTGTGTTGTGCATTCCTTTTTCTTCCCTGGAGAACTGGTGTAAAAAAAAACCAAAAAACAAAACTTTCCAGCACACTCAAACTCATATCCCTCTGAGCTGGAGGATTAGAGGCACAAAATTGACAGACCAAAATAAAGTCTGCTGATTCCCCTGCATTCTCCAGAAAGTTCCATGTTTTGTTTCTCAGATGGACTCATTGTGTGTGGTAAGACAGTGACCCCATATCCTCTGGAATATCTGGGGAAAGGTATAGGCTGAGCCTCAGATTGCTCCTTCCCAGAGCAAGGAAGTCTGCTGCCATCTACTGTGCACAGTGGCCTCAGAACTGACAGCATTTTTCTCTCTTTTGTCCATTTAACATTAATTCGTTACTTATTGGTAATAAGTATTCTCATCAGGGATCATTAGGATGCTGTCACAAACACAAGTTATTGTCCAATGAGCCTTTGCGATTTTGGAATTTTGTATATTGTAAAGCTCTAACTGGCTTTTTTTTTTTTTCACTGTTTCTCTGATTTTTCTTTCCCTGATCCAAGTCTTATATTTACATTATCCTGTCCTTGCTACATAATCTATAGGAAAAAGAACAATTCAAGGCATCTTATAAAATACAGTAAAATTTCTATTCCTACAAAATATATCTTGGCCTGTCAAGCCTAAAAAGGTTCTCTCATCCTATTACCATCTTCAAGCTGTCTTTACAAATCCTTTCTCTTTCACTGATTCCTAGGAAAGTTACATACTTGTTGCCTTCCTTTATGGATCTTCTCAGGCTATTGCAATCAGTTTTCTGGACTTTTTACTCAGGTCATGTAAAATTTTGTCTTCAAGTCTATGTGTGTTTTTGAGTTTTCTTCCCTTACTTAGTTCAGATAAAAATGAAGCAGTTTTGTTTATATATTTACTTGTGCTCCCTAATTTCTCTAACAATTCTTCCGCTTTCCCTTTTGTGTTAATATTATTCTTCTCCCCTCCACTCTTCTCTTAGTATGATTAAGACATAGAAAAAACACTCTCACCTTCTGGGTACTAAGATTTCCTCCATAGGGACACAATGTCCCCATATTTGAATGTGGGGACTTTACTCTTGCTTACTTGTTATGTTCATGATAAAAGGAGAACAGAACTATAGGTAGTATGCATTCATACAACGTATACCATATCCCAAGAATTGTGCTAACTGCTTTTTGCAAATATCTCATATTATCCTTACAAAAATCCCAAAATAAGAGTACCATTCTTAACCCAGTTTCATAGTTAAGAAAGCCAAGGCTAACTAAGATAAAATAATGCACTCCAGAGTTACAAAGCTGGTGCATGAGGCCAATAGACCATAGGAAGTAAATACATAATAGATAGATAGACAGATCCAACTGACCACTACATACATCTTTATTTACCAGAGAGAGATGCATCAATATCAGGGTTTTCAAAGCACAGGCCCTTCTTAAGGGCTTCTAAGAGCCTCATCTGGTACACAAACTTTCTTCTAAAGAGTAAGCCCGGGGCGGAGCCAAGATGGCAGAGTAGAAAGATGCACATATGCTACCTCCAAACCCACTGCCCATAAAATACCTGTAACAAAAAGAACCATGGGACAATTCTGGAGCAGCAGAAGACACAGAACAGAGCAGACGAGATTTCTGCTCCAGAGAGCCTGAAAACCTCTCGCAAAAGGTCCCTCGGACCCCGGACCTGGAGCAGAGCCCAACCCTGCCTCTGTGGCGCAGTGCTGAAAGGAGCAGATCCAACCAGGCTTCAGGGGCAGAATCTCCAGCAGCCGCGTGGGTCCCTCCACCCACAGGTGACAAGGGTTGGTGAGAGGGTCTCTTTGGCAGGTCAAGAGCGGAGTGGAGTGCCCCCATAACTCAGGCCCTCTCGGGAGGCAGCAGCGGAGGTGGGAGCAGACCAGGGCTCCCCAAGTAGGCAGAAGCACGAATCCATTGTTGAAGGTCTCCGCATAAACTTCCTGAGGAAATGGAGCCTGTGAGGCAGCCCTGCCCTGACTTGAGCACCTGAACTTAATCTCACACTGAACAGCAGCCCTGCTCCTGCCCAAAGCCATGAGGCTGAGAAGCAGCATTTGAATCTCAGACCCCAAGTGCTGGCTGGGCCAATCTGGAGGTGAGGTGGGGGTGGAGAAGACACTCAGAAGTCAAGTCACTGGCCGGGAAAATGCCCAGAAAAGGGAAAAGAAATAAGACTATAGAAGGTTACTTTCTTGCTGAAGAGGCATTTCCTCCCTTCCTTTCTGATGAGGAAGAACAAAGCTTACCATCAGGGAAAAACGCAGAAGTCAAGGCTTCTGTATCCCAGCCCACTCAATGGGCTCAGGCCATGGAAGAGCTCAAAAAGGATTTCGAAAATCAAGTTAGAGAGGTGGAGTAAAAACTGGAAAAAGAAATGAGAGAGATGAAAGAGAAGTATGAGAAGCAGGTCAACACTTTGCTAAAGGAGACCCAAAAAAAGCTGAAGAAAATAACACCTTGAAAAATAGGCTAACTCAATTGGCAAAAGAGGTTCAAAAGGCCAATGAGGAGAAGAATGCTTTCAAAAGCAGAATTAGCCAAATGGAAAAGGAGATTCAAAAGCTCACTGAAGAAAATAGTTCTTTCAAAATTAGAATGGAACAGATGGAGGCAAATGACTTTAGGAGAAACCAAGAAGTCACAAAACAAAACCAAAAGAATGAAAAATGGAAGATAATGTGAAATATCTCATTGGAAAAACAACTGACCTGGAGAATAGATCCAGGAGAGACAATTTAAAAATTATGGGCCTACCTGAAAGCCATGGTCAAAAAAAGAGCCTAGACATCATCTTTCATGAAATTATCAAGGAAAACTGCCCTGAGATTCTAGAACCAGAGGGCAAAATAAGTATTCAAGGAATCCACAGATCACTGCCTGAAAGAGATCCAATAAGAGAAAATCCTAGGAACATTGTGGCCAAATTCCAGAGTTCCCAGTTCAAGGAGAAAATATTGCAAGCAGCTAGAAAGAAACAATTGAAGTATTGTGGAAATACCATCAGGATAACACAAGATCTAGCAGCTTCTACATTAAGGAACTGAAGGGCGTGGAATAGAACATTCCAGAAGTCAAAGGAGCTAGGACTAAAACCAAGAATCACCTACCCAGCAAAACTGAGTATAATACTTCAGGGGAAAAAATAGTCTTTCAATGAAATAGAGGACTTTCAAGCATTCTTGATGAAAAGACCAGAGCTGAAAAGAAAATTTGACTATCAAACACAAGAATGAAGAGAAGCACGAAAAAGTAAATAGCAAAGAGAAGTCATAAGGGACTTTACTAAAGTTAAACTGTTTACATTCCTCCATGGAAAGACAATATTTGTAACTCTTTAAATTATTCAGTATCTGGGTACTGGGTGGGATTACACACACACACATGCACACGCACATGCATACACAGAGAGACAGAGTGCACAGAGTGAATTCAAGAGGATGGGATCATGTCTTAAAAAAATGTAATCAAGCAGTGAGAGAGAAATATATTGGGAGGAGAAAGGGAGAAATGGAATGGGGCAAATAATCTCTCATAAAAGAGGCAAGCAAAAGACTTATTAGTGGAGGGATAAAGAGGGGAGGTGAGAGAAAAACATGAAGTTTACTCTCATCACATTCCACTAAAGGAAGGAATAAAATACACACTCATTTTGGTATGAAAACATATGTTACAATACAGGAAAGTGGGGGATAAGGGGATAAGCAGGGTGGGGGGGATGATGGAAAGGAGAGAATGGGGAGGAGGGGGCAATTTGAGGTCATCACTCATGGAGAGGGACAGGATCAAAAGAGAGAACAGAAGTAATGGGGGACAGGATAGGATGGAGGGAAATATAATTAGTTCTTACACAACACTACTATTATGGAAGTCATTTGCAAAACTACACAGATTTGGCCTATACTGAATTGCTTGCCATCCAAAGGGAAGGGGTGGGGAGGGAGGGAGGAAGAGAAGTTGGAACTCAAAGTTTTAGGAACAACTGTCGAGTACTGTTCTTGCCATTAGGAATTAAGAAATAAACGTAAAGCGGTATAGGATGGAGACAAGGGCAGAGAGGGATGATAGAAGAGAGGGCAGATTGGCAGACACGGGCAATTAGAACGCTTGGAGTTTTGCGGTGGGGGAGGGGACGAAAGGGGAGAAAATTTGGAACCCAAAATTTTGTGAAAATGAATGTTAAAAGTTAAATAAATAAAAAATAATAATAATAAGTGTAAGCCCCAAGTCAAAATCTTACCTCAGAGTAAACATACACTTTTCAGAGCAACTCACAGAGTTAGGAATTGAGAAAAAATATGGGATGGAGCCAGGATGGGAGGAGTAACAGCACAAACTTTCTAGAGCACTGCCCCTAAGCCCAGCCAAATACCTGTGAAAACGACTCTAAACTATTTCTGGAGCTGCAGAACCTACAAAATGATATAGTGAAGCAAATGTCCAACCCAAAACAGCCTGGAACGTCACTGGGAAGTGACTATCATGCCATGCAGTTGGCGGGGGGCAGTCCAGCGTGGGTTGAGCTGGCACAGACAAGACCTGAGCAGTCCATAGCGAGACTGAATCCCTCACACCTATGACAGTTTCCAGACTTCAGGACTCCAAAACACCAAAGACGATTTGGAAGGTTGATGGAAAAAGCCTGTGGGACCAGTATGGGAGAGTGGAGTGATCTGGTCCCAATCCAAGGACAGCAGAGGTGAAGGGGACTGAATAACCTATGGCAGCCACAGAAGCACAAATAATGACAGTGACTGTTTCTGGAACTCTAGGCCCAGATAGATTGTGGGGGAATCAAGTGGCTGACAGTACACCCCCAACCCAACTGAAACCACAGATCTACCTTGGCAAAGAGCTCAAAAGTCAAGTAAATGCCTGGGGAAATCAGAAAAAATTTAAAAAATGAATCAGACTGCAGCATCTAACTTTGGTGACAAGGAAAACCAAAACGTGCAGACTGAAGAAAACAAAGTCAAAATTCCTCCATCTAAAGCCCGCAGGAAATATATGAATTGGTCTCATGTTGTGGAAGAACTCAAAAAGTATTTTGAAAGTCAAGTAAAAAGAAGTAGAGCAAAACTGGGAAGAGAAATGACAGTGATGCAAGAAAGTCATAAAAAATGAGTCAACTGCTTGCTAGAGGAGACCCAAAAAAATGCTGTAGAAAACAATACTAAAAAATAGACTAACCCAAATGAGAAAAGAGATTCAAAAAGCCAATGAAAGGAAGAATACTCTTAAAAAGTACAATTGGCCAGATGGAAAAGAAGGTCCAAAAGCTCACTGAAAAATATAATTTTTGAAGAGTACAAAGCGGGGGGGGGGGGGGGGGGGGCAAGTCTAGATGGCAGAATGAGCGCAACAGGGTCACCTCCTTGAAAATCTGAAAGCCAGGATGGTAGAGTGATGTGTAATTGCTATTTCCCTCCATTTGTTGACCTTAAACAGCACAGAGAGCATTTCCCCAGGAAAAATCCTGGAAAAGTGGGATCAGCTGAAGAGGTAAATAGTCTCTTAGCGTGTGAGGCTAAGAAAATCACTAGGAAGGTCTCTCTTGCTGTGGCTGAAGGGAACCAGTGCAGTACCAGAGCTGTCCCAGATAGGCCCACATCAGCAAACTGGGAGGAGATCTTGACACCTGGGGGTTTGGAGCCTGCAACAGCCAACAGTAGGCTGCCAAGCATGCCTCAGCACCCCAGGGCAATTGGGAAGATACTACTGTAGAGGGGTTCACCAACAAGTGAGCTTGCTTATGCTCTAGCTCAGCAGAGGAGACCTCCTGTAGCCACACCACCCATTCCCAATAATTAATGCAGCTAGCTCCAGGGTAATTCCAAGGAAACCCAGAAAGACTTCACCTGGCCTCTTTTTTTGAACATCAACCAGCTCAGCACCAGGTAAGCTACAGCATTTTACCTTCTAGTTGAAAGAATCAGAGGCCGCAACACAAAAGGCCTAAAGTTCAAGGCACAAGAATTTTGAGACTGCCCCCCAGAAGCAGAGATCTACTTTAAAAGCCAGGAAAAGGGTGATCATCATGAGCAAGAAACAAGTCACAAAAGAAAGCACCAAATAATCTTCTGTGGGGACAAGGACCAAAAGACTTGAAGGGGTCAGCATTGAGAATGTACTCCCATCTGAAACTTCAGAAAGGAATATGAATAAGTCTCAAGCCCAAAGAGCATTCTTAAAAGAGGTCAAGAAGGATTTTAAAAGCCAAATTAGAGAAATAGAAGAAAAACTGGCCAAAGATTTTAAAACTACGAAAAAAAAATTCACTGAGGAGAACAGCTCTCTAAAAAAGGAAAATTGGACACATGTAAAAGGAAGCACAAAACGTAACTGGGAAACTTGGACAAATGGAAAAAGAAGTACAAAAACTAACTGGAAAAAATAACTCCGTAAAAGGCACAATTGGAGAGATGGAAAAGGAGATGCAAAAGTTAACTGAAGAAAACAATTTTATGAAAATTAGAATTAGGGAAGTAGTAGCTAATGACTCTATGTGAAATCAAGACTCAGTCAAACAGAATCAAAGTAGCGCAGAGATAGAAGAAAATGCAAAATATCTATTTTGAAAAAAAACAACTGACCTGGAAAATAGATCCAAGAGAGAAAACTTAAAAATTATGAGACTACCTGAAAGATATTACCATAAAAGGAAACCAGACATGATATTTCAAGAAATTATCAAGGAATATTCCTCTGATGTTCTATAACCCTAGGGTAAAATGAATATTGAGAGAATCTATGATTGCCTTTGCAAAGAGATTCCAAAAGGAAAACTTCTAGGAATATTGTAGCTAGATTCCATAACTCCTGCACCATGGAAAAAATATTGCAAGTAGCCAAGAGGAAAGATTTTGAATACTGTGGAAATACAATCCCTCCCTCCCCTTACCTCTCCCTTCCCTCCCTGAGATGGCACACAATTTTATATAGGTTCTACTCAAACATACTTATGAAATACATTTTCACTATAGTCATGTTGTGTAGAAGAACTAAATTGAATGGGAGCAATCATATAACAAACCAAAAATTAATACACATATAGAAAAAATCATCTGCTATATTCGGTGATTGTATTTCATAGTTCTTTCTCTGGAAGTGGAAAGCATTTTGTCTTAGAAGATCATTGGGAATTTTTTTTAAGTCCTTGCATTGCTACCAAGTTCCAAGTATAACAGAAAAACTCTCACACGCTATAGTCATTGCTGTGCACAAAGTTCTCCTGGCTCTGCTGCTTTCTCTCAGCATCAGATCATATTTGTCTTTCCAGGCCACTATAAAGTCTTCCTCTTCATTTCTTATAGCAAAATAGTATTCCATTACGTTCTTATACCATAACTTATTCAGCCATTCCCCAATTGATGGGCATCCCCTTGATTTCCAGTTTTGGCCACCACAAAGAGTGTTGCTATAAATATTTTTGTGCATGTGGGACCCATTCCCATCTTTATGATGTCTTGGGGATACAGCCCTAGCAGCGGTACTGTTGGGTCAAAATATATCCATATTTTTGTCCCCCTTTGGGCATACTTCCAAACTGCTTCCAGAATGGCCAGATCAGCCCACAACTCCACCAACAATGCGTTAGTGTTCCAATTCTCCCACATTCTCTCCAATATATATCATCTTCCTGTTCTGCCATGTTTGCCAGTCTGATGCATGTGATGTGGTACCTCAGAGTTGTTTTGATGTGTTTCTCTCTATTACAAGTGATTTACAGCATTTTTTGTGTGACTATAGATATCTTTAATTTTGTCCTCTGAAAATTGCCTGATTATATCCCCTTCAACTATTTGGAGAATGACTTATATTTTTGTACATTTGACACAGTCCTCTAGCTCAGCTGAGGAGATCTTCCATGAACAAACCACCCCTCCCCCACACTTAAGAAGCTAGCTCCCAGGCTAAGTCAGGAAATACAAAACAAAAGAAAAAAAGGCACCTGCTCTTAGCTTTCCCACACCAGGAGATCAGCAATAGACTCTAAAACTTCTAAATGAAAGATCAAGAGGCTACAACACACAAACTACACTACCATGAGCAAGAAGAAGCAGAACAAGCAGGAAAAGAACATAGAATCTTTCTTTGGGGACAGGGACGAAAACATGAATACCAAAGAGATCGGTATTGAAACTGTACTCCCATCTGAAACTTCAGAAGGGACTGTGAACTGCTCACATGCACAGACAGCACTCCTGGAAGAGTTGAAGAAGGAAATAGAAGAAAACTTTGGTCAATGACTTTCAAAGTGGGAAAAAAGAATTCACTGAAGAGAATAACTCTTTAAAAAGGAAAATTTAACAAATGGAAAAGGAAGTACAAAAACTTAATGGATGAAGTAATTCCTTAAAAGGAATAACTGAACAGATGGAAAGGGAGATGGTAATGTTATCTGAAGAAAACAATGTGATGAAAATTAGAATGGGACAAATACAAGCTAATGACTTTATGAGATATCAAGAACGAGTCAAACAAAATCTAAAGAATGAAAATATAGAAGAAAATGTAAAATATCTAATTGGAAAAAGAACTGACTTGGATAATAGATCCAGGGGAGAAATTTTAAGCATTATTGGCCTACTGGAAAGCCATAATGAAAAAAGAGTCTGGACAATATCTTCCAAGAAATTATCAATTATAACTCCCAAAAAGTGCTAGATCCAAGGCAAAATAATCATTGAAAGAATCCACCATTCACCTCCTGAAAGGGATCGCAAACTAAAGACACCAAGAAATATTGTTGCCAAATTCCAGAACTATCAAGTGAAGGAGAAAATACTACAAGCAGTCACAATGAAATCATTCAAATATCGAGTACTTACAATCAGGATCACACAGGATCTTGCAACTTCTACATTAAAAGAATGAGGGAATTAGAATGTGATATTCTGCAAAGGATCTGGGACTAAAACCAAAGATCAATTACCCAGCAAAGTTCAGCATAACATTTCAAGCAAGGAGATGGACATTCAATGAAATTAGGGATTTCCAGACCTTCCTGACAAAAAAGCCAGAACTCGATAGAAAATTCAATCTCCAAACGCAAGTCTCACGAGAGGCATAAAAAGTAAACAAGGGAAAAGAAAACCTTGGTATTCGATTTGGGCAAACTGTTTGCCTCCCTATAAGGGAAGATAATACTTGTTAATCTTGAGAATTGTAGGTCTATAATGAAATATAAAAGGGAGATAAATAGAGGGAACAGGTATAAGGGAAATGATGTGATGATAAAAATACGATTTAAGCTTGTGAAGAGATTGTAAGAGGAAATGTGAAAAGGATGAAGCAGAAAATAGTAAATTACATCACAAGAAGAAATACAATATTATAGTAGAAGGGAAGAATGTTCAGAAGTACTATTGCATATAAACACGAAATAAGAAACACTGGTAATAGGGTATAGAAATTTATGTCTCCCCACAAGAAAAGAGAGAAGATGGGGATAAGGGAAGGGTGGGATGTGATAGAATGGAGGGTACATTGAAGGAAAGGGCAATGAGAATGTAAGGTATTAGGGGGTGGGGGGAGGGGAGAGAGGTGGAGAAAAATTGACCATGTTACAAAGTGATGTAAAAGCAATTCATATTAAAACAACTGACTGAATTAATTTCTGAGACTAAATCAGGCACATCTTTAGTTTGGGGAAAAGAGTTGTAGTCTAAGTTTCGTAGAGGCAGGTAACGTCGGGTAAAATTTGGCATAGATGCAAAAGTTAAGGTTTTAGTAGTAAATTTGATTTTATGATTGCTGTTTAATCAGGAAGTATAACATGTATAGAAAGGCATGTAAGCTACTTTAGACTTCCCTCAAAAGATGTTCCTCAGCCAATGTGAACTTATAGTCATATCTGAAACCTGGTTATTGGAAATTGCTATTTTAAGATTCTATGGGAGCATTAATTGACTGTTCTTCTGAGTGTAACTCCAGCTAAGGATAGAAGTAAAGGTGGTCTGAGCCCCCAATCCATGATGCCAGTAAGGCTGTGAGATGCTGGAATGAACTGAAAAAGTTGATCTTATGGAAAAGGTGGGAGAGTGGCTGTTCAGCCTGGGCTGAGGTAGGATTCTCCTGACTCAGTTTCCCCACTGACACCTGGAAAATTTTAAGCCTGACTGAATCCAAGTTGATAATCTACTCCAGTCTGAAATTTATGTGAAGCTGGGGACATATTTTTCCCCTGTAATGTTCCTACACTTAGTGGCAATTTCCTATAGTCAAAAGGTTTGTGAGCTTAACACCACATCTATTAAGGTATAGATTGGTGGTAGGGGAACATCAGAGATTAAGTCTAAAATTGAGCTATTAGGCTTGGGAGTTTAGACCAACAAAAATAAGTTAGAATCCTTTAATTCTTAGTAATAGTTTAGAGACAATTATGTCAAGGGCTTGTGAAGGTATCATACATATATATTATTTGTGTCTCAGCTGGTTAATGTTAAAAAAAAAATCATTTATGGTCTATATTCTAAATGCTTTAAAAGAAGTATCACCTGACCAAAATTTGGAATTTTTTTATGTGATATGAACTGTACTAAAAATGAAAAGCAAAAAAAAATTTAAAGAATGAAATAAAAAAATTAAATAATAAGAAAGTAGGCAACAGAGGAGAGATATAGCACTGTAAGTACTCATAGAACTGGAAAATCTACCAATATTTATTATGTGGAAATGGAAGATCTAATTGTATTTTAAGAGTTTGGAAAGAAACAGCAAAACAAGAGAGAATGAAGATTGAGAAATGAAGTAAGGGATAGCTGTGTGAGCAGTTTGCAAAAAAGAATGTTAGTGTATTGGGCTGCCTGGGATGATAAGTGGTGGCAGTTGTTAAAAAGGAAAAGAAGAGAAATTGAGTTATGGAATCAAAGCACTTTGAAATACATGAAAAGAAGACATGACTTCTTGGTGAATGGCCTATTATCACGAATGTTTAATGTCTTCCCTGTTCTTAATTTAGATATCCTGAGATAACATTGGCACTAATTGTCTCTGAGAATGAGCAAGTGTGATGATTACTTAAGTACACAAGTCACGGGATTTATGGGAAAGAATTTTCGAGACGAAAATCAGAAATGTGAGCTTGACAAACTGTGAATTTATAGTAGGCAAACAAGTTCATAACCAGGATAAGTCAAAGAAAATTGTGACAAAAATTATTCTGATGAAATAAGGATATAAATTTCTTAAGGACATTCTAATTAATCGTCATCAAAGAAAATGGAAGTTTTATTTGGGAGAGACATTTAGTCTCCCCTGTGCTCCTGAAATCAAAATACATGGAATCAGCACTATAAGAGAGATTGTATAAACCATGCACCTTTCAATATTTTTTGGAAATTCCTTGAATTATACATTTTTTAAAATTCATTGAGGAAACACAGGGCAAGATAAGGCCAGTTCTTTACCAGCGGGAAAACATACATAAAATCAAACACACCAGGCTCACAATCTTTCCAATATGGACTATATAACCCAGAATAGGAGGAGACCTTGAAGTCTCCTATTGTGTGTTCAGCAGAGAAGATATGGAAAGTAGACTCCTGAGCATTCTGTGAAGAAGGTAGAGTAGGTTAGAAGTCTCCAGGCTCTCCAGATTACCTCCATAAACAGACAGAAATTGCCAAGAAATGAACATACCATAGAAAAAATAAAGGTTAAAGCAATTGTGCTGCTATGACACCTGGAGAGGACCTCAGAAAAGACAGCAGGGCAGGCCTATAAAATATAAGGCCTGCAAAAGGATTTCCCACAGACATTAAAAACGTAAAGCATGTAAAACAGATCTGAACAGCTTACTCTCCCTCATTAGAACTAAGTTTTTCAGGCCTGCTCCAGAGGAAGAGACTTGGTCAGAGGAAAGTGTAAACACTTCCAGGCTGATTCCATTGAATCAGAAAACAATATGCCCAGAGAGTAGCAGAGCAGGCCTCTAGAAACTTCACCTCAACTTTCACCTCCCTCATGGTCTCAATAAATTTTATCTCGTTAACATTTACCTCCTAAACTTTCATTTGAAAATTATCAGAAACTAGAGGCAGAGCAAAGATGTCAGAGTGAGAGCAACTACTCACCTAAAGTCTTAGACAACTCCCTGAGATTCCTCTAAAATAAGAGTATGGCCAAATTTTGGAGGTGTAGAATCCAGTAGGAGACAGACTGTGGCAAATTCACAGATCAGGACAGACTAGAAGATCCACAAGAAGAATCTGCTCCAAGGGGGTGAGGCCAAAACACACTGGACAGAGCATCTTGCAGTGGAGTGGCCAAGCAGTAAACACCCAGGGTGGCCTTAGGTAGCCCAGAGCAGGAGACCAGAGGAGCTGAATGAGTGACAGCAGCTGAGCCCCAGGTATCAGTTGCAGAAGCTACGTGAGACTTTTAGTCTACCTACTTGTTCTTCGAGGAGCCAAAATGGTAGTGTAATGAATAAATGCTCTCTCTCCCTCACCTTTCTGACCTTGAAAGAACCAAAAAATATTTCCCCAGAAAAATCCTGGATCACTGGGAGCAACTGAAGGGGCAAACAGTCTGGTAGGACCTGAGACTTGGAAAGTAGTTAAGGGGGATTCGTCTCACTGTGGCAGAGGCTAACAGGAAGAAGAGAAACCCTAGAGGAGTTGACAGCTCACATTAGGAGCCAGATGTGGTTCAGTACAAGGAAAGTAGCTCCAGGGGTCGTGGAAACTTGAACCAGGACCCAGGCGCTATGAGTGGAGCCCGTAGCTCCTAGGGGGTGGAAACTCTCACGAAGACACAGTCGTGCCTGAGCACAAGGACAGGAGCCACAGAGGGGGTGGAAATGCACACTAGGACCCAGGAAGCCCCACCTTAGTGACCCAGGAGAAGAAAAGAGGTCCAGTGGAGTGGAGCCTTGCAGTCATCAACACCAGGATCCTAGGCATACTTCAGCACACCAGGGGAAACAGGAAGACACTAGCACAGAATGAGGTATTTATTGACTTTTTTTTATTCTCATGTTATCAGACCTGATAATACAATGTTATCTTGTTTAGAGAAATGCAGAAGTGAAGAATGTAAAAGTAAAAATAAAAGGGGGGAAGATCTTAGGTGAACTTTGAAGGAAATCAAAGTGGCCATGAGGCAGG
This sequence comes from Notamacropus eugenii, assembly GCF_028372415.1. Taxonomy (NCBI): domain Eukaryota; kingdom Metazoa; phylum Chordata; class Mammalia; order Diprotodontia; family Macropodidae; genus Notamacropus; species Notamacropus eugenii. The sequence continues at coordinate 320,841,925 of NC_092872.1, read as the reverse complement.
AATGAGGAGTATTCCACGTAGTGAAAACACAGTGAGTAAAGGGATGGAATTCCTTGTGAAAGGAACAGCAAGGAGGCTAGTGTCACTGGATTTCTGAGTATGTGGAGGAGGGGGAAGGTAGAAAAAGATAGGAGTGAGCCATGAAATGAAAGAGTTTAAAAGACAAATAAGATTGCATGTTTTATCCTGGAGGTATTAAAGAGTATCTGGAATTTGGGGGGAATGGTCAGAGTTGTGATTTAAGAAGATGACTTTGATAGCTGACTTCACTATGAACTGGTTTGAATAGAATACTGAGGCTGGGAGAAAAACCAGCAGAATAACTTCATACTCCCAGTGGAGCTGGTAAGAGCCTACCTCACAGGGCTTGCAGCACCTGAGGAGAGAAGGGAGAATATACTAGATATGTGATGAAAGTAGAATTGACAGGATATAGCTACTCTCTGTGTATGGGATAGGGATAAATGTGTAAGTGAGACACTGTGGATGACAGATAGCTGCCGGAAAAGTTTCTCCTGGGACAGAAGAAAAAACAACACAAGGCATAAATAGAAGTGGTTTGCATTCACTCTACACTTGTTACTGGACCCAGGCATCTTGTACTTCATGCATCATGAGCTCAACTACTTTCTGGACTCTCTGGCATCTCACCTCCAGGAAGGGAACTTTCCTTTCTGTTCTCACATTCCTCTTTCTCACTGTATGACTTGCACAGTAATACAGACCCTTTATCCCCAGTAATAAGGGAATTCATGCTGTTGCCATTTTCTCTGGAGATGGTTAATCTCCCTTTCACAGAATTTGCGTAGTATGCACTACTTCCACCAGTGTTCATTCTTGCAACCCATTCTAGTCCTTTCCCTGGGATATAACGTTGGGTAAATAACATTGGGTAAATATAATCCAACATTGGTTTCCCTGGACTATAATATTGGGTAAAAGTCCATGCTTGGAAATGAGCTCATTACTAAATAGAAAAATGAAAACTTACACCAGTCGGTGCTGATCCATTGTATAGGTTCTCCACACTTTGTTTTTTTTTTTTTTTTTTATTATTACTACGGGGATTGTTTTTCATGAGGATTCTGAATTAGTTTGGCTGCTGAAGAGATTAGAAGGGAGCAGACTGATGCTAATGTCTTTATGAAAAATCAAAAAATTATAAATCAAAAACAAAGGAAAGAAAAAAGTAGCAGATATTGTGAAATATGTCGTTGGAAAAACAATTGACCTGGAAAGTAGATCCAGGGGAGACAATTTAAAAATTATGAGACATCCTGAAAGCCATGATCAAACAAAGAGCCTAGATATCATCTTTCATGAAAATATCAAGGCACTGCCTTGATATTCTACAATCAGAGGATAAAATACACATTGAAAGAATCCACCGATAACCTCCTGAAAGAAATTGAAAATGAAAACCTCCTAGGAATATTGCAACCAAATTTCAGCATTCTTAAGCCAAGGATAAAATATTACAAACAGTTAGAAACAATTCGAGTATTGTGGAAATGCAATCAGGACAACACAATATCTAGAGACATCTACATTAAGGTATTGAAGGGCTAAAATATGATGTTGCAGTAGTCAGTGGAGCTAGGACAAAACCAAGAACCACCTATGCAGTGAAACTGAGCATAATACTTCAGGGGGAAAAAGTGATCATTCTATGAAATAGGGGCCTTTCAAGCATTCTTGAGGAAAGTAATAGAGTCGAATAGAAAATCTAACTTCCAAACACAAGAATCAAGAGAAGCATGAAAAGATAAAGAGGAAAGTGAAATCATAATTGAATTTCTAAAGCTGAACTGTTTATATTGTTAGACGGAAAGATAATATTTGTAACTCTTGAGAATTTTCTCAGTATTTGGGTAGTTGGTGGTAGTTGGAATCTATACATCCATACAGACAGAAGACAAAGGGTGAGTTGAGTAGGAAGAGATGATATAAAAAATAAAATTAAGGAGTGAGGGAGGAATATATTGGGAGGAGAAAGGGAAAAATTGAATAGGGCAGATTATCTCTCAAAAAAGAGGCAAGGAAAAGCTTTTGCAATGGAGGGGAGAAGGGGGAAGTGAGAGGGAAAAGCGAATCTTACTCTCATTCCATTTGGCTTAACGACGGAACAACATGGACTCACAATTTGATATGAACACCTATCTTACACTATAGGAAATTAGGGGAGGAGATAAGGTCAGTGTGTGGGGCTTCAAATTAGAGGAAGTGGTAATTAGAAGTAAACATTTTTGGTGAGGAAGAAGGTGAAAAGACAGAATAGAATAAATGGGGGTCAGGATAGAATGGAGGAAAATATAATTAGTCTTTCACAGTATGACTTACGGAAGTCCTTTGGACAACTCCTTATATATAACCTATACTGAATTGCTTGCTTTCTCAGTGGGGATGGGTGGGGAGTCAAGAAGGGACAGAAGGTGGGACTCAAAGGTTTAAAAACAAATGTTAAAAATTCTTTTTTCATGCAGCTGGGAAATAACAAATACAGAAAATGGGGTATGGGAATCTATCTTGCCCTACAAGAAAATAGAAGAGATGGGGACAAGGGAAAGAAGGGGTGTGATAGAAGGGAGGACACATTGGGGGAAGTGGTAATAAGAATACCTGGTGTCTTGGGGTCTGGGAGGGGAGAGATGGGGAGAAAATTTAGGAGACAAATCTTGAGGATTTTAATGTTGAAAATTAAAATAAGTATTTCTATTAAAAAAGAGAAGAATGTACTGAGATAAAGGGAAAGCAAGGTGGTAGAATGGGGTAAATTATCTTATGTAAAAGGCTGAAAAGATGTATTCTCGTGGAAAAGAAGATAGGGGAGGTGAAGAAATATAATTGAGCCATGCTTTAATTAAAATTGGCTCAAGGAAAAAATAAAACGCATATACAATTAATTATCAACAATCTATATTACCTTACACGAAAGCAGGATGTGATGTCAGTAAGAGAATGAAGACTAGATTGAGAAAAAAGGGAGCCAAAAGTCAACCATATTTGAAGAGGGAAAAAGTGAAAAGAAAGAGAAAAGAGAATGAATGGGGAGATAGGATAAAGGGAAATAGAGTTAGCAATAGTAACTGTGAAAAATAATTGAAGCACATTTCTCCAACAAAGCCTCATTTCTCAAACATATACAGAACTGAGTTAAATTTATAAAAATAAGGGCCATTCCCCCAAGTAATCGCAGCTATCTATAGCTATATGTAAAACGATTTACCTGACTATTGATTGGAGAAACGTAAATTAATTAGGTTCTCTGATCATACGGAAAAGGAAAATAACAAGTGGTTCAGAGAATGTGGGAAAAAAATAGACACTCATATACTGTTGGTGGAGTTGTGAGCTGATTCAGCCATTCTGTAAAATATTTTGCAACTATGTTCAAACTGCTATACAATCATTCGTATCCTTTGAACTAGTAATGCTCCTATAAAGTCAGTATCTAAATGAATAAAAAAAACACAAAGGAAAAATACTTATATATGGAATAGGATTTAGAGCAGTTATTCCCTATTGTCAAAGAAGAGGAAATTAAGGGAATATCCATCAATTGGGGAATGGCTGAGCTTATGATGGAATTTTGTCTGTGTTCATCCTTCATTGCCAAAGGAGAGCATGCCATCAGAGAAATAATGACATGACTTGCACTTGACTTTCTTTTGAGTGAGGGAAGGCTGTGTAGGTCACCAGCCACACTTCTCCTCAAGAAGCATCTGAGTCCAGTAACCAGATATTCATCAAGATGTCTGGAGATTACCCAGGATGAGGTAATTGGGTTGAAAGACTGACTCAAGGTCACCTCGTTAGTAAGTGTCAAGTGTCTGAAGTGAGATTTGAACTGAGGCCCTCCTGACTCCTGCACTGGTGCTCTATCCACTGCATCACATAGCTGCCCTTATGATGTAAAATTTTGAGCTAAAAGAAATGATGAGCAGTACAATCTAAAAAATAACATAGAAGGACTTACATGAGCTGATGTAAAGGGCAACCTACTATGTACAAAATAACAACAATTTTGTACAATAATCATCCATGATTGGCTTAGCTGTTCTCAGCCATAAAATGATGCAACATTCCCCTGAAAGACTTCAGAAAAAAGCTACTATCCATCCTCAGAGAAGGAATTGATGGCATCTGAATATAGACTGCAGTTTGTGTTTTCTTTTTACTTTCTTTGTTTTTCTTGAATATTTTTTTGGTCTATGTTTTCTTTCACAATATGACTGTAATGAAAATAGTTTGCATGATTACACGTGTATAACCTATATCAAATTGCTTGCCTTCTTGATGAAAGGATGTGGGGAGTGAGAAAGAAAGAGAGTTTGGAACTCAAAGTTTTAGAAATGACTCTGAAATAGTGATTTTACATATAACTGTGGAAAAGTTAAATACTAATATTTTAAGGCTGAACATCAAAACGTAAAAAATAAATAAGAAGAAAAGTGTAAGCAATGAAACTTCCTTGGGATTTGTAGCTGAAGAGCACAGGCTTTGTTGTTCTTGTTTGTTTATTTGTTTCTTCTTTTCTTTTTTGAAGGTGACGCATGAAGGGTTTAAACTGGCACCATATCCTTGGATCAGAAGTTCTTGGCAGTTTTCTTCTTTTATTCCTTTCTTTGTTTATAATTTCTCCTTTTCATGACTTATAAATACATGCATAAATAAAGGCATGGAAATTCATACATAGACATGCATGAATATTCATGTCGATATATAACTTCTTCTTTTTCAGTCATATGTTACTCTTTATGACTCCATTTTGGGATTTTTGTGCAAAGATAGAGGAATAGTTTGTCATTTCCATTTCTATCTCATTTGTCATATGACTTGCACTTGACTGTTTTGAGTGATGGAGGACTGTGCAGCTCACCAGCCTCACTTCTCCTCTACAGCCATCTGAATCCAGTGACCTGATGTTCCTCAGAATGAGTGGAGATGACCAAGGATACACTGGGAAACCTTGGGGTCTTTAGGCCAATGTCTTTGCAGGTACTCATTTAGGGTGAGGAAATGCCCATTCATTGAATAGATCTGTTTAAAAAGTACCCAAGACATGTCCCCTTTAATGAGGTCAAGAAAACAAAGACATCAGGCTGGGTGGGAAACTGCCAGGCCTAGAGGCCTGAGGGCTACCCGAGTCTTACCTTACCTCTATCGGAGGTCTTCGGCTGGCCAAACCGGATGCTCGTATGAGAGAAAAGGACGTTCCAGAGTCGAACAAGGGTTGAGCTTTATTTCAGGGTCTAGTTACAAGTGCAGGGGAATTCTTCCTTAGGAGGGAGAGAGAAAGATCTCCCAAGGAGGCAAAGATCTTACAATAAGAGATTGGAAGTAGAAGTGTAAGTGGGGAGAGAGGGGGAGGGGAGAGAGGAGAGAGGAAAAGCGGAGCCTTGTGTCCACATACGTGGCCCCTCCGCCCAAGAGAGCTTTCAGGCTTTCCTGACTCCAATTAAAACACTCCAGCCGCATAGTTTGCATCTGAATACCGTGCCTGTTAGGTAACAATGGGTGTGCCCAGATCCAGGACAATCTCGAGGGCAGGGAGTTTCTCACGGGAAGAGGCAGAAATACACGAGATAGCTCGGTTCACCTCGATTCCCAGTCGTTTCCTGGGGGGCCTCGTGAGAACTCTAAGATTTAGAAGTTCCCACCTTTACCCGCCCGAGACTGTCCACATGGAATTGAGCTTCCAACCCCAGCAGGAAACAGCAACAGTTACTCTTTATAATCACTCTAACGCCCTGGCATGGGTCCCTTGGAGTCCTAGTTTCAGAGTGTAGTTGATTTAAGATTTTGGGAGAGGACAAGGTACAGGAAAGGGAAGGGAAGGGAAGGGAAGGGAAGGGAAGGGAAGGGAAGGGAAGGATGCAGTAAAATCCAGGTCAACTGGGCCACTTTTGGCCAACCAAATTTACCTTCCTTTGGAGGAGAAGGAAGGGGAGGAAGAGGTAGATAGGAGAGGAGAAGGTGAGGTACCCAGCTAGCATTCAGTCAACTGCATCTACTCACAGGATCGTGTTTGACCTTCGTGGCCAAAAAAGGCCTTGCCATCAGAGAAATGATGACATAACTTGCACTTGACTGTTTTGAGTGACGGAGGGCTGTGCAGGTCAACAGCCTCACTTCTCCTCCAGAGCCATCTGAATTCAGAGACCTGATATTCATCAGGATGACTGGAGATGACAGAAATTCTTGAGAGAGATGTTGAGAGTGTCCTTGTATCACTTCTTTTAAGCACCATGTGACTAACTGCCCCATGTGAGTTCTCCATATAATAGTCGTTTTGACAAGAATACATATCGCATTTGAACAACATGACTAGTCGACTGAAGTTTCATTCTCTGAAGCATAGTTTAAGTGCTTGCCAGTTGAGTTCAAGCAAGGATGTCAGTGTCTGGTACCTTATCCTGACAAGTGATCCTCAGAATCTTTCTGAGACAGTTCAAATTGATGAAATTCAGTTGCCTGGCATGGCGCTGGTAGACTGTTGATGTTTCACAGACATACAACAATGAGATCACCGTAAATCCTCTGTAGATCTTCAGTTTGGTAGTCTATCTAATACCTCTTCTCTCCCAAACATTTTTTCGTAGCCTCCTAAACACTTAACTACCTCTGGAAATGTGTGCATCAACCTCATTGTCAATGTTCACATCCCTGGAGAGCACACTATTAAGGAAAGTGAACTTAACCACAGCATTCAAAATATCTCAATTTGTAACTGATGGTTCCATGCAAGGATGACATGGTGGTGGATGATGGAGCACCTGAGTTTTCTTGGAGTTGATTATTAGTCCAAAATTATCACAGGCAGGAGATAATTGATCCACATTTTGTTGCATCTTAGCTTCAGAGACTACACTGAGTGCACAATCATCTGCAAACAGAAAATCGTGCACCAATACTCCTTCCATTTTCATCTTACCTTGTAACCTTTTCAAATTGAAGAACTTACCATCAGTATGGTAGCTAACTTAGATGTCATGTTCATCCTCATTGAATGTATTTGACGAGATGGCTGAAAACATCACAGTAAAAACCATGGGAGCCAGCACACAGGCCTGTTTCACACCATTTGTGACTGGGAAGGCACAAGAGCATTGTCCACTATTCAGAAACCAGGTAAACATGCCATCATCAAATTGATGTACAATGCTGATGAACTTCTCTGAGCAACCAAATTTGACATAATTTTTCTTAAGCCCTCCTGACCAACAGTGTCAAAGGCAATGGTCAGAACTATAAATGTTGTGTATGGACCTCTAATCTATTCCTGCATTTCTCTTGGAGTTGTGCAGCAAACACCATATTGACTGTTCCTCAGCCCTTTCTGAAGCCACACTGGCTCTCAGGTATAAGACCATCTTCCAGGGGAAGGATCAGCATATCAAGGAGGATGCTAGCAAGAATCTTGACAGCAATGACTAAGAGAGAGACCCCCATTTGTGATTGTTGCAGAACATCTATTCCCATTACCTTTATAGAGATGGACAATGCAGACATCCTTGAACTCCTGGGGGGGGTAATCTCTTCTTGCCATATAATCTGAAATATTTCAGTCAGCTTTTGTATGAGCAATAGTTCCCCTACATTGTAAATCTCACCTAGAATAGAGTCAGCACCAGGTGTTTTACCACAGGAAAGGAGTCTAATGGCACTGAAAACCTCTTCTTCAATTGGAAGTTTAGCTAAAGAGGGATTGACTTCAACCTTAGGTAAACAGCCACTGACCTAGGCATTGATTGTTGATGGTTTGAACTATGAACTATGGAAGTGTTCTGCCATCTCTCTAGGATTATGTCCTTATCACTAATCAACGTGACTCCATCAGTACCTAGTGGTTGTGATGCGCCATAGGTTTTTGGTCCATAAATAAATTTCAGAGAACAATAAAATCTCTTTGGAGAGTCAGCATAAAACTGACTCTCATTTGCCTTTTTACAAAGCCAGTAATCCTGCATCTCTCTAAGATTTCCTTGTACTTTACCTTTGATAGAATTAAATACTGCCTTCTTAGAGATGGAGGAACTGTCCTGTTAAATCCTGTGCAGTTCTCATTTTTCATTTACCGGATTGTGGATTTCCCCAATCTTTTTTTAGCAAACCAGTCTTCGTGTTTGTGAAGCTTCTGACCCAGGTGAGCAAATGCAATACTGTACATAAAATCTCTGAAAGTTGCCACTGTGGTCAACTGTGTATTGGCTCAACTTTTCCTCCAAGTTAACAATAAACTGCTCACTCTCAGAGGAGAGTCTAATTTGTTGACATTAATTCTTCTGACAGTCATTTTGCTTTAGGAGTATCACTTTTGATGAATGTGAATATTTAGCTTGGAAAGGATAAGTTTATGATCAGTCTAGCACTCTGCACTGCACATTGCCTTTGCCACTCTCCCAGCTGGTCTGTCTCTTCTCCTTACAATCAGGTAATCTTTTCATATGCCAATGTTTGCTGCAAGAATACATTCAAAAAATTTTATTGCATTTAGGTAAATAAAAAGCAGTTTTGGTGATGAGAATTTCAGGTTATGCACTATTTTCTATTCTTTTTAAATGCATCAATTTGCATCTATTACTTTCTGTATTTCAGCAGTGCAAGCTCTTCAAAGAAAGCACTGAACATTATTATAATTCAACAGTACAACTTTTGAAAAGAATATTTTTTAAAACAAAAGCGTAGAAAGCAAGCAACATCATATATAATACTATATTTTCTAAATCATCATAGACAAAATAAAAGCCACAATGTCAGCTTTCATGTAATACTGGGTCAACCATTCCCCTAAAAATAGCCCATCCAAATCCACCTCCAATCACCTATTATTCCCCTACCACACCTACCCACACCGACCAAAAAAACCATTTAGAATCATTGTGAGACAAAAAGAAATGTAACATGTTCAAAAATTTCAAAACCTATTCCCTCAATGATTGCTGTGATATCAGTTTGGGCATGCAGCAAGTTCATAATTATCACCATGATGGAAATGAAAACACTCTAAGAATTCTAACAATATACTATTTAACACTAATTCAGAAACAAAAAGGAAAACGCCATCAACATGAAATGTTAATTTCTATAATAGAAAAAGTTAGAAGTAAATTAGGAAAAATCAATTCCCAGTATTAACCCCCAAAACACATTGTAATACATTCCAAATCACCTAATTTAGCCAAGTCAAATGGTCATACTTTCTGCTGGAAAAAAATCTATAGTTTTTTGTTGTTAAGATGGGCAAATAAACGTGGAGAAGCAGGTCATAAATATTATAACAGTATTTCAATGGGGGTGTATTTGTTGTATTTTTACTAGTCTAATTTTTTCCCCGCAATTCTTTAGAAGGTTAATTAGGCAAGCAGTCTACTACAGAGGGTTGGATAGGTCAAATAATTCATCCGATATGCTGTCCAAAGGTTGAGTGTTCATTTGTTCACCTATTTAATTATCGAGGTCTTCTTCTGCATCTTCTGTAGCGACTTTTTTGGTTTGATATAAAGATAGTGTTTCTAATTCTAGATCTTAAATACCTGGTCTGTAGTGCATCAAAAGAAGTGTTAAAGCCTGCAGTCTTTCACGTAATTTAGACATACAAGTTTTCAGCAGTAAATGACTATAGCTATTGCTGTTTCCAACTTCATTCCTACCTAGGACCCCCTCCTAAGTCTGGTAATCTGAGTCTACTCTAGCATTAAAGTCACCCAGAACTATAAACTTGTCCTCTTTGGGCACATTGATGATAAGGGTCTCCAGTTCTTCATAATTTTTTTTTTTTTTACCTCAGGGATTGGATGCTACGAGCAAAGTCACTGATGAAGGCGGCATGGCTTTTTCCTGCTGGTGCCAATCACATTTTCATGGGCTTGTCATTCATTTCTTTTGGCAGGCATACCAACGTACTGACTCCATTAGATTTTCATCATCTACATGACCCTCCCCTTCCCTGCAGCTACTCCAGATAAATATGTGTTTCCAGCTCCAACTTCAGTAAGTCAGGCTTGCTTCACTCAGGGCTCCTGTTTGCCTGCAGAATACCTACTGAGTTCTCTTGCAACAGGAGCAGTTTGTCTTTCAGGTCTACTAGATTTTGTGTTGTCCATAAATGTGCACAAGTGCTATGTGCTGATGGTGAATGGAATCATCTTTGCAGATGTTTTCATACTTTTCTTACATTTGGGTCAAGGGAGTCGACAGCAGAGTGGTATTCCCCACCTGTCACAGTAATCAGGCCAGAGTTGGGTGAGCAGACAATTTTAGGGCACCTTTTCTAGCTCTCTTCCTCATGCCAGGAGGTGAGCAGTTCAATCCTTAAAACACTACTCAGACACCCAGGCGGCTTCCAAGGCCCACAGCTGTTTCTAGTGAGAAATGTCACTATGGCCTTGATTGCCTCTGTGCAGGGTTGTAACTACAGCTTCCAGTGTATCCCCACCTACTACTTTATGTTTCCACAAGACTTTGAGGCGTAATACTAAAATGGTATGGGTGAAGTCTTTTGATTCGTGCATAAATTGGATTTAAGTGAGGCAGAGTTGCATGAAATCGTCAGCCTTACTCTCTTCTCCTGAGTCATCATAGTCCAGTGGCAGGACAGAGTCAAGATCGCTGGCAATGGCTCAGGATGCAGTGGATAATAGCCATGTCTTCAGTGTCTAACCAAGCTCTAAGTGCTCCACATTGCCTGCTTCAGCTGCCTTCATGGTTGTTGGAACACATGGTTCTCATCTGCCCATTCCTTCATATGAAGTCTTCACATGCTTGGGGTAGACACCTCCCTAATTCACTAATGCGTTTGAGGCCTCTTGGTTACCCTCAAGCTGGTTTGGCCTGTCTACCAAAAGTTTACTGGTGTGTGGGCATGGCACATACTGCTGCTTCTTGGAGTCACAGGTGAGAGTAGAGTGGAAAAGGTGGACAGCAAAGGTGGAAAGAGCCTGAAAATGGATCAACAGCCACTATATGAAAGTAGCTCGTCCCTCCCTGAAGACCTCCTTCACCCCATGTGTGTTTGTATGCATAGCAAATGCTATTCCCCAATACATCAGTGATTAAGTAGTCAAAGAATATGAATAAACAGTTCTCAAAAGAATTAGAAAATATTGAAAATCATATGGAAGAGTGTATCAGTTTACTAAAAAAAAATAGAAGATATGCCCATTAAAAAACCTCTGAGAATTAGCAATTATGAAAGAAGATGGAAATAATCCATGTTTTAAGGATTATGGAAAGATAAGTATATAAACATAAGCTCTGAATTTGCAACAAAAGATGGAATTACAAAATAAATTGATTTATTTTATTATTTATATTACATATAACACATATAAGCAAATATTGCATTTTTTGTGTGTTTTTATTTACGTATATTTGGGTAGCAAGATGGCACAGCTGATATAGCACTGGACTTGGAACCAGATAGAATCACACTCAGATCTAGCTTCAGATGCTTACTACTTGGGTGAACTTGGGCAAGTTGCTTAGATGTGTTTGTCTCAATTCCTCTTTGCTGAATGAGCTCAGAAAGAAAATACAAACAATTCCACGAACTCTGCAAGAGAAAAACCCTATATAGGGTCACAGATAGTCTGATGAAACTGAAAAATGACTTAATAAAACATGAAAAGAAATTATTCTACTAGGTTTTATCTCAAGAATATTATTGATAAGAAGAAATTTCCATAAATGACAAAATATTTATGGAAGTATGGCAGAAAGGTATTTGAAAAAAAACAGATAACTTGTAAATGGGGAAGAAATCGAAAGGTTAAATAAATTGTGGCATATAAACTTTAGGAAACAATGCAAGAAATAATACATGTAATGAATCCAGAGTTACATGGAAATATTTACATGACACAACATAGAGTGAAATAAACAGAATCAAGAAAACAATACATATGTATCTATAACAATAAAAATGAAATATTTATCATAAAGCCATGACAATGGATGTTAGAAAAATACAAAAAACAAGCATGGTCCCAAGGAAGACTTCCTCACCTAGAAGCCTTACAAAATTTTAAGCTTTATCAGTGATGCACAGTGCATACATTTTCAGAATTATTTCCCATAATATTTTTCCTGATTTTTTTTTAAATAATTGTTTATTCAAGAGAATGAAGGAAATGAGAAAACATACCAAAAGTTATTGGATGCAGGAAGACAAGTTTTTCTGGGAAGTTTTATATCTCTAACTACTCATACCAATAAAATAGGTAAAGATGAGATCAATGAAGAAATCAATTAAAAAACCACTTGAAATGAGCAAAACTTTAGCAGAGTAACAGGATGCAAAAAACACACACGTAAATCATCAACATTTCTATATGTTGTCAAGAAAGTCAAGCAGTAGGGGATAGAGAAAAAAATTCCATTTTCAATGAATATAGACAATAAAACATACTTGTGAGAGTATCTGCCAAGATAAACCCAGGAAATGTGTGAAAACAATTAGAAAACATTTTTTACAAAAAAAAAGTCAGATCCGAGTAATTGAAAAAAGTCAATTGCTCAAGGTAGACCAAGACAATATAATAAAAATGACAATCCTACCTAAATGAATTTAATTATTCAGTGTCATATTAACTAAATTACAAAAGAATACACAAAGCAAGAATTTTTTTTTCATATAGCTAGGAAATTATAGAGCTAGGAAAAAGTTGAAATTGTCTGGAAGCACAAAAATATCAAGGAAATGCATCTAAAAATTTGAAAGAAAATAACCTAGGTAATACCATACCTTAAATTGCATTATACAATGATAATCATCAAAAAGAATGTAGTAGTACCTAAGAAAGAGAATGGTGGATATGTGGAGTAGATTTAGATACATGATAAATAACCATAGTAATCTAAGTTTCAGGAAAGCCAAAGACCCAAATTTTGGGGACAAGAACTTACTTTTTGACAAAAATTGCTGTGAAAACGGCAAAACTGTATGACAGCAACTAGATGTAGAACAACATGTCATTCTGAGTACAAAAAAAAATATTTAAAAGATACGTAATTTAAATATAGTAAGAAGTAGTTTCCTTCCTTTTCAAAATTCAACTGAAGCATAATAGATTCACCTCCACATATTTCACTTTACTCTGTGTCTCTCTGCTTCAGTTGTCTCTCTTATAGACAACATTTTGTTGTATTCTGGTTTTTGATCCACTCTGCTATCCACTTGTACTTTATGAGAGAGTTCATCCCATTCCCATTCACAGTTATGATTACTATATTTCCCTCCACAACATTTTCCTGCCTGCTTGTCCTATGTCTCCTTTCACCCTTTAGCAACTTGACAATGTTTTCCTTTTGTTTACCACCTCACCTTAGTCTGCCCTCTCTCTTCTATCAACACTTTCTTTAACTTCATCTCTCCTCCTGTTTTTCTATCAGGTAAGATAGATTTACATGTTTAACTGATGGTGCTTATTATTCTCACCTTGAACCCATACTGATGAAAGGAAGGTTCAAGTGATGCCCATCACCCACCCTGCCATCTTTTGCTTCACTGTATTAAGTCTTTCACAAATCCTCATGTGAAATAATTTACCCCATTCCATCTTTCCCTTCCTTCTGCACCCAGCGTACTCCTCTTTCTCATCCCCTAATTCTTTATTTTATGTTCTCTTCTCAATTCACCTTATACTTCTACCCTCTGTCTACAATAGCTGTACTGTTAATGGCACAATTTTTAAGAATTACAGATATCATTTTTCTCATGTAGAGATGTAAACAATTCGGTGTTCTTTTCACTTCTCACCTTTTAAGGCTTTCTTGGATTTTTATATTGTAGTTCAAATTTTTTCTTCAATTCTGGTCTTCTCCTTTTGAAAATCTGAAATCCTACCGTTTCATTGAATGATTCCCCTCTTTTTCACCTGAGGTGTTATGTTTAATTTCCCTAGATAGGAAATTCTTGGATGAGGTTCTGCCTCTTCTGTCTTCCAGAATATCATCTTCCATGGTTCCTGATCCTGCAATGTTATAAATTCTGGCTGCTCGATATCTGAATTGTGTCTTTTTGCGTACTTGTAGTATTTTTTTTCCTTGACATGAGAGTTCTGAAATTTGGCGTTAGAGATTTTATTTTGTGATCTCTTTCCTGGGGTGATCGAGGGATTCTTTCAATGCCAGTAATGGCTTTTGTTGTTCTAAACATCAGGGCAGGTTTCCTCGATAATTTCTTGAAAAATGGTGTCCAGTTCCTTCTTTTGATTATGGCTTTCATGTAGTTCAATGATTCTGACATTGTGTTCAATGATTCGGACATTGTCTCTCCTGGATCTATTTTCCAGGTCATTTGGTTTTCCAATGAGTTATTTTATATCGGCTTCGACACTGAGGCATATGAGGGATCCTGGTGTTGGCATTTTCCTGTTCACCGGGGTTCAGGATGTCCAGTTAATTTGCTGAGGCTTACTGGTAAGCTACCTGTCTTAGACTGTGTTCTCCTTTTGCTAGAGTGAGATACACCTCTCTTGCGGATCTGCCAAGTTCTTTGGGCTAATGGATTGTTTCACCCCATATTTTTGCTGGTTCTGCTGAGCCAGTACATGTTTCGGGGTACTCTTTGATGATTGCGCAGGGGTATATATGTGAGAGTTTTCATGATTTATTGATTGCTCTCCCGCCTTAACTCCCAGAAGTTGTTGATGGAGTTGTGAACCGATTCATGCATTTTGGAGAGCAAATAGGCACTATAACCAAAGGGCTATAAAACTGTGGATACCCTTTGATCCAATAATATCACTACTAAATCTGTATCCTAAAGAGTTCCCACAAAAGGAAAATATTTGTAAATAGCTCTTTTGTAGTCGCAAAGATTTGGAAATTGAGGGTATGTTCAAAAACTGGGGAATGACTGAAGGAGTTGTCATATATGATTGCAAAGGAATACTATCATGATTTAAGAAATTATTAGCAGATACAATTCAGAAAAACCTGAAAGGTGAGTTGATGCAAAGTGAACTGAGCAGAAGCAGAAGAATACTGTAGATAATAAGATCAGTAACTGTGAAGGACTTGTCCACAAAGATCCAAGACAACTTTGAAGAACCTATGATGGAAAATGCTACAGACCTCCAAAGAAACAACTGATGAAATCTAAATGCAGATCAAAACATACTGCTTTTCTTTTTTTTTAACTTTCTTTTCCTTTCATCTGTACTTTCTTTTACAACACAACTAACATGGAAATGCATTTTGGATAAGTGCACATGACTTTTATTAAATTGTTTGTTTTCTCAATAAGGGATGAGAGTAGGGAAGGTAAGAGAGAATCAGAAACAAAAAATTGTAAAAGAAAACAGTTTAAAATATATTTACATGTATTAAGACATTATTGTTTATATGTGCAAATGAATATAAAATGCTGGAACTTTTTGAAGTGTTTTTAAAATAGAAAGGGTGATATCATAAGTAAATTATAGGAGCACTGGAAAATTTATCTGACAGGTCAATGAATAAGTGATGAGTCTGGACACAAAAGAAATAGAAAGGTCACTATAAGAAATCATTAATTTTGATAATAATATTTTAACTGTTTTGAGCAAACACCACCAAAGAAAAAAAATTAGAAGAAAAACAGAAAAGTAGGAGAAAAGTCTTTTTTCATAGTACTTCTCTGATATGAGATGAATATCTCATAAATACAAGCAGTTAAGTGAAATTTAGTAAAATAAGAGCCATTCCAAGACTTCTGGCAACCAACATGGCAGAGTAAGCAGGAAATCAATTGCCCTCTTAAAAATTCAGGAATATAAAAACACTACCAAAATTATTAGCAGTTCTACGTATAACTAAGTCCAGCACCAAGAGATGGAGAAGTTGCATTTAAAAGTACTGTACACAATACAAAATAATTGGGAGTCTATCTGCCAAGACAAATCTTAGGAACTATTTGAATGGAATTACAAAGCACTTTTCGCACACAGTGAGATGCAGCAACTGGGAAAACAAATGTAGTTCATGGATAGACCGAGCTAATAAGTAGTAATCACAATTCTACATCTATGAGTGGCTAATATTTCTTCAATGGTTTACATTTGGCCATGTGTGAAAAGTATTCTACAATTGTGTAAATGAATTCCCTGGATTTATCTTGGTAGGTGGATTGCAAAGGGTTTTATTTTTACATAAATTTTAAATATATTTCTCTCCCCATATTTTCCTGATGAGTTTTGTTTGCATATACACAAATGCTGATAATTTGGGTTTATTTTTTATGTTATTATTTTCCTAAAGTTGTTATAACTAGTCTTTATAGTTTTCCTCCTAAGTTCTCTATGTTCATCATATCATATTCAAAGAGCTTTATTTCCCCATTGCTATTTTTTTCACTTAGTTTTATTGACGTACCTAATATTTCAAATGCAATACTGAATAATAGAGGCAATAATAGACATACTTTTCACTCTTAATCTATGAAGAAGTTCCTAGGTTGTCACCATCACAAATAATGCTTTTTTGTAGTTTCAAATTGATGCTATTTATGATTTTAAGAAGAGGTAAACTCATCTCTATGCTTTCAAGTGTTTTAAAAAGAATGGGTATCAAATTTTATTTATAAAATGTGAATTTATTGATGTGATTCTACTGTTTTGATTATTGTCCTATTGAGTGAATTATGTTCATGTTTTTCAAAATACTGATTAATTTCTACATAAGTTCCTGCTGCGTGATCTTTGTGATATATTGCTGAAATACCCTGCTAGTATTATGTATAAAATGTTTGCATCAATATTCACTAGAGATATTGACTCCTAGTCTCCTCTGTGTTTTTGCTTTCCATCCTTCAAGTATCAGAATAATATTTAGTTATAAAATTAATTTCGTAGGATTCCTTTATTTTTTTTCAAATTATTTTTATAGTACTGGGATTAATTGATCTTTAAATGTTTTGGGCTGTAGGGATTTTACCTTCTTGTGGAGCTCATACTTTTCCTTGGTCACTAATTATTTCTAAGATGAAGATATCTAGTTATTCTATTTCCCAACCTTTAAATATATATATATATTATATATATATATATATATACATATATACATATATATTCATCTGATAAACTTAGATAGTTTTAAAGATACATAATTGGTCAAAACATATTCCAGTAATTTCTTCATTTTTGTCCTCATTGCAGGTACATTCCTCATTATCATTTTTAATACTGATAACTTGGGTTTTAATATCAAATCAAAAAATGATTTTATCAGTTCAATGTGTTTTACCTTAAATTTTATTAGTCTCTCAATGTTTGCTTTCAATTTTGTGAATCATTGCTTTACAGGATTTTTACTTTAGGGTTTGACTGAACGTTTCTATTTTTTCTAGTTATTAAAATTACACACCCAATTCACTGATCTGCATTTTGTCTTTGTTTTTTACTTAATCATTAAAAGAAAAAGGAAAACATTTCAGAGATCGCTGCTTTGACTAAAACCTACAAATTTTTTTTTATGGCACCATATCACAAGGATCATATATTGGGATAAAGTACAATTCACTTTAAAATAGTAAAGAAGCTTCAATATTGGAAAAATTTTCAGCATAATTAACTATCAATAACAAAACCAAAAGAAATCATATGATTTTATCAACAGATTTTTATAAAAAGCATTTCACAAAATACAAATCTATATGTATTAAAAGCACTAGTGAGCATAGGAATAAACTGATATTCTGTTAAAATGACAACTATTAAGCATTTAAAAGCATCAGCAGACATTACTTCCATTTTGAAAATACTAGAAGCAGTCACAATAAGACTTGGGTTAAGCAAGGGTGCCCATTATATTGCTAATATTATGGGGTGTCTATTATTGCCCTAGAAATGCTAGCTATAGTTATGAGAGATGGAAAAGAAATGGAAGCAATTGGAATAGACAAAAAGGAAACTGACCCTCCTTACAGATGATTTGATGATATACATAGAGAACACTAGATTAGTAATTAGAAAGTTAGTTAATATACTTAGCAATCCTAGAGAATTATCAGGGGGGTGGAACCAAAATAGCCATGTAAAAGTACAGTCCTGCTCCAGTCCCCCCCCACCATGAAAACCCTTTAAATACCTGTTTAAAAAGATTGTGAACAAATTCTAGAGCATCAGAAGTGACAAAAAGAGAGAATGAAACAGATTTCCAGGGCAGGACAGCCTGGAAGGCAGACTAGAATGGTCCATTGCACCCAGCTTGGAATTAACCACAGCCCAAAGTGGGCCATGAAGCACAGACAGGGCTGGAGAAGACTTGAGGGCATGGAGCCATGAATAGCTGCCACGGTTTCCAAATTGCTCAACCGACAAATGCCAAAGACAGCTTCAAAGGTCATTGAAAAATCTCTTCTGTCTTGGAGAGAGGGGAGTTTAGTTAGGCCCTGGTCCCAGGGCACCAATAGTGTCCACTTCTGGAGTTCTCAGCCTACAAACTCTAGGGGAATAGGGCAGCTGATCTGGGTCTTAGTTCTGAGTGACAGTACTTGGGTGAGGAGGAGGGATAGTGTGGTAGAGTTGGTGGCAGCCACAGAGATGGTATCCTGCTAGCAGTTCCAGGAGAGAAAATAATGTTTTGGTTGCTCAAAGACCAGAGTTAAAACCAGGAAATGAGTAAACACTTCTCCTTTGACAATGCCACTTTAGAAGAAATCAAAACTCACAGGTTCCTAACGACATCTCAGGGGAACAGCTGCATAAATCATCTGAAGCCCAGGGTAGTATACAGTAAACTCGACAAAGGACTCTAAACTTAAGCAATTGGCTGGGAAAATGACCCAGGAGGGATGAAATAGGAGTATAGAAAGTGACTTTCTTGGTGAAAAAGGTACTTTCACCCATCCTTTCAGATGAGGAAGAGCAAAGCATACAACTGGAGGTAGACAGCAAGGTCAAGCCTCCTTCATCCAAAACCTCCCCAAAATAGGCAGTGGTCTCAGGCTATGGAAGACCTCAAAAACTATTTTCAAAATCAAGTAAAAGAGATGGAGGAAAAATTGGGAAGAAAAATGAAAGTGATGCAAGAAAATCTTGAAAAATATATCAACTGTTTGCTAAAGGAGTAACAAAAATGTTGAAGAAATTAGCACCTTTAAAAATAGACTAACCCACCATACAATTTATAACCAATTCATCCATCTATGTATATCCCTTTCACGTTTCATAATAAATATAAAATTCTCAAGATTAAAGAATATCATCTTTTTTATAGGAATGTAGACAGTTTGTCCATAATGTATAACAATTTTTTCCTCCTGTTAACCTTTTCATGCCTCCCTGGAGAATTGCTTTCGAAAAGCAAATTTTCTATTGACTTCTGCCCTTTACAACAGGAAGGTCTGGAAATCCCAGTGTCCATCTCCTTGCCTGAAATATGATTCTCAACTTTGCTGGGTAAGTAATCCTTGGTTGTAGCCCCAGCTCCTTTGCCTTTCGAAATATTGTATTCCAATTCCTTCAATCTTTTTAATGTAGAAACTACAAGGTCCTGTGTGATACTGACTGTAGCTCCTTATTATCTGAATGGTTTCTTTCTGGCTGCCTGCAGTTTTTTCTCCTTCAGTTTGATAGTTCTTGAATTTGGCAACGATATTCCTTGGTGTTTTTAGTTTGGAGTTCCTTTCAGGAGTTGAATAGTGGATTCTTTTGATGAATATTTTGCCCTCTGGGTCTCAAACTTCTGGGCAATTTTCCTGGGAGATTTCTTGGATGATATTTTCCAGGATCTTTTTTTCATCATGGTTTTCTGGTACACCAAAAATCCTTAGATTTTCTATTCTGGATGTATTTTCCAGGTCAGTTGCTGTTCCAGTTAGATATTTTACATTTTCTTGTATCTTTTCATTCTTTAGATTCTGTTTCACTGATTCTTGACATCTTATACACTCATTAAATTCTACTTGCCCGATTTTGTTTTTTATTAAATTATGTTCTTCACTTAACTTGTGCATCTCCTTTTCCATTTGTCCAATTGTTCCTTTTAAGGAGTAAT
Organism: Notamacropus eugenii; assembly: GCF_028372415.1. NCBI lineage: Eukaryota > Metazoa > Chordata > Mammalia > Diprotodontia > Macropodidae > Notamacropus > Notamacropus eugenii. The sequence goes on along the minus strand of NC_092872.1, from coordinate 320,821,945 downwards.
TTTCAGCAGTTAGGTTTTGTACTTTCTTTGTCATTTGTCCAATGTTCTGATTTGAGGTGCTATTCTCTTCAGTGAATTCTTTTTTCGTATTTTTAAAATCATTGTCCAGTATTTCTTCTATTTATCTAATTTAGGTTTCAAAATCCTTCCAAAGCTCTTCCAAGAAGGTTCTTTGTGCTTCAGACCACTTCATATTTCCTTTTGGCTTTATAGATGAGAGTGTAGTCTCAATGCTCATCTCTTGGGTATTTGTGTTTTGGTCCTTGTCCCCATAGAAAGAGTCTGTGATCTATTTTCTACTTTATTTCTTACTCATGATAACAACTCTTTTACTGGCTTTTAAAGCACGTTTCTGTGTTTGTGGCACAGGGAGCTCTGTCCCACAGTTGTTATGCCTAAAACTTGAGGTTAGTGTGTTGTGGCCTCTGGTTCTTTCAGCTAGACACTAAAATGCTGCAGCTTACCTGTTGCTTAGTTCGGTGGTGTTTGAAAGCAAAGGTCAGGAGAGGTCTTTTTGGATTTTTTCCACAGTTACCCTAGATATAGCCCATTAAGTGTTGGAGAGGGGTGTTCTGGATGCTGGAGTCACCTCTGGTGAGCTAGAACACATGCAAGCTCAGCTGTCTTTGCTCCTTTCTTCCCAATTCCAGTGGGGTGCAGGGGCACACTTGGAGTCCTGGTGTTGGCAGTTGCTAGATTCACCCTGCTGATGTTCAGAATCTTCTCCTGGTTCTCTGAGGAGGGTCTGTCTGGGACAGCTGTTATCCTACACTGGACGACTTGGGCCTCAACAAAAGGAACCCTCGTTAGTGCTCTTACTAGTCTCACAGACCGTGAGTCAGTTTACCCCTTCTTCTGCTCCCACTGTTGAAGGCTTTTCCCTGGGAGACATCCCCTGTGTTCCTCAAAGTCAACAAATAGCAACTGCTAATCGCTCTGCCATCTGTGAATTAAAGGTGCGACAGGATTGTAATGGGAGATGTGAAAAGGAGGAGGAGGGATCAAAATCAATTCTGTCACAGGAGTAGGCACAAAAATATATTATAATAGTGGGAGAGAAAGGAGGGAGATGAGCACTGTTTGAGAGGTACTCTCATCTAGTTGGATTCAAGCAAAGTACAACAAACTCAGTTAAGTATAGAAATACAAGTAGTTGTATAGGCAGTAGGAGGGGAAAGGGGAAAGAAAATGAAGGTATGGTCAAAAAGGAGGGAAAAAGTAGTAAGGGAAACGGGATTAAAAGGGAGTCAGGTTGAAAGTAGGGAGAGAAGACTGAGAGAGGTAGTGGTCAAAAATTAAGTCTCTGCTGTGCAGGGGAAGGGAGAAGGGAGAAATAAAAGCATGAAGAAGGGGAAAAGGGATGGAGGGAAAGACACAGATAATAATTATAACTGTGAATGAGAATGGGATGAACTCTCCCATGAAACGGAGGAGAGCAGAATGAATTAAAAACCATAATCCAACAACATGTTGCTTACAAGAAACACATTGGAAATGGGGAGATACATAGAGGGTAAAGGTAAAAGGTTGAAGCAGAATATACTGTGCTACTGTTGATGTATACATAACAGGGATAGCAATCCAAATCTTAGACAAAGCAAAAGCAGAAATAGATCTAATCAAAAGGGATAAGGAAAGAAAGTATAGCCTGCTAAAAGGCACCATAGACAACGAAGCAATATCATCAATAAACATACATGCTCCCAGTGGTATAGCATGCAAATTCTAAGAGGAGAGGTTAAGGGAGTTACAGGAATAAATAGACAGCAAAACTATAGTAGTGGGGGCCATCAAACTTGCCCTCCCTGCACTTGATAAATCTAGTCTCAAAATAAACAAGAAGGAAATTAAGGAGGTGAATAGAACTCTGGATAAGGTAAATATGATAGATCTCTGGAGAAAACTGAATGGGTATAGAAAGGAATATACCTTTTTCTCAGCAGGAACATGGTACATATGCAAAAATTGACCATGTACTACTTCATAAAAACCTCAAAATCCAGTGGAGAAAGGCAGAAATAGTCATTGCATCGTTCTCAGACCATAATGCAACAAAAATTGATGTAATCAAAAGCCATGGACACATAAACTAAAACCTAACTGAAAACTAAACAATGTAATCCTAAAGAATGAGTTCATTAAGCAACAAATTATAGGAAGAATCAGCAACTTCTTTCAAGAGAATGACAATAATGAGATAACCTAACAAATTTTATGGGATACTGCAAAAGCATTTCTTAGGGGAAGTTTTATGTCTTTGAGTGCTTACTGGAATACAACAGAGAAAGAGGAGGACAATGAATCGGGCATACAGCTAAAAAAACTCGAAAAAGAACAGAATGAAAATCCCCAAGTAAATACCAAATTAGAAACACTGCAAACCAAAGGAGAGATTAATAAAATTGAAATTGAAAATATAATGAAGATGAAAACTCTTGAACCAATAACTAAAACTAGGAGTTGGTCTCATGAAAAAAATAATAAAACTGATAAACCTTTGGACAATTTGATAAAGAAAAAATAAAGAAAGAAACCAAATTATCAAAATGAAAAGGTGAACTCAGGTCCAATGAGGAGGAAATTAAAACAATAATAAGAAATTACTCTGTCTAACTGTATGCCCATAAAAGTGACGATCTAAATGAGATGGATGATTATTTTAAAAGATATAAATTGGCCAGACTAACAGAAGAGGAAGTTACATACTTAAATAACCCCGTCTCAGAACAAGAAAATGAAGAAGCCATCAATTAGGTCCCTGGGAAAAAAAAATTCAAGGGCCAGAAGGTTTCCCAAGTGAATTCCATCAAATATTTAAAGAACAGTTAATTCTAGTATGATATAGACTATTTGGGAAAATTGGAGATGAGGGAGTCCTTCCAAATTCTTTTTATGATACAAATATGGCTTTGTTACCAAAGTCAGGAAGAGTCAAAACATAAAAAAAAATGTATAGACCAATTTCTAAAATGAATGTAAATCCAAAAATTTTAACTAAGATTTTAGCAAAAAGAACACAGCAACCTATCACGAAAATAATACATTATGATCAGTTAGAATTTATGCCAGGAATGCAAGGCTGGTTTAATATTAGGAAAACTATTTACATTGTTGATCATATCAACAACGAATCTAAGAGAAACACATGATAATCCCAATAGATGCAGAGAAAGCTTTTTGACAAAATACAATACCCATTCCTATTGAAAAGACCGGAGAACACAGGAATATATGGAACTCTTCATAAAACTCCATGCAGTGCCTATCTAAAATCTTCAGTAATCATTATATGCAGTATGGATAAACTAGATACATTTCCAGTAAGATAGGGGTGAAACAAGGATGTCCATTATTACCATGATTATTCAATATGGTACGAGAAATGTTAGCTGTAGCAATAAGAGAAGAAAGAGAAATTGAAGGAATTAGAACAGGCAAAGAAAAAATTGAGTTATCACTCTTTGCAGGTGATATGCTGATATACTTAGAGAATCAAATAAAAATACTACTTGAAATAATAAACAACTTTGGCAAAGTTTCAGGTTACAAAGTAAATCCCCAGAAATCTTCTGCATTTCTGTGAATTACTAACAAAGCCAAACAGCAAGTGGTAGAAAGAGAAATCCCATTTAAAGCTAGGGTAGATATTATAAAATATTTGGGAGTCTACTTGCCAAAACAAACTGGGGACTATATGAACACAATTACAAAACACTTTTATCACAAATAAACGAAATATATAATAGGAAAAGGAAAGATATAAGCTGAATAGAAAATTTGATTTGCAAATACAAGAATCCAGAGAAATATGAACAGATAAACTTAAAAGAGAAGCCATAAGGTACCCGTTAAACTTAAAATGTTTTCATTTCTACGTAGAAAGATATTTGTAACTCACGAGACCTGTGCCAGAGGGAATATATTTATGTGTATGTGTGTGTGTATGTATACATATCTGTGTGTGCCTATATACACACTTAAATTTACATTTATGTATTGATATATGTAGGCACACAGATAAATATATGTGTGCCAGGCCTAGAGGCCTGTGGGCTACCCGAGTCTTCTTACCTCACCTCCCGAGGTCTTCGGTTGGCCAAACCGGATGCTCGTATGAGAGAAAGAACGTTCCAGAGTCGAACAAGGCTTGAGCTTTATTTCAGGGTCTAGTTACAAGTGCAGGGGAATACTTCCTTAGGAGGGAAAGAGAAAGATCTCCCAAGGAGGCAAAGATCTTACAATAAGAGATTGGAAGTAGAAGTATAAGCGGGGAGAGAGGGGGAGGGGAGAGAAGGAGAAGAGGAAAAGCAGAGCCTTGTGTCCTCTTTGGCTCCTCACGTGCTAAGAGAGCTTTCAGGCTTTCCTGATCCTACTTAGATTCTGCAGCGGCATAGTTTGCATCTGAATACCGTGCCTGTTAGGTAACTAGGTGTGCTCCAATCCGGGACAATCTCGAGGGCGGGGAGATCTCTCTCCCATCACGTTTCTCACGGGAAGAGGCGGAAATACACGAGATAGCTCGGTTCACCTCGATTCCCAGCCGTTTCCTGGGGGGGTCTCGTGAGAGCTCTAAGATTTAGAAGCTCCCACCTTTACCTGCCCGAGACTGTCCACACGGAATTGAGCTTCCAACCCCAACATCTCCCCTTCTTTGTTTTGCGCGGTGCGCACATGGCTCTAGAGCAAACAGTGGCTGGAGGCTGAGTGGATTAGGAAGGCCTTTAGCATATGAGTACCCTACAACAAGACTTCATTTACACAGAAATCTGCAGCTAGCACAACTGACAAAGGGAGGCATCAAATAAAACAAAGATGAAGCTAAATGGCTGAGTTACAATAAGAGAAAGGGCAATCACTAATTCCAAAGCATAATCTAAGAGAAGCAGCTAGTGCTGGCACCTTACACATCACCACCCCCTCAGTCATGCAAATGGATCTCAACGGCCAAGCCTGAATGGCCAAGCCTGTGGTATTCAGGCAAAAAGTTGGTCACCCCTTCCCCCCCCAATGTCCTGGGTTTGTGATATCAAAGTCCTCCTTCAGCCGGTGGAAAGAGATGCCTAGATGGGTAGCTGTCAGCAGCAGTGTCTGCGGTTGCAATGAGTGCTGCCTCCTCTCTGGGCAGCAAGGTTAAAGCTGTCAGCAGCAGGCTCAGGTGGTGCATGATTCTTCTCCGGGGTCTCCGGGGTCTCCGGGGTCTCCGCCTCCTGCATCTCCGCCATCTCCGACATCGGTTCCCACCTACGGATCCTTCTAATGGGAATCCACGCATCACCTATTCCTGTGGAGACACAAACATACCCTGGACCCCATATTAGTATCTTATACGGACCTTTCCATTTCCCTGAGGCCATATCCTTTACCATGGCCCATGTGTCCTTATTTCCAGCCTGGGTATTACTTTCCTTGCGGGGTTGTCTTGGAATATTCACAAAATGTCTCATAGCTGGAGTAGTATGTGAATTTTTTGAGATATGCAAATACACAGCTGTATCAAGCTCTGATTGTGTTAGGCGACCTTTTCCCCTTCTTTGTTTAGCGAGAATCGCCCTTAAGGTGAAATTGATAAGAATGCATAGTGGGTGTTTATTTTGGTATAGCTGCTGCCAGGTGCTTACAAATGCTTGATTAACATCTGTAAGGAGCCTGAATTTTACGGATTTTTTCTTTATAACAAACACAGGAGCATTCCAGGGTGACTGTGATGGCTCTATATTTCCTTTTTCTAATTGCTCCTTAACCAATAGTTGTAGTGCCTGGAGTTTTTCTGGAGTTAGGGGCCATTGCTCCACCCAGATCGGGGTGTCTGACTTCCAATTCAAGGGTGGGGACTCCAGTACAACAGCAATGGCCCTTACTAAAAATTTGATAGCTTCATCCCCAGGCGGCTCATGATGTCCCTGCCCCAGATGTTAAAACTAAGTCCTGGAATCACCAACGGCCATACGGTCCCTTGGCGATCCTCTGCCTCCCACTTTACTGGGTGCATTGTCTCTAAGGTATTTTGGCACCCTCCTATGCCCCACACTGGTCTCTGGCTTTATTTAAGCTTCCAGTGCCGGGGTACTGAGCGACCGCTAAGGCAGGTCCTATCCGCTCCAGTATCAAGGAGGCCAGTCATGGGAATTCCATTGAGCCAGATTGTACACTCAGGTCTATTCTGTCCTATTTCCTTTAGTAACTGGATTTGAACTGAGTGCTTTAAGGGAAGGGCAATAGCTAAGGGAAGCTAATTGTGTATATGAGCTGGCTCGGCTACCACATTGGAGCATGGAAGTGCTGTGGTGCCGGTGGGATAAACTCCTGTATATATAACTACGGGTGCATGAGAGGGGTTCTGTAATATCAGGGATTGCTCCTGTATGGGGTCTCTCAGGGGAATCATAGTAAACTGATGAGCTGCAAGCTGGCACTTCTCTAAGCTGTAAAGATGTTGGATTCCTTCCTCTGGCCCCATAATCTCCTGTATTCTCCCTCCAAAGGGCCGTCCCGATTCTCTGCCAAAGGGTACACTTTCCGGGCCCTCGAGGGGCCCCTCACCCCATTTCCGACTTCCTACATTGTATAGCTAGGTGACCTGGCTTTCCACATGAAAAACAAGGGTCCTGGCCCCTCCCTGTACTTATTTCTTTCCTACACTATTTCTTAAGGTGTCCCGGTTTTCCGCAGTTAAAACATTTTTTCTCCAAAGAGATATTACTTAAGGCTGCGGCCAGGTACTTCCCTTGCACCTGTACCAAGTAGACCTGACTTCCTACCCTGTCACATCTTTGTATCATTTCTTCAACAGATGCATTCTTTGGCAGTCCCAGCATTGCCTTTTTGCAGTCATGATTACAATTCTGCCGCAGCAATGTCCTCAACACTATCTCTGTCCCTTGATTCTCCTCTCCCATATCTCGACCTACTGCCTCCTGCAGCCTGGCCACAAAATTAGTAAATGGCTCATTGTTTCCTTGCGTAATCCTAGTCATGGGAAACTCTCTCTCTTTCTTAGAGGCTATAACCTTCCAGGCGGCAATAGCCATTCCGGCAATCAAAACATAATCGGAGGCTGAGTACTGTAATTGATTTCCTGTAGCCTCAAACTGCCCTGTTCCTGTAAATCGCTGATAAGCCTGGGGGGCCTGAGCCCCTAGCCCACTGGTAGTGCTCTTTACCCTCTTAGAAAATTCTGATACCCAAATCACATTCTGCCCAAGGGTAAGGCAGGCTCTGGCTAAGCTCTTCCAGTCATTAAGAGTCAGAACGAACTGACCACTGAGAGTCTCAAGCATGGCTATGACAAAGGGTGAATTAGGGCCGTGCTTGGTACAAGCCTCTTTAAGAGTCGCTACTCTCTTCCACTCTAGGGGTATGTGGCTCCTCCGAACCCCACCAGGGACACTGGGGTCCGCTATTTCTAGCACAGGAAATGTCCCTACATCTTCTCCATTCTCTATGGCCTTTCGTATTCCCTTTTCCAAACTGGACTGTGGCCCTGGACTGTCTGACCAATGGAACAGGTTATAAGGAGGCGCAGAGGGAAGACACGGCGTATTATCCCCTGCCTCGCCTTTTCCATCCGCTAGATGGAGCTCCGAACCTATTTTTTCTCTACACTCCTTAACTTTCTGCTCACCAGGCTTCTCCCCTCTCCTCTCTCCACTTCCACTCTCATTCCAATCCCGCCCTGGCCTCTCCGGCCCTTCCAAAAGGCTCTTAATTACACCGTATATCAGGAAATCTAAATCCTCCAACTCCCCGGGGCATTGTTGCTCATAAGTGGTCATTTGTTCTCCGACCGCTCCCCATCTTTCTCTTGATATTCCTGTCTGCTTGAGCCAAGGAGAAACTTTCCAAATCCTTTTACAAAATTCTCGGAGGTCGTTTAACTCTATAGTGACCCCCGCCTCCCTGCATTCCCTGTAAAGTATCTCAGCCCAGACCTCCTGTTCCTCTGGCTTTATTACTGGCAATTGATTCCCCATCCCTGCCCTTTTCCCATGGGTGTGGGAAGCTACTCTCACTCTTTCTCTCCTTCCGAATCTTGGATTCGGGACTCGCGTCTTTCACAGCCCCTTCCAGGTGTTCCCAAAGCACCCAGGATTATCTGCGCTCCCAGTCCTCTGTTCGGGGCACCAACTGCCAGGCCTAGAGGCCTGTGGGCTACCCGAGTCTTCTTACCTCACCTCCCGAGGTCTTTGGTTGGCCAAACTGGATGCTCATATGAGAGAAAGGATGTTCCAGAGTCGAACAAGGGTTGAGCTTTATTTCAGGGTCTAGTTACAAGTGCAGGGGAATACTTCCTTAGGAGGGAAAGAGAAAGATCTCCCAAGGAGGCAAAGATCTTACAATAAGAGATTGGAAGTAGAAGTATAAGTGGGGAGAGAGGGGGAGGGGAGAGAAGGAGAGGAGGAAAAGCGGAGCCTTGTGTCCTCTTTGGCTCCTCAAGTGCTAAGAGAGCTTTCAGGCTTTCCTGATCCTACTTAGATTCTGCAGCGGCATAGTTTGCATCTGAATACCGTGCCTGTTAGGTAACTAGGTGTGCTCCAATCCGGGACAGTCTCGAGGGTGGGGAGATCTCTCTCCCATCACGTTTCTCACGGGAAGAGGCGGAAATACACGAGATAGCTCGGTTCACCTCGATTCCCAGCCATTTCCTGGGGGGGGTCTCGTGAGAGCTCTAAGATTTAGAAGCTCCCACCTTTACCTGCCCGAGACTGTCCACACGGAATTGAGCTTCCAACCCCAACATATGTGTATATATGTATATATATATGCATATACTAAGGGATGTGTATATTATGCATGTGTAAGTATGTATATGTACCTGGGTGCATATATATATATATATATATATATATATATATATATATATATATATATATATGTATATATATATATACATATACATATATGTGTATATATATATATATGCATTTATATAGGCATGTATATGCATAGACAGAGGGCATAGGGTAAGCTCAACTTGAAGGGAGAATAAATAAAAATAAAATTTACTGTTGAGTGGAATGTACTAGGAGTAAGAGAAAGGCGGAGGTAGAATGTCAGAAATCATCTTTCATAAAAGGGGCAAGACAGGACTTCTACAACGGAGGGGAAGGGGGAATAGATGAAGTTAAATAAGTGAGTCTTACTCTCACGGGATTTGGTTAAAGATGGAGTAACACACACACTATTGGAAATGGAAATCTATTTTACCCTGCAGGAAGGCAAGGGGGAAGGGGATAGGAGAGGGAAAATAAGAAAAGCCACAGCAAATTAAAGAAAAGGATAATCAGAACCAAATGGTATTGTGGGAGGACATATCAAGGGAGAGAATGGAATGAATGGAGGGCAGGATAAGACCGAGGGAAATAGGATTGTTTATTCTGAACATACTATCATGTAAGTGTTTTGCATGGTTACAAATGTATGAGTTGCTTTGAATTGCTTGCTTTCCAATGAGGGTGGGTGGGGAGAGAGAAAGGGAGAGAATGTGGAACTTGAAACTTTAATAATTAATGTTTACTATTGTTTTAGCTTGCAGTTGGGAAATAAGATGTACAGGCAATGAATTATAGCAATGTATGTTGCCCTACAGAAAAATATAGGGGAGGGAAATGAAAGAAGCTATGTCAACAGAAGAGAGGACAGACTGAAGGAAGGTATGGATAGGGTGCATGCTGTCCTGGATAAGGGGGTGGGGCGAAATGGGGACAAAATTTTGAAATCAAATTCTTGTGTCCGTTAATGTTGAGAGCTGCGAAATGAGTAAATCATATATTTTAAAAAGTAAACAAGAGAAAATAGAATGGTCAGAAAATAGATAAATGATAAATTAATTCACCTAAATTATAAAAAAAAAAATATTTGACAACTGTAGCAAAGTTGCCGGATATCAAATAAACCAACATAATTCATGAGCATTTCTATATATTATACACAAAGCCCAGCAGTAAGAGATAGAGAATTTTTGTTTAAAATAACTGTAGGCAATGTAAAGTACTTGGGAGTTTACTTGCCAAGACAAACCCAGGAACTCTATTAACACAATTACAAAACACTTTTCACACAAATCAAGTCAGATCTGAAACACTGGAAAAATATCAGTTACACCTGAGTCGGCCAGAACATTGTAATGAAAGCATTTCTACTTAAATTAATTTGCTCATTTAGTGATATAAAAACCAAACTCCTAAGGACAATTTGAAGGAGGATAGATGGATAGATAGATAGATAGATAGATAGATAGATAGATAGATAGATAGATAGACAGACAGACAGACAGACAGACAGACAGACAGACAGACAGACAGACAGACAGATAGATAGATAGATAGATAGATAGATAGATAGATAGATAGATAGATAGATAGATAGGTAGGTAGGTAGGTAGGTAGGTAGATAGATAGAAGGTGTAGGTATGAGATGACAGTGATAAAATGATATATCACCTAGGACAAAAAGCACCCAAAATTAAGGAGTGAGAAAGAAGACTGTATTGAGAGAAGAGAGAAAGGGGAGATAAAAATGGGCAATCTATATCACATTAAAGAGGCATGAGAGAGCTAGTACAGTGAATGAGGAGAAAGGGAGGGGGTAATCAATGCTTTCTGTTTCTAATGTAATCCCTTGTTTGTAGTGTGGCAGTGACACAATTTTCTTTAAGGTTCATGACTTTGTCTTCTCCATTGTCAGGGATAGAATATTTTGGACTGAACTTGCAAGAGGAGGCACCACTCTCCTTATTCAGAGCTCCCAGGTCTGCCATCACTATGTCCTTAAGAAAAAGCAGTATCTTATCCCTGCTGTTTTCTATTTTCTCTTTCTTTTCCACTGACCAAGAAATGAGCTAGTTCAGTGATCCTATTCCAGAAGGGATAGGGGGTGAAGAGGAGAAAATAAGTGTGGGAGTTTATGAGATCCATTAGGAACTTTTCAAATTACAAATTATTTTCTGGTCTGTCCTTAGGTTTGGGAAATCTTGTGCAATGCATAGAGTCTGAAATGGGACAGCTTGTATTTTTTTTTCCTTTCCAGGCACAGAACTTGTATTTTAATTTTTCTATCATTGCTTCATAATCTTTACATAAAAAATGAGAATTCCATGCATTATGTTGACTATAATTAAATTTTAATGCAAATTACATTATATAAGTTGCATTAATCAAAATAATTATATAATTTAAATATATTAAATTATTTACATACAATATATTAACTATGTAATTTAAATTTAATTTCCCCCTTTTTAATTTTCTTAGTGAGATAGCTCTAGGAGGGATACTGCTGGATCAAGGGATAGACTTTTATGGTGGCCAAGAACTGGAAATTGAGGGGATACCCGTAAATTAGGGAAGGACTGATCAAACCATGATGAATGATTGTAATGGAATTTTATTGTGCTCTAAGCAATGACAAGCTGGATTATTTCAGAAAAACCTGAAAGATTCACTTAAACTGCAGAGTGAAGTGAGCAAAACCAGAATTAAGTTGTACACAGAAACAGCAATATCGTGTGATGATCAACTGTGATAAACTTAGTTCTTCTCAGCAATATAATGGTCCAATACATTCATAAAGGACTCATGCTGAAGCACAGTATCCATCTACTGAGAAAGACCTATAGAAACCAAATGCAGATCAAAGCTTAATATTTTCATTTTTTTTGTTTTTTTCTTTCTCCTGTCTTTTTCCTTCTTTTCTGATTCTTCTTTCTCCACATAACTAATGTGAATATATGTTTAACATCATGATATGTGTATAACCTTTATGAGATTTCTTGCTGAATTTGAGAGGTGGAAACGAAAGAAAGGAGGGAGGGAGGGACAGAAATTTGGAAATCAAAATCTTGTAAAAGTGAATGTTGATAAGTGCATGTTATTGGAAAACAAAATACAATTAAATGCAAGAAATAATTTCAAAAGCATTTAAAGTTCATCAGTATTTGTCAGTAACTGAATATTTACCTTGATGAACATTAATTTTGAATAATGAATTGCTGGCCAGACGCGTAGTTTGGTAAACATGAACCTCAATACAGTTCTTTTCATTAAGGTTAGAAATGTTGAATCCTTTCTTTAAAAGATGTGACCTCTGATGACAGTGTTGAAAATTTTTTCTAAACATTTCTATTATGGTGCTAGTGGAGTAAACATTACTGGGGAGGAAGTGCTTTATCGTCGTTGAGTGCAGGAAACCCAGGCACAGAGTGAGAGGGCACCTGAAAGGAATAACTAGAAATTTCTTACTTTTAAAAAGGAATTTACATCTATTTGAATAAATCATTTGGCAGTGTTGACCCATGTGCTTTAATCGTTTGGAAACACTCTTGGTCAGTCAGTCAGTAAAAGTTCCTCATGGAGTGGCAATTCCCTTCACACTTCAAGGCCAAAAATTCCTCTCAGCTTTATTAACCAAATTCTTCACATCAGCCAAAGCAACAAACATTTCTTTACAACACGCTTACAATTTGTGAATGAGACACTCTTTAGGCCCTGTGTAAAGGTATGTTTAGTCTGTGAATAATGCATGTGATATTATTGTCTCCATGGAATACTGAGAAGATTAGAATGGATCTTGCAACATTTTCTTATTGATCCTATTTATAATCAATTGATTATGTTCTGTAACTGACTAGATGGTTATGGTTCAACATTCAGCTGGCCTGTAATGGTCTAAATTTTGAAATCCAGTTCTCTTGCAAACCACTGATCTTTTCTTGTCTCAAAAATTTAGCTAGTCTTGAGCAAATATGACTTGACATAAAACAATTAGACCTACTATCTTTACACTACCATGCTTTCCTTCAAGAATATGTGATTTGGCTTTTTTGAAACGGGTTTGCTACCAGAACACAGGTGTTGTGAATACAATCACTAAACTTCCACAGAAATGGACAAGGAAAAGATACGCATTAACACTGTCGTCATTGGACATGTAGACTCTGGCAAGTCCACCACTACTAGCCATTCATCTACAAATGTGGTGGAACTGAAAAGACAGCTATTGAGAAGCTCAAGAAGGAGGCTACTGAGATGGGAACGAGCTCCTTTAAACATGCCTGGATCTTGGATAAACTGAAGGCTGAATGTGAGGGTGGTATCACTATTGATATCTCCCTGTGGAAATTTCAGACCAGCAAGTACTATGTGACCATTATTGATGCTCCAGGACACAGACACTTCGTCAAGAACATGATTACAGGCACATCTCAAGCAGACTGTGCTATCCTGATTATTGCTACTGGTGTTGGTAAATTTGAAGCTGGTGTCTCAAAGAATGGACAGACCCATGAGCATGTCCTTCTGGCCTACACACTAGGTGTAAAACAAGTGATTATTGGTGTAAACAAAATAGATTCCACAGAGCCCCCCTTTAGCCAGAAGAGATATGAGGAAATTGTCAAGGAATTCAGTACAACCCTGATACAGTAGCTTTTGTGCCAGTTTCAAGTTGGAACGGTGTCAGGATGCTGGAGCCTAAATCTAATATGCCCTGGTTCAAGGGATGCAAAGTCAGTCGTAAGGGTGGCAATGTGAATGGAACTACACTGCTTGAAGCTTTGAATTGCATTCCCCCACGAGCTCATCCAACTGACAAGTCCGTTTGTTTACCCCTCCAAGATGTCTACAAGATTCACAGTATTGGTACAGTACTTGTTGGTGGAGTGAAAACTGGTGTTCTAGGCATAGCGGTCACCTTCACACCAGTCTGTTACAACTGAAGTAAAGTCTGTCGAAACGCACCATGAAGCTCTACGTAAGGCTCTGCCAGGGAATAATGTTGGTTTCAATGTCAAGAATGTGTCTGTCAAAGATGTTCATCATGGTATTGTGACTGGTGATGGCAAGAACAACTCACTTGTGGAAGCAGCTGGTTTCACTGCATAGAATATTATCCTGTACCATCCAGGCCAAATCAGTCCTGGCAATGCACCTGTTTTGGATTGTCACACTGCTCACATTGCTTGCAAGTTTGCTGAACTGAAGGCGAAGATTGATCGTCATTCTGGCAAGAAGCTGGAAGATGGTCCTAAGTTCTTGAAATCTGGTAATGCCACCATCGTTCATATGGTTCCAGGCAAGGCCACGTGTGGAGAGTTTGTCTGATTTTCCTCCTCTGGGTCGTTTTGCTGTTCCTGATATGAAGCAGACTGTTGCAGCTGGTGTCATAAAGGCAGCTGACAAGAAGGCTGCTAGAGCTGGCAAGGTCACAAAATCTTCCCAGAAGGCCCAAAAGCTGCATCAATATTCTTTACAACACCTGTCACCCAAGTCTTAATCAGTGGTGGAAGAACAGTCTCAGAACTGTTTGTCTCAATTGGCCATTTAAGTTTAATAGTACAAGACTGGTTAATATTTACAATGCATCACAAAAGCCTCAGGAGGAAAGGAATGTTTTTTGCACCATGTATTTAGTGGTAGTTTTAACTTATTAGTTTTTAAAATAAGAAACAACTTGACCAAAATTCTGTCACACAATTTTGAGACCATTAAAGTAGTTTAATGTCAAAAAAAAAAAAAAAGAATATCTGATTCGCTTTCAAAATAACTTTAGGCCGTTATCTTGAAACTTTGAAGTGGACTCAATTAACTACCACTGCTTAGTCACAGATAGAAGTGTTCTTAGGCCCCATTTCCAACTTCCAGATAATCATATTGTTCCCCATGACTCAGCTTTATAATCAGTCCTGTTGACTTTGAGCCCTTAATGTCACCTATCTTATTCTGTTCTTTGTTCTGTACTCACCAAAATCTATAAAAGAAGAGTTGTCTTTTGCTTTGAGTCTTTGGTTGCTGAATGAGTCAGTCACTGACACTTTTTGTTCTCAGGTTACCAGTCCTGATAAGAGAATGTTGTCTTGCTTACAGAAATTTGCAAATTAAACTAAAAACAATGAATATTTGATAAAAATTCCTATGAATTTTCATACTTAATATACTAAAATGACAGAGAATTTACTCATTACACATGTAATATGAAAATCACAAATGCAATACATCTCAGCAATATGGGAGAGTCTCATTCAGAAAGGAACAGAAGGTCAAATCAGCAACAAGTATTTATTTATTAAATACATATTTTGTACCAGGCACATTGCTATGCTAAGTACTGGGGATATAAAGGAAGGCAAAAAATAGTACCCGGTTTTTATGAGGTAAGTCTCATTCATAGAGAGAATATGAAAAAAATAATCATGATTCCATATATACATAATGTATATATATGTACATATATATACATATGCATATATATGTATTTATATGTATGCATGTGTATATATACATACATATATGTATATGTATATATACATATATATATATGCGCTACAAAGGTACTAGAATTAGAGAAGATGGGGAAAGTAGAAGGGGGGGAGATTTTATATGAGAGGGGAAGGAGAACATATGGCCCACTAGGCAGAGATGAGGAGAAGAAAAATTCCAGCCATTAATAACACAAGCAGTAGTGGGATAGAACCTTTGGTGAAAGTAGTAGCAAGGAGGTCAGTGTCACTGGATTGCTGAGTACACGGAAAGGAGTAAGGTAAAATAAGATAGGAAGAAACCATGCTATGGAAGGGTGTAAAATTCAAATATGATTGCATATTTTTTCCTGGATGTAATAAAGTATCTGGAATTTGAGGGATATTCTGAGATCTTGGCATTAGGAAGACAATTTTGATAGCTGGACTTAGTATGAACTGGAGGGAAGAGAGTACTGAGGCCTGGAGAACAAACAGGAGGCTAGCACAATGATTCAAGTTGAGCTGGTAAGAGTCTACCTCAGAGGGGATTCAGTACCTGAGGAGAGAAGAGGGAACATAACAGACATGTGATGAAAGTTGAATTGACATGACATAACTACTGATTGAATATGGGATGGGGCTAGGAGTGAGCTTGAGGCATTGAGAATGATAGGTAGTTACTGGAAAAGTTTCTTTCTTCTGGGACAGAAGATAAAACAACAAAGGCCATTAATAGAAATAGTTCAGATGTGCTCTACATCTGTTACTGAATCTAGGCATCTTGTACTCTGTGCATCATGAGCTCAACCCCCTTCCGCATCCACTGGCACCTCACCTCCTGGCAGGGAAAGTTCCTTTCTGGTCTCACAATCCTTTTTCTCACTGTGTCTCTTGTACAATAATACAGAACTTCATCCCCGGTGTTAAGGGAATTCATTTGTAGATATAACATGCTGTTGCCATCATCTCTGGAGATGGTGAATCGATCTTTCATGGAGTCTACATAGTATGTACTACTTCCACCAGTGCTAATTCTTGCAACCCATTCCAGTCCCTTCCCTGGAGCCTGGCAGAGCCAGTTCATCCAGTAGCTACTGAAGGCAAATCCAGAAGCTTTGCAAGAGAGACACAGAGAACCTCTAGGCTGTCTCACATCTCCTCCAGATTCCACCAGCTGCACATCACACTGGACCCCTGCAACACAGAGACATTGCTTTAAAGTAAATAGTCACATTAAGTCACCATTTCATATTTTCCACCTTTCTCCATAAAACTACCTCGGAAAATATTCAGAAGGACAATCCAGTTCAGTCTAAACTTCATGGTATGCTTCTAAGTTAGTCCTGTAGGACACAAACAGCTTGAACTTGTCTGCCAGAGAGGCAGGTACAGGTTTTAGGCTGTTTTTCATCCTAGTAGGGAGGGACCTAATTTGCATGGTTTACTCGATTCAAAAAGAAGAACATCTTCCTCCCTGTAAGAAGTTTCTTTCGTGAACTTCAGTAGGAAAGTTTTCATACAGCTTGTTCCAAAGCACTGGATAATGTTGGTGTCACTGAAACTTCCAGAACTCATGGTTTTCACTCAGTATCAATCATCCCACATCACTTCAACAAGTAAACCACATGTTGTAATCCTTTGTGTGTTCCTAATGCATTTGTAATCAGTCATTCATATTTTTGATTGCACAAACTCCTCAAATATCTTCCAATTCCAATGAATGATGAATAAAATCTTTTTTTTTTTTGTAATCTCTTTCTTATCAGCGTCTCTTGTCCTGATCCCTGTCACTCTATTGGTTCCTGAGTTAGTTTTTTACCTGCTTTTACCTGGGATTATATTTCACTTAAATTATTTCCCCATAGTCCACTTATGGTCAACCATTGACTTTCTAGGAATATCTCATATTCCTTGTTTCACTCCACTAGGTGAAGAAACTGAGTTATGAAAGTCACAGTTCAAAATAAGAAAATTAAATATCTCCTCCAACTAATGCCTTATCTCTCTCGAAGGCATATCCTCTTTGAAGGGTCAGAGAAATTTTTATCCTCTGAGACACTGACCTAATAGTCTGATTTATGGAGCAAGTATGACTCAGATTTCTATGACAAGACCCTCGTATTTTAAGTACCAGCCTCATCACCCAGAATATCTACTTCTATTGCCACTTGCTGAACATTTAATTGGATACTCAGGAATATGTTTTCATTCCCACTTCTACATTCTTTTTTTTTTAAGAAAAAAATTTTGTAATTTAAAGGCCCTTATGATTTTAGAAAGCTATATCCAGGGTTCTTTCTGAGATCATCATATTTTTTGACGACTTAACTCTATGGTGGAAAAAAAACATAAAAAGACATCAATCCCTCTCTAAATCACCATTACATCTATGGTGTCTTCATCATAGAGGAGGGAGGATGAACCATGTCTATTTGTTATCTCTCCCCTGTTATTGTTATTTCATTTCAAGTGGTTCCTTGTTTTGCTATTACTTACAAATTAAGCATAACATAATACATCGAAGTTATGGGCAGAGTTTATTGTCTGTAGAAGAGAAAAGGTACCATTTGTACTCCAAGTGCTGAATCCACATATCGTTGTTTCAGATATGCTAGCAAAAAGGGTCTTAGGCTTTTAGAGTTTTCCCATTTCAGACACTAAATATCTATGTGTCCTATTCGTACATAGCAAATGTTACAAAACGGGAGTGTCCCATTAACTGTTCATAAAGCAAATTTAAAGAAATATTTACATTTTTAGCTCCCTTAGTTACCATGAACAATTTTAATTATCCTAAGAATATTTGGCACCCTTTCTCATATGATTAAGGCAACTGATGTCACGTGGCCATTATCTAGATTTGAATTGATATAAAAGGCAATCTAGCCAGTTGCATTTTAAATGAAAGGAGAGTTAACTCTGCTGTCAGGAGGTAAGGAGAAAAGTAGCTCCAGGGAATACAGTTTTAAAGCTTACCAGAAAAGCCACTGTTCCCATAAAAAGCTACATTGTCACTATTGTGAATGTGCAAATTAAGTGCAAGAACCTATAAAGGAAGATACCATCTGTAAAAAAAGAAAAAACTCATAAATAGAAGTATGAAGAGAATGATTTTACATATATACATATTTGTGTCTAATAGCCATTTCTAGGATGGATGGAATAGAATAAATATATTTCCATGATATTTTTTTAAGAGTTTATTTAAATTAATTGAAAAGAATAGTAAGCAGTACATGATAGATTTGCATTTCCTTGTGCAATGTTTTATTATCCTGTATTATGGAAATGCTTGTTTTATTCCATAAATTAAAAAAATTAAATACATATTTTTAAAAGCAACATGGGAATTTCACAATAGACAAAGGAAATTAGTGTTTTGAACTGGCAAAAACTTGACTTCACTTGTCCGTGTATTCCATATATATGAATATACATATATACATGTGTACACACACATGTATATACATACACATATATTCACATATATATTTACATATATATCCACTAGTATACTCTGCATATGCTCACTCTTCCACTGAATCTGTCTGTATTTGTGGGAAAGTGTGCCTCACATTTATGTTTAAAGATTCATGTTCTAATTGTTGTCTTTGCTTTGAACTAATTGAGTCAAGTGGTTTGGGTCCATGAGTTGTTTACCAACTTCTATATTATTGGAGCAGAGAGATTGGAATGTGATATTCCAGATGGCAAAGTAACTAGGATTATGTGGTGTCCCAAATGGGGAAAAACCATAATACTTGAATGAAATCAGAAGCCATTAACTTATACTCTGTGTAACATGGAATCCCAGACATGGTGACCTATTAAAAATCATAGCTTAGAAACTAAAGCATAAATTCTATATCTAAGTAGTAATTCAGATAATGTGTGAGGTAAAAGCAATAACAAGAATATCATGACATGTTTATTACTCTTTGGACCAGAGTAAAATCTTGTCTTTAAGCTTTTATTGAATAACATTATGTTAAAGCTCAAGCCTGGATATTAGGTCATTACTAAGCAGAAAAATCCAAATATTCACAAATTAGTAGTGATCCATTCTCCTCCCTTTTTCTGTTTTTTGTACTCACTCTGGAAATTGATTTTTAGAGATTCACCAATCAGTCTGGTTGCTACCAGAAAATGAAACTCTTAGCACAGATTCCTCATACTGTCTCAATATAAGTAACCCAATCATCAATTTAAAGGAGCTCATTGGCCTTTCCCTTTGGTATCAATTTACATAACTATTGTTGGAAAGGGATGAAATGCAGGATTCCTTGGGTTGGGGAATTTAATATTTTAGAGATTACGACCAAGATGCACCTACCCAGATAAGCTGAATATAAATCCTTTATGAGGAATGTGGATATTCAATTAAATACAGAACTTTCAAGCATTCCTTATGACAAGACTGGAGCTGGATAGAAATTTTGACTTCCAAATGCAAGACTCAAGAAAAGCGTAAAAAGTTAAACAGAAAGAGAACTTATGAGAAGTTTATTAAGGTTAAACTGTTTATATTCCTCCATGGGAATATGACACTTGTAAATAATAAGAACTTTCTCATTATTAGGAGATTTAGGAGTATGTATAGACAAAGAGTGAAGGTGTGAGTTGAATATGAAGGGATAATATCTAAAAATATACAATTAAGGGCAAGGCAGGCATGGACTGGAATTGACAGTTTGGTTGACATTTGGGCAAAGTGTCAGAGAGTTCTCCAGAATGGTTAGATAAGGTCACAGCTCCACCAACGATGCAATAGTGTCCCAATTTTCACAAATCTTGTCTAGTATTTGTCACTTTCTTCTTCTATCATATTAGCCAATGTGATAAGTATGAGGGGATACAATGGAGTTGTTTTAATTTGCAATTCTCTAATTAATGATAATTCAGCATTTTTCAAAAGGCTATTGATAACTTTGTTTCTTTTTAAGTTATTTAGCATTTTCTTTTTCCCAGTTACATGTAGAAGTGATTTACTTTGTGTTCCAAATTCTCTCTTTCCTCCATCCTTACCCCCATTATTGAGAAGGCAAGCAAAGTTTATAAATATGTAGTCATTCAAAACATTTTCATAACGGTCATGTTGTGAAAGAAAACATAGACAAAAGAAACAAAGAAAGAAAGCCTCAACAAAAATAAAGTATCTTAAAAATATGCTTCATTCTATTTTCAGACACCACCAGTTCCTTCTCTGGGTGTGAACAGTACTTTTCCTCATAAGTCCTTCAGAGTTTTCTTGCATTTTTACATTGTTAAGTATGACTGTCATTCTTAGCTGATCATTGCACTGTATTGCTGCTACTTTGAACACAATATATTTCACTTTGCGTAAATTCATGTTAGTCTTCCCCAGATTTTCTGAGAGCATCCTATTCATCATTTCTTATAGTGTAATAGTCCTCTACCATTATCATGGCAAAATGAAGTGGAAAATCCAATAATATGTTGTTTACGAGAGACTCTTAAAACAGACATACACACAAAGTTAAAATAAGAGGTAGGAGCAAACTTATTATATTTCTTCTCAAATGACAAAATGCAGGGGTAGCAATTGTTATCACAAAGTAAAATAAAATGTAAACATAAGAAAAAGAGAAAATCAGGGGAACTACATTTTGAAAAAATATACCATAGACAATAACAATATAAATACATTAAATATATAATAATAAATATATAAAATTAAATATATAAAATAAATATTTTATACATACGTGCATCAAATGGTGGAGCATTTAAATTCTTAAAGGAAAAGTCAAATGAGGTACAGACTGAAATAGCAAAATTATGCAAGTAGTAACATAAATTTTCACAGTCAAATACTTGAAACCATAAAATAATTAATAAAAAAAAATTAAGAGGATGATTTAGAATTTTCATTCTTCTTAAAAAATATATTTTATTTTCAATTCACAGAACCAGGCAAGAATTTTCATTGCACATTGCAAGAAAAAAAATTGATTGCACAAGAAACTTTATAGCTACCATATACAACTTACTATTCACTCCAAATATACAAGTAAATTATTATGTAAATGTGTTGTGTTTTTTCCTTTTTTTCTTCCCTCCCACATCCTTGGACCCTGCAACGGGCTACCACCAGATACAAATAGATATACAGAGAGATAGACAGGTAGATAGATAAATAGATAGATAGATAGATAGATAGATAGATAGATAGATAGATAGATAGATGATAGATAGATAGACAGATACAGACAGATACATGTAAAACTATTCTATACATACTTCTATTTATCAGTTCTATCTCCGGATAGCATGTTTTTTCATATTTCTTTCATTTTTAATTTATTTATAATAATCATAATGACATATCAGTCTAAAATAAATCAAATTTTTTATTAAAAGTTTTTTTCTTACTGTATACAATGCTCTACTGGTTCTGTACACTTTGCTCTTTATCACTTTGCACAAATCTTTCTATGCCCTTCTCAAATCGTTGACCTCCTCCTTTCTTGTTGTACATTAGTATTCCATCACAACTTGTTCAGCCACTCCCAGCTGATGGAAATCCCTGGAATTTCCAGTTCTCTGTCACCACAACGAGAGCTGCCATATAAATCTCATTCACATTCAAAGTTATAATCACAATTAATGAACTTCCCTCCATCTTATTTTCCATGTCTTTTTTCTTTCTCAGTCTTTTTACCCTATCCTTGTTGCCTTATCTTCTCTTCTCATCCTCATACTTCCCATTTCACCCACCCTTCCAAGAGTATCTCCTCTCCACCCCCGAATCCCCCAAATCTCAATTCACATATGCCTTCAAACATCTTCCTATTTTCTTCCCACTCTCCCAAATCTCAATCCACATGCCTCAATAAAAGTCCCTCTCCTAATCTGTCATGGAGTTTCTCAGTTCTCTACATATTCGAAAGATGGCTGCATCCTTCTACATGTACATTTGTCTTCTTCCACCCAGGTGATATTAAGAATCTAGTATCACCAGCCTTCCACTCCCACCCTATTCCTATGGTTTTGAGGAAAAGACAGGAAAAGACAAAAACCACTGGTTAATTTGAGTTTTCAAAAAATAAAGTAAAAACAAATGATTAATATCTAAAGTCAAAAGGTTGAATGCACCAATAATGATGATAAAATTAGTTTACTTATCAACAACTTTTTTCTGATTATATTCCAATGAAACTATCAATTCAGTGAAGTAGATGAATAATTACAAAAGCATAAATTTCCCATATTATTAGATTAAAAAGACAAAATATTTTGGAGTCTACTTAGGAACTACATGAATACAATCAAAAAAATACTTTTCACAAAGACAGGCCTAAACAATTGGAGAAATGTTAATTGATCATTATTAGACCAAGGCAATATAACAAAAAAGGCAGTTCTACCTAAATGTGTTCACTTATTCACTTCTATGACACTGAAACCACCCAAAAAATTTTTGTCATGCTAGAATAAATAAGAACAAAATTCATTCGAGAGAACAAAAGTCAACAAAATGAAGGAAATTAAAGAGAAGAAGGAGAAGAAAGTCAGCCCAGCAGTACTAGATTTCAAACTGTGTACAAAGTAATCATCATCAAAATAGTTTACGACTGACTGAGGATTAGAGTGAAAGATTAGTAGTATAGATTAAGTATAAAATATACAGTTGTCAATGACCTTTGAAACTGAGAATTTGATAAAACAACATAGCTGAGCTTTGGGGCAAAAACTCACTCTAATATATAATTAATATAAGTAAACAATCAGAAAGGACACTATAGGAGTGAATGTTTATATTCCATTGAGGGAAAGTGATTCCTTTCCCCTTAGAACTCTTGTCATATTCTTGAGGTCAGATTTGGGAAAGTTGTTTGGGTGTGACAGAATTCATTTCAATATTCTCTGTTGCCACTGGGAGGTTTTATTTACATGCAGAAGGAACACAGGCCTTGTCAATGAGGAGGTAATGAAAAGGCCCTGACATTTGGGAGGACCAGGCATAGATAGGCAGAAAACTATAAAGCCTATAGATGTTCAGAATTATCATGTACTTTTAGGGTTTCATGGCGAGTGAAGATTACAGATAAGGAAGAATTTTATGATACAGGATGAGGGGGATGGTTGCTTACAGGATAAGGACAAATTTTATGACAGAATAAGAACAAGAGGACACACAAAAAGGAAGAAAAAAGTCATACTTTTGGTTATACAAGACAAGGTGAAGTCTTATGGTATTGCATGACAAGGGTAAAAGGATTTTAGAATGCCCTTAAGAACTACAGAATGAGCCCCAAAGGCCTCAACAAGGGTTTTACAAAGTGCTGGAGAAAGAACTCTTAATGTTCTTTTAACTATTAGGGCACCATATGCTGTATCCACATCATTTCCCCACTTAACCACTAGGCAGGAGAAATCTTTTGGGAAAAATGGTGAAGATCATTATCTTCAGTAGATATTTTCTGCTGAATATGGGCACAGACTCCATTTAGGGGCCTAGAATATTTTTAGGAGGGGTCATCAACCTGGGGTGTAGAATGTGGTGTCCATTGAGTCCAGGGTGTAGAGAAGTAAACCACTCAAGAACATCAAGGACAGAGGCTGGTATCCTTGCCACATGACCATCTGCAAATGGACCACAGGCACTATACAAGGCACAAATCTTATTAGCATATTAAGTAGGCAGGTCTCAAAGGTCAAGAGGATGAATTAATCAAAAGGAGTGTAGGAATGGGAGAAAAGAGTGAAAGAACCCATGAAGCCTAAGAACTGTACCCTCATCCACAGGAAAGAAGCTGGCTATAAATTCTTCTTTCATTGAGCCTTTTTAACCATGTTTGCAACTCAGGCCTGGACTTTCCTTGAGTTATTAATGTAAACACAGCATGACATGCTAACAAGAGCACGGACTCCTCCTTAGGAGGGAAAGCAATAATGGAGAGATATCTGATCATCCATTACAATATTAACAAGGAAGTTTAAGGACTCCTGTAGATCCAGAAGTTAGCTAGTTCTTCCATAGCAACAGTTCAATTAGTTAAGATTGCTTCATGCTCTATGTAACCACTAGTTAAGATTTTTCTGAGCCACCAGAATAATCCCAGAAATTCCTTATAACTCTCACATACAATTTGGAAGGAGATGTGGCAGAAAAGATTGCAACTGGGAACCCAATCAATCCCAGGGCTTACCTACCAAATAAAGTGTAGGTGTTAAGGTGCTGTGAGATCAGGATAATTGAGCCTTCACGCAATTCATCAGGATATGATGTTAGTTTATCTGCTAAATAAATTGGAATAGTAACAAATCTGCATATGAAGATTATCCCCCTTGGGGTATGCTGAGGGGATTCCAGGAGCTGTTCAAGAATGTGCTCAAGCTCCCAGGGACTAGGGTTGGGTCCCAGTGAGGCAGGTTTTATTATCCTAGCTACAGAAGGGATCCCCCAGGATGACAGTAGCAAAGTCCACCATAGCATAGAGCGTCATGGTAAGGAGGTGAAAGCAGAACAGGAGGAACAGTTAGTGTGAGTAGTATTGTGTGGCCTTGTAAGAAAGAGTTAATAGCCTCATGCAGAGAATATACCTTCCCCACTAAGAAAAGCCATAGTGTGGTAATATTGAGAGAACTTCATGAAATAGGGGGCAGGTTTATCCCAGATGATGAAGTCCATGATACATGCAGAAGCAATATAGGGGTCATATTGACCAGTGCCCCAGAGAGGGTTACTTAAACCGAAATCTAGTGACCTGCCAGATAAATGGATAGTGCCCTTATAGAAGAGAGAAAGTAGAAATCAGAACTTGGTTATGCCTTGGGGGCCGCTAGTGGGATTGACATACCCAGCAATCACTCTGACCTGGATTAATCAAGGCCTCACTAGGCAGATTAGGGAGTTTCTGCTCCTTGGGGAAAGAAAATATTTAATGAAAGGGAAAGAGACAGAGTAGAAGAAACTGAGGTGTAAGGGAAAACATGCTGAAAAACAAAAATGATCAGGAGGACCATAGGAGAGAAAAAAATTACAAGGGACAACTGTTTGCTCCCTTCAGGCTACCTCATGGCTTTTTTTTTTTTTTTTCAGGAAAAGCAGATTGAGATCCTCCAAAAACTCACAAATACACTGAGGTGGATCTGAAAGGAAATCAGAAGAGGGACACAGCTTTGTCCTATAAACATGGATCTAGCTGGGGGTGCCTTTAAACTTCGTATTTGTAGGCGAGGTTAGGATGATCTTATATGGCCCCTTCCACTTTTCTTCCAAGGGATTTATACCTTGATTTCCACAGATCAAGTCTCTTGGGATAAGTATTAGGAATGAGCTAGGTGCTGATTTGTGAGGTTTGGGGGAAGGGTGTGAATTAACATAATGAGATAAAGTCTTTTGCACTTGCCCTAGAGCCAGGCAGTATTTTGTCAAGAGGTGGTCCTCTTTGTCTAAAAGGGTAAGTGATAAGTGGTCAGAAAAGGTCTAGAAAACATTCAATCAAAGGGAGTGAGTTTAATATCAGTGCAGGGGTCCATCCTGACCTGGAGGAAGGGCACTGAAAGGAGACATCCCCAAGCTTGGTGAACTTCCAGAGTCAATTTATTCAAGATTCTTTTCAGGGTATTGTTCACCTTTCAACCTTTTCTGAAGACACAATGGAGGCTGTAGGTTATACCAAGGGTGTTGGCAACCTTCTGGATGATTTGGGATGTAAAAGCTGGTCCATTATTGCCCTGTCACTAGTGTGGCAGTCTGTATCTGGGAATAATTTCCTTCAGAAGTGTTTTAGTCCCTTCCACAGGTTATTCAGAGGTACAAGAGAAGGCCTCTACCCAATTAGTGAAAGTGTCAATCAGGACTTAGAGGAATTTGAATCCTCCATAAGAGGGGTGTATGTGTGTGTGTGTGTGTGTGTGTGTGTGTGTGTGTGTGTGAAATCTATCTTCCAATCTTTATCAGGAAATGTGTCCCTGTACTGAAAAAAGGTTTGAGAAAATGACAAGGCCTAAAAGCAGCCCACCCTCAGGATTGGCTCTGTTGCAGATGGGACATGCCCTGCAGTGTGTGCAGTAGTCTTGGTTGCAGTAGTCTTGGTTCTGAGAAAAGAGGCTTCACAAGATTGTGGTGGATATTTTCCCAGAGGGTAGCCTAATGAAGCCCCTGAAGGAGTTTCCACTTTCTGATTCAGGATTAATTAGTTGACCTATGGGAATTTTAGACCATCCTGTAGGCAAGAGTTCATACCCTCTATAAGAATATTGTTGTTGTTTCTCATGGGTATATCGACAGCCAAAAGAGGATGAGACCTGGGGAATTGGGAGTAAAGTGAAAGACAGGGTTCATGCTGTGGTTTTGACAGTCATATCTGACAGTTGGTTTCCTGAAACATGGTCAGAGTTCCTCTTTTATAACACAGCTGCTACTTCTTTGGGCACCTGTACAGTGTCAAGGGAGTTTGCTCCCCAGGTTTTGTCTACTCTGAAGCAAAGATACATTGGGAATGTTTGTAAAGTGGCATCTTTAAGTTCTAAAGTAGTAAACTACGAGTTTGCTCCTGGAACCTGAACTAAAATAGGATAAGGCTTTGGGACAATAAGATGAATGTTGGATAACAGCATCATTCACAGCCTTCATTTTGTGAACCATGACAAACTATCCATTTGCATTAAGAGCAGAGAGTACTGGAGTGTTACAAGGTGATTGACAGGGAACCAGGAAGGCTTGTTATAAAAACTTAGCAAAAAAAGACAATAACATGAAGCAGGCTTCATGTCTAAAAAGGTACTGTCACCAGTGTGAGATGTAGGGTGAGTCTTTCAGATGTATCTAAACAGGGGTGGCCTGTACAGAACTCCCAGGGACTCCTTTGTCCCTGGCTGTCAGGCTAACCTTAATCTAGACTTCTTTTGGGTTCTGTTGGAGGAGAGGGATCTGCCTGTTGTGACTAATATTGTTATGGAGTTCAGGAACAAGGAAAATCAGGATCCTAGTTTTAACATGAGGTTCCAACCCAGTAGAGCAATGACAAGTGGTAGGGAAAAAGGAAAGTATGCATGAAAGTCTGACACTAATAAAGACAAATAAATGGTTTCTGTTTCCCTGCTTTTCCTAGGTCTGCCATCAGACCCCTTTAATGGTAAAGTCTGTGGATAAGGGGCTGAATAATGCATGAGTAGAGAATGGGTGGCTCCAGTATCAATTTAAAAGTGAATTGACTTACCTTACAGATTTATTTTTTGGACTCATTCTTAGATCTGTGAAAAGAAAGAGCCAGTCTAGCCCCAGAGACCTTTCATTCCAAATGTAAAGTGGCCAGAATGCTAAGTTTCAGTGTTATGACCTAGCTACCTTGTGGAAAGTTTCATTTCCAATGGCCTTTCTGGTAGAAGAGAGGGCATGGCTCAGGAGATAGATGGCTGTTGATCCCTTATAGGCACGATCTTTGCATGACTGGTCCAGTTATTTACACCAAATATTACTTCATCTCCCAGAACCTGGAATTTCCTAAATAATAATAGCCACGAGATATGCATAGTCTCATCAGCCTTACTGCTACAGTTAAAAATCTTAAAGATGGTTTCCATTACCTGTTTTTTATTTTCCCAAGGGTTTTGAAATTAATTTTATACATTTTATTAATATCTTTTTGCTTTTACACATCTTGAAACTTTGTTCCAGTGTATCTCCTCCAGCAAAACCAATCAATACACAGAAATACTCTGAAAACATATTCAGCATAGAACACCATCTGATGCTCCACCTCTGCAAAGGAAGAAGGTGGAGTTATAATTTCATATTTTATATGTCATATTTGGGACCATGTTTGTTGTGGCTGTTCTCATTAGTCGTTATGTATACTATTTTCTTGGCTCTGCTTACTTTACTCTGCATTTGATACTACAAATCATTTTATTTTTAATCAACATTTGGTTAACATTCTTTTCCACAAAATTTTGAGTTCCAAATTTTCTCCCCATCTCTCCCCTCTCCCCTGTCCAAAATGGTTTGCATTTTGATGACTCCTTCCCCCATTCTGCCTTCCCATCTAACATGCTTCCTTCCCAATCCCCTCCCCTTATTTCTTTCTGGACAAGAGAGATTTCTATATTCCATTGCCTTTACATCTTATTTTCTAGGTGTATGTTGTATCAGTAAGCACCCCAACATTCACACCCTGGTCTGCTATCACAGGTTCTTAGATCTGCATTCATAAAAGGAAAGGCCATGTTTGAGTGCTTCACAATCACTTTATTCAAGCACATTTATCATTCCTTTAACCAAGTATATATTTTATTCACCTAATTCAGGAGAGTCAAGACCTTGAACTTCAAAAAAAAAAAAAAAAAGAAATCAAAAGATCCACAGACATGGCTTCCTGTGCCTGAAATGGACAGGCAGTTGGACTCTAACAGTCTGCCCATAGTTAGCAGAGATGGAACCACTGACATCTGGGATTTCAAAGCTGGGAGGTTCCTTTAGTGGCTTCCCAGAGACCTCATCTGGTCAAACAAACACTTCCAGTCAGTAAACCCCAGGGTAATCAACAAACATAGCTTCCACTGCTTGACCATAATTCCACAGACAGGTATATCTGTCTGACCACAGTTACAAGAGAGGGTAACACAATATCTACGTTCTCAAAGCCAGTAGGATTCTTAGCAGCTTCCCAGAGTCCTTATCTGGCACTCAAAGCTTCTTGCAAAAACTAAGCCATAAAGCAAAACCTCAACTCAGAATAATTGTACCTTTTACAGAGCCAGAGACCATCACAACCCTTTGACTCAGTGATTCAACAGAAAAAAAGAAAAGGTACTGGGGACCCTCCTACAAAACAATTCCCCTAATCAAACTTCTCACAATGGTCAGGCCAATCAATGAGAGGGAAAGATCTTCTTTAGTGACATCATTCAATTAGAGGCATTTTTAGTAAAACAAAAACGGCAAAAAATCCTATTTTGATTGCAATTACACAGGCAAAAATAATTTTTTTCACATTTTCTTTTAAAATTTTAAGTTCCAAATTCCCTCTCTTATATCCTCCCCACCCATCCCCATTAAGAAAGCAAGCAATTTAATTTAGGTTATGTGATTGTTCATACCTGGGACACTAAAAACTTCCAGGGCTGCATGATGTGTTGGAGTGGAGCTGTCTCAAAGAATTCAGGCAGACCCTTAAATCCAATCCAAGTGTAGACATTTGTTGAGACTGATGTCTCTCATGAAGCAGGATAAATTCTAAGAGAAACTAGAAACTTCAGACACAGCAAGTTGGATTTTTATAGGTTAAATTTAAACTTACACAATCAAGATTTACAATGAATACAGGAATATGATTAATATTATAAAGTCAAGAAAAATTTTTTAAGGGACTAGGTTATGGAGGAGAGGTTCCACCTATGGTGTGGAGATTTAGCATTCTGGCCTAGCTAACCTTAAAGTGACTAGCTGTTGTGGTCCTGTATGGTTAAGATAGGTACTTAGGTATTATGGGCCTGTCTAGGGTTACATGGATGGTGTGATTGTGATTGAATACCAGAAGAAACCTTTTCAAATATGTGGCAGTGTTTCTGGGGGCAGTTGCTATGTAGAGACAGTGGCTGTATTCCCATCACGTGGATATACCTAGGGTTGCTGTATTAACTAGGAGTTCAGGGACACGCCTGTTTTTCTACTGAACAGTGAGGTATGCATGAAGAAGCTACGATATTGCCAGGGGGACTAGGTAGGAACAGTGAGCCTGTAACCAAGTGAGAATATTTTGGCTGGGGCCAGCTCTATTAGGATTCCATGAGCTTATACTTGTGTAGTTGTGTAAAACACCTTTATTACAGTCATACTGGGAAAAACTATATTTTCCTTTTTAAGTCATTCTTTTCCTCATTGACTTTTTCAACCTCTTTTGCCTTTTGGATTAGTCTATTTTTTTAGGTGTTATTTACATCAGTATTTTGATGGGTGTTCTTTAGCAAGATGTTGATTAGTTTTCATGATTTTCATGTACCACTCTCATTTATCTTCCATTTTCCTTTTACTTCTCTCTTTTTTTAAACTATTCATTTATATAATTAAGTTTTCAACATTCATTTCCACAAAATTGTGAGCTCCAAATTTTTTCCCCATCTCTCCCCTCCTCCCACCCCAAACACTGAGCATTCTGATTGCCCCTTACACCAATTTGCCCTCCCTTCTAACATTCCTCCTTTCCCTAATGCCCTTTTTCTCTTTGGTTCTGTAGGGCAAAACAAAATTATATCTCCAGTTACCTATATTTCTTATTTCTCAGTTGAATGCAGGAACACTACTCAACAGTTGTTCCTCAAACTCTGAGTTCCAATTTATCTTCCTTCCTTCATTCCCACCCATTCCCACTGAGAAGGCAAGCAATTCAGTATAAGGTACATATGTGTAGTATTGAAAATGACTTCCATAACAGTCATGTTGTATAAGACTAACCATATTTCCCTCCATCCTATCCTGCCCCCAATTTCTTCCGTTCTCTCTTTTGACCTTGTCCCTCCTCAAGAGTGTTTACTTCTAATTGCTCCCTCCTCCCATTTGCCCTCCCTTCTGTCATCCCCCCAACCTACTTATCTACTTCTCCCCTACTTTCTTGTGCTATAAGACAGGTTTTCATACCAAATTTAGTGTGCATGTTGTTCCTTCCTTGAGTCGAAAGAGATGAGAGTGAGCTTCACTTTCTCCCTCTCACCTTCCCCCTTTTTTCCTCCTTTGAAAAAGATTTTTCTTGCCTTTTTTATGAGAGATAATTTGCCCCATTTCATTTCTCCCTTTCTCCTCCCAATATATTCCTCTCTCACCTCTTACTTTTATTTTTTAAGTATGATCCATTCCTGTTCAAGTCACTCTGTGCTCTGTCTCCCTCGATATATATGTGTGTGTGCATATGTGAGTATGTGTAATCCCACCAACTACCCACACACTGAGAAAAGTTTCAAGAGTTAGAAATATTATCTTTCCAGGTAGGAATGTAAACAGTTCAAGTTTTCTAAGTCCCTTATGATTTCTCTTTGCTGTTTATGTTTTCATGCTTCTCTTGGTTCTTGCGTTTGAAAGTCAAATTTTCTTTTCAGCTCTGGTCTTTTCATCAAGAATGCTTGAAAGTCCTCTATTTCATTGAAAGACCATTTTCCCCCTGAAGTATTATACTCACTTTTGCTGGGTAGGTGATTCTTGGTTTTAATTCCAGTTCCTTTGACTTCCAGAATATCATATTCCAAGCCCTTTCATCCCTTAATATAGAGGGTCCTAGATCTTCTATTCTCCCGATTGTACTTCCACAATACTAGAATTGTTTCTTTCCAGCTGCTTGCAATATTTTCTCCTTGACCTAGGAACTCTGGAAATTGGCTGCAATGTTCCTAGGAGTTTCTCTTTTTGGACATCTTTCAGGAGGTAATTGGTGGATTCTTTCAATATTTATTTTGCCTTCTGTTTCTAGAATATCAGGGGAGTTTTCCTTGAAAAATTCGTGAATGATGATGTCTAAGTTCTTTTTTTGATCATGGTTTCAGATAGTCCCACGGTTTTTAAATTGTCTCTCCTGGATCTATTTTCAAGGTCAGTTGTTTTTCCAATGAGATTTCACATTATCTTCCACTTTTCATTCTTTTGGTTTTGTTTTGTGATTTCTTGTTTCTCATAAAGTCATTAGCTTCCATCTATTGCATTCTATTTTTTAAAGAACTATTTTCTTCAGTGAGCATTTGAACCTCTTTTTCCATTTGGATAATTGTGCTTTTTGAAGCATTCTTCTCCTCATTGGCTTTTTGAACCTCTTTTGTCAATTGAGTTAGCCTATTTTTTAAAGGTGTTATTTTCTTCAGCATTTTTGGGGATCTCCTTTAACAAACTGTTGACTAGTATTTTCATGCTTCTCTTGCATCTCTCTCATTTCTCTTCCCAATTTTTCCTCCACTTCTCTTACTTGTTTTCAAAATCCTTTTTAACCTCTTCTATGGCCTGAAACCATTGAATATTTATTTTGGATATTTGGGATACAGAAGCCTTGACTCTTACGTCTTTCCCTGATGGTAAGCATTGTTCTTCATCATCTGAAAGGATGGAAGAAGATACCTGTTCACCAAGAACGTAACCTGCCATAGTCTTATTTTTCTCTTTTCTGGGCATTTTCTCAACAAGTTACTTGACTTTTGGATTCTTTGTCAAGAGTAGGTTTACTCTGGGGACCTGTAAAATCTTAGTTCCTTCAAGGTGGCACAGTCAAGCCTTCACACCGATCTTGGAGCAACCAGAAACTTTTGTGCCCAAATCTTAGATCAGTAGGATTTCCTCTCCATACCAGCCTTACCTCTAGTTCTGTCACACCAGCACTCAGGAAAAAATCAGTTGCTCATGAGTAGGTCAAGTTAATATAATAAAAATGACCATTATACTTAAATTAAATTACTTATTCAGTGCCACATCAAACTACCAAAAATTTACTTCACACAGAAAGAAAAAATAATAATAAAATTAATTTGGAAAAACAAGGGTCAATAATTTTAAAAATGCAAGGAATGTAGCTTAGTTGTACCAGGTGTATAACTATATTATTAATCAACAGTCATCAAAACTATTTGCTACTGAATAAAAAATAGAATGCTAGTTCAGGGGAATCAGTGACTAATTATGCCAGACACAGTAATAAGTGATTATACTAATTTACTGTTTGATAAACCAAAAGGCTTAAGCTTCTTGGATAAGTATGAACTGTTTGTCAAAAACTCCTTGGAAGACTGGTAAATAGTATGGCAGAAACTAGTGTAGACCAACATTGCACCATATACCAAGATAAGATTGAAATCGGTACATAATTTAGGCATAATGGATGATATGATAAGGAAATTAGGAGTGCAAGAAATACTTTACCGGTGAGATCTGTGGAGAGGGAAGAATTTGTGACCAAATAAAAAATAGAGAACATTGAAGCATTAAGAAGTTTTGCAAAAAGCCAATGCAATCAAGATTTGAAAACTGGGAAACAATCTTTACAGGCAGTGTCTGATAAAGACCTCATTTCTTTTTTTTTTAAGTTAATTTGTTTATTTTTAATTTTCAACATTCAATTCCATAACTTTAAATTTTCATCTCCATCCTCTTCTACCTCAACAAGACCATATGCAACCTTACATAGCCTCTCTATATCCATTCCTATTAAATATATTTTCACGTTAATCATGTTATACAGAAAAATGAGAACAGATGAAGGAACAATGAGTAATAAAGAACAAAATAAAATAATAAGCTTTACTCTGTATTCAGAATCCATAGTTGTTTCTCTGGGTATGGATGACATTTTGTATCATGAGTCCTTTGGAATTGTTTTAGGTCCTTGCACTGCTGAGAAGCGCTAAGTCAATCAAAGTTAGTCATCCAACAATGTAACTGTTACTGTACAAAATGTTCTCCTAGTTCTGCTCACTTCACTCAGTATAAGTTAATATAAGTCTTTTCACGTTTGTAGGAAGTCCCCCTATTCATCATTTCTTATGACAAAACAGTATTCCATTACATTCACATACCACAACTTGTTCAGTCATTGCCGCATTCATGGGCATCTCCTCAATTTCCAGATCCTGGCCATCATAAAAAGAGCTCCTATAAATAGAGCTGCTATAAATAGTATTGCACATGTGGATCCTTTTCCCATTTTGATTATCTCTTTGAGATACACCCCAAATGTGTAGTCATATTGCTGGGTTAATGGGTACGCACATTTTCATAGTCATTTTTATAGGCCTTTGAGCATAGTTCCAAATTGCTTTCTAGAATGATTGAATCAGTTCACAACTACACCAACAATGACTTAGTGTTTCAAATTTACCTCATCTTCTCCAACCTTCATCATTTTCCTGTCCTGTCATGCTAGCCAATCTGAGAGGTGTGATGTGGTACCTAAGGCTTCCTTTGAGTTGCCTGTCTCTAATCAGTAGTGATTTAGAACATTTTTTCATATGACTATAGACCTTTAATTTCTTCCTCTGAAATCTGCTTGTTCATATCATTTGACCATTTATCAGCTGAGGAATTATTCTTCGAAATTTCAATCACCTCTATATATGTTAGAAATTATTAATATCTCATTTCTAAAACATGTGGAGAAGTGACTTAAATTTAAAAGAATATAATATATATATGTATATATATGTATATATATGTGTATATATATATATATAAAAAATCATTCTCAATTGGTAAATTATCAGAGGATATGAACAGGGAGTTTTCAGAGGAAGACACTAAAGCTATCTACAGCCATAATAAAAACATGCTCTATATAGCTACTGATTAGAGATCAAAGTGTCTGAGGCACCACTTCACACCTATCAGACTCCCTAATATGTCAGAATAGGAAAATAATAATTGTTGGATAAAATGTGGGAAAATTGAAACATTGGTGAGTTGTTGGTGGAGTTGTGAACTGATCCAACCATTTCAGAGAACAATTTGGAAGTTTTCCCAAAGGATCATAAGGCAGTTCATATTCTTTGATTCAGTAATAACACTACTGGTCCATATCCCAAAGAGATCAAGAAAAAGGGGAAAGAACCTCCATGTACAAAATATTTATTTTCTGCTTTCCTTCTGATCTTTGCTATACTTGTTTTATTGGTATAAAAGATTTTTAACATATAATGTAAATTATCCATTTTATATCTTATTTTCCTCTGTCTCTTGTTTATTCAAAAGTAATTCACCTATTCATAAGTCTGATAAGCAATGTATTCCATATTCTTCAAATTTTTACATACTATCTTTCTTCATATCTAGGTCATGTATCCATTTAGACTTTATCTTGGTAAATGATGCAAAATATTAGTCTGTGTCCAATTTCTGCAATACTTTTTCCAGTTTTCTGAATAATTATTTTTTAACAAATATTTGGTTCTTACTCTTAAATATTAAGTCTTTCCGCTTTTCAAATAAATGATCAGCACATTTATTTGTTGCTATAAATTGTATGTCTACACTGTTCTGTTGATCTACCTTTCTATTCCTTATCCAGTAACAGACCGTTTTGATCATGACTGCCTTATAATATAGTTTAAGATCTGGTACTGCTATACCTGCTTGGTACAATTTTTTTCATTGATTATTTTTATATTCTTCACTTTGTTTTTCCCAAAAGAATTTTATTGTTTTTTCTAATTCAGTAAAATAAATTTTCATAATTTAATTGGTGTTATTCGTGTGAATTATTTTAAGTAAAATTGTCATTCAATGAATATTGCTCCATTAATATAAATCTGATTATATTTGTATGATTTTTTTATAATTTTGTTTATATAGATATTGGATTTCTTTTGGCTGTTATGCTCAGACGTATTTCATACTATATAAAATAATTTTAAGCTACATACTTTTTGGCATATCTTCTTGCCAGATTTTATTTGTGGTATGAAGTAATGCTGATGATTTATGTGGATTTATCCTGCTACTTTGCTAAAATAATTGTTTCAATTAATTTTTTAGTTGAATCTTTGAGATTTTCCCAGTATATCATCATATTGTCTGCAAAAAGAAATTCCCCATTGCTATAATATTCAGTACAGTATTGAATAATATTGCTGATGGTGAGCATCCTTTTTCACATATTATTTTTCTGAAATTGCATTTTCCATTTTAACCCCATTACAAGTAATGCTTGCTGATTTCTTAAGAGAAATGCTTTTTATCATTTTGAGGAAAAACCAATTAATAGCAATATTGTCAAGTGCCTTAATAGACATTTATGCTGTGCTTTAGGAAAAGTTTTTTTCTGCATCTTCTGATAAGATCATATGATTTGTGAAACTTTTAATATTTATATAATCAATTACATTGATAGGTTTCCTTATGTTAAAATAACTTTGCATTTCATTATAAATCTCACATGATCAAAATGTATATTTGCAATATATTGTTGGACACTTTCTCTAGTGGCAAAAGACTAGTCTAGAGAAAATATGCTATGCAACTATACTACTGGAAATCCCAACTTTCCCCTGTCAGAACTAGATAAATTTATCCACAAAATAAACAGGTAGGTAAATAGAATTGTAGAAAAGTTAAATATGAAATATCTCTGGAGAAAACTGAAAGAGAATGGAAAGAAATATGTATTTTCTCAGCGTAATGGCATTAAACAATACATATCCATGTATGAGGCATAAAACCTTTAAAATCAAATATAAAAAGCCAGAAATATAAAATGAGTCCTTATCAGGTCATAATGCATTAAAAATATACTCAGTAAGGAGCAGTATTAAGAAACATAAAACTAATTAATTGGAAAACAATTTATCTAATTCAAAAGAATAAATGAGTTAGTGGGGATAGAACCAAGATGGGGGAGTAGAAGCAGACATGTGCTCAAGCTCGCCCCCCAGAGCTTTTAAAATTTCTATAAAAATGATTTTAAACAAATTCAGAAGCCACAAAATGACAGAGTAAAAGAGATTGTTATCCCAAGAGAGCCTGGAAGCCAACAGGAAAGGCGTGGATGTGATGCATCCAGCCTGGAATGGGGAATAGGGAGAGATGGGGAGAAATTTTGAAATTAAAAGTCATGTGGAAGTGAATGTGGAAAACTGGAAAAATAAATAATTATGTATTTAAACAATAGGTGGTTTAAAAAAAACCAAATAAAATATCAATAATGAAATTAAGCAGAATGAGAACAATGAGAAAACCTACCAAAGTTGATAGAAGGTAGCCAAAGCAGTATTTGGGGGGAAAAAATTATACCTAAATGCTTTCATCAAAAAAAAGAGAAAAAGCAGATCAAAAGATTGGATATGCAGATTAAGAAAGTAGAAGAATGGATTAAAAATCCCGAACTAAATACGAAATCAGAAATTCCAAAATCAAAAAAGATTAATAAAATTAAAAATAGGAAAGCTATTGAACTATTTATGAGAAAACTACTCTATGGCTTTATGGGAAAAGAAAACAATAAATTAGAGGAACTATTGGTTAATTCGATTTTTTTTTAAAACAGAGATAAAGAAATTACTAGCATATAAAATTAAAGGGTTGATTTCATCACTAAAGAAGAGTTAATTAAAACAATGATTTCATGTTATTTCATCCAATTATATGTGAAGAAATCTGACAATCTAAGTAATATTGAAAATAAAACGTTCACGAAAAATATAAATTACCCAGAACAAAAAGTGAAAGTGTATACTTAAATAACATTATCTTAGAAAAAAAGAAATTGATCAATACATCAATCAGCTTTTTAAGAAAAATTCCGGATGAACTCACAAACGAATTCTACCAAAAAATTATGGAAGTATTAATTCCAAAGCCATATTGCCCCTTAAAAAATATTGACAAAGAAGGAATCCTAACAAATTCTTTTTATTGACAAAAATATCAAACTTAAATAAGGAAGAGTAAAAACAACACCAAAAAGAAAGTATAGACTGATTTCCCTAATTAACATTGATGAAAAATGTTAAATAAAATATTAGCAAGGAGATTATAGCAATCTATCACAAGGATCATTCACTACGATCAGGTGGGATTCATGTTGGGAATGGAGGATACATCCAACATCACCATAGTTTTGACCATAACAGTGATAAAGTCAACGTGTCAAGTGATTACCTCAATAGATAGAGAGGGAGGAGAACCTTTTGAACAAATCCAGCACCCACTCCTATGAAAAATACTAGAAAGGAGAGGAATAAATGCAGTTTACCTTACAATGATAAGTAGTATCTATTTAAAACCATCAGCAAGCCTTATCTGTAATGGGAATAAAGTAGAAACTTTCCAAATAAGATCTGGGTAAAGCAAGAATGCCCATTTTTACTATTATTGTTCAATAGTGTCCAAAACGGTTAGCTATACCAAGAAGAGAAGAAGAAATTGAAGGAATTAAATAAACAATGAGGAAACAAAACGATCACTCTTGGAAGATGATATGATGAGAATCCTAGAGAATCAATTAAAACCTGGTTGAATTAATTAACAACTTTAGCAAAGTTGATGTATACCAGATAAAACTACACAAATCATCAGTATTTCTAAATATTACCTACAAAGTTCAACAGCAATACATAGAAAGAGGAATTTCATTTGAAATAACTATGCATAATATAAAATATATGAGAGTCTATCTGTCAAGACAAACTAAAAAACTGTATGAACACAATTATAAAAGACTGTTTACACACACACACACACACACACACACACACATACAATGAGATCTGAATAATTGGAAATATTCATTGCTTACATGTAGTTTGGATCAATAAAATAAATATGGCAATTTTATTTAAATTATTCTGACCCTAAATTATTCTTGAACTACACGTTTTTCAATGACATGATAATCAAATTACCAAGAATTACTTTATAGAGCTAGAAAATATTAAAAAAACAAAACAAATTTTTATGGAAAAACAAAAAGCTAAGAATATCAAGAGAATTTGAAAGAAGGTGAATTAGCTGCATGAGACCTAAAACTGTCTTATAAAGTTGTAATTGTTAAAATAATGTGGCACTTGCCAGAATACAGTGGTGGGTCAATGGAATAGATTACATACAGAAGACATTGTAGTAAATGACCGCAGTAATCTAGTGTTTGATAAACTGAAAGACCCAGCATTTAGGAGCAAAAACTCATTATTTGACTAGAAATGTAAACCATATAGCCATATCTTTTACAAAAAAAAACCATTTTTCCCAATCACATGTGAAAACATTTTAACTGTTTTTTTTTTAATTTTGAGTTTTAAGTTTTATCCCTCCCTGCTGCCCTGCACCCTTCCTTATGATGGTAACCAGTCTAGTACATGTTATACATGTGCAATCATATAAAACATTGTCATATTCGTAATCCTGTGTAAGAAGATATGAAGAAAGGAAAGAAAGGAAGGAAGAAAGAAAGGAAGAGAGGAAGGAAGGAAGGAAGGAAAGAAGGAAGGAAAACTGCACAATAGCATGACAAAAACTAGGTCCACCATGTCACAATATACCAGGATAAGGTCAAATAGCTTTGACATGTTTTAGGAACAAAGAGTGATACCATCAACAAATTAGGAGAACAAGGAGTAGTTTACCTTTAAGATCAATGACTAAAGGAAAAATTTAGGATTAGGCCAGAAATAAAAAGCATTATAAAATATTAAACAGATAGTTTTTATTACCTCATATTAAAACTTCCATACAAAAAAGCCAAGGAAGCCAAGATTGAAAGGAATGCACAATGTTATAGGGAAAAAAAATTAATAAATGTCTCTGACAAAAATCTCTCTTCTCAAATATATAGACATTTGAGTCAAATTTATAAAACAAGTCATCCCCTAATTGATAAACGATGAAAGCATTTGAAGGGCCTGTCTTCAAATGAATATATCAAAGTTAACCTTAGTCTTATGAAAAAATGAACCAAAACACTATTGGTTAGAGAAATGCATATTAAAACCACTCGTAGATACCACTTCTAACCTATCAGATTAGTGAATATAACAGAAAATTAAAATGACAAATTTTGGAGAAGATATTGGAAAATTGGAGCACAAATGCACTTCCAGTGGAGTAGTAAACTTATCCAACTATCTGTAAAGCTAATGGGATATAAGATTTACCCTCGCCACTAATAGGGCTCACAAGGAGCCTTAGAGGAGAGCCAGTCAGGATCTGGACCACATGGAATCCCACACCTTTAAAATTAAGTGCTGATTTTCAAGTTTCATGAGGCTAAGACAATCAAGTGCTGAATCTTTGATTGTAAAGATGGTGCATCTTATGTTGATTGCAGGAAAAGGTGTAGGAAGGGAGAGTTAAACAGACAGATAAATAGGCAGAGGGAAGAACTTGCCTAGGGGAACTTGCTTTCAATGTCTTTGCTCCCTGAATTGGTAATGAGTACCTCACGACATCTTGCTTTCTGGTATCCTAATAGCAATATTCCGAATAAATGTTTTGGTTTTGTCTTGAAGGACAACAGTTTATTATATTTTCAAACAAAGGCTGGAAATGCATATGCATATTTATAGCAGTTGCTATGGGAATCTCATTGGTGGTCCTCCATTCTGGACAGCAATTTGAAAGTATGTTCAAAGGGAAATCAATTTGTGCATATTCTTTGTTCCAGCAATATAATTATTTGTTCTCTATCCCAAGAGATCATAACAAAGGGAAGAGGACTTACCTGTACAGGAACATTTGTTGCAACTCTTATTGTGATGACTGAGAATTGGAATTCAAAGGGATGTCACTCATTAGGCAGGGATGGGGCACCAGTGCCCTCAAGACCACTTCTAGTCCTCTATATCCTCAAGTGAAATGTGGATTGAGTCAAAGGGCCTCAAAAAACATGTAAAACCTATGATTAGATTGCTTACTGTCACATGGAAGGGGGTAGGGTTGGAGGGGGTTCTAAAATTCGGAGCTCAGAACTTTTTTAAAAAGTCAAAAATTGGCTCAGATTCAACCCAGCTCTGACTCTCTCTAGCTGAGATTCTATCTGGCCTACTTGTGAATACAAGTATTATACAAATGCTTAGGCTCTTTAAGAGCCAACTCAGTATGGCAAATTTTTAATAGACTTCGTTTTTCTTTGTGTTTAAGAAGGCCTGAGCTGAATGCATTCTAGCAAGATCCAGCATGTCAGTATGTTGGGGTCGACAGCACCCCTGACCTTCAACATATGGTTCCGACTGAGAAGAACTGCTAATCTCAAGTTCTTCTGCCAAGACTGGAAGTTATATAAACCTCAACCTCTCCCTATCCCAATTTCAATCTCCAAGCACCTCGGAAGGGTTTTTTGGACCTTGGCTCAGTTACCACTAGGTCAGGTAGCTAGAAGGCTGTCTTGAACTCAGCCTGATGCTCTCAGGTTTGTTGATCCAGCTGCTATATTCCAGGTCATGAACGTGGGCACACCCTCCAAAGCATAGACAAGGACAGATGCCCTATCGGAAAGTGTGTGCTCAACTCTGAATTTCCTCAGTGATAGAGAATTGGGAAAACATCAGTTACTTTTTCCCGTGTATTTTTTTCAAGGGTTACTCTCACATCCTCCTTTATGGAGGGAGAGACTTCCAACTCCATGCCAGGAATGGGTCAATCCTCTTCAGTCCCCAAAAATTCACCTTTGGGTTGTCTTTTACAAAACTGGGGGGAAATTTAGCTTCTCTAAAGAACTTAAAAAGAAATAGTTGGCGTTCTTTTGCAACACAGCTTGTCCTCAGTATTACCTGGAGGACTACAAAGTATGGCCCATTTTGAGGCCATACAATGTAATACTCTTTTATAGTTAGAATTATATTGTGGTCAAAAGGAGAAAGGGATAGAAATACTTTACATAAGGACCTTTGTTAAGCTCTCTGAGAACCCCATTCTTAAACAGATTCTAAGATATTTGTAGCTACAACCACCCCACAAAGGGGCAATTGTGATGAACTGGACGTTTTGGATGACCCCCATTTTACAGCCCCCAGCGTTTTATCTCTCTCTCCATCCCGACCTCCATTCCCACCATCCCAACTCCTCTCTTCATCCCAATCTCCCCTAGCCCCTCCTGCTGTTCCCTAAGATTCCTCAACCCCCCTAGTTTCCCATTCTTCCCCTTCCTTGGCCATCCCTTTTTTCCCTTGGTTTCCCTTCCCTTTTTCTCTACCCAATACCTCTCATTTCCTGCCTCATTTACTTTCCATGTCTCCTACCTTGCATCTCCTCCCGTGTTCCCTCCCTGCTTGGTGATCCTTGCTCAGATCCTAGGCATAGGTTGTGCTGAAGTGCCTCCCTCATCAGCCCCTCTCCCTGGGTCAACATCCACTCTGGCCTCCGACCCTGATTTGGGGAATCTCCTGCTCTGACCCCTTCCCTTCCTTAGGTACCAGCTGATCTTTCCCTCTGCCAGACCAATCCTTTGACCTTGCAGGGGTATTCAATTCAGTCAACATTCCCCAGCCCCTCCCTAAGAAAAAGTGAGAGTTTCTATCTTTCTAAATGAGCCCCTGTCCCCACAGTACCTTCAAGAATTTTTCCCCTGAGGGAAGTGTCTGCCACTAGTGGGACTATTAGGGTGCATGTCCTATTCTTCATCCCAGAGTTCATTTAGGTTAAAGAGAAACTAGAAGGATACTCAGCAGACCCCACTGAGTTTACTGAGGGTTTTAGGCATATATTCCTATAATCTGAACTTTGTTTGAATGATCTGCTTATTCTTTTCTCTGCCTGTTGTACCATTCGGAAGAAGGGGAGAATTTGGGAACATGCCCAAAAGTTTAGGATTTTATGGCTAGCAATGATCGCATAAAATACCCACCAGGAGCAGCTGCTGTTCCCACTAGTGAATCAGGATGGGATTATCAAAAGAGTAAGGATAGAGGAAAGAGAGACCATATGGTAATTTGACTGTTAGAAGCCCTAAAACCTGTACTTCCAAAACAAGTATACTTTCAAAAAGTTAGGGAAATTACTCAGGCAGAAAAGGAAAACCCTGCCCTTTTTCAAGAGTGACTAGTAGAAGCTATTAAAAAGCATAAGAATGTGGAACCTGATTCCACTGAAGGGGCAGCAATCCTTAGCATGTATTTCATTAATGAGTCTGCCCCAGATATTAGGAGGAAACTGCAGAAATTGCAATGAGACCCCAAATGCCTCAGACCCAATTATGGGAGATGGGCTTTGGCGTCTTCAGCAACAGAGACCTAGTCAAAGCAGAGGAAATAGTGCTCAGAGTCAGAAAACATGCTCAATTCCTGGCTATTTCCATATCCAGGAAAAGACCCAGGAAGTACCCCTACGGGATACCCCTTGGAAGAAGGCTGGCTAGATGGGCAGTGGGGAAACTTGCTTTCGATGCCACATGGAGGGTCACTGGTTGAAGAAGTGACCTTCCAGGGATCCTGGCCCCCCAGAGCGAGCCCAGAAACCAATACCTGTGAAACCATGGCCATGTGAGCAGGAGGCATATTGGAGGAAAGATTTTCTTTCAGGTTGGAAAAGTGCTGGAGCCACCTCCCAGTACCTTGTCCTCCAGTCTTCTCAAGTCTTGGAACAACAGGAAAGCCTGGGTTCTGGCAGTGCTCCCACTTTCTCCATCTCTCTCGCCAAACCTTGTGCAAAATCGGAGGCTGGAGGTAAGGTTACCCACTTCAACATGGCTTACTTCTCTGCTTTAACCAGTGGCTTTCCTCTAGCCTTACACACCCAATTGACGCATCATTTGATAGACATGGAAGGGGATGTTAAGGGATGTCTCCAGACATAACCCTTCCCCAGTCTACTTCAGGATCTGTTGTTTAAATGCTCCTTCCTTATGATCTCCACTTTCCCTAGCCCCCTGTTGGGAAGGGACTTGATGGTGAAATTACGGAGCCAATTTTCTCTAGTTATTCCTCCCATCTCCCTTTTGCCTCTGTTCTCTAGATCTACCCATGTTTTCTTGAAGGTGTGGGAAAGAGTCAGGCCAATTATTTGGGATCCTGGAATTCCAGGGAAAGCTATTTCTGCCACCCCAGCTGTTGTTACTCTCCCAGACTCTAAAATGTTCCTCTTCAGAGTCAATATCTGATAAAATTTGAGGCCTGGAAAGGACTATAACCATTAATTGGAAAATTCCTCAAGTGTAAAATCCTTCTCCCTTGTTCATCTCTATGCAATTCGCCAATCCTTCCCACAAAAAAGCCTAATGGAGAACACTCAAAATTTATTTTTGCTTTGAATGGACTCTTCCTGGAGAATCAAGTCTGTATCAGCTAACATGGACAGTCTTGCCCCAAGGGTTTTGCAATAACCCTCATGTGTTTGGTCAGGCTTTTGGAAGGGATTTAATGGACTTAAAACTACTAAGTAGTAGCTTAATTCAGTATGT
This sequence comes from Notamacropus eugenii, assembly GCF_028372415.1. Lineage (NCBI taxonomy): Eukaryota > Metazoa > Chordata > Mammalia > Diprotodontia > Macropodidae > Notamacropus > Notamacropus eugenii. Next base: position 320,777,899 of record NC_092872.1, on the reverse strand, counting down.
GAATGATGTTCTTTTTTGTAACCCCACCCAGGCTGGATCTTTGGCTGCTACCACAGAAGCCCTTAATTTCTTAGACACTGTAAACAATAGGGTCTCTTTGAAGAAAATCCAGATAGCATGCCAATTCATAAAGTATCTGTGCCATAAATTCATGGCCGCCTCTCTCTCCATAACCTTGGACAGCAAAAGCACTATCCCTGATGCAACCACTAAGAAATGGCTTTGAGTCTTTTTAGGCATCCCAGGATGTTGTAGACTCTGGATTGCTGATTTTGGTTTTATTGTTAAACCTCTTTATGACTCTACTCAAGGCCCTGACTCAGACCAGGCTTTTGAGACTTTGAAAACTAAGATTAATCTAGAAAAACTTTTCACTCTGTAAGTTGATGAAAGGAGAGCACAGGCTTTGGGGGTCTTAAACCATGTCTTAGGACTTGACCCCACACCAATTGATGTTTTTATTTACTCAAAATATGCTTTCATTTTTCTACATGCCCATGGAGCAAGTTAGAAAGAAAGGGAATATCTGACTGCCAAAAATACCCCTATCAAACATGCACTTCTATTTTGGCCTTGTTATATTCATCTTTAATTCTCTCCAGAGAAATTATGTTTTATGCCAGAGAAATTGTCTTTTCTTTGTACTCCTTTTGTGCATATTTGCTCTTTGTCTAACCTCCTTGCTAGGTTTGTCTTTTCCAAAGCGCAAGTCATCAGCTTCCAGAAAACTGGTCAGGCTATGTACCCCTTGAACAGTACCCATCCAGGCAGGGACATCTCTACACCCCTTGCCAGCAGGAAGAAGTTTCACAAGCTGAGACCTTCTTCCTTTACCCCTGCAAATCACTTAATATAAATTTTGTAGTTTAATAAAAAGCCCAACCTGAACTAATCAATGAGACTCCTTTATTTTGCTCTAAAAATGCCCTTTCCCATTTCAAAGACCTGTTTATGACAGGATGCCTGCAATCGGAGTGGTGGAATTATTCCTTATCTTGTATCACAGAGACATATGCTATACAGAGGAAATTTACACATTCTGGAATTATAAATTCCACCTGACACTACTTTGCTAGTTGTCTTGTCTCACTGAATTTACAACTTATTCAACTAAGAAAGTTTCTTTCTTACAGAGAATTGTATTTAAATCTAGTAATTTTTCCATCAGGCTGTCAGAAGCATTATTGGCTCTATGATCATGCGACCACTAGTTTAAAAGAAGTAAACTGTTATGTGTTTAGCTTGTTTGCTTTTTCCTAACCAAACTTTCAAGTCAACAATTATGGTGCCATGACATGCAGATTGCAGCTGATGGACTAGAAAGTACAGTTCCTCACCTGGCCAACACCAAGACTCAGGCACCTCAGGATCTGTTTTTCCTGAAGTGGTTAACCTTGATGGGGTGAGGGTAAGTGCTTCATTTCCACGTTTCAAAAGGACTCCCAGTACTTTGACTGAAGTCCACAAATTGCCTTTAAGCTACCTTTGGGGGCAGGAACCAAGTCTCATTAAATTACTTGGTGTTACTTATGTCTCCTTTGATGATCAGACTAAGGAAAAATTAAAAACTATCTCAGGGGACAGGAATCAATAGTTCTCCTGTAAAACTTAAAAACTAGCTCAGGGTGCAGGGATCAAATATGTCCTCCAAAAATTGCAAGCTGTGGAGGCAGAGCCAAGGTGGTGGAGTAGAAAGACACACATATGCCAGCTCCGAACACACAGCCCATAAAATATCTGTAAAGAAGAGCTCCCAAAAAATTCTGGAGCAGCAGAAGCCACAGAACAACAGAGTACATGAGATTTCTGTTCCAGAGAGACCTGAAAACCTGACCCTAAGGTCAGAGCAGAGCCCAGCCCTGCCTTGGCCACGCAGCGTTGAGGGGAGCAGATCCTAGCAGGCTTCAGGGACAGAATCTCTGGCAGCTGCACAGGTCCCTCCACTCACAGGTGACTAGGGTCAGTGAGAGAGTCTTTTTGGGTGGCCAACAGGGGAGTGAGGTGTCTCTGTGGCTCGGGGCCCCTGGAGAGGCAGGAGTGGGGGCAGTGGTGGACAAGGGTTTCCCAAGCAGGCAGGAGTCCAGATCCATTGTTGAAGACCTCTGCATAAACCCCCTGAGGGGACTGAGCCCCCACTGGAGGCCCTGCCCCCACCTGAGCACCTGAACTTAATCTCACACTGAATAGCAGGCCTGCCCCCGCGCAGAGCCCTGAGGCAGGGAAGCAGCATTTGAATCTCAGACCCCAATTGCTGGCTGGGCAGATCTGGAGGCAAGGTAGGGGTGGAAAGAAAACTCAGAAGTCAAGTCACTGGCTGGGAAAATGCCCAGAAAAGGGAAAAAACAATAATACTATAGAAGGTTACTTTCTTGTTGAAGAGATATTTCCTCCCTTCCTTTCTGACGAGGAAGAACAATGCTTACCATCAGGGAAAGAAACAGAAGTCAAGGCTTCTCTATCCCACACATCCAAAATAAATATACCATCGGCTGAGGTCACGGAAGAGCTCAAAAAGGATTTTGAAAATCAAGTTAGAGAGGGGGAGGAAAAACTGAGAAGAGAAATGACAGAGATGCAAGAAAAGCATGACAAGCAAGTCAACACCTTGCTAAAGGACACTAAAAAAAATGCTGAAGAAAATACCACCTTGAAAAATAGACTAACTCAACTGGCAAAAGAGGTTCAAAAAGCCAATGAAAAGAAGAATGCTAGGGGGCAGAGCTAAGATGGTGGAGTGAAAGCAACAACTCACCTAAGCTCCTAGACAAATTCCTCTGGATACCTCTGAAAGGAGAATCTGACCAAACTTTGGAGGTGAGGAATCCAGTGGGTGACAGACTTGGACAGATTCGGAGCCCAGGTTAGACTGGAAGGTCCACGGGAAGGATCTGTTCCATGGGGGTGAGCTCCCAGCGCACAGCACAGCGGGGTCAGCACAGGGGAGCGGAAAGGACCTGAGAAGCCCGAGAGTGGTGGGCGAAACCAGCGGAGCAGGAGACAAGACAAACCGAGCTGGTGAGAGCCGGTGAGTGCCAGATTTCAGCGCAGTAGCCCTTGAAACCTTCAGCCTGAAGACTAAACTTCGGTAAGTCACCTGCTTGAACTTCCGGGAGCCAAGATGGCGGAATGATCAGTAAATGCTGTCTCCTCCCCCCCGATGACCGTGAAAGAACCATAAAATACTTCCCCAGAAAAATCCTGGATCAGGGGGAACAGCAGAAGGGGGCAAATAGTCTCATAACACCAGAGGCTAGGAAAATAGCAAAAGGGGATTCTTCCTACTGTGGCGGAGGGGATCTGGAAGGACAGAGGACGAAGGGCAGAGAAAATACGCACTGAGACCCAGGCAAGCCTCAGCACTGGGAGACGAGCCCCAGGAGCGGTGGGAACACGCATTAACATCTAGGCGTGCCTCAGCCCTCCAGGGGAAAAGGGAAGACAATAGAGAAGCTGGGATTACCATCTCCTGAGTTTGCCTTTGCCTCAGGTCAGCTGAAGAGATCTCCTGTGACCAGACCACCCCTGCCACACACTTAACAAGCTAACCCCAGGGTTGATCTGGGGGAAAAAAAAAAAACAAAAACCTGCTTTTAGCTTTTTCACACATCAGCTCAACACAAAGTTCTATACCTTCTGACTGAAAGAACCAGAAGCTACAACACTCAGCCAACATCATGAATACGAAAAAGCAGAAGGGAGAAAAAACCATAGAATCTTTCTATGGGGATAAGGACCAAAACACAAACACCAAAGAGGTCAGAGCTGAGACTGTACTCCCATCTGAAACTTCAAAAGGGACTATGAACTTCTCGAAAGCACAACTAGCTTTCCTGGAACAGCTGAAGAAGAAAATAGAAGAAAAACTGGCCAATGATTTTAAAATTATAAAAAAAAGAATTCACTGATGAGAACATCACTTTGAAAAGGAAAATTGAACAAATGGAAAAGGAAGTTCAAAAGTTAACTGGACAAAATAATTCCCTAAAAGGAAGAGTTAATAAAACGGAAAAGGAAACCCAAAACCTAATTGGGAAAATTGATCAAATGGAAAAGGAAGTACAAAAATTAAATGGAGAAAATAGCTCCTTAAAGGGAAAAATTGGACAGATGGAAAAGGAGATGCAAAAGTTAACTGAAGAAAACAATACGATGAAGATTAGAATTGGGCAAGTAGAAAGTAATGACTCAATGAGTCAACAAGAATCACTCAAACAAAACCTGAAGAATGAAAAGATAGAAGAAAATGTAAAATATTGATTGGAAACACAAATGACCTGGAAAATAGATGCAGGAGAGAAAATTTAAGAATTATTGGCCTGCCAGAAACCCATGATGAAGAAAAGAGTCTGGACAATATCTTCCAAGAAATCATCAAGGAAAACTCCCCAGACGTACTAGACTCAGAGGGCAAAATAGTCATCGAAAGAACCCACTGTTCACCTCCCGAAAGGGATCCCAAACTCAAAACCCCAAGAAATATCGTGGCCAAATTCCAGAGCTATCAAGTGAAGGAGAAAATACTACAAGCAGCCAGAAAGAAACAATTCAAATATCAAGGACATACAGTCAGGATCACACAGGACCTTGCAGCTTCTACATTAAAAGATCGAAAGAATTGGAAGCCAATATTCCATAAGGAAAAGGAGTTGGGACTTCAACCAAGCATCAACTACCCAGCAAAGTTCAGCATAACATTTCAGGCAAGGAGAAAGTCATTCAACGAAATAAGGGATTTCCAGAGCTTCCTGACCAAAACGACAGAACTCAATACACAATTTGATCTTCAAATGCAGGTCTCAAGAGAATCATAAAAAGGTAAACATGGGGGAAAAAACAAAAACAAAAACTTGTTACTCAATTAGGGCAAACTGTTTACCTCCCTATAAGGGAAGATGATATCTGTTAATCTTGAGAACTGGGCAGCTATTATGATAAACGGGATATACATAAAGTGAAAGGGTATAAAACAAATGATGTCATGTCAAAAATATGATTTAAGTATGAGAAGGGATTGTAATAGGAGGTGTGCAAAGGAGGAAGCAGAAAGTAGCAAATTACATCACAGGAAGAAGTACAAAACTATAGTAGAGGGAAGGAGGGGAGGGAGATGAGCATTGTTTGAGAGGTACTCTCATCTGATTTGTTTAAAGGAGGGAACAATAATCTCAAGTAGATAATCCTAACTAGCTCTATAGGTAGTAGGAGCAGAAGCTGGAAGAAAGGGGAGGGAGGCTAAAAGGGAGGGAAGAAGCAATAAGAGTAAAGGGGAGTAAAAGGAAGGGGGGCTAAAAGAAGGAGGGGAAGGCTGCAGGAGGAGGGGGAGAAAAGTGAATACTATTGAGGAGGGGAAGGGAGACAGCAGAGCTAAAAGCACAAATGGTGGGAAAGAGGATCGAGGGAAATACACAGATTGTAATCATAACTGTGAATGTGAATGGAATGAACTCTCCCATAAAACGGAGACAGATAGCACAATGGATTAAAAGCCATAATCCAACAATATGCTGCTTACAAGAAACACATTTGAAATGGGGGGATACACATAGGATAAACGTCAAAGGATGGAGCAGAATATATTGTGCTTCAGCTCATGTAAGAAAGGCAGGAGTAGCAATCCCAATCTCAGACAAAGCAAAAGCAGAAATAGATCTAATCAAAAGGGATAAGGATGGAAACTATATCCTGCTAAAAGGCACCATAGACAATGAAGCAATATCATTACTAAACATGTATGCTCCAAGTGGGATAGCATCCAGATTCTTAGAGGAGAGGTTGGGGGAGTTGAAGGAAGAAATCGACAGCAAAACTATACTAGTGGGGGACCTCAACCTCCCCCTCTCTGAACTCGATAAATCCAAACTCAAAATAAACAAGAAAGAGGTTAAGGAGGTAAATAAAACTCTGGATAAGGTAGATATGATAGATCTTTGGAGAAAATTGAATGGGAATAGAAAGGAATATACTTTTTTCTCAGCGGTACATGAAACATTTAGAAAAATTGACCATGTACTAGGACATAAAAATCTTACAATCCAGTGCAGAAAGATATGCATCCTTCACAGATCATAATGCATTAAAAATTACATGTAATAAAAGGCAATGCAAAGACAAACCAAAAGTCAAAAGTCAATTGGAAACTAAATAATCTAATCCTAAAGAAGGGTTGGGTTAAAGAAGAAATCAAAGAAACAATCAACAATTTCATTCAAGAGAATGACAATAGTGAGACAACATACCAAATCTTATGGGATCCTGCGAAAGTAGTTATTAGGGGAAGTTTTATATCTTTGAATGCTTACATAAATAAAATAGAGAAAGAGGAGATCAATGACTTGGGTTTGCAGTTGAAAAAGCTAGAAAAAGAACAAATTGAAAATCCCCAAGTAAATACCAAATTAGAAATACTGGAAACTAAAGGAGAGATTAATAAAACTGAAATTAAGAAAATTATTGAATTGACAAATAAAACCAATAGTTGGTTTTATGAAAAAACTAATATAATTGATAAACCTTTGATCAATCTGATTTAAAAAAAGAAAGAAGAAAATCAAATTACTAATATTAAAAATGAAAGGGGTGAACTCACCTCCAATGAGGAGGAAATTAAAACAATAATGAGAAACTACTTTGCCTAACTTTATGCCCACAAATTCGATAATCTAAAGGAGATGGATGAGTATTTTAAAAAATACAAATTGCCCAGATTAACAGAAGAGGAAGTTGAATACCTAAACAACCCCATCACAGAAAAAGAAATAGAACAAGCCGTTAATGAACTCCCTAGGAAAAAATCTCCAGGGCCAGATGGATTCACAAATGAATTCTATCAAACATTTAAAGAACAGTTAATTCCAATACTATATAGATTATTTTTGAAAATTGGGGAAGAAGGAGTCCTCCCAAATTCTTTCTATGATACAAATATGGTTTTGATACCCAAACCAGGAAGAGACAAAACAGAGAAAGAAAATTATACACCAATTTCCCTAATGAATATAGATGCAAAAATTTTAAATAAGATTTTAACAAAACGAATACAGCATCTTATCACGAAATTAATACATTATGATCAGGTAGGATTCATACCAGGATTACAGGGCTGGTTCAATATTCGGAAAACTATTAGCATTATTGATTACATCAACAACAAAGCTAACAAAAACCACACGATTATCTCAATAGATGCAGAAAAAGCTTTTGACAAAATACAACACCCATTCCTACTAAAAACACTGGAGAACATAGGAATAAAGGGAACTTTCCATAAAATAATAAGCAGTATCTATCTAAAACCTTCAGCAAGCATTATATGCAATGGGGATAAGCTAGATGCTTTCCCAGTAAGATCAGGGCTGAAACAAGGATGTCCATTATCACCACTATTATTCCATATGGTACTAGAAATGTTAGCTGTAGCAATCAGACAAGATAAAGATATTGAAGGAATAAGAAGAGCCAAGGAAGAAACTAAGTTATCACTCTTTGCAGATGATATGATGATTTACTTAGAGAACCCCAGAGATTCAAGTAAAAAATTACTTGAAATAATAAACAACTTTGGCCAAGTTGCAGGTTACAAAATAAACCCACACAAATGTTCTTCATTCCTATATATTAGCAACAAAGTCCAACAGCAAGAGATAGAAAGAGAAATCACATTTAAAGTTAGGGTAGACAGTATAAAATACTTAGGAGTCTACCTGCCAAAACAAACCCAGGGACTATATGAACACAATTACAAGACACTTTTTGCACAAATAAAGTCAGATTTAAGTAAGTGGAAAAACATTAGTTGCTCATGGGTAGGCCGTGCTAATATAATAAAAATGACAATTCTACCTAAATTAATTTACTTATTTAGTGCCATACCAATTAAACTATCAGACAATTATTTTCTAGAGCTGAATAAAATAATATCAAAATTCATTTGGAAAAAACAAAAGGTCCAGAATATCAAAGGGGCTAATGAAAAGACAAGCTTAGGAAGGTGGCCTAGCACTACCAGACCTCAAATTGTACTATAAAGCAGCAGTTATCCAAACCACTTGGTATTGGCTAAGAAACGGAGAGGTAGACAAGTGGAATATACTTGGCAATCAAGACGCAGTAGGCAAGTAATATAGCAGCATTCTGTTTGATAAACCCAAGGACCCCAACTTCTGGGATAAGAACACACTGTCTGACAAAAATTGCTGGGAAAACTGGATAACAGTGTGGCAGAAATTAGGCATAGACCCATACCTGACACCGTACACAAGAATAAAGTCCAAATGGGTACATGATTTGGGTATAAAGATTGATACCATGAATAAACTGGAGAAGCAAGGAATATTGCATTTATCAGATTTATGGAGAAGGGTAGAATTTTTTACTAAAGAAGAGATAGAAAGCATTATGAAATGCAAAATGCATAATTTTGATTACATTAAACTGAGAAGTTTTTCAACAACCAAACCCAATGCAATCAATATCCGGAGGGATGTAGTAAATTGGGAAAGAATTTTTACAGCTAAGCTCGGGGATAAAGGCCTCATTTCTAGAATATATAGAGAATTGACTCAAATGTATAATCATACAAGTCATTCCCCAATTGAGAAATGGTCAAAAGATATGAACAGGCAATTTTCAGAAGAAGAAATTAAAGATATCTATAATCATATAAAAAAATGCTATAAATCACTGTTGATCAGAGAGATGCAAATCAAAACAACTCTGAGGTACCACATCACACCTATAAGATTGGCAAACATGACAGAACAAGAAGATGATAAATTCTGGAGAGGATCTGGGAGAGTTGGAACACTAATTCACTGTTGGTGAAGCTGCGAGCGCATCCAACCATTCTAGAGAGCATTTTGGAACTATGCCCAAAGGGCTACAAAAATGTGCATACCCTTTGACCCAGCAATATCGTTACTAGGACTGTATCCCCAAGAGATCATAAAGATGGGAAAGGGTCCCACATGTACAAAAATATTTATAGCAGCACTCTTTGTAGTTGCCAAAAACTGGAAGTCAAGGGGATGTCCATCAATTGGGGAATGGCTGAATAAATTATGGTATATGAATGTAATGGAGTACTATTGCGCCATAAGAAATGATGAACAAGAAGACTTCAGAGAGGCCTGGAAGGACTTATATGACCTGATGCTGAGTGAAAGGAGCAGAACCAGGAGAACTTTGTGCACAGCAACGACCACAGTGTGCGAGAGTTTTTTCTGGTAGACTTGGAATTTTGTAATAACTCAAGAAATTCTTAAAAAAAATAAATAAATAAAATCCCAGTGGTGGTTCTCTAAGGCAAAATGCCTTCTACCCTCAGAGAGAGAAATATGGAAGTCATTCACAGAATGTAGCAGATCATGTTTGTGTATGTGTATGTTTTTGTGTATCATGTTTTGATTTGTTATATGATTTTTTCCATTTATTTTAGTCCGACTGCATAGCATGACTATAGTGAAAATGTACTCAATAGGAAAGTATATGTAGAACCTATACAGAACTGTATGCAGTAGTGGGAAGGGAGGGGGGTAGTGGGGGGTAGGTGTGGGGGGGATAAAATTTAAATTGTATGGCAGTGATTGTTAAACATTAAAAAATAATTTAAAAAATAAAAATAAATAAATAAATAAATGAATGAAAAAAAGAAGAAGAATGCTTTCAAAAGCAGAATTAGGCAAAAGGAAAAGGAGATTCAAAAACTCACTGAAGAAAATAGATCTTTCAAAATTCGAATGGAACAGATGGAGGTTAATGACTTCATGAGAAACCAAGAAATCACAAAACAAAACCAAAAGAATGAACAAATGGAAGATAATGTGAAATATCTCATTGGAAAAACAACTGACCTGGAAAATAGATCCAGGAGAGATATTTTAAAAATTATGGGACTACCTGAAAGCCATGATCAAAAAAAGAACCTAGACATCATCTTTCATGAAATTATCCAGGAAAACTGCCCTGAGATTCTAGAATCAGAGAGCAAAATAAATATTGAAAGAATCCACAGATCTATTTGAAAGACATCCAAAAAGAGAAACTCCTAGGCATATTGTCACCAAATTCCAGAGTGTCCAGGTCAAGGAGAAAATATTGCAAACAGCTAGAAAGGAACAATTCAAGTATTGTGGAAATACAATTAGGATAACACAAGATCTAGCAGCTTCTACATTAAGGGATCGAAGGGCGTGGAATATCATATTCCAGAAGTGAAAGGAACTAGGACTAAAACCAAGAATCACCTACCCAGCAAAACTGAGTATAATACTTCAGGGGAAAAAATGGTCTTTCAATGAAATCTAGGATTTTCAAGCATTCTTGATGGAAAGACCAGAGCTGCAAAGAAAATTTGACTTTCAAACACATGAGTGAAGAGAAGCATGAAAAGGTAAACAGCAAAGAGAAGTCATAAGGGACTTACTATAGCTGAACTGTTTACATTCCTACAGTTAAAGACAATATTTGTAAGTCTTGAAACTTTTCAGTATCTGGGTAGTGGGTGGGATTACACACACACACACACACACACACACACATACACACAAACGCGTGCGCACACACATACAGAGCACAGAGTGAATTGAATAGGATGGGATCATATCTTTAAAATGAAATTAAGCACTTAGAGAGAAATGTATTGGGAGGAGAAAGGGAGAAATGGAATGGGGCAAATTATCTCTCACAAAAGGGGCAAGCAAAAGACTTTTTAGTGGAGGGAAAGGGAAAGGAGGTGAGAGAAAAACATGAGGTTTACTCTCATCACATTCCACTAAAGGAAGGAATAAAATGCACACTCATTTTAGTATGAAAACCTATCTTACAATGCAACAAAGTGGGGTAGAAGGGGATGGGCAGGGTGAGGGGGATGGTGGAAGGGAGGACAATGGGAGGAGGGAGAAATTTGAGGTCAACACTCTTGGCGAAGGACAGGGTAAAAAGAGAGAATGGAGGCAATGGGGGCCAGGATAGGATGGAGGGAAATATAGTCTTACACAACACAGCCATTATGGAAGCCGTTTGCAAAACTGCACAGATATGGGCTATATTGAATTGCTTGCCTTCCAAGGGGAATGGGTGGGGAGGGAAGGAAGAGGAGATGTTGGAACTCAAAGTATTGGGAACAAATGTCGAGTACTGTTCTTTTTACTGGGAAATAAGAAATACAGGTAGGGGGGTATAGAAATTTGTCTGGCCCTACAGGACAAAGAGAAGATGGGAACAAGGGAAGGGAGGGATGATAGAAGAAAGAGCAGATTGGTGATGGGGGCAATTAGAATTCTCGGTGTTTTGGGATGGGGGAAGGGGACAAACGGGGAGAAAATTTGGAACCCAAAATTTTGTGAAAATGAATGTCGAAAGTTAAATAAATTAATAAAAATAAATTTAAAAAAGTTCAAGGAAGAGAATAGTTCTTTAAAAATGAGAGTAAAGCTGCGGGAATTTAATAACCATATGATAAACCAAGGAATTACAAAACGAAACCAAAAGAACGAAAAAATAGAACAAAATGTGAAATGTCTCATGAGAAAAACAGCTGACCTAGAAAAGAGATACAAGAGAGACAATTTAAAAATTATTGGACTATTTGAAAGCCATGACCAAAAAAAGAACTTAGACATTATCTTTCAAGAAATTATCAAGAAAAACTTCCCTAATATTCTAGAAGCACAGGGTAAAACAAATATTGAAAGAATCCACCCATCACTTCCTGAAGGAGACCCGAAAAGAGAAACTCAAAGGCATATTGTGGCCAAATTTCGGAGTTCCCAGGTCAAGGAGAATATATTGCAAACAGTTAGAAAGAAACATTTCTAGTGTTTTGGAAATACAGTCTGGATAGCACAGGATCTGGCAGGTTCTTCATTAAGAGATCAAAGGGCTTGGAATAAGATATCACAGAAGTCAAAGGGACTCGGATTAAAACCGAGAATCACCTACCCAGTAGAACGTACTGTAATACATCAAGGGAAAAATGGTTATTCAGTGATGCAGAGGACTTTCAAGCATTCTTGATGAAAAGACCAGAACGGAAAGGAAAATTTGACTTTCATACACAAGAATGAAGAGAAGCATGAAAAGGTAAACAGCAAAGAGAAGTCATAAGGGACTTACTAAAGCTGAATGGTTTACATTCCTACATGGAAAGACGATATTTGTAACTCTTGAAACTTTCTTCAGTATCTCGGTACTGGGTGGGATTGCACACACACACACATAGAGAGAGACAGAGAGGGCAGGGTGAATTGAATAGGATGGGATCATATCTTAAAATAATGAAATTAAGCAATGAGAGAGAAATATATGCGAAGGAGAAAGGGAGAAATGGAATGGGGCAAATTATCTTCCATAGAACAGGCAAGGAAATCCCTTTTCAGTGGAGGGAAAAAGGGGGAGATGAGAGAAAATACATGAAGCTTACTCTCATCACATTCTTCTAAAGGAAGGAATAAGACTCACACACATTTTAGTATGAAAATGTATCTTGCAATAGAGGATAGTGGGGGAGAAGGACATAAGCAGAGTGGGGGGGAAAATGGAAGGGAGGGCAGTGGGAGGAGGGAGGACTCTTGGGGAGAGACAGGACCAAAACATAGAATAGAAGAAACGGGGGGCAGGATAGGATGGAGGGAAATATAGTTAGTCTGAAACAACACAGCTATTAGGGAAGTCATTTGCAAAACTACACATATATGGTCTATATTTAATTGCTTGCCTTCCCAATGGAAATGAGTGGGGAGGGAGGGATGAAGGGAAGCTGGAACTCAAAGTTTTAGGAGGAACTGTTGAGTATTGTTCTTTTTTATTAATTAATTAATTAGTTTAGCTTTTAACATTCATTTTAACAAAATTTTGGGTTCCAAATTTTCTCCCCTTTTCTCCCCTCCCCCCAACCCAAAACACCGAGCATTCTAATTGCCCCTATCACCAATCTGCTCTCTCTTCTATCATCCATCTCTGCCCTTGTCTCCATCTTCTTTTTTGTGCTATAGGGGCAAATAACTTTCTATACCCCTTTACCTGTATTTCTTATTTCCTAGTGGCAAGAACAGTACTCAACAGCTGTTGTTAAAACTTTCCAACTTCTTTTCCTCCCTCCCTCCCCACCCCTTCCCTTTGGAAGGCAAACAATTCAACATAGGTCAAATCGGTGTAGTTTTGCAAATGACTTCCATAATGGTAGTGTTGTATAAGAGTAACTATATTTCCCTCCATCCTATCCTGTCCCCCATTACTTCTATTCTCTCTTTTGATCCTTTCCCTCCCCATGAGTGTTGACCTCAAATTTCTGCCTCCTCCCCATGCCCTCCCATCCACCATCCGCCCCACCCTGCTTATCCCCTTCTCCCCCACTTTCCTGTATTGTAAGATAGGTTTTCATACCAAAATGAATGTGCATTGTGTTCCCTCCTTCAGTGGAATGTGATGAGAGTAAACTTCATGTTTTTCTCAAAACCTCCCCTCTTTATCCCTCCATTAATAACTCTTTTGCTTGCTTCTTTTATGAGATAATTTGCCCCATTCCACTTCTTCCTTTCTCTTCCAATACATTTCTCTCTCACTGCTTGATTTTTTTTAAAGATATGATCCCATCTTCTTCAACTCACTTTTTGCACTGTCTCTATGTGTGTGTGCATGTGTGTGCATGTGTGTGTGTGTGTGTAATCATACCCAGTACCCAGATACTAAATAGTTTCAAGAGCTACAAATATTGTCTTTAACTGTAGGAATGTAAACAGTTCAACTTTTATAAGTCCCTTATGACTTCTCTTTGCTGTTTACCTTTTCATGCTTCTCTTCATACTTGTGTTTGAAAGTCAAATTTTCTTTTCAGCTCTGGTCTTTTCATCAAGTAGATTTCATTGAAAAATCAATTTTTCCCCTGAAGTATTATACTCAATTTTAATGGGTAGGTGATTCTTGATTTTAGTCCTAGTTCCTTTGACTTCTGGAATATGATATTCCACGCCCTTCGATCCTTTAATGTAGAAGCTGCTAGATCTTGTGTTATCCTGATTGTATATCCACAATACTTGAATTGTTTCTTTCTAGCTGCTTGCAATATTTTCTCCTTGACCTGGGAACTCTGGAATTTGGCCACAATGTTCCTAGCAGTTTCTCTTTTTGGATCTCTTTCAGGCGGTGATCTGTGGATTCCTTGAATACTTATTTTGCCCTCTGGTTCTAGAATCTCAGAGCAGTTGTCCTTGATAATTTCATGAAAGATGATGTCTAGGCTCTTTTTTTCATGAAAGCTTTCAGGTAGTCCCATAATTTTAAAATTGTCTCTCCTGGATCTATTTTCCAGGTCTGTTGTTTTTCCAGTGAGATATTTCACATTTTCTTCCATTTTTTCATTCTTTTTGTTTTGTTTTGTGATTTCTTGGTTTCTCATAAAGTCATTAGCCTCCATCTGTTCCATTCTAATTTTGAAAGAACTATTTTCTTCAGTGAGATTTTGAACCTCCTTTTCCATTTGGCTAATTCTGCTTTAGAAAGCATTCTTCTCCTCATTGGCTTTTTGAACCTCTTTTGCCAATTGAGTTAGCCTACTTTTCAAGGTGTTATTTTCTTCAGCATTTTTTGGGTCTCCTTTAGCAGGGTGTTTACTTGTTTTTCATGCTTTGCCTGCATGTCTCTCATTGATCTTCCCAGTTTTCCTCCACCTCTCTAACCTGATTTTCAAAATGCTTTTTGAGCTCTTCCATGGCTTGAGCCCATTGAGTGGGCTGGGACACAGAAGCCTTGACTTCTGTGTCTTTCCCTGATGGTAAGCATTGTTCTTCCTCATCAGAAAGGAAGGGAGGAAATACCTGTTCACCAAAAAAGTAACCTTCTATACTCTTATTTTTTTTTTCCCTTTTCTGGGCATTTTTCCATCCAGTGACTTGACTTCTTAATATTCTCTTCACATCCTCTTTGCCTCCAGATCCACCCAGCCAGCGCTTGTGGTCTGAGATTCAAATGCTGCTTCCCAACCTCAGGGCTTTGGGCGGGGCAGGGCTGCTATTCAGTGTGAGATCAAGTTCAGGTGTTCAAGTGGGGACAGGGCTGCCTCATTGGCTCAGTTCCCTCAGGGAGTTTATTCTGAGACCTTCAACAATGGATCCAGGCTCCTGCCTGCTTGGGGAACCCCTGTCTGCCGATGCCTCCCAAGGGGGCCTGAGTTATGAGGGCACCCTACTCCCCTCTCAACCTGCCAAAGAGACCCTCTCCCCGACCCTTGTCACCTGTAGTTGGAGGGACCCTCGTGTCTGCTGGAGATTCTGTCCCTGAAGCCTGCTCGGATCTGCTCCTCTTGGCACCCCATGGCTTCTGGACTGGGCTCGGCTCCAGGTCTGCAACACGACGGACCTTTTGGAAGATGGTATC
This sequence comes from Notamacropus eugenii, assembly GCF_028372415.1. NCBI lineage: Eukaryota > Metazoa > Chordata > Mammalia > Diprotodontia > Macropodidae > Notamacropus > Notamacropus eugenii. Next base: position 320,762,530 of record NC_092872.1, on the reverse strand, counting down.
AAGCTCTCTGGAACAGAAATCTCATCCACTCCAATTTCTGTGGCTTCAGCTGCTCCAGATTTTCTTGGGAGTTCTTTTTTTACCGATATTTTATAGGCTATGGGTTCGGAGCTAGTGTACGTGTGTCTTTCTACTCTGCCATATTGGCTCTGCCCCCGACTGTTGTTCTTGCAACTAGGAAATAAATAATACAGGTAATGGGGTATGGAAATTTATCTTGCCCTTCAGGACAAGAGAGAAGATGGGGATAATGGAAGGGAGGGATGTTAAAAGGGAGGACATATTGGTGATAGGGGTAATTAGAATTCTCCACGTTTTGGGGTAGGGAGAGTGGAGAAATAGGGAGAATATCTGGAACCCAAAATTTTGTGGAAATGAATGTTGAAAACTTAAATAAATAAATTTAAATACAAAAAAAAAAGAAATCTACATCTAGAATTCTTTCTGAGATCATCATTTTCTTTAATGACTGAACTCAGTGGTGGAAAAAAAAAGATAAAAAAGAAAAAAAAAAACATAAAAAGCCAACAATCTGTCCCATAATGACCATTATATCTATGGTATCTTTATTGTAAAGTAGAGAGTATGATCCATGTCTATTTGCTTATGTCCCCTATTATTTTTAAGTGATTTTAGGTGGAACCTTGTTTCTCTATTAAATACCAAATTAAACATAACACAATAAAACAGATTTGTGAACAGAGTTCAATGACTATGGAAGAGAAAAGCTAAAATTGGTACTTTAGGTGCTGTGTCCATAAACCATTGTTTCAGTTATGCTAGTAAAAATGTTTTAGGCTTTTAGACTTTTCCCACTGCAGACATCAAATTTCTTTGTTTCCTACTCATAGACAGCAAAGGTTACAAAACCTGGGAGTGTCCCATTAACTATGCATAAAGCAAATTTAAAGAAATGGTTATATTTTTAACATCCTTAGTTAACATGAACAATTTTAATCATCGTTAGAGTATTTGACATCCTTTCTCATATGATTAAGGCAATTGATGCCATGTAGGAAATCTCTAGACTTGCTATGTCCCTTGAATTGATAAGAGGCAATCTAGAAAACTCTAAATTAAATACAGGGAGATTAAGCTCTGCCATCAGGAGGTAAGGAGAAAAGCAGCTGCAGGGAATACAGTTGTAAAAACTATCCAGCAAAGACACTGTTACCATAAAAAGCTACATTTTCGCTGTTGTGAATGTGCAAATTAAGTACAAATGACTATGAAGGAAGATATTATCTGCATAAATAGAAAGAACTGATAAACAGAAGCATGTATAAAATGATATTTCCTGTATACACGTTTGTCTAATAGCCATCTCTGGGCTGGCTGGAATAGAATAAAGGTATCGACATGATAACTTTTTAAAATTTATTTGAACTAATTTAAAAGGAATAGTAAGCCATACATGACAGACTTGCAATTTTACTTGCAATATTGTTGCTATGCTATAATATAGAAGTATTTGTTTTATTTTATAAATTAAAAGAAATTAAAATGTAATTATTTAAAAATGAGATGGAAATTTCACAATAAGAGAAAGGAAATCAACATCTTGAAGTGACAGGAACTTCAGTTGGCTTGGTCATGTGTATTCTATGCACACACACATTTATATACATGCATAAACAAAAATATATACATATTTACGTACACACACAAATATATATATATATATATATATATATATACACACACATATATACACATATACATACATAAACACTAGCATGCTCTGCATATGTTCACTGTTCCACTGAATCTGTGTATGCTTGTGGGAAAGTGTGCTTCATATTTTTATTTGAAACTTTCATGCTCTAATTGTTGTCTTTGCTTTGAATTAATTGTATCCAGTGGTTTGAGCCCATTAGTTATTTAGCAGCTTCTACATTATCGGAGATGAGAGATTGGAATATGGTAATCTAGGAGACAAAGGAGTTAGGATTATATGGGATCCCAAATAGGGAAAAGCCATAATACTTGACTTATAGTCTGTGAAAGGTGGAATCCCACACATGGTGACCTGTTAAATATCATTGCTTAGATACAGAATCATAAATTCTGTATCTAAGTCATAATTGAGATAATGTGTCAGGTAAAATCATAACAAGAATATGGTGACCTGTATATGACCATTTAGAGCAGTATAAAATCTTGTCTTTAGAGTTTTTTTGAATAACATTAGGTAAAAGTAAAACTTGTAAATGAGCTCATTGCTAAGGAGAAAACCCCCGATATCCACAAATTATTGGTGTTGCACTCTCCTCCCTTTTTCTGCTTTTTTCTGCTTCCTCTGGAGATTTTCTTAAGAGACTCACTGTTTAATCTGGTTGCTTCCACAGACTGAAACTCTTAGCAGAAATTCATCATACTGCCTCAATATGAGTAACCCAATTTATCAAACTACTACATATAATTGATTTAAAGGAACTCCTTGGCCTTTTCCTTTGGTATCCAACCTACATAAGTATTTGGTGGAAGGGGAGGAGATGTAGGAATCCTTGTGTGGGGGAATTCCAAACTTTAGAGATTACAACCAAGATGCACCTACCCAGATAAACTGAATATAACCCCTTCTTGAAGAAAATGGACATGCAATGAAATAGAGGACTTTTCGAGCATTTCTTATGACAAGACTAGAGCTGAATAGAAAATTTCACTTCAAAATGCAAGACTGAAGAGAAGCATAAAAAGAGAAACAGAAAGAAAAGTCACAATAAATGTAATTAGGTTAAACTCTTTACATTCCTCTATAGGAAGATGATACTTGTAACTCATAAGAACTTTATCATTATTAGAATAGTTAGGAGTATATATAGACAAAGGGTGCAGGTGTGAGTTGAACATGAAGGGATTATATCTAAAAAAATATGATTAAGGGCAAGACAGGCATGTAATGGGATGTATAATTTGATTGAATTTGTGTTGTAGTTTCAAAGAGTTCTCCAGAATGGTTAGAAAAGGTCAAAACTCCACCAATGACGCATTAGTGTCGCGACTTTCACTAATCTTGTATAACATTTATCACTTTCAATTTCTTTCATAATAGCCAATCCAAAACATACGACATGGTATATTGCAGTTGTTTTAATTTGAATTTCCCAAACTAATAATGAGTTAGAGCTTTTGTCATATGACTATTGATAACTTTAATTTCCTTTTCTATTTCTTTAGCATTATGTTTTTCTCACTCACATGTATAGACACTTTACCTTTGAGTTCCAAGTTCTTTGCTTTCCTCCATCCTTTCCCCACGTATTGAGAAGGCAACCAAAGGTTATACATATGTAGTCGTTCAAAAGATTTCCAGTGTAGCCATGTTGTGAAAGAAAACATAGACAAAAGAAAAAAAGAAAGAAAACCTTAACAAAAATAAAGTAAGTTAAAAATATGCTTCAGTCCGTGTTCAGGCACCATCCATTCTTTCTCTGGGTATGGACAACATTTTTCATCATAAGTCCTTCAGAGTTTTTTTGCATTTTTACATTGTTAAGTATGACTGTCATTCTTAGCTGATCATTGCACAATGTTGCTGTTCCTTTATACACAACGTATTTCACTTTGCATAAATTCGTGTTTGTCTTTCCCAGATTTTCTGAAAGCATCCTACTCATCATTATTCATAGCACAATTGTCTTCCATCGCCATCATCATATAACACAATTCAGATAGCAAAATGAATTGTAAAATCGTGTTGTTTACAAGAGACTCTTGAAACAGAAAGACACGCACACAAAGCTAAAATAACTGGCAGGAGCAAAACCTGTTATAATTCAGCTCAAATGCAAAAATGCAGGGGTAGAAATCATTATCTCAGATAAAGCAAAATACAAAAAATAGATCTAATAAAAAGAGTGAACTATGGGAACTCCATTTTGAAAAAATGTCCCATAGACAAAAACACAAATATATTAAATATAAAATAATAAATAAAATATACAATAATAAAATATATAACAAATAAAAATAAACCAATTAAAATATATGCATCAAATGGCAGAAAATTCAAATTTTTAAAGGAAAAGCCAAACGAGGTAGAACTGAAACAGACAGTAAAATTATGCAAGTAAAATCTTACACTTTCAGAGCTAGATAGCTCTAACCACAAAATAATTAAGAAAGAAGGAAAGGAGATGGATAGAATTTTCTTTCTTTCTAAAAAAATTATTTTATTTTCACTTCATCAAACAGGTCATGACTTTCCATTACTCAGTACAATAAAAAAGTATTGTATGTGAAACTTTAACCTGACATATACAAATTGCTATTCCTTCCAAATATACAAAAAAATAACCATGTAAATTCCTTTTTTTACAAGAGACAAGAGATATGTAAGGTACATACCAAAGACTTATACAAGGGATTCAATGAGGACAGAATATTTACTCTTTATATATGTAAAATGTGTGTCTCAGATTGTTCTTAGTTACTGGGAAGTTAATTAGAGAGCTTGAGGTAGACCTGAGTATGATTTAATTTTAAAAAGTAAAACCATTTAGAAACAGCTAAAAAGTAATTATTTTATCTAAATGAGTTTCAACATGAAGAATCAATACAGAGAAATTAAGTGGAGGAGGAGGACTGATACTTCTGATAACCTAATGTAGCACCAATGTGACATTCTCAGTGCCTACGGTATCTAGGACTATGTCAGCATAATTCTGAATCACAAAATATAATAGACTCTTCACATGGAAAGCAGAAACAAGACATTTATCCAAACATCACAACGTCAAATTAATCACAGCAAAAAAGAAATCTACAAACAATAACAATGCACACGGCACCACCATCCCCAAGCCTTCTACCTGGCAGGGTCTTTCCACAAATTAACACTCACAGCTCACTGCCTCTTTCTCTCTCTCCCTCACTTGTAAATGCTGTGACCAACTTCTTCTCAGCTCTGCCTCAGACTTCCTGCTCCACCTCTTTGTGCTGCAAGAGTTGAGGAAGCTCCTCCCACCACAGAGTCATCTGATTCAGACTTCCATGTGACTGAAGGTCTCACTGAGCAAGTAATGGTTGGGAAGGATCTATACCTTGAGATAAACTTCATTAGTACAAAATATGAAAACAAAAACAAAAAGTGTAAATTCACTACCAATGAAGAGAAAATTTTAAAAATTTAAGAGATATTTTGCCCAAATGAATGCCAATAAATTTGACAATATAATTGAAGTGAATGAATATTTACAAAATATAAGTTATCTGCGTTAATTCAAAAAACATTTAAAAATTCAATACAACTTACAAAAAAGAAATTGAAAAGAAATCAATGAAATCCTTAAGGAGAAAAACATAGATGGATTGTAAGTGATTTCTTCAACATATTGATAGAATAATTAATTCCAAAACTATATAAACTCTTTCCAAAAATAGTTTAAAAAAGGAGTCCTGCCAAATTACACGTATGACATAAATATGGTGTCCAAATCGGGGAGGAACAAGACAGAGAATCCACCAAATTCCCCTAGGAACACTGTTGCATAAATTTCGAATAAAATGTTAACAATCAGTGTACAGTAATTTATCACAGGTAGAATACACTATGATCAGGTGGGATTTATAGCAGGAATGCAGAGCTATTTCAATACTAGAAAAACTGTCAGAATAATTCACAATATCAACAACAAAATTCACAGAAATCATTTGATTAGCTTGATGCGGGAAACCTTTTTGCAACATGCAGCACACATTCCTATTAAAAACATTAGAGAGCATAAGAATAAACAGAATTTTCTTTAAAATGACAAACACTAAATGACTAATGACAAGTATCTAAAGTCATTAGCAATCACTGTTTGTAATGGAGACAATCTAGAAGCATTCCCAATAAAATAGGGTGTGAAACCAAGATATCCATTATCAACATTGTTATTCAAAATTGTACAAAAGTGTTACATTTAACAATATGAAAAGAAAAAAATGAAGGAATAAGAATAGCCAATGAGGAAACATAACTAAAACTCTTTTGTATGAGTATGGTGGTTTACTTAGAGAGTCACCTAAAAAACTACTTGAAATAGTTAACAACTCTAGCAAATTTGCAGGATATAATACAAACCCACATAAATTATTGGCATTTCAATATATTACAAACCAATCCAAATAGCAATACTGATTTTTTAAAAGTCCATTTAAAGTACCTGAAATATTTGGGAATCTATGTGCCAAAGCAAACGGAGGAATTATAAGAACAAAATTATAAAACACTTTTCTAAGTCATATCTAAACAACTGGAAAAGTATCAGTTGCCCATGGGTAAGTCAAATTGATAGAATAAAAATTACCATTCTTCTTAAATAAATTTACTTACTCAGTGCCATATCAAACTACCAAAAACTTATTTCACACAGCAGGAAAAATAATCATAAAATTAATTTGGAAAAACATGAGGTCAATAATTTTAAAAATGCCAGGAACATGGCCTGGTTGTACAAGGTATAAAACTATATTATTAAATAGCAGTCACCAAAACTATTTGCTACTGACTAAGAAATAGAATGCTAGTTCTGTGCAATCAACGAATAATTGTGCAAGACACAGTAATCAATTACAATAATAATCTGCTGTTTGATAAACCCAAAGACTTCAACTTCCTGGGTAAGAATGAACTATTTGTCAAACACTGCTGGAAAGATAGGTAAATAGCATGGCTGAAACTAAGCATAGATCAACATTGCCCATGATATACCAAGATAAGGTTGAAATGGGTGCACAATTTAGACATAATGGAAGATATAATAAGCAAATTAGGAGAGCAAGAAATAGTTTACCTGTGCAAGCTGTGAAGAGGGAAGAATTTGTGACCAAAAGAAAAATAGGTAACATTATGAAACATTAAAAAGTTTTTGCACAAAGCCTATGCAACCAAGATTATAAAACTAGGAAACGATCTTTATGGTAAATGACTGATAAAGACCTCATTTCTTTTTTTTTTAAGTTAATTTATTTACTTTTAGTTTTCAACATTCAGTTACATAACTTTAAAATTTTTCCCCTCCATCCTCTTCTCCCTCAACAAGTCAGGATGCAACCCGACATAGGCTCTATATATACATTCTTATTAAACATATTTTCACATTAGTCATGTTGTATAGAAGAACTAGAACAAAAGGAGGAAGGAAAGAAGAAAGAACAAAACCAAATAAAATAGTATGCTTCATTCTGCATTCAGAATCCATAGTTCTTTCAGTGGTTGTGGATGGCATTTCTTACCATCAGTCCTTTGAAATTGTTTTAGGTCCGTGCACTGCATAAAAGGGTGAATTTTATCAAAATTATTCATCCCACACTGTAGCTGTCACTGTATATAATATTTACCTACTTCTGCTCACTTCACTCAGCATAAGTTAATATAAGTCTTTCCAGGTTTTTCTGAAGTCCGTCTATTCATCATTCCTTGTAGCACAACAGTATTCCATTACATTCCCATGCCACAACTTGTTCATTCATTCCCCAGTTCATGGGCATTCCCCTCAATTTCCAGTTCTTGGCCATCATAAAAAGAGCTGCTATAAATAGCTTTGTACGTTTGAGTTCTCTTTCTACATTTACGATCTCTTTGGAATAGAGCCCAAATGTATTGTCATATTGCTGGATTAAGGGGTATGCACATTTATATAGCCATTTTTATATGCCTTTGAGCATAGTTTCAATTTGTTCTCTAGAACGACTGGATCAGTTCACAACTACAACAGCTTAGTGTTCCAAATTTCCCTCATCTTCTCCAACCTTTATCATTTTCCTGTTGGAGCATGCTAGACAAGCTGAGAGATGTGATATGGTACTTAAGACTAGTTTTGAGTTGCATGTCTCCAATCAATAGTGATTTAGAGCATGTTTTCATATGGCTATAGAGAGATTTAGTTTCTTCCTCTGAAACTTCCTTGTTCATATCTTTTGACAATTTATCAGTTGAGGAATGGAGGCAGCTAGGTGGTGCAGTGGATAAAACACCAGTGCATGAGTTAGGAGAACCTGAGTTCAAATCTCACCTTAGACACTTGACACTTACTAGTTTGTGACCTTGTCACTTAATCCCAATTGCCTCATCCTGGGTCATCTCCAGACATCTTGATGAATATCTGGTCACTGGATTCAGATGGTTCTGGAGGATGAGTGAAGCTGGTGTCCTGCACAACCTTCTCTCACTCAGAACAAAAGAAAAACAAAACAAAAGTCAAGCGCAAGTCATGTCATTATTTCTCTGAAGTCATGGTCTTCTTCAGCAATGAAGGACAAACACACAGTTGACGAATGACTTGTATTCTTGAAAATTTGACTCAGCTCTATGTATTTTAGAAATTATAAAGATCTCATTTCTAAAATATATGGAAAATGACTTAAATTTAAGATAATATAAGTCATTCTCAATTGATAAATAAATGACATGAACAGGCACTTTTCAGAGGAAGAAATTAAAGGTATCTATAGCCATAATAAAAAGCGCTCTAAATAACTATTGATTGGAAAGACACAAATCAAAGTGACTCTGAGGTACAAGCTTACACCTATCACACTCTCTAATACGACAGAATAGAAAAACGAAAACTAGTGGAGAAGATGTGGGAAAATTAAACATTGATACATTGCTGGTGAAGTTGTGAACTAATCCAACCATTTTAGAGAACATTTTGGAACAATTCTCAAGGTACTATAAAACTATTCATACTCTTTGATTAAGGAATAACACTACTAGTCCATGATCCAAAGAGATTATTAAAAAGGATCAAGGACCCACATGCATAAACTATTTATTTTCCCCTTTCCTTCTGATCTCTCCTACTTTTGTTTTATTTGTACTTGTACAAAAGCTTTTTGGTATGTAATCTAAATTACCCATTTTACATCTAACTTTGCTCTCTGTCTTTTATTTATTCAAAAGGTGTTCACCTCTCCATAAAAGTCTCAGAATCGAAGTATTTTACATTCTTGAAACTTTCACGTAATATCTCTCTTCATATCTAAGTCATATATCCATTTTGACCTTATATTGGTCAATTAAAATTAGTCTGTGGGAAATTACTACAATATTTTCTCTAGTTTTCCCAATACTTTTTCAAACAAATATTTGGTTCTTACACAAAAATCTAAAGTCTTTATGCTTGTCAGGTACATGGTTATCATATTCATTTGCTGCTGTAAATTGTATGTCTAGTCTGTTCTATTGATCTATCGTTCTAGTCCTTATCCAGTACCAGACAGTTTTGATCATTACTGCCTTACAATATATTTCAACATCTGTTACTGCTATACCTCTTGGATAGAATATTTTTCATTAATTACTTTTATATTCTTCAGTCTGTTTCTTCCAAATGAATTTTACTATTTTTTCTAATTCAGCAAAATGAATTTTGATAATTTAATTGGCATTAAATATGTGAATTATTTTAAGTAAAATTGTCATTCAATGAATATTTCTTCATTTAAATAAATCTGAACTTATTTGCATGTTTTTTTTTTTATAATTTTGTTTATATAGACCCTTCTTTTGTTTTGATTGATATGCTCACAGGTATTTTATACTACTTAGAATAATTTTAAATTGCATAGATTTTGGTATCTCATCCTGCAAGATTTTATTTTTGATATGAAGAAATGCTGATGATTTTTGTGGATTTTTCCTGCTACTTTGCTAAAATAATTGTTTCAACTTACTTTTTATTTGAATCTTTGAGGTGTTCCCAGTACATCATCATGCTATCTGCAAAAAAAGAGATTCCTTATTTTTACAAATTCTATTTTTTTCTCCTCTACTTACTATTGCTAGGATTTGTAATATAATATTGAATAATATTGTTGATGTTGGGCTTCTTTGTTTCACACACGATCCTTCTGGAAAGACTTCTAATTTACCCCTATTACGCATAATGCTTGCTGATTGCTTTTGGTAAATACTTTTTTTCAATTTAGTGAAAAATCATTTAATAGTGATACTTTCAAGTGTTTCAGTAGGGTTTGTGCTCTACTTTAGCACAAGCTTTTTTTTCTGCATCTACTGATACAATCATATGATTTTTGAAACTTTTCGTATTTATATAATCAATCACATTAATTCCCTTATGTTACAATATTCCTGCATTTTAGTATAAATCCCACGTGATCATAATGCATGATATTTATAATATATTGTTGCAATCTTTCTCAAGTATTTCATTGAGGAATTTTGCACCCATATTCATTAATGAAATTGGTCTATATTTTGATTTCCCTGTTTTTATTCTTCCCAATTTAGGTATCAGTGTCATATTTGATTCTAAAGAGTTTGATGGATTCCTTCTTTCACAATTATTTCAAATAATTTCTTTAATGTTGGAATTGGATTATCTTATTTTTAATATATGATTTATTTGTTTTTCAGTTCTTAACATTAACTTCCCCAAGAACTTGAATTCAAAATTTTCTACCCGTTTTTCCCTATTCCACCCAGGAGGATAGGAGGCATCACATCCACTCCTTCCTCCTGTCTGTCCTCCCTTCTATAACACACCCTTCTTCCACCCCCTTTCCCCTCTACTTTTTTGTAAGACAAATAGATTTCTATACTTCATTGCTTGTAAAGCTTAATTTCCACTTGCAAGCAAAAATAGTTTTTAACATTCATTTTTTAAACTTTAAGTTCCATATTCTCTCCCTCTTTTCCCGTCTACTCTCATTGAGAAAACAAGCAATTCAATATAGGTCATACCTGTTTAATAACAGAAACCAATTCCATAATAATTTTATTGTAATAGCCTAGCCACATTTCCCTCTTGTCCTATCCTGCCGTTCATTTATTAAATTCTCTCCATTCACCTGTCCTCCCTCAATAGTTTTTACTTCTGATTATTCCATTCTCCAATTTGCTGTCCTTTCTATTATCTTCCCTCTCCTATCCCTTTCCCACTTCTGCTCTCCTGCAGGGTAAAATAGATTTCCATATCCAACTGAGTGTGTTATTCCCTACTTAAGCCAAATTCCTACGTTCTACCTCTCCTTTTCTCTTACTCCTAGTGCATTCCATTTACAGTAAATTTGATTACTTTTGGGTATTCTCCCTTCATATTCTGCTCACCCTGTTCTCTCTCTCTCTCTCTCTCTCTCTCTCTCTCTCTCTCTCTCTCTCTCCCTCCCTCCCTCCCTCCCTCCCTCCCTCCCTCCCACCCTCCCTCCCACTATATATATACATATATATGTATATACGTAGATACATACACCCATGTAGATATACATACCTACACATATATAATATACATATATGCACACTATTACACACTTACATATATGTATTCCCCAATATATATAATACATTAGTAAATATATATAAATGTATATATATTTATTAATGTATTATATATATTAGGGAATATATATATATATATATATATATATATATATATATATATATATATATATATATATGTATACCTTAATGCTGAAAAAACTGTCGTGACTTACAACTGACATCTTTCCATGTAGGAATGTAAACAGCTCAGCTTTAATGACTTCCTTAAGTCTTCTTTGTCCTTTATATCTTTTCATGTTTCTCTTGATTATTATATTTGACAGTCAAATTTTTGATTCAGCTCTGGTCTTTTCAACAGGAATGCTTGGAAGTTTTCTATTTCATTGAAATTTCATTTTCCTTCTGAAATATCATACACAGTTTTGCTAGATAGGTGCTTCTTGGTTTTAATCCTACCTCCTTCAACCTCTGGAATATTATATTCAAAGCCCTTTGATCTCTTAGTGTAGAAGCTACTAAACTCTGTGTTAGTCTGATTGTATTTCCAAAATACACAAATTGTTTCTTTCTGGCTGCTTTTAATGTTTTCTCCTTGGAATGGAAAGTCTGGAAATTGGCTACAATAATCCTAGGAGTTTTCCTTTTGGGATCTCTTTCAGGAGGTGATTGATGAATTCTTTCTAATTTTATTCTACCCTCTGGTCCAAGAATATCGAGGCAGTTTTCCTTGATAATTTCTTTTAAGATGAAATCTAGGCTCTTTTTTTTATAGTGGTATTCAAGTAGAACTTTAATATTAAAATCATCTTTCCTGTATCTGTTTTCCAGGTCAGTTGTTTTTTCAATGAGATACTTCACTTTGTCTTCTATTTTTTCATGCTTTTGGTTTGGTTTTGTAATTTCTTTGTTTCTTATAAAGTCATTAGCTTCTATCTGCTTCATTACAATTTTGAAAGAACTCTTTTCTTCAGTGAGCTTTTGAACTTCCTTTCCCATGTGGCCAATTCTGCTTTTTAAACCATTCTTCCCCCCATTGCCTTTTTGGGCCTCTTTTGTCATTTGGCTTAGTCTATTTTTATAGATGTTATTTTCTTCAGCATTTCTTTGGGTATCCTTTTAGCAAACTGGAGACTTGCTTTTCATGATTTTCTTGCATCTCTCTCATTTCTCTTCCCAATTTCTCTTCCACCTCTCTTGCTTGATTGTCAAAATCCTTTTTGAGTTCTTTCACAGCATGAGATCATTACACATTTTTTCAGACGTTTTGGATGTAGAAGCGTTGACTTTGATGGCTTCCTCTGATGTTACGCTTTTTTCTTCCTAATTTGAAAGTATGGAAGATAATACCAGAAAATGAAAAAAGTGAGGTTTTATGGCCTTATTTTTTCCCTTTTTTGAACATATTCCCAGCCAGTTATTTGACTTTTGAGTCCTTTGTCAAGTGGAGGGTATGCTTTAGAGACCTGTAAGTTCTCTGTTCCTCCAAAGGGGCAGACAGAATCAAGGGAGAGGAGTGTGCTCCTCTCCTACCCTGTGCTCTGGTCTGTGACCAAACACTAGTACTCTTTTCTGCCATGAATCTGTGAATAGGATTCCCTCTCCACCGTCAACAAAAGCTCCACAAACCCAGTGCCAGCGCTCTTCCTCATCCCAGGTCCACCACTCAGAACTGAGACTCAGATGAGCTGCAAGATTCCCCCAAGGTCTTTAGGGGGAGGGGTTCAAAAGTGGACACAGCTGCAACAGTGGCTGCTTCCACCCTGGGACCAGGCATGGGGCCAGATGCCACTCCACTCTCACCCAGGTGAAAGAGCTTTCTTACTGATTTTTGAAGTTGTCCTTGGCATTTGCGGGTTGAGAAAACTGTGAACTCCTGCTGCTCCCAGTGATTCCACACCCTGAAGGCTGTTGTAGTCCTTTCTGTGCCACATGACCAAGGCTGGGCTCTGCTCTCCTCTGAGCCCTGTGTTATAGACATTTCCTGTTGGTCTTCCAGGGTGTCTTGGGCTGGAAATATCTTTCATTTTGTCATTTTGTGGCTTCTGCTCATCTAGAATTTGTTTGGAGTAATTTTTTGCAGGTATTTTATGGACTGTGGGGGAAGAGCTAGACCAGTTCCATCCTTCTCCTCCATGGTCTTGGCTCCACACCACAGAACTGGGTAATCTTTAAATGAATGTTAGAATTCATTTGTAAATTCATTTATTCTTGGTGCTTTATTTTTTTATGAAGCTCATTTGTGGCCTGTTAAATTTCTTTTTTCTAAAATAGGTCCATTTAGATAACCTATTTCTTCTTCTGCTAATCTGGCTAACTTATATTTTTGCAAATATGCTATTTCATTGCAATTGTTAACTTTCTTCACATATAGTTGGGCAAAATAATTCCTTATAATTGCTTTAATTTCATCTTTGTTAGTGGTTCATGTGCCCTTTTCACTTTGATACTAGTAATTTGGTTGCCTTGTCTCTTTTTTAAGTCAAAGTAAAAATATTTTTATTTTATTTTTATTTCTGAAAACACCTCTTACTTTTTCTTTACTAATTCAATGGGTTTTTACATGTTTAATTCAACTCACGTTTAATTTTTAGAATTTCCAATACTATGTTTAATGGGAGACATTTATTTTATTGTTTTTCTAGCTAATTTTACTGACATACCCAATTTTATCCACATCTACAGTTTCCTCTATTTATTGGTGTAAGCATTTTGAGATATGAATTTTCCTCTGATCACAGTTTTTCCTATATACTCTAATTTTTATTATAAGTAAGTAGTTTGCAGATCTTTGAAATAAGTTATTGATGACATATTAGTATTAAAATTATAATTCCATTGTTGACATTATAGTAATAATTATTTTCCTATTGTCATTTCACATAAATATGGAGAAATTTTTATTAGTTATTTAGAAGCACACACATGTTATTTACCAAATCTTATGACATATGTGACTGTTAAAGATAAAAAACAATTAAGAAACTTATTCAATCACAACATAGTTGCATAAAAAAAAAGTTAATTAGGTATGCTAAACCAACATTATTTTCACCACAAAAACCACCAGCTCTTGGATAAAAAGAAGCCCTCAGTTTCGGATTGGAAGATTAGAAGTCTCCATGTTCTTACTATTAAATCCCACATTAGTTTAGGGTGACAATATTTTAGAAAGCGTGCCAGTGTTAAAGAGATCTCAGCATACACTGAAAAGGTTCCAGTACTTATCAGTGCCTATGATATTTCATTTTTTTCTAGTTCCCAGGATTACAAAGGTAAGGACTGATCAATGGGATAGGGAGCATAAGATGAGAATGCCCTCAGTAAGTCATAATTTGTTATCTGAACATCCTAGAACGAGGTGCTAAAAAAAAAATCAATTGAAATCAAATTAAAAAAACTTCATTTCTTTTAAGTTTTCATAATTGTGCATAAGGTTAATTGGTGTGGCAATGTTTACAGTACTAGACCTGGAATTAGGAAAATCTTTGTTTGAATCCTTCCTTTTTGGGTTTATTTAGTTAGTGGGACAATCATTCTCCCTCAGTCAATTTTGTAATGTGTAAAATGAAGATACTAATAGTGATAACAGAGTGACTCCATGGGTTTGCTGGGAGGATCAAAGAAAGTGCTTTTCAAATCTTTATGTCTTGCTTATTGCTTGTTTTAACGCTATCATTTCTACTTATTTTTACTGTTGTTTGTTGTTGTTGTTGTTGTTGTTGTTGTTGTTATTTTGAAAACTAAAGGAATACTCAATAGTTTAGGGAGAGAAGGCAAACTAAAAACAGGAACACAATCACCTGGGACAGAATGGGAGCTTACACAAAGCACCAAAGTGTCCTAAGGAGTTGCCTTTATCTTTTAATTTATATTTTATCTTTCCAAAGAAAATGCCTTTAAGGAACAACCTTAGTGAAAGAACAACAGAGCCTTTTCTCAACAAAGTTTACAACTTTCTCTTGAGATCCTACATTTGAATGGTGGCCTAGATAAGGTACTTAGAGAAATTTAGGGGGCAGCACAATGGATAGAGCATCTGGTCTGAAGTCAGGAAGTCTCATTTTCCTGAGTTCAAATCAGACGTCAAACACTTCCTCGTTGTGTGAGACTGTTTGCCTTAGTTTCTTCATCGCTAAAATGAAGGAGAATAGCAAACCACTCCAATATCTTTGCCAAGAAAACCCCAAATGGAGTCAACAATATTTAACAACTATTCAAGCAAATGAATAATGAGACCTAGATGGGTGGGAACAGTTTAGATCTTTCAAGTGACATATAAAAAATTTTAAAAGACATAATATGTGGGTAGTTAGTCATTTTAGTAATCATGCTAGCAGATAATTAATCAAAAAGATCAGTGGAACTCTCAAATGCCAAAGATCCCTCAGGGAACCCACTCCACATTTACCTACCTTTGCAAGAGTGGGTGTTGCTCAGTGTGGCGATCACCTCAATCCTTTAATAATTGATGACAAGAAAGAATATTATAATGAAAGTCTGGATTATTCTAATGAAGGATTGGCAGGACATGGCTATGATCATTCAGTAAAGGACAAAGAGATTCATCTTTCATCCAAACTACCCCCAGTAGAGCAATCTAGAAAAAAACGGATCTACCTCTACTCAAGCTCAGCTTAATAGAACACAATGGGCTGGAATTCATCTTATATTAAATTCTTTGTAAAGTTTTCTATTTGAGTGGGGTAGCAGTTCCTAGGTTTCCTCTCATCATCCACCTTCCCCTTCAAAGACTTAAACTGTAACCTAACCTCCCAATGAAGAAGAGAAAAAATCCAAGATCACACCAAATAATTTCTTATTTAACAATAATTTCTGTCAAGTTTGGGAAAATAAGAATAATTAGTGTAAATACATGTATACATTCTCCAATAACCATCAAAAGAAAAATAACACTTTTAAATATGAAAACTATTGGAAATAAGCCCATTCTTTAGTTATAAAAGTTAATAAAAGAAACAACTAAGTACACATGATGGTATGTGTCGGTCACTCTCATGATCACTTTCAGCAATATTCAAAGGAAACAGATTTATTGGTTTTCCTCCTGCTGCCCATGCAAAGAACACCCTCCTTCCTTTAGTCTTCTCTTTTTACTATTAGAAGAAACCCTGATTTCCAGATCTCTGACCAATGAAGAAAGCTGCATCACAAACTTGTGATAACAATAATCCTTTGTGCTCAACTTCTGGATGAACTCTACTAATTACCAGAACGGATTGTCCCTAAGTTCAGACAAGCACCACAGACCCAGGCACTAAGCACTACCATGAATATATTTACCTCATTTTTGCTGTTATATCTCACCACTGTTGCTCCACCAGATTGTTTGATTCTTTATCTAGCCAGAACTATATATGTGTGCATATATATATATATATATATATGTGTGTGTGTGTGTGTGTGTGTGTGTGTGTGTGTGTGTGTATAGATACACATATATGTATGTATATGTGTATGTGTGCATGTATATATGCGTGTATGTGTGTGTGCATGTGTACCAAGGTTTATCATCACTTCCGTGGGTCTCCTATTAGAGGAAATCCTAGCTCATGTACGTAGTTTCCATCTTCCAATGGAATATAGATAGCTTTTTGCTTAAGAACCCTATTACCTCTCCGATTTTATTTCATTTTATTTTTCAGAACTAACTGTGGATGTGATAATCTGTGTAAGCTCTTTAGTATTTTTAGTATTAATAGCAGGCGAAAAACCTGTATGATGCTTTGGTCATTTGTTTACAGAGCTGACACTTCATACTAGTAAAAAGATACAGATAACAATAGCAATAATAATAACTGATGTTTATATAAATCTTATTGTGTACAGGCACTATGGTAAGGAGTTTACAATTATTATTTCATTTATTCTTCAGAACAAGCCTAGAAGGTAGGTGCAACTATCTCTATTACACAGATAAGACACCCAAAGTAAACAGAAGTTAATTCAAGTATCACACAGGTAGTAAGTGATTGAGCCCACATTTAAATTCAGGTCTTCCTAACTCCAGGCTGAGGACTCTATCTACTGTGCACCTAGGTGAGCCCAAATACTTATTGAAACTATGAGGTTCTGAACACAGAATGTGAAAATTAAGGATATATGATATCCTGGTAAATGTTTCAACAATCATCTTTCTGCCTTGCCAAAAATATATGTCCTCAGGACACTGTTTTCTGTTTAATCAGCATTCCTAATATTTTTCTTATCACTTTCTTTAATCTTAAAAGTCAACAACAAAATAAACAAAAATTGAGGACATTTTCTGTTAACTCTCTCTTCTCCTCTCTTGTTCATTTAATAGTATTAATATGCCATTGAAAACTATCTTCTTTACTGCAGTCTCACATGACGAAGAGGACTTCTCTCAGTACTCATTCCCCTTGACTTTTCTGTTGCTTTGACACTACTGACCACTCTTTTTTCCTTGTTACTTTCTTCTTTCTAGGTTTATGCGACACCACACTCTTTGTTCTTATCCTACATATCTGAATTCTCTTTTTCTTCCTCCTTTGCTGGATCATTATCCAGATCATACTCTCTTATCAGAGGAATTGCATGGATTTCTTTCCTAAGTACTTTTCTCTTCTTTCTCTATAATATTTTCTTTGATGAAAATTTATTTGGTATAAATGAAATTTGTATTTAATTATAATATCTCATTTATTCCTGTATCTTATATCCCCTTATACACCTGAGGGGGTTCCCTTCCCACTTCGATTTTTTTTTTTTATTATTAAAGGGCCCATCCATTGAACAACTACTTAAAGAAAGCTATTCATTGAATGGGTATGTCTCACTCAACGTGAGAATGTGATAAGACCTTACCCTGAAAGGGCCAGCATATCACATCATATCCTGTGCCATCTCCAGTTGTCCTGATGAATATCAGGCACCTGGGCCCAGATGGATCAGGAGATGAAAGTGAGGTTGTTCACCTTGCACACTCCCTCAATCAACTCAAAGTCCACTGTAAGTCATGTCATCATCTTGATGTCATGATCCTCTTCGAGGACAAAGGACAAGCATAAAAACAGCACAAAAATCAACTCTCACTGATTGAACTAATGTTCAGCTGTTTAGTCATGTCCAACACTTGACAACGTTATGGGCACAGAACAGATTACTGTCTGCTAACTTTCAAAGTCTCTCCAAGCTGATAATCAGAGTTATATTCACCTCATCCTCTGCCACCCCCTACTGCATTTTCCTTCAAACTTTTTTTAAAAATCTGCGTCTTTTCTGATGAGTACCATCTTTTCTTCATGTGGCCCAACCATTTAAGCATCAGCTTTTGCCTTTGATCCAAGTGGAATCATCCTAAATTTGTATCCTTAAATATTGATTGATTTGACTTCCTTGCTACTCAAGGGGCTCTCAAAATAGAATAAAATGCGAAATATTTCATCAGAAAAGCAACTGCTCTGGATAGTAGATTGAGGAAAAATAATTTAAGAAATACTGGATTTCTTGAATTTTATAATAACATATTTACAAGAAAGACTTTTGAAGTACACACACACACACACAAAGACACACACACACACACACATGGGGAAAGAGAGAGAGAGAGAGAAAGAGAGAGAGAGAGAGAGAGAGAGAGAGAGAGAGAGAGAGAGAGAGAGAGAGAGAGATCGCAGGGATTGGAGGAGAAACTACTGCATACTTCAGCTGAAGTTAAAAAAGGAAGCAGGAGGTGGAGGCAAGATAGCAGAGTAACACCATACACTCTCTAGAGTACTGCCTTAAATCCCATCCAAATGACTGAAAAGAATAGCTCTAAACAAATTTTGAAGCTGCAGAACCCATAGGATGACAGAGAAACAAACCTTCAGTCTAAGACAGCCTGGAAAGTTGCTGGGAAGTGTTTATTGCAAGATGCAGCGAGCAGAGCACAGTACACAGTGGACCTTGCCTGGCACAGAGGAGACCTGAGCAGGCATTAGGGAGACTGAATCTCTTACATCTGTGGCACTTTCCAGATTTCAGGACCCGAAAACACTGAGGACAAATTGGAAGGTCAGTGGAAAAAGCCTGTGGAATCAGTGTGAAAGAGTTGAGGGATCTAGCCTCAGAAAGGAAACAGGAAACCGAAAGGCAACAGAAACGAACGAGGGAAAGGAATGTGCAGCAGCCACAGAAAAAGCAGATGTAGCTGCAGCCACAGCTTCTGGAGCTCTAGGCCCACAGATTGTGGGGGAATCGAGCAGCTAGCAGTATATTACCCAGCCCCACAGGAAGCAGAGATCTACCATTACACAAAAGTCAAAAGTCAAGTAAATGTCTGGGGAAATGAACAAAAACCAGAAAAAAGAATCAGTCTATCGAATTTTACTTTGGTGATAAGGAAGACTAATGCATGCAAACAGAACAAAACAAAGTCAAAGTTCTTCTATCCAAAGCCTCAAAAAAATATATGAGTTGGACGCAGGCCATGGAAGAGCTCAAAAAGGGTTTTGAAAATCAAGTAAGAGAGTACAGCAAAAATTGGGAAGATACATGAGAGTGATGCAAGAAAACTATGAAAAACGGGTCAACTGCTTGTTACAGGAGACCCAAAAGCTCACTGAAGAAAATAACACCTTAGAGGTTAGAATGGAGAATATGGAAACTAATGACTTTGTGGCAAATCAAGAAATTGTAAAACAAAACCAAAGGAATGGAAATATAGCAAACAATTTGTAATATATCACTGGAAAAACATTTGACGTGTAAAATAGATCCAGAAGAGATCATTTGAAAATTGTGGGACGACCAAAAGCCATGATCAAAAACAGACCTAGACATCATCTTTCATAAAATTATCAAGGAAAACTGTCTCGATAATCTAGAAACAGAGGGTAAAATAAATATTGAAAGAATCAACCAGTCTCTTCCTGAAAGTAATCTCAAAAAAAAAAAAAATAACTCCTAGGAATATTTTAGTCAAATTTCAGAGTTCCCAGTGAAGGAGAAATTATTCCAAGCAGATAGAAAGAAAGAATTTGAATATTGTGGAAACACAATCAAGATAAGACAAGATCTAGCAGCTTGTAGAGGATCAGAGGGATCAGAGGGCTTGGAATATGATATTGCAAAATTCAGTGGAACTAGGATTAAAACCCACATTTACCTACTCAGTAAAATTCAGTATAATACTTCAGAGGAAAAATGGCGAGTTGAATATGAAGGGATGATATCTAAAAAAAAAAAATTGAGGGTTAAGAGAGGAATATATTGGGAGGAGAAAGGGAGAAATGGAATGGGGCAAATTATCTCTCATAAAAGAGGCAAGAAAAAGCTTTTTCCATGGCAGGGAAAAGGGGGAAGGTGAGAGGGAAAAGTGAAGGTTGCTCTCATATTTGACTCAAGGAAGGAATAACATGCACACAATTTTAGAAAACTTATATATGGTAATACTCTGGGGAAAATTGAATTGAAATATGAAGGAATGTACCTTTTCTTCAGCATCTATAAAAAAAACAGACCATATATTAGAGCACAAAAACTTCATAAAGAATATAGAAAAGAATATATACTAAATATATCCCTTTCGGATCATAATGAAAGAAAAACCACATTCAATACGGGACAATAGAAAGATTAAGAATAAGAAACTACCTTACCTAATGTTAAAGGTTGGTTGATTGGTTGTTGTCTGTCATCTTCAGAGGACGAAAATGACACCACCATGTTAAAATGAAATTTCAGTGTGTCTGACTGTGTCTGATTAGACTGATATGAGCTCGGAATGCTTTATTACAGGTTGGGCACAGATATTCTGTGTGAATATTTGGGGTGGAAAAACACAGTTTGTGCATCCTGTGTTTACTTTGTGCTGTCCCAGTTCTGCTTTGCTCAAAGAGCGCAGCCCCAATTCTGATATGGGCATGCCATGCTGAACAATCCTGTGCCATAGTCTCCCATGTGGCACAATGGAATACAAAATTCTTGAGAGAGATTTTCAGAGTGTCCTTATATCGCTTCTTCTGGCCACCATGTAATCGCCTGCCCAATGCGGGCTCTGCATAAAATAGTCTTTTTAGCAATCATACATTTCGTATTCGAACAAGTTGGCCAGTCCATCACAGTTCTGAAGCACAGTTTGAATCGTTGGCAGTTATGTTCCGGCAAAGACTGTAGTGTCTGATACCTTATCCTGACAGGTGATCTTCAGAATCTTCCTAAGACAGTTCAAATGAAAGCGTTTCAGTTTCATGGCAATGTGCTGGTAGACTGCACACGTTTCACAAGCATATAACAGTGAAATCAGCACAACCTCTCTGTAGACATTCAGTTTGTTAGTAAGTATAATGCCTCTTCTCTGAAAACTTTTCTTTTGAGCCTCACAAACACTCAGCTAGCTCTGGAAATGCATGCCTCAACCTCACTGTCAATGTCTACATCCTTGAAAAGTACACTATCAAGGTAAGTGAAGTTATCCACAGTATCCAAAACCTCTCCATTTCTTGTAACCAATGGTTTCATAAATGGATGGTGTGGTGGTAGCTGATGGAGCACCTGTGTTTTCTTGGTGTTGATTATCAGGATAAAATTAGCACAGGCACCAGAGAAAATCAACTGCAAGCAGAAAATCATGAACCATCACTCCCTACACTTTGGTCTTGGTTGGCAGCCTTTTCAAATTGAAGAACTTACCATCAGTATGGTAGTTGACCTTGATGCTGTGTTCATGTTCATTGAAAGCACTTGTCACAACGGTTCAAAAGGTCATGCTAAAAAGCATGAGAGGAAGCACAAAGCCCTGTTTCATTGCACTGGTGACTGGGAAGGCACAAGAGCATTGTCCATTACCTAGAACCTAGGGAAACTTGCTCTCATGAAATTGACGTAAAATATTGATGAAATTCTCCAGGTAACCAAATTTTGACATAATTTTCCGTGAGCCCTCAAGACGAACAGTATCAAAGACCTTGGTCAGAACTGCAAGAATTGTGTACAGACCTCTGTTCTGCTCCTGGCATTTTTCGTGGAGTTGTCAGGCAGTAAACACCACACTAGCTCTCATTTATAAGTCCATCTTCCAAATGAAGGATCAGCCTATTTAGGAGGACTCTAGCAAGAATTTTTACAGCAATGACTGAGAGAGATTCACCCTGTGATTGTAGCCGGACAATCTATTCCCTTTACCTTTATAGAGATGGACAACGGAGGCATTCTTGAACTAATCGGGAATAACCTCCTCTTGCTATATAAACTAGAAAATTTCAGCCAAATTTTGTATGAGCAATGGTTGCCCTATCTTATAAATCTCATCTGGAATATAATCAACACTAGCTGCTTTGCTACATGAAATGAGCTAAATGGCGCTCAAAATCTTTCTTCAGTTGGAAGTTCAGCTAAGAAGGGATGGACTTCAACCTGAGGTCAACGATGAATGGCCTGAGTATTTATTGATGATAGTCTGTTGAGAAAACTTTGGAAGTGTTCAGTCAATCTCACTAGGACCATTTCCTTATCGTTGATCAATGTGGCTCCATCAGCAGTAAGTAGTTGTGATGGACCATAGGACTTTGGTCCATAAATAGCTTTCAAACAATCATAAAAGCCCGTTGGATTGTTACTATCAGCATAAGATTGATTTTCATCTTCCTTCTTACTGAAACAGTAATTCTGTGTCTCTCTAAGCTGTACTTGTACTTTGCTTTTGATGGAAATAAATGTTGCATCTTTAGAGGAGGATGAACTATTCTGCTGGTAAATCCTGTGGAGTGCTCCTTTTTCACTAAGCAGCGTGTGACTTTCCTCATCATTTTCATCAAACCACACTTGGAGTTTGTGAGTGTTCTGACACAGAGGAACAAATGCAGTGCTGTACATCAAACCTCTGAGAACTGCCCACTCCTTTTTTGCTCCACTGTTGCCAACGATGTGTTGGCTCAACTTTACCTCCAAGTCAGTTGTAAACTGTTCACTCTCAGAAAAGAGCTCTAATTTGTTGATATTAATTCTTCTGGTAGTCATCTTGCCTTGGCGGTGGCACTTTTGATGAATGCAAATATTTAGCTTGAATAGAATAAGTCTATGATCAGTCCAGCACTCTGCATCACACATTCCCTTTGTCCCTGTCACATCTAGTCTGTCTCTTCTCCTTACACTCACATCGTTTGTTAGATGCCAATAGTTGCCTCGAGGGTTCATCCATGAAGATTGATTGCATTTAGGTAAACGAAAACCAGTATTGGTGATGAGAAGATCATGCGATGCTCAAATCTTCAGCAATAAATGACCACTCAGGTTGCTGTTTCCAGCTCCATTCCTCCCTAGGAATTCCTGCCACGTCTAGTAGTCGGAGTCTACTCTAACATTTAAGTCACCCAGAATTATAATCTTGTCCTCTTTTGGGACATTGGCAATAAGTGTCTCTAGGCCTTCACAAAATTTTTCTTTGATATCTTTGGGGTTTGTCATGACAGGATCATAGGCAGTGGTGATGGTGGCATGGTGTTTTCCTCCAAGTGGCCATAACATTCTCATGAGCCTGTCATTCACTACTTTTGACAAGCATACCAGCTTGCTGATTAGACTAGTTTTGATTGCAAAACCCATACCAGCCTCACGGCATTGCCCTTCACTGCACCCACTCTAGAAAAAGGTGTATCCCGCTAAAAATTCAGTAACCTGACCTTCATTTGCCAACTTTATTTCACTCAGCGCTACAATATGGATGCGATATCTGTTGAGTTGTCTTGCAACAAGAGGAGTTGTTTTTGTGTTGTCTCTTAGTGTGAGTACACTTCATGTGCTGATGGTGAATGAAATCATCTTTGCAGATATTTTCTTGCTTTTTTGTGCTTTCTTACTACATTTTGGGACTCCCTGGCGGCTGCAGTAATCAGGCCATGGTTGGATAAGAATGCAACATTTAGGGCACCTTTTTTTTGTCCCCTTCTTCCCACCAGGAGGTGAGTAGTGCAACCCTTAAAAGGTTGCTCAGATACCCAGGAGGCTGCCGAGTCTTGCTGCTGCTTCCAATGAGAAACGACCTCATGACCTAGGCCACCTGTGTGCAGGGTTGTTTCTCCCAGTGTATCTGTACTTTCAGGCTTAATAGTCAAATGGTATGGATGATCTCTTTCTATTCGTGTGTAAATTGGATTCAAGTGAGGCAGAGTTGCACAAAGTTTTCAGGCTTATTCTATTCTCCAGAGTCATGATAGTCCAGTGGCAGGACAGAGTCAAGATGGCTAGCGATGGCTCAGGACGCAAGTCAGAGAAATTCTGGAAGATCAAAACATACACTGAGATTACAACCAAGTCAAAACTCCTACATCTAAAACCTCTATGAAAAATATGAATTGATTAGAGACCGTGGAAGAGTTCAAAAAGGATTGTGAAAATCAAATAAGAGAAGCAGAGGAAAAATTGGGAAAAGAAATGCAAGTGATGTAAGAATATTATGAAAAACAAGTCAACAGCTTGTAAAGAGGACCCAGGAAAACCTGGGGAAAATAGCACCTTAAAAAGTGGAGTAACCACAAAGTCAAAAGAGATCCAAAAAACAATGAGGAGATGAATGCTTTAAAAATACTGGCCAAATGGAAAAGGAGGTACAAAAGTTCCCTGAAGAAAATAATTCTTTAAAAATTAGAATGGAGGAAACTGAAGCTTATGGATCTATGAAATAGAGAAATCTATGAAATTACTGTAGAAATCCAGAAATTATTAAACAAAATCGAGAGAATGAAAAAATTAGAAAAAATGTGAATTATCTCAGTTGAAAAAAAAATGACCTAGAAAACAGATATAGCAGAGAAAATTTTAAAATAATTGAACTACCTGACAGCCAGAATAAAAAAAAGAAGATCCTAGATATCAACATTAAAGAAATTTATATGGACAACTACCTTGATATTCTAGAACCAGAGGGCAAAACTGAAACTGAAATGATCCACCTATCACCTCCTGAAAGAGATCCCAAAAGGAAAATTCCTTGGAATATTATAGCCAAATTACAGAGTTCCAAGATCAAAAACCATTTAAGCAGATAGGCCAAACCAGGTTGAGGGTAACCAAGGGTTCTCAAATTCATTGGGGAATTAGGGAGTGTCTATCCCAAACACATGAAGACTTCATCTGGTGGAATGGGCAGATGAGAGCAATTTGTTCCAATGGCCATGAATGCAGATGAAGCAGGCAATGTGGAGTGCTAAGAGCTTGGTTGCACCCTGAAGATGTCAAGGTCATCCATTGCATCCTGAGCTATCGCCAGCCATCTTGACTCTGTCTTGCTACTGGCCTATCATGACTCTGAAGGAGAGAGTGAGGCTGATGACTTCATACACCTTCGCCTTACTTAAATCCAATTTACGCAAGAATTAAAAGACATTGCTCATACCATTTCACTATTACGCCTCAAAGTCCTGAGGTGCAGACAAATGATGAAACAGCAGGAGCAGATACACAGCGAGCTGTAATCACAACCCTGCACACAGGTGGCCTAGGCCATAGGGTCGTTACTCACTGAAAGCAGCAGTGAGACTCGGCAGCCCCCTGGGTGTCTGAACAGCCTTTTAAGGGTCTCACTGCTCACCTCTTGGTGTGAGAAAGGGGGCTGCAAAAGGTGCCCTAAACATTGTGTGCTTATCCAACCCTGGCCTGGTTATTGCAGCAGGCAAGGAATCACACAAAAAATGTACAAAAACATCTGCAAAGACGATTCCACTCATCGTTGGCACGTGGAACGTCCTCACAGCAATAGACAACACAAAATCCAGTAGATCTGAAAGAAGAACTGCTCTTGTTGCAAGAGAACTCAGTAGGTATCACTTCCGAATTGCAGCCCTGAGAGAAATAAGGTGGGCAAATGAAGGCCAGGTTACTGAAGTTGGAGCTGGATCACCTTTTTCTGGAGTGGGCAAAATGAAGGGCAATGTCGTGAGGTTGGCATGGGTTTTACATTTAAAATTAATCTAATCAGCAAGTTGGTATGCCTGCCAAAAGGAGTGAATGACATGTTCATGAAAATGTGATTGTCACTCTCAGGAAAACGCCATGCCACCATCATCAGTGCTTATGCTTCCACCATGAAAATCCCTGATGGAATCAAAGAAAAATTTTGTGAAGACCTAGAGACCCTTATTGTCAATGTCCCAAAAGAGGACAAGCTTATAGTTTTGGGTGACTTTAATGCTATAGTACGCTCAACCTACCAGATATGGTAGGGAATCCTACGGAGGAATGGAGCTGGAAACAGCAACAGCAATGGTCATTTACTGCTGAAGACTTGACCATTGCATGACCTTTTCATCACCAACACTGTCTTCAATTTACCTAAACACAGTAAAACTTCATGGATGGAGCCTCACAGCAAACACTGGTATCCAATAGATTATGTAATTGTAAGGAGAAGAGACAGAAAAAATGTGACAGTGACAGAGGCAATGTGTGATGCAGAGTGCTACACTGATCATAGACTTATCCTTTCCAAGTTAAAAATTCACATTCATCAAAAGTGCCACCCCCAAGGCAAAATGACTGCCAGAAAAATTAATGTCAACAAATTGGAGCTCTTACCTGAGAGTGAACAGTTTGCAGCTGACTTGAAGGAAAAGTTGAGCCGACACACAGTTGGCAACAGCAGGCAACTCTCAGGAATGTGGTGTACAGCACTGCATTTGCTCATCTGTGTCAGAACACTCGCAAACACTGAGACTGGTTTGATAAAAATAATGGGGAAATTCAGAAGCTGCTAAGTGAAAAAGGAGCACTCCACAGGACTTACCAGCAGGATAGTTCATTCATCTCTAAGAAGGCAGCATTTAATTCCATCAAAAACAAAGTGCAAACAAACCTTCCAAAGATGCACGATTCCTGGCTCAGTAAGAAGGCACATGAAATTCAGTTTTATGCTGATACTAACACTCCAAAGAGCTTTGATGATTCCCTGAAAGCTATTTATTGACCAAAAACCTATGGTACATCAAAACTACTCAGTGTTGATGGATCCACATTGATTAGTGATAAGGACATGATCCTAGAGAGACAGGTTGAACACTTTCATAGCGTTCTCAACAGATCGTCGTCAATCAATGGTGAGGATAGTGACCATTCACCTGAGGTTGAAGTCAACCCTTTCTTAGCTGAACTTCCAATTGGAGAAGAGGTATTCAGGGCCATTAGACTCCTTTCATGTGGCAAAACCGTGGTGCTGATTCCATTCCAGCTAAGATTTACAAGGTAGAGGGTCATTGCTCATACAAAAGCTGACAGAAATTTTCCAGGCTATACGGCAAGAGGAGGTTATGCCCCATGAGTTCAAGAATGCCTGCATTGTCCGTCTCTATATGCGTAAAGGAACAGATTGTCCTGCGATAATCACAGGGCAATCTCTCTCTTAGTCATTGCTGGCAAAATTCTTGCTGGAGTCCTCCTTACTAGGCTGATCCTTCACCCACAAGACGGGTATATACCTGAGAGCCAGTGTGGCTTCAGAATGGGCTGAGGAACTGTTGATATGGTGTTTCCTGCACTACTCCAGGAGAAATGCCAGGAGCAGAACACAAGTTTGTACACAACGTTTGCAGATCACACCAAGAACTTTGACACTATTAGTCATCAGGACTTATGGAAAATTATGTCAAAATTTTGTTGCCCGGAGAAGTTCATCAATATTTTATGTCAATTTCATGATGACATGTTTGCCCATGTTCTGGATAATGAACAAAGCTCTTGTACCTTCTCAGTCACCAATGGAGTGAAACAGGGCTGTGTGTTTCTTCCTAAGCTTTTTATCATGATGTTTCAACCATGTTGACAAATGCTTTCAACAAGTTTGAATACAGCATCAAGATCAACTACCATACTCATAGTAAGTTCTTCAATTTGGAAAGGTTACAAGCCAAGAGCAAAGTATGGTAAGTATTGATGCATGATTTTCTATCTGCAGATGATTGTGTACTCGATGCAGCCTCTGAAACTCAGATGCAGCAAAGTATGCATCAATCCTCTGCTGACTGTGATAATTTTGGCCTAATAATTAACACCAAAAAAACACAAATGCTCCATCGGTCACCACCACACTATCCATAAGTGAAACAATCTGTAACAACAAATGGAGAAGTTTCGATTGCTGTGAATAAGTTCATTTACCTTGGTAGTGTAATTTCCAGGGATGTACACATTGACAATGAGTATGATGCACACATTGCCACAGCTAGCCCAGTGTTTGGGAGTCTCCGAAAAAACTTTTGGGAGAAAAGAGGTATTAGACTGATTACCAAATTGAAGGTCTACAGAGCGGTTGTGCTGACCTCATTGTCATATGCTTGTGAAACATGGACAGTCTACCAGCACCATGCCAGGAAACTGAATGGCTTCCATTTGAACTGTCTCAGGAAGGTTCTACAGATCACCTGGCCAGATAAGCTACCATACTCTGAAGTCCTTGCTCAAGCTGAACTGAACTGAACTTCAGAGAAAGCAACTCTAATTGGGTGGCCACGGTGTTCGAAAGCAAAATGTATGCTTGCCAAAAAGACTGTTTTTTGGAGAAATTGCATGGGGCAAGGGATCACATCGTGGCCAGAAGAAACGATCCAAGCATGCTCTCAAGGTCTTTCTCAAGAACTTTAGATTTAACTGTGCAACATGGGAGACACTGGCACAGGACCGCTCAGCGTGACATGACCACATAAGAAAAGGTGCTGTCCTCTGAGCAAAGTGAAATTGAGACAGCACAAAGTAAATGCAGGATGCGCAAATTTGGAATATCCACCCCAAATATTCATATAGGCTACCTGTGCCCAACCTGTGGTAGAGTATTATGAGCTCATATTGGTCTGATTTGCCACAGCTGGACACACTGATATTTCACTTTACAATCGTGATGTCATTTTGGTCCTCTTTGAAGACGAAGACAACAACCAATCTACTATAGTCCCTTAAGGTGAATTGAGAAGCTTTGCAGGAAAGGCAAAGAGATCCTCCAGACTATCTCACACCAACACTAGACTCGACCAGTTGAACATCACAACGGACCCCTGCAAACAGAGTCATTAAGGACAAGCGTCCCACAAATACATAACTTCAACGAGTGTTTCCTTAGTCAGAAAACAAATCTTCTTTGTAAAATAATCAGGATGAAAATTCCATTCTCTCCAAAACCCATTTTTCATGCTCCACAATGCCAGTTTTTTTGGAGAGAAAGGACACACAAAGGAAAAGCTCCTTTGCTAGAGCTGCAGACACAAGTTTTTGCTGGTTTTCTTCTCTATATGGGGGAGCCCAATTTGCATGTTTTTCTCTGTTCGGTATTACTAAGGAAAGCTGTCTCCCACTAGAATGAGTACACTCCCTGAGCTTCATAGAAGTTTCCCCAGAATTGGTTCTCAATGCCTGAGGAACATTAATGACACTGAAAATCCAATCTACTTTCACTTCCAAGGGAATGCTCGTAAGACTTTTCTGTTGATCTGATATTTTCCCAGTGTCTTTTCTAATTAGGAAGGTATCCCAAGTCTTTGCATTCTTGGTCTTCACCAGACATGGAATCTACTTTAGGAATACTTTTTTCTTTTATTTTATTGACAGGGAAACAGGAAGGGAACGATTTCTCAGCATACTCCTAAGTACTTTGGGTTGCTTATAGAGCTGGATTTCTGCTCATTCTCTTTGTAATCAGATTTCTTACGGATTAGATGCCCCAAATTCCATTCATTGTCCCTTATACACACGGTATTCTATATTGGCATGAGAGAGGTGATTGCTAAGTTTTCAGTGTGAGCGGTATACTTCAGAAATCAACGAATACTGAAAATTATGGCCATATATACAGAGGTTTTTAGTTCTTTAGACTTTAACAAAGGGAGAGAAGAACTATTAGTAAAACAGTTCAAAGTAAAAAGTGTATTTTTCCCCTTCAGAGCTGGTTGCTTAAAACTGACAATAACATCCAAGATCGTATCCCTCTTTAGCTGCAGGAATTGAGGCACAAAATGTACAGAACATAATAAAATCTGCTGAATCTCCTGAAATCACCTCTAAAATGTCCTATGTTTTGTTTCTCAGTAAAACTCATTATATATAGTTGAACAGAGACACAATATCCTCTGAAGAATGTGTATATCTTCTGGAGTATCTGGAAAAAGGCATAATCTGAGCCTCCGTGTGTAGGTAACCTCCATTCCAGAGCAAGCAAGTCTGCTGCGATATAGTGTACACAGTGGCATTAAGAGAGAGAGGCAATATTTTTTTCTCGTTTATGTCTACATTATAAGGTAGTTCTCATCAGGGACCAATAGAATGCTAGCAAAGACACTAATTATTCTCCCATCAGCCTTTGGAACTGTGGAATTATGTGTACTGTAAAACCTAAACTGGGTAAGTTTGTCTCTCTGTTTTTCCTTTGTCTGCTTCAGGTCTTACATTTCCATTGTTCTGTCATTGCTACACAATCTATAGGTAAAAAGGACATTTCAAAGTAGCTTATGACACACAGCTAAATTTCTGGTCCTACAAAAAAAATTTGGCCTCCCAGGCATAAAAACTTTCATTGACCTTATTTTATCTTCAAGTTATCTTTCTTATACTTTATATGCATATTTAGAGACTTCTATACTCCTAATGTCCATATGGACTATTTTTGGTACACCTGTGGTAGAGCCTTCCAAGCTCATATTGGTCTGATCAGTCACAGTCAGACACACTGTACCTTTAACACAGTGATGTCATTTTGGTGCTCTTTGAAGCCTAACAAAAACACAGCACAGTAGCATTCTGTCACATTCATATACCACAACTTATTCACCTCAATTGTTGAACATATTCTATTTTTAGTTTTTTGTTTTTACCAGCATAAAAAGAACTGCTATCAATACTTTTATATAAAAGCCCCTTCCCCTCTTTGTTTAATCTCTTTGGGGTATAGGCCTAACACGGGCACAGTTGGGTCAAAAGGCACCCTTTTAACAACGTTTAGTGGTATAATTCTGAATTGTTTCCACAATAGTTGTCCCCATTCAAAAATTCACCAATAGTGCATCAATGTGTCCATTCGACCATAGCATCTTCAACATTTATCATTTTCCTTTTTTGTCCTTCTGATATGAGGCAGAATCTCAAAAGTGCTTTGTTTTCATCTCTCTAATTGTTAGTGATACGACATTAGCATATTTTCATGTGTATATATATATGTATATATATACATATATACACACACATACATACGTACATACACATATTACCAGAAAATACATATAACCAAAGATAGTTTGAATCTTATCCCTTGTGACCTACCTATTCATACTTATGGAGATTTTTTTAATTGGAGAATTACTTATTAATTTGAATTACTTCGTATATCTGGGAATCAAGAGCTTTATCACAGACACTTGTTGTAAAGAATCTTTTCCTCATTGTTTACCTTTTCATCTTACCCCTATTTGATTTGTTTTTGCAGAACTTTAGAAATTTTAGAAATGCAAAATTATCCATTTGTAAGCTGTAAGAGAATTCTTCCAACTGAGGCCTGATGTGTTTCAATTTCACTTCTAAGGGGAGTCTCTGAGGTTTTTTATTTTTATTTTTCCATCATATTGTTTAACAGAGTTGAACCATACCATTTCTTTCTAGACAGTGTGTTTCCCTGACATCTCCAGTGATTTTTTTTCCATGTTACCTTCCAATTCTAAGACAGCTTGACAATTTTCATTATGGTATGCTAAAACTTCTTTTCTGATCATACATTGCACAATTTGAGGATTCTTGGAATTCTCTATATAACCTTTGGTTTTGATATTATTTCTCAGATTTTCTTTTTGTTTTTATTTTTTTCTATTTCTTCCTTTATAATTGAGTCATTTTTTTCTCTCTGGTTCATTTTAATTTTTAAGGCATTCAGTTATTTAATTGAGTTTCCTGTTTTCTATTTCAAGATACCAATTTTCCTTGACATTTTTTTGTGAATATTTTTTCCATTTTCTGTCCCTTGTTTCATTTGCAACAGATCCATGCACAGTTTCTGAAGAATAGAAAATTATTTTTGTATATGACTTTACGTGAACTGGTATTATTGCTTTTATGGATGTCCCCCACATCAAGGGATTGTTGTTCACAATCTTTCTTGTTCATTCAGTGAGTTAAGGGTGGGGTTATGAAAAGTACTGAGGGCACATGTACATTGGTGTAACTCTACAACAGATTAGTATGACCTAGGTCTCCAGGGTACTGAGTGTTTTGGACCAGACTGGTCTTTGTCTTACTAGGATCTACTTGGGGCTATCTCTTGTCATGGGACTTTGGGACCTCTTTCTGCTGTAAGATCTGCCTTAAGACATCACCTGGACCTATATTGGAGCTAGGCTATGTTAGGTTAACTAATTCCTCCCCTATAGTTAAGATTTTACTGTACATGAGAGTTGCGGGAGGGGGAAATGAAAAGTGGAAACATGGAGAAAGAAGAGCGACCTAACAGCCCATCCTCATATTATATAACAGTAGAATCAGACTCAGTTTCATCACAGAGGAATCAAACTATTGAATATATTCCTACTGAAAATGATTATACTTGATAACTAGATGCTATCACTAGTTGCTGCTTCACACAGTATTCAATAAGCCTTGAGGAAGGTGGTTTAGGATGGTTTGGAGAAAAAATCATTACAGTAAACAATAATGCTGCAAGGAGAAGAAGTTAAAAGGGGCTTAAAGGCAACACTATTTTGTGAAATCTTGATTTCAGAAATTAGAAAACTGAGGTCCTGGAGATCTAATATTGCTTTTTCCTGGACTACAGCAATCTCTTTTAACTCTTACTGACACTGACTGTAAGCTTCAGTGAGCACATTCTATGGCTCCCTGAATTCATAGTCAAGTCAACAAACATTTCGTAATCATTGGTTATGAGGCAGAACTAGATACAAAAATAGAATGAATGAAATAACTCCTGCTTACAAGGAGGAGGGGAGGAAGTGAAGAAAAACACGTAAGGACATATAGAATGTAAAGTAGTTCTAAAGAAGGTAGTTTGGGAGGAAGGGCACTAGCATTTGAGAGGCTCAGCAAAGGAATCATGTAGAAGGTGGTGTCAGACACACATTTTGAAAGAAGGGAAATTTTATGCATTAAAAATAAAGATGAAGTGCATTTAAGGCATAATTAATAAGGGGAGAAAAGTTCCCTCTATGCGGTTTTCCACTGGAATCTGTCCTTTTTCCTTGGCTGGCATCCCTGTGTGGTGGTGTCATTCTTTAGAAATGGTTTTCTCCTCTTTTTCTCATCACACCATAACATCTTCAGTTATCATTTTCAGAATATACACAATCTTCAGTAACATGGAAAGAATTTTCAAGTAGTTAAGTAGAAGAACTTCACCTAAACTTTAGTTTGATTTGATTCATTATTCACTTAGAATAAGAAATAACAGCAAGATGACAATAGGTGATATAGAATAAAAAGTGGAAACAAGGCTTCATGTACTAATCAAAATTTCACTTTAATTAGACATAGTTGACTTTGCCCAGGACCAGCCAAGACCTCCATTAAATCCAAGTTCTGAGCATGGAATGAGAACAATGACGTGCTGCAAGGAAATATGTGTAAGAGAAATGTGGTATTTCGTTTAACTAATGTGTGTTATACTTCCCATTCACCTACATAAGTGTGAGTGGTAGGGAGGCACAATGAAATATCTCTGGAGTGTTTTGCCTGTACCCTCCTGTATGAGAGACTTTAATTCCTATCTAGAAAGGAACATAAGAGAGTATCCACGTTCTATGGTAATCAAACAGGGATAAGCAAGCTCAAATTTTATCTATCCTACCTCCCAAATATTATTAGTCTAAGAAAAACCAATTCTAGGTACTCGTTGAACTTAAAAATATTTTTTCTGTAAAATTTGCATTCAGAGAAGAGGTCACAGGGAAGGGCCTGCAAGACCACATGTCACCTTGAAGTCACAGGTTCCCCACCTCTGGCCCAAGATATATAGCAAAGGCTCAAGTCCTTTCCCACAATACTGGAGTTTTACACTCAGCTGAAATGTTATTGCAAAGTTATTTCACTTGTATCTGACTTTTTCTGACAAGTCTTGGGTTTTCATGACAAAAGTGCTGTAATGGTTTGCACAAATCTTCGTCAATTTGTTTTACAGATGAATAAACTAAGGCAAAGAGGATTGTATATCTTGCCCACAGTCACACAGCTAGTAAGCGTATAATTT
This sequence comes from Notamacropus eugenii, assembly GCF_028372415.1. NCBI lineage: Eukaryota > Metazoa > Chordata > Mammalia > Diprotodontia > Macropodidae > Notamacropus > Notamacropus eugenii. Next base: position 320,728,121 of record NC_092872.1, on the reverse strand, counting down.
GAATTCACGATGGTGTGTTTTCCAGGCCGATCAACTCATTCACTTTCTTCACATAGCTACGTTATGTACACAACACAGAGTAGTAAATTCCCATAATAATCTAATGTGAGATAAACAAAAGACACATGTTTTGGGGACAAAAATGTAGTATTTCCCCAAAACTATTGAGATAACTGAAAAAAGTTTGGCAGGAAAAAAAAAGGTGTAAATCAACACCTCACACAGTGTACCAAGATAAGATCAAAATGAATACATCATTTAGATGTAGAAGGTGATACCATGGGTAAATTGGGGAAGCATGGAATAGCTTAACTGTTACTTTTAAGAATAACACATAAATGTATGACAAAACAAGGGAAAGACAAGACTACAGGATGCAAAATGGATAATTTTCATTATATTAACTTAAACTTATATACCACTGAAACCAATACAGCCAAGGTCAGAAGGAGAACAGAGAGCTGTTAGAATATTTTTACATTAAGTGTCATTGATAAAGGCCTCATTTCTCAAATTTATGAGAACAGATTCAAATTTATGAGTATGCAAATTACTACTCAGTTTATAAATGGTCAGGAAATATGAATGGGCAATTTTCAGATGAAGAAATCAAAGCAATGTGTAGTCAAAAGAAAAAATGTTCAAAGTAGCTATTAATTGGGAAAAAATTTAAAATAACTCTGAGGTACAACATCACACTCATCAGATTAGCAAATATGACAAAAGAAGAATGACAAATATTGAAGGAATGTGGGAAAATTGAGACACCAATGTACTGTTGGTGAAACTGTGTAGTAATCCAAACACTTTGGAGAATAATTTGGAACTATGCCCCAATAGCTATAAAATTATGTATAACTTTTGATTTACTTCTAGATCTGCTTCCCGAACAGATTTTTCTTTAAATTTGGAAAAAGGCTTATACGTACAAAAATATTTATAGCTGGTATTATTGTGGTGCCAAAGAATATGAAATTCAGAAGATTCTATCAATTGGGCAATAACTGAAGAATATATGGCATATGATTATAATGGGATATTCTTGTATACCTCTAAGAAATGATCAGCAGAATTGTTTCAGAAGAAACCTGTAAAGACTTAGGTGAATTGTTGGAAAATGAAGTGAAAAGAACCAGGAAAACATTTTATAAGACAATATGAATAACATATGATGAACAACTATGTATAACTCAGGTATTCTTAACAATTCAATAATCCAAAACAATTCCCAAGGATTCAAGATGAAAAAAAAAATGCTAAATAGCCACCAGACAAGGAAATAATGGAGTCTGAATGCAGATCAAAGCATATCACATTTCACCTTTTTTTCTTTTCTTTTGAATAGAAGGTGTCTACCGCAAGCAGAAGACTGTCCCTAGTCAGAGGGGCAGATGTGAACAGTTTGTTCCAATAGACCGTGATGGCAATGAAAGCAAGTGCTGTACAGCACTCAGAGTTTAAGGTAGAAAGTGAGGGTGTCAAGGTCATCAGTTGAATCGTCAGACATCACCACTCATCTTGACTTGCGGCTTGCCGTTGGAATTCGATGACTGAAAAGGAGAGTGACGATGATGAGTTCTTGCAACCGTACCTCACTTAAATCCAATTTGTGCACAAGTCAAAAGACAACACGCATACCATTTTTGCCTGCCTCAAAATCCTGTAGTGATAGGTAAGTGGTGATAGATACAGGGAGAGGTAATCATCAAAGTGAGCACTGACTATGGAGTTCACTTCTCACTGAAGTGAAGCAGCAGTGGGATTCAGAAAGCCCCTAGATGTCTATACAAGTTTTTTTTTTTTTGTTTGTTTGTTTTTTTGTTTTCTTTTTTTTTTGTTTTTTTTTTTTTAAGAAATTCACTTCTCATCTACTGGAATGAGAAAGACGCTAAAGCAGGTACCCTAAAAGTTGTCTGCTTCAACTAACCTAATCCTGGTCTGCTTACTAAAGTACGTAAGGATCCTACCTTCTAGTCAAAACATAACAGAAAAAATACAAAAATTTTTGCCAAGATGAGTCACATGAATGTTTGCCCTGTCATGAACCCCATGAAATTCAGCAGATTTCAGAAACCTTCTGTTGTGAAAGAAGTCAGCAATTATCGTGTAGAAATAGCAGCCTTGAGAGAGAGAAGGTGTTATATGATAAATGATAAAATAAACACTTTCCAAATTTGGAGCCATATTTTTCTGGAGAGGTCACTGTGACAAGGATTGCTATGAAGCTGATACAGGTTTTTCAATCAAATCTAATCTAGTCTACACATTTATTCGCCTCCAAAAAGGAGTGAACAACAGGTTGATAACAAGATGATTGTCATTTGAAGAAAAGTTCCCTGCCATCATCACCACTGTGCATGCTCCCACCATAACAGCACAGGTCAAGCCAAAGAAGAATTTTATGAATAACTGAACATCCCCATCATCAATGTGCCAAAAGAGGACAAGAATATAAATCAGTGCCAAGCTTCCTATCAGGCCTGGCATAGACTCGTCAGAAAGAATAGAGAAGAAACAGCAGCAGGCACTTACAACTGCAGACTTCGGCATTTCATAACCTTCTCATCACCAATACTGTTTTGCATTTATCTAAGTGCAACAAAATTTTGTGAATGCATCCTCAGAGCAAACATTGTCATTTAATAAACTATTCTCTGTTGCAAAGAATGAAAGTGACAAAAGTGATGTGTGGCACAATGTGTTGGACCAATTCTATGATTATCCTCTCCAAACGAAACACTTGCGGTAACAACAGTGGGAGCCCAAAACAAGATGAGTAATGGAAGCCTTAATATCGACAGAATGCAGCACTTCTCCATTCATAGAAAAAGTGAGCCAACATACATTTGGAAACAGGGGAACAGAAAAGGAATGAACAGCTTTGAGAGATTTGGTGTACATAATTGCATTTACTCATTTGGGCCAGAACACTTTCAAAAATCAAAACTGTTTGATGAAAATGAAGGGGAAATTCAGAAGGTGTTAAATGAAAAATGAGAATTCCATTAGGGCTTACCAGCAGGAGTTCATCTTTCCTCAAGAAGGTGGCATTTAACTCCACCAAAAGTGAAATGAAAACAAAGCTTAGAGAGAAGTAAAATTCATGGCACAGCAGCAACACAGATGAAATTCAGTTTTACACTGATAGTAACAATCCAAGTAGCTTTTATGATTCTCTGAAGACTATGTATGGGGAAAAGACCTATGGGGCATCTCAACTACTAAGCATTGATAGAGTCACATTGATTAGGATAAGGGCATGTTCCTGGAGAGGTAAGTTGAATCTTTCCATATCATTCTCCATAGACGTTCATCACTGGTGAAGCCATTGATCATATACCTCAGACTGAAGCCAATCCCTCTTCTAGTTGAATTTCCAACTGAAGAAAATTTATTGAATAACATTAGGCTCCTGTCCTGTGACAAAGTGCCTAGTACTGATTCCATTTCAGCAGAGATTTACAAGGCAGGAAATCATTGAAAGAAATCTCCTGGGTTATATGGAAAGAGGAGGCTATCCTCCAGAAGTTCAAATACTCCTACTTGTCTATTTTTGTAAAGGTAAAGAAAATGAATTGTCCTGTGAAAATTATGGAGGAAGATGAAGTCTCTCTCTTAGTCCCTGCTGACAAGATTCTTGCCAGAGATCCCCTTAATAGACTGATCCTTTACCTGGAGCATGATCATCTGCCCAAGATTCAGTGTGACTTCAAAAAGGCCTGAGAAATGATCTATAGATCATATAGTGCTTGCTGTCAGTGAAAACCAGAAGCAATGACAGGAGCAGAACAGAAATCTGTACATAATGTTTTTTTTTCATTCTAAACAAGGCCTTTGACCAAGGTGAGGCATGAGAGTCTGTGACAAAATTTAGTTGCCCAGAGAAATTCTTCAATATTACAGGTCACTTTCACGACAGCATACTTGCACTGTAACTGGAAAAAGCACAATGTAGTTGCACTTTTCTAGTCAAAATGGAGTAAAGCAGAGCTTCTTGACATGAAACTTTCAGCACTTTGGTCAGACTACTCAATAAGGACAAAAATAGCACCAAGGACAACTGAAGGTAAATAATTAAATTTAAAAAGGACTTTGTCATCATGAACATTATTGGTTCTTCAAACCAGTGTTACGGAGAGGGCAAGTTTTAAGATGGGAGGCAGAGCAAAGATGGCAGAGCAGAAGAAGGGATCTGCCCTAGCTCTACTCCCAGAGCCAATAAAATACCTGTAAAAAATGTCTTTTAACAAATCCTGGAGCAATGCAAATCAGAAAACTACAACGTGTAAAACATTTCCAGTCCAAGACAACCTGGAATGCTGACAGGAAAGGTCTCTTGCACAAGGCTTGGAGTAGAGCACAACCCACAGAGCTCAGCCCAGGCTTGGTCTTGTTGTACAGCATGACCGGGATCAGAGCAGTCTTCAGAGCACGGAATCACAGGCAGCAGCTGCAGTTCCCAGATTTCTCAACGCACCAACGCCAAAGACAGCCTTCATGTCAGTGAGAAAACTCTTCCACCTGAGCGACAACGGAGCGGGGTCCTACGTATGCCCTGCCTCAGGAAGTGGAAGCAACAGAGTTTTTTTTTGGAGCCTTTCACTAAAGAACCTAGGGGAATTGAACTACTGATCTAGATGTCAGCTCTGAGAGGTGGCCCTTTGATGAGGAGGAGCACCGTCTGATGGAGGCTCTAAAGATGGAATTCTGCTCTGAATAGAAAAACTTTTGGTTGCTTCCAGACCAGAGCACAGGCCAGACAAGAAGTAAACTGCTCTCCCTTGATTGTGTCGTCTTGGAGCAACTCAGAATTTACAGGTCCCTAGAGTATAACCTCCACTTGACAAAGGACTCAAAATCAAGTAAAAGAAAAATGTCTAAAAAAGAGAAAAACAGTAAGATAAAAGAAGGTTACTTTCCTGGAGAACAGGTGTTTTCTTCCATTCTTTCAGATGAGGAAAAACAATGCATAACAACGGAGGAAGACATCAAAGTCAAGGATTCTACATACAAAACCCCTGTAAAATATGCAATGGTCTTAGGTCATGAAAAAAGTCAAAAAAAATTTGAAAATCAAATAAAACAGATGGAGGAAAAATTGGGAAGAGAAATGCAGGAATGAAAGAAAATCATGAAAACTGAGTCAACACGGTACTAAAGGAGACCCAAAAAGTGCTCAAGAAAATAACACCTTTAAAGATAGAGTAATGCAAATGGCAAAAGAGATCCAAAAAACCAGTGAGAGAAAAATGCATTGAAAGCAGAATAAACGAAAAGGAAAAGGAGGTTCACAAGTACACTGAAGAAAATAGTTCTTTAAAAATTAGAATGGAACAGATGGAAGTTAAGGACTTTATGAGAAACCAAGAAATTACAAAACCAAACCAAAAGAACAAAGAAAGAGTAAACAATGTTAAATACCTCATTGGAAAATTGACCTGGAAAATAGATCAAGGAGAGACAATTTTAAAAGTACTGGACTACCTGAAAGCCATGATCAAAAAAAGAGCCTAGACATCATCTTTCATGAAATTATCAAGGAAAACTGCCCTGATATTCTAGAACCAGAGGGTAAAAACAACATTGAAAGAATCTGCAGATCACTTCCTGATTGTAGCCAAATTCCAGAGTTCCCAGGTCAAGGAGAAAATACATTGCAAGCAGCAGAAAGAAACAATTTGATTATTGAGGAAATATAATGAAGATAACACAAGATCTAGCAGCTTCTATATTAATGGATCTGAGGTCTTGGAATATGATATTCCAGAAGTATAACGAACTAGGATTAGAAACAAGAATCTCGTATTTAGCAAAACTGAATATAATACAACACGGGAAAATATGATCACTCAACGAAATAGAGAACTTTCAAGCATTCTTGTTGAAAAGACCAAAGTTGCAGAGAAAATTGTACTTGCAAACACAAGAATCAAGAGAAACCCAAAAAGGGAAACAGGAAAGAGAAATCATAAAGGACTTGCTAAAGTTGAACTGTTTACATTCCTACATGAAAATTCTTGAAACTTTTCTCAGTATTTGGGTAGTTGGAGGGATTATATACATATACTTAGAGAGAGAGGCACAGGGTAAGTTGAATAGGAAGGGATGATATCTAAAAATACAAGTAAGGAGTAAGAGAGGAATACGTTGGGAAGAGAAAGGGAGAAAAAAAATATGGTAAATTTTGTCTCATGAAAGAGGCAAGAAGAAACTTTCTCAATGGAGGAAAAATGGGAGGAGGTGAGAGGGCAAAAAGTGAAGCTTACTCTCCTCACATTTCTCTTAAGAACGGAAATATATGTACACTCAATTTCATGTGAAAATCTATCTTACACTACAGGAAAGCTGGGGAGAAGGGAATAAGTGTGGGGGGTCATAGAAGGGAGGACAAATAAGAGGAGGGAGCAATTAGAAAAAAACACTTTTGGGGAAGGACAAAGTCAAAAAACAAAATAGAATAAATGGGGAGAGGCACCATGGAGGGAAATATAGTTTGTCTTTCACAACATAACTATTACAGAAGGTTTTTCATGACTACTCATGTATGGCTTATATTGAATTGCTTGCCTTCTCAGTTGGGATAGAAGGGAGGAAGAGAAAATAGTTGGAATTCAAAGTTTTGGAAACGAATGTTGAGAATTGTTTTTGCATGCAACTGCAAAATAAGAAATACAGGTAATTGGGTACAGAAATATATCTTGCTCTACAAGAAGTTGGAGGAGATGGAGATAAGAGAACGGAGGGGTTTGATAAAAAGGGAGGGCAGATTGAGGAAAGGGGTAATCAAAATGTATTGTATCTTGTGGTGGGGGAAGGGGAGAGATGAGAAGAAAATTTGGAATTCAGAATCTTATGAAAATGAATGTTGAAAACTAAAAATAAATCAGCATATTTAAAAAATAATTTTGGAACTGTGTAGTTCAGTCAGTCACTAGATGCTTCTCATGTAGGGCCAATTACTTTCATACTTCAAGGCCCAAAAAACCTGTCAAATAGATTAATGAAATTCCTTATATCAGTTAAAAATATAAACATTTCTTTACACTTGCTGATAATTTGTGAAGGGACACTCTTTGTCCCTATGTAAAGGCATGTTTAATCTGGGCATAATGCATGTGTGTAGCCCAATATGGTATTCACCACCCCTGCAGTGACCATGAATATCCTGGAACATTTCTGAATCGTGAAGGTCAACAAAATCTCCACATGGAAGACAGAATCAAAGTATTTATTCAGGCACCAGAAAGCCAAATCCATCAAAGAAACAAAAATCTGCACACAATAACAATGCAGAAAATAACACCTTCCCCAAGCTTTTCCCCTGCTAGGCTTCCCACAAACCAGATCCATTAAACAAAATCACAAACAAACTCTTTCATTCGTGGTAGCCAGCTGCTTGCATCCTGGACGCTGACTGGACTCTGACCAATTTCCTCTCAGGTCTACTTTAGCTCTGCCTCCTCCTAATCTATCTATTCAGTAAATTACTTCCACTACAGCCTCCATGTGACTCAGTCTCATGTGACTCAGGCTTCCATGTCACTCAGGTGGTCACATAGGCCTATTAATGAATGGGAACTATCCCCCAAATTTAATTACATTGCAACGTAACATTGCTGTATGCATATAATACTGAGAACATTAAAACAAAAAAAAATAAAATTCTATATCCTTTTCCTACAATTAATTGATAATGTGTCTGACTACTTAGTTTTGATTTTAGGTCTCTGAACTTAGTTCAGAATTCAGCTGACTATAATGGGTGAAGTTTTTAAAGTTCTTTCCCTTGTTAACCACTACTCTATTTCTGTCTCAGCGATATTGTAAACCTTGAGGTAATATGGCTTGCCATAAGGGAATTGGGCCTAATAACTCTACACCACCAAACCATCCCTCAAAAATATCTGATTTGCTTTCCCAAGAAGTCTAAGCCATTTATTTCAGAACTTGCAAGTGGATTCAATTTATAACCACATCTTAGTCACAAATGCTAATGATCTTAGGCCCCATTCCCAACTTCTAAATAATCATGTTGTTCCCCCTGCTGCAGAAGTATAATCACTCTCGTTAACCTCACATCCTTGATATCACTTCTCTTGTTCAATTCTTTGTTCTGTGGCCTTCAAAATCAAAGGAAGGCGTGCTGCCTTTTGTTTGGGGTCTTTGACTGGAGAATGAGGCTGTCACTCACCCATTTTACTCTCAGATTACCAGCCCTAATAATGGAGTGTTAATCTTACTTAGAGGAATGTGCCTTAATTTACAATTTAACTTGCAGCAATAGACAATACTTTGTTATACTTCAAATGGATACTTTTGAGCTTAATATGTTAAAATGTCAGCAAATTTACTCCTTACATACATAAAAATGGAAATCATGAATAGAACACATTTCAGCAATATGGGAGAGTCTCAATCAGAAAGGAACAGATGGTCCAATCAGCTACAAGTGTTCATTTATTCAGTACTTACTTTGTGCCAGGTACATTGCTATGCTAAGTAATGGGATATAAAGGAAAGCAAAATATAGTAACTACTTTAAATGAGAACAGTCTCATTCACAGAGAAAATAAAAATAAAAATTATATATGTATGTATAAATATATACATAAATCTTATTTTATCTATATAAATAAGCATATATATATACATACATATAAATAAATATTTATTCAGTGCAGTGATGCTAGAATTAGAAATGAATTTTTTTTTAAAAGCAACATGGAAATTCCATAACAAGAAAAACAGAATCAGGGTCTTGAAGTGGCACAAATTTGAGTTATCTTGGCCACGTGTATTGCTTATATGATATGTATCTTTCCACTAGCATACTTTGCATATGGCCACTCTTCCCATTGACTGTGCATATTTGTGTGAAAGTGTTCCTCATATTTATAGATGAAGGGCTCATTCTCTGATTTTTGTCTTTAGTTTTACTTCACTTTGAACTAACTGTGTCAAGTGGTTTGGGCTGATGTGCTGTTTATCAGCTTCCACATTAAAGTACCAGAAGACTTGGAATATGATAATCCAGAGGGCAAAGTAGGTAAGGGTATGTGGGATCCCAAATGAGGGAAAGCCATAATACTTGAACAAAATGAAAAGCCATTAACTTAAACTCCCTGAAACGCTGAACCCCAGACAGTGACCAATTAAATATCATAGGTTAGATACAGAAATATAAAGTCATAATCCAGATGAGTAATAGTAAAGCCATAAGAAGAATATGGGAACCTCTTTAGGAGCATTTGGACCAGTATTAATTATTATATTTATATTTTGATCGCATAACATTGGCTTGAAGTCCAAATTTAGAAACCAGCTCACAACTAAGCAAAAGAACCACAACATCCAGCAGTCAGTAGTGATGCACTCTCTAGGTCCTCCTCCAATTGTTTTTTTTTTGTTTGTTTGTTTTATTAGAATCAGTATGAAGATTTGCTTTTGTTTGTTTTTTTTTGTTTTGTTTTGTTGTGTGAGAAGTCACCAAATCATCTGGCTGCTACCCCAGGTTGAAACTCTTAACAGGTATTCATGACGCTATCCCAATATAAGTAATCAAGCTAATCAAATTGCGACCTCTACATTCAATCTATATCTCGTTGGTTTTGGTTCCTCTGGTTTACATAACTGTATGGGGGACGGAGAGGAGATTCAGGACTCCCTACGTGGAGAAACTACAGACCTTAAAGATTACAAACAAGAATCACCTACCCAGAATATTTAAATGTAATGTCTTTGGGGGAATATTCAATAAAATCGAGGGCTTTTAAACATTCCTTTTAAGACCAGAGGTGAATAGAAAACTTACTTCCAGTTACAAGACTTCAGAGAAATATAAAAAGGTGAACAGGAAGGAGAAATCCTAAGAGATTTAGTAAGATTTAAAAGTGTACATTCCTCCATGCAATGATCATGTTTCTAATTCAGAACAACCTTATGACTTAGGGTAGTTAGGAGCATATTTAGAAAGAAGGTGCGGGTGTGAGGTGAACACAAAGAGATGATACCTAAAACAATGAAATTAAGGTTAAGAGATGCATGTACTGGGAGAAAGAAAAAGGGAGAGATAGAATGGAGTAAATTATCTCACATAAATGAGGCTGAAAAGAGCTACAGTCAATGAGAGGACTGGGGAAATGGAGAGACATGAGTGAACCTTACTTCCATCAGAACTGACTCAAAGAAGAAATAAAATACATATTCAGTTTGGTATAGAAATCTCTCTAGCCCAACAGGAAAGTAGGAGAGGAAAGGTTTAAGAGAAGGAAGGCCAGAATGGGGGAGAAGACAGTCAGAAGTTAAGCATATCTGAGGACAGACAGGGTGAAAGGAGAAATAAAAGAGTATGATTGGGGGGCTAGGATAAAGGGGCAAAGACTTAGTAATGGTAACTGTGAAAAAAATTAACAAAGTTTCTCTGACAAGACTTCATTTCTCAAATATATAGAAAACTGAGTTAAATTTATTAAAATGAGAGTCATTTCCCAAAGTATTGAAAGCTACCTATACTCACATGAAAAAATGATTTAACTTACTATTGATTGGATAAATGCAAATTACAAAATTTATGAGTTCTATGTCATACCTATGAGGTTGATCAATAGAACAGAAAAACAAAATCACAATGGTAGAGAGCATGTGGGTAAAGTGAAACACTGTTTTTAGAGTTGTAAACCATTCTTTAGAGTAATTTGGAACTATCTCCCAAGGGTTATAAAGTCAAGCATACTCTTTGACCTAGCAATGCCACTACTGAGTCTGCCTTACAAAAAGATATATATATATATATATATATATATATATACATATATACATACATATGTATATATATGTATATGTATATATATATATGTATATATATGTACACACACACATACATACATACACACACATATATATGAACACAAAGAAAAAAATAAGTATATGTGCAAAACTATTTGCAGCAACTCTTTCCTGGGGGCAAAGAATAGGAAATTGAGGGGATGCCCATCAATTGGGGAATAGATGAACTTATAAAGAAATAGTATTGTTCTAAAGGAATGATGAACAAGATAATCTCAAAAAAAATAACGTGGAAAGACTTACACGAGCTAATGCAAAGTGAAATGAGTGATGTACACACTAAGAATAACATTGCAAAATGATCAGCTATGAATGACTTAGCTATTCTCAGGAATAAAATTAGCTAAGACAACCTGGGAGACTTATAACGAAATATATTCTCCATTCCCAGGGAGGAATTGATGGTGTCTGAAAGCGTATTGAACCTTGCCTTTTTTCACTTTCTTTATTTTTTCTTGAGAGTTTTTTATCTCTTTCTTTATCCTTTCGGGTCATTATTGTTACGGAAATGTTTTGCATGACTAGTCATGTATAACCTACATCAAATGGTTTGCCTTCTCAATGAGGGAAGGTGAGAAATGAGAAAGGAAGAGAGTTTGGAACTCAAAGTATTTAAAATGATTACACAATAATTTTTACGTGTAAATGGGGAAAAATAGAACACTAGATGAATCTGTAAAAATGAACTTCAAAAAGCCAGAAATAAATAAGAAGACAATTCTAAGCAATGAAACAAATTTCCCAGGATGGTTTAAGTGAAGAGCAAAAGTTTTGTTGTAATTGTCTCTTAGTTTATTCTTTTCTTTCTAAAGGTGATAACATGAATGTGTTAAATTGGCAGCATTTCCTTGGTTCCGAAGCTCTGCGCAATTTTCTTCTATTGTTTCTTTCTTTGTTTAAAATTTCTCCTTACCGTGGCTTATGTATTCATGAATAAAAACAAACATGGGAATTCATGCATAAACACCCAAGAATACTGGTATATATTTGAAGTGAACAGAACCACAACATTATACACAGTAACAGCCATAGTGTTATGGTGACTGATTTTAATAGACTTAGCCTTTCTTAGCAATGTAAGGCCATAAAACATTTGAAAGGAATCATGATGGAAAATGAGATCCACATTCAGAGATAGAACTATAGAATGAGAATGCAGAGCAAAACAGATATTTGTTTTTCTTTCTCATGGTTTCTGCCATTCATTATAAATCTTCTTTGGAACATGACTAATGTGCAAATGTGTTTGATACGAAAGTATGTGTCGAAGGCATAAAAGATTGCATGCCATTTTAGGAAGGGAGGGCAATTGGAGGGGTAGAAAACTTAAAAGTTTTTGAAGTGAATGTTGAAAACCAAAAAAAAGTAAATAGAAAAATGTATTATTTTTTATGTTTGAAGGTTCTACGAGAGCTAGAAGTAAAGAGACACTGAGAGAAATTGTGAAGTAAGACATAGCAATTTAAGTTATTTTTTTAAGACAAAATTGTGTCCATTTACATCCCCCATTCCTCTTCCTGGTATTAGATACAAGGTAAGAAAGATTGTTCTGAATTTCCTTAATGTGCTACAGAAAATTTCCAATTGTGGATTCCTCATCTTTCAAATACTTGGACTTGCCTTGTCTCTGTGTTTTTTAAGTCTATTTATATTTCAGGTTTACTCATGGCATCTATCTAAAACCAGCAGCAAGCATTATATGTAAGGTAGACAAATATTCCCAGTAAGATGAAGGATTAAGCAAGGATTACTATTATTACGACTATCATTCAATAATGTACTAGAAATGTTAGTTTTAGGAATGAGGATGAAAATAAAATTGAAGGAATTAGAGTGCACAAAGAAGCAAAGTTAGCATTTCATGCAGATGATACGGTCGTAAGCTTATAGAATCCTAGAGCATCAACTAAAACCTGCTTGAAATAATTGACAATGTTAGCAAAGTTGCAGGATATAAAATAAACACATATAAATCATTGGCATTCTTATATATCACTAACAGTACCCAACAGCAAGAGACAGAGCAATTCTCTTTAAAGTAATTGTAGACACCATAAAATATTTTGGAGTCTATCTCCCAAGACAAACTCTTCCTGCTCGTGAACACAGTTAAGAACAGAAGTACAAAATACTTTTTCACACAAATAAAGTCAGATGTAAATAACTTAGAAAGTATTATCTACTCATGAGCAGGGAGAGGTAATATAATAAAACTGACAATTCTACATAAATTATTTTAGTTATTCAGTACCACACCAATCTAACTAAGAAAAATTATTTTTAAAGCTAAAAATTATTAACAAAATTCATCTGGAAAAATTAATGATCCAAGGCGTATGGGAATCATACCATATGACAAAATAAGGTAAAAATGGGTATAGCATTTAGATATAAAGGATGAAAATATAAGAAACCGAAAAGAGCAAGAAATAGATTGCCCATTAGACCTATGGATAAAGGAAGAATTTTTCTCCAAGCAAGAGATGGAGAATTTTCTGAAATACAAAATGGTCAATTCTGATTATGTTACATTAGAGTTTTTGCACAAAGAAAACCAATGCCATGAAAATTGGCAGGGAAGCTGAAAACTGGGAAAGGATGTTTAACTAGTGTCTATGATAAAAGCCTAATTTATAAAAGACATAGAGAACTGAGTCAACTTTGCAAGAACAGAAGTCACTTCCCAATTGATAAGTGATCAAAGGATATGAAGTTAGTTTTCAGATGAAGAAATTGCAGCTATCTATATATAGTCATATAAAAATGCTCTAAATCACTACAAGGAGAAATGCAAATTAAAACAGCTTTGAGGTACCAATTCACACCTATCAAATTGACTGATATGATGAAAAAAGGAAAATCATGAATGTTGGAGAAGATGTAGGAAAACAGGAATACTAAAGCTAAAGAAGCATTGTTGGTGGAGTTGGGAACAGATTCTAAGCATTCTGGAGAGCAGTTTGGAAGGATGATCAGAAGACTATAATACCGTGAATATGCACTTTTATCCAGCAATGCCACTTCTATGTCTGTATCTCAAAGAGATCATTTTTTTTTGAAAGAAAAAGGACTCATATGTTCAAAAATACTTATAACAGCTCTTTTTGTGGTGGCCAAGCATTGGAGATTGAGGACATGCCTGTCAATTGGGAAATGGTTGAACAAGTTGTGGTATACAAATGTAATGGGTTACTATTGTGCTATAAGAAATAATGGGCAAGTGGATATCAGAAGAACTTGGAAAGACTAACCGGAACTGATGCAAAGTGAACTGAGCAGAACCAGGAGAGCATTGTACACGGTAACAGCAACATTGTATGATGATTATGTTTCATAGACTTAACTCTTCTGAGCAATTAAAAGATCTAAGGCATTTCCAAAGGACTCTGGATGGAAAATGCTATCCACTTCGAGAGAAAGAAGCATGGAGTATGAAAAGGGACCGAAGCATTCTATTTTTCCTCCTTTTTTAATCTGTCTTTTCTATCTCGCAATTTTTCACTTTGTTTTGATTCTTCTTTCAATGTATGACTAATGTGGAAATACATTCAATACGATTGTACATGAATAACCTATATGAGATTGTATGCTGTCTTGGAATGGGGTAGGGGATGGAGGGAGAAATATTGGAGCTCAAAATCTTACAAAAGTGAATGTTGAAAACTATCTTTACATGTAAATGGAAAAAATATAATATGTATTATTTGGGAAAAACAATTATTCTATACTGTTACTGCCCTTCTATTCAAAATAAAGCCTGTGTGATATATAAAAGAAATAAAAATAAAAACCTTTATTCTTCTTATGTTGCTCTGCTTGTTTCCTTTCACTAGAGTACACCTCTTTAATTTGTGCCAACAGGAATCCCGAGTCTTTTAAAATAGATTTTTTTCATTACTCCATTAAATGTTATGGAATAACTTGTCCGTTTAATTATGCATAAGATATTTCCACGGATGTATGTTCCATAAGAATCTGTCTCCAAAACTTTAGTCAGACTTTCAGGCTACCATGTACTTGATATTTGTGTGTTTCCTTTTCTCACTTTGTGTCTCAGACTTTTTTGTCTGTCTATTTTTTAGCCATCTCAAATCAGTAGAACCTTCTTAACTGCAGGGGAACTGAACTCACCAATAATGTAGCAATGCCATCTTTTGCGTTTCTTCTCTCTCTATGTCTGTATGTATTTAACAAGTAAAGAAATTCCAGTAACTGAGTGATTTATTATTCTCCAGAGATTCAAATGATATGAAAGAAAACTGATTTGGGGGCAAGGGGGAAGCCCCTAGAATTTAATATAACCAATTTTTAAAAAGTATGTATGTCTGTATATTTGCAAAAAAATAAAAGAAGAAGAAGAAGAAGTGTCTTGCATTTCCTGAATGTGTGAGCAAAATGGGAAAACTGGTGTTCTATTTTATTTTATTTTTTTTTTATTTTGTAATGTTTAACAATCACTGACATACAATTGTGATTTTATCCCCCCCACCTACCCCCCACTCCCCCCCTCCCTCCCCACGACTGCATACAATTCTGTATAGATTCTACATATACTTTCCTATTGAGTATATTTTCACTATAGTCATGCTATGTAGTCAGACTAAGATAAATGAAAGAAATCGTATAACAAATCAGAACATGATACACAAACACATACACATACACAAACATGATCTGCTACAATATGTGAGTGACTTCCATATTTCTCTCTTTGAGTGTGGCAGGCATTTTGCCTTGAGATCCTCCATTGGGATTTTTTTTTTTTCGTAAGAAGTTCTTGTGTTATTACAAAAATCTAAGTCTACCAGAAAAAACTCTCACACACTGTGGTTGTTGCTGTGCATAAAGTTCTCCTGGTTCTGCTCCTTTCACTCAGCATCAGGTCATATAAGTCCTTCCAGGCCTCTCTGAAATCTTCTTGTTCATCATTTCTTATGGCACAATAGTACTCCATTACATTCATATACCATAATTTATTCAGCCATTCCCCAATTGATGGACATCCCCTTGACTTTCAGTTTTTGGCAACTACATAGAGTGCTGCTATAAATATTTTTGTACATGTGGGACCCTTTCCCATTTTTATGATCTCTTGGGGATATAGTCCTAGTAGCGATATTGCTGGGTCAAAGGGTATGCACATTTTTGTAGCCCTTTGGGCATAGTTCCAAATTGCTCTCCAGAATGGTTGGATGCGCTCGCAGCTCCACCAACAATGAATTAGTGTTCCAAATTTCCCACATGCTCTCCAGCATTTATCATTTTCTTGTTCTGTCATGTTTGCCAATCTTATAGGTGTGATGTGGTACCTCAGAGTTATATTGATTTGCATCTCTCTAACCAATAGTGATTTAGAGCATTTTTTCATATGATTATAGATAGCTTTAATTTCTTCCTCTGAAAATTGCCTGTTCATATCCTTTGACCATTTATCAATTGGGGAATGACTTGTATGATTATACATTTGGATCAGTTCTCTATATATTCTAGAAATGAGGCCTTTATCCCCGAGCTTAGCTGTAAAAATTCTTTCCCAATTTACTACATCCCTCCGGATTTTGGTTGCATTGGGTTTGGTTGTGCAAAAACTTCTCAGTTTAATGTAATCAAAGTTATCCATTTTGCATTTCATAATGCTTTCTATCTCTCCTTTAGTAAAGAATTCTTCCCTTCTCCATAGATCTGATAAATACACTATTCCTTGCTTCTCCAGTTTATTCATGGTATCGATCTTTATACCTAAATCATGTACCCATTTGGACTTTATTCTTGTGTACGGTGTCAGGTATGGGTCTATGCCTAATTTCCGCCACACTGTTATCCAGTTTTCCCAGCAATTTTTGTCAAACAATGAGTTCTTATCCCAGAAGCTGGGGTCCTTGGGTTTATCAAACAGAAGGTTGCTATATTCCTTGCCTACTGCATCTTGAGAGCCAAGTCTATTCCACTTGTCTACTTCTCTGTTTCTTAGCCAATACCAAGTGGTTTTGATAATTGCTGCTTTATAGTACAGTTTGAGGTCTGGTAGCGCTAGGCCACCTTCCCAAGCATTTCTTTTCATTAGTCCCTTTGATATTCTGGACCTTTTGTTTTTCCAAATGAATTTTGATATTATTTTGTCCAGCTCTAGAAAGTAATTGTCTGATAGTTTAATTGGTATGGCACTAAATAAGTATATTAATTTGGGTAGAATTGTCATTTTTATTATATTAGCCCGGCCTACCCATGAGCAACTAATGTTTTTCCACTTGCTTAAATCTGACTTTATTTGTGCAAAAAGTGTCTTGTAATTGTGTTCATATAATCCCTGGGTTTGTTTTGGCAGGTAGACTCCTAAGTATTTTATACTGTCTACCCTAACTTTAAATGGGATTTCTCTTTCTATCTCTTGCTGTTGGACTTTGTTGCTAATATATAGGAATGCAGAAGATTTGTGTGGGTTTATTTTGTACCCTGCAACTTTGCCAAAGTTGTTTATTAATTCTAGTAATTTTTTACTTGAATCTCTGGGATTGTCTAGGTAAATCGTCATATCATCTTCAAAGAGTGATAACTTAGTTTCTTCTTTGGCTATTTTAATTCCTTGGATATCTTTATCTTGTCTAATTGCTACAGCTAATATTTCTAGTACCATATTAAATAATAGTGGTGATAATGGACAACCTTGTTTCACCCCTGATCTTATTGGGAATGCATCTAGCTTATCCCCATTGCATATAATGCTTGCTGAAGGTTTTAGATAGATACTGCTTATTATTTTATGGAAAGTTCCCTTTATTCCTACATTCTCCAATGTTTTTATTAGGAATGGATGTTGTATTTTGTCAAAAGCTTTTTCTGCATCTATTGAGATAATCATGTGGTTTTTGTTAGCTTTGTTGTTGATGTGATCGATAATGCTAATAGTTTTCCTAATATTGAACCAGCCCTGTAGTCCTGGTATGAATCCTATCTGACCATAATGTATTAATCTCGTGATAAGATGCTGTATTCGTTTTGCTAAAATCTTATTTAAAATTTTTGCATCTATATTCATTAGGGGAATTGTTCTATAATTTTCTTTCTCTGTTTTGTCTCTTCCTGGTTTGGATATCAAAACCATATTTGTATCATAGAAAGAATTTGGGAGGACTCCTTCTTCCCCAATTTTCAAGAATAGTGTATGTAGTATTGGAATTAACTGTTCTTTAAATGTTTGATAGAATTCACTTG
The DNA here is from genome assembly GCF_028372415.1 of Notamacropus eugenii. NCBI lineage: Eukaryota > Metazoa > Chordata > Mammalia > Diprotodontia > Macropodidae > Notamacropus > Notamacropus eugenii. The sequence continues at coordinate 320,710,064 of NC_092872.1, read as the reverse complement.
TGAATCCATCTGGCCCTGGCGATTTTTTCCTAGGGAGTTCATTGATGGCTTGTTCAATTTCTTTTTCTGAGATGGGGTTGTTTAAGTATTCAACTTCCTCTTCTGTTAATCTGGGCAATTTGTATTTTTTAAAATATTCATCCATCTCATTTAGATTATCCAATTTGTGGCCATAAAGTTGGGCAAAGTAGTTTCTAATTATTGTTTTAATTTCCTCCTCATTGGAGGTGAGTTCACCCCTTTCATTTTTAATATTAGTAATTTGGTTTTCTTCTTTCTTTTTTTTAATCAGATTGACCAAAGGTTTATCAATTTTATTAGTTTTTTCATAAAACCAACTATTGGTTTTATTTATTAATTCAATAGTTTTCTTAACTTCAATTTTATTAATCTCTCCTTTGGTTTTCAGTATTTCTAATTTGGTATTTACTTGGGGATTTTCAATTGGTTCTTTTTCTAGCTTTTTCAACTGCAAGCCTAAGTCATTGATCTCCTCTTTCTCTATTTTATTTATGTAAGCATTCAGAGATATAAAACTTCCCCTAATAACTGCTTTTGCAGTATCCCATAAGTTTTGGTATGTTGTCTCACTATTGTCATTCTCTAGAATGAAATTGTTGATTGTTTCTATGATTTCTTCTTTAACCCAACCCTTCTTTAGAATTAGATTATTTAGTTTCCAATTGATTTTTGGTTTCTCTTTCCATGGCCTTTTATTACATGTAATTTTTAATGCATTATGATCTGAAAAGGATGCATTGATTATCTCTACCTTTCTGCACTGGATTGTGAGATTTTTATGTCCTAGTACATGGTCAATTTTTGTAAACGTTCCATGTACCGCTGAGAAAAAAGTATATTCCTTTCCATTCCCATTTAATTTTCTCCAAAGATCTATCATATCTACCTTATCCAGAGTTTTATTTACCTCCTTAACCTCTTTCTTGTTTATTTTGAGGTTGGATTTATCGAGTTCAGAGAGGGGGAGGTTGAGGTCCCCCACTAGTATAGTTTTGCTATCAATTTCTTCCTTCAACTCCCGCAACCTCTCCTCTAAGAATCTGGATGCTATACCACTTGGAGCATACATGTTTAGTAATGATATTGCTTCATTGTCTATGGTGCCTTTTAGCAGGATATAGTTTCCATCCTTATCCCTTTTGATTAGATCTATTTCTGCTTTTGCTTTGTCTGAGATTAGGATTGCTACTCCTGCCTTTCTTACATGAGCTGAAGCACAATATATTCTGCTCCATCCTTTGACGTTTATCCTATGTGTATCCCCCCGTTTCAAATGTGTTTCTTGTAAGCAGCATATTGTTGGATTATGGCTTTTAATCCATTCTGTTATCCGTCTCCGTTTTATGGGAGAGTTCATTCCATTCACATTCACCGTTATGATTACAGTCGGTGTATTTCCCTCCAACCTCTTTCCCACCATTTGTGCTTTTAGCTCTCCCGTCTCCCTTCCCCTCCTCAATAGTATTCACTTTTCTCCCCCTCCTCCTGCAGCCTTCCCCTCCTTCTTTTGACCCCCCTCCCTTTTAGTTCTCTTTACTCTTATTGCTTCTTTCCTCCCTTTTAGCCACCCTCCCCTTTCTTCCCCCTTCCCCTCCTACTACCTATAGAGCTAGTTAGGCTTATCTACTTAAGATTATTGTTCCCTCCTTTGAACAAATCAGATGAGAGTACCTCTCAAACAATGCTCATCTCCCTCCCCCCTTCCCTCTACTATAGTTTTGTACTTCTTCCTGTGATATAATTTGCCATTTTCTCCTTCCCCCTTTCCACACCTCCTATTACATTCCCTTCTCATACTTAAATCTTATTTTTGACATGACATCATTTACTTTATGACCATTCCCTCTACATATATCCCTTTTATCATAATAGCTGCACAGTTCTCAAGATTAACAGGTATCATCTTCCCTTATAGGGAGGTAAACAGTTTGCCCTAATTGAGTAACACGTTTTTGTTTTTGTTTTTCCCCTCTGTTTACCTTTTTATGATTCTCTGGAGACCTGCATTTGAAGATCAAATTGTCTATTGAGTTCTGGTGTTTTGGTCAGGAAGCTCTGGAAATCCCTTATTTCGTTGAATGACTTTCTCCTTGCCTGAAATGTTATGCTGAACTTTGCTGGGTAGTTGATCCTTGGTTGAAGTCCCAACTCCTTTGCCTTACAGAATATTGGGTTCCAATTCTTTCGATCTTTTAATGTAGAAGCTGCAAGGTCCTGTGTGATCCTGACTGTGTGTCCTTGATATTTGAATTGTTTCTTTCTGGCTGCTTGTAGTATTTTCTCCTTCACTTGATAGCTCTGGAATTTGGCAACTATATTTCTTGGGGTTTTGAGTTTGGGATCCCTTTCAGGAGGGGAACGGTGGATTCTTTCGATGACTATTTTGCCCTTTGAGTCTAGTACTTCTGGACAGTTTTCCTTGATGATTTCCTGGAAGATATTGTCCAGACTCTTTTCTTCATCATGGGTTTCTGGCAGGCCAATAATTCTTAGATTTTCTCTCCTGGATCTATTTTCCAGGTCAGTTGTTTTTCCAATTAAATATTTTACATTTTCTTATATCTTTTCATTCTTTAGATTTTGTTTGACTGATTCTTGTTGCCTCATTGAGTCATTAGTTTCTACTTGCCCAATTCTAATCTTCATCGTAGTGTTTTCTTCAGTTAGCTTTTCCATCTCCTTTTCCATCTGACCAATTTTTCCCTTTAAGGAGCTATTTTCTCCATTTAATTTTTGTACTTTTTTTTTCCAATCGACCAATTTTCCCTGTTAGGTTTTGTGTTTCCTTTTCCATCTGATCAATTTTCCCAATTAGGCTTTGGGTTTCCTTTTCCATTTGATTAGCTCTTCCTTTTAGGGAATTATTCTCTCCAGTTAATTTTTGAACTTCCTTTTCCATTTCTTCAATTTTCCTTTTCAAAGTGATGTTCTCATCAGTGAATTCTTTTTTTATAGTTTTAAAATCATTGGCCAGTTTTTCTTTTATATCCTTCTTCAGACGTTCCAGGTAATCTAGTTGTGCTTGCGAGAAATTCATAGTCCCATATGAGGTTTCAGATGGAAGTACAGTCTCAGCTCTAACCTCTTTGGTGTTTGTGTTTTGGTCCTTATCCCCATAGAAAGATTCTATGGTTTTTTCACTTTTCGTCTGCTTTTTCCGATTCATGATGTTGGCTGAGTGTTGTAGCTTTTGGTTCTTTCAGTCAGAAGGTACAGATCTTTAAGTTGAGCTGATGTGTGTCTGGGCTAAAAGCAGGCTTTTGTTTTTTGTTTCCCCCATCAACCCTGGGGTTAGCTTGTTAGGTGTGTGGGAGGTGTGGTCTGGTCTCAGGCTATCTCCTCAGCTGACTTGAGGCAAAGGCAGGGTCAGGGGATGGTAATCCCAGCTTCCCTATTGTCTTCCTTTTTCCCCTGGAGGGCTGGGGCACGCCTAGAAGCTAATGCGTGTTCCCGCCCCTCCTGGGGCTCGTCTCCCGGCTCTGAGGCTTGCCTGGGTCTCAGTGCGAATTTTCTCTGCCCTGGGTCGTCTGTCCCTCCAGATCGCCTCCACCACAGTAGGAAGAATCCCCCTTTGCCACTTTTCCAGCCTCTGGTGTTATGAGACCACCTGCCCCCTTCTGCTGTTCCCGCTGATCCAGGATTAATCTGGGGAAGAATTTTATGGTTCCCTCAGGGTCATCAGGGGGGAGGAGAGAGCACTTACTGATCACTCTGCCATCCCAGTTCCTGGAAGTTCAAGTAGTGACCCACCGAAGTCCGTCTTCAGGCTGAAGATTTCAAGGGCTGCTGCGCTGATGTCTGGCACTCAGCGGGTCTCACGGGCTCGGCCTGGCTTATCTCCTGCTCCGCTGGTCTCGCCCGCCACTCTCGGGCTCCTCTGGTCCCCTCCGCCCTGCCGCGCTGACCGCGCTGCGCTGTGTGCCGGGGTCTTACCCCCGAGGAACAGATCCCTCCCGTGGACCCTCCGGTCCAGCCTGGGCTCCGAATCCGTCAAAGCCCGTCACCCACTGGATTTTACACCTCCAAAGTCTGGTCAGACTCTCCCCCCAGAGATATCCAGAGGAGTTTTTCCAGGAGCTTAGGAGAGTCGTTGCTTTCACTCCGCCATCTTGGCTCCGCCCAAGGTGTTCTATTTTAACTGTGCTTGTGTATATATAAAACATTGCACTGGAAATTTGTCTGGGCAAAATTTTTCTTATCTTAGTGTAATCGTCCTATTTTGAAAAATAAAACTCTGTAGTTCTTCTGAAGCATTTTGTAAAAATATATTATTTTAGGTAGAGACACTTTTAGGAGTGAAAGACTTTTATATAAACTGTATTCCATATTTTCACATTATCTCTTTACAAGCTCAATTTTAGGACATATTGATGTCCTTTTATTCTGGATTTGGTCATTCAGAATAATAAAAAGTGAAAAACAGAAGTGCATTGTATGTCTGTGGGTGGGGGTGTGTGTTACTGATTTACTTACTTTGGTTAGGTATGTCCACGTGGTTAGGTGTGTCTACATGGTATGTCTAGATATCACTCACAGAAAAGCTTTGTTTTTTGGTACACGTCCTTGGGGGGAAGTGTTATGCTTTACTGAAGTCTATTCAAATTCTTAAAATACACTTGCAAGTGTAGGATATTTAATAATCTTGGAAGGCCAATATTAACATAGACTCAAGTAATTTGAAACTGACATTGGATTCTTCATGTAATCAAAGTCTTCTGGAATTCTTAAATTTTTTATTAGTTTTAAAATAACAGAAAAAGGAATAAGTCTACTGACACAGAATATTTAAGAACAATATGCAAATATTTATAAGCATTTTGGGTTTGTAAAAGGCAATGAAGGCAATATTTTCCAAATAAACAAACTAAATATAAAAGATACTATATAAAAAATCTCCTCCTACCCTCATAACCCCCACTTCATCCATCCTTCCAAGAGTTTCTCCCCTCCATTTCCCCACTCCCCGAATCTCAATTCATATATAACTTTAACCACCTCCCCATTTTCTCCCCAATCCTCCAAAATCCCAATTCAAACACTCCTCTAAAAGTCCCTCCCCTACTCTGTCATCCTAGCTTTTTTCACCACTCTAAATGTTCAGAAGATTTCTACATCATTCACGAGGTTTACTTTGTAGGTTATCACCATTACATGCAATGCTTTTTTTCAGTTTGAGATAAACACTATCTATTGTTTTGAGAAAGGTTTCATCTAGTCTTATGCTTTCTAGCATTTTAATGAATAATGGATTTGCCATTATATCTAAAAAATTGTGAATTTATTGATGTAATTATACTGTTGTGATTATTTTTTTATTGGTGTGGTCAATTGTGATTACATTTTTCATAATATTGAATAATTTCTACATAAATCCGTGAAATATGATATAATAATATAATACTGTAACTCTCTGTCAGTATTTTGTTGAATATTTTTGCATTAATATTCATTAATGGTATTGGTCTATACTTTTCTCTGTGTTTTTGCTTTCCCTACTTTAAGTAACAAAATCCTATTTGCTATGAAATGAATTTGGTAGAACTTCTTCAGTTTTTCGTTAAAATTGCTTTTACATTATTGGGGTTAATTTTCCCTAGAGTATTTTGAGTTATAGGGATTTTATCCTCTTATGGAACTCATTGATAGCTTGGTAACTATTTTTTTCTAAGATAAAGTGATTTAGTCACTGCATTTATGCATCTACAAATATGCAAAATTTCAATTTTTGTAAATATCCACCCCTTTCTCTTACTCAGTTTAAATGGCACATAATTGGGCAAAATAGCTCCTAATAATTCGTTCATTTTCATCTTTATTGGTGGTACATTCAGCATTTCCATATTTTATGTTGATAATTTGCATTTTTGTCATCAAATTAACAATTACTTTATCATGTTTTTGTTGCTGTTTTCATAAAAGCAACCTCTAAATACGTTTATTGATTCAATGGGTTTTTACTTTAAATTTTATTAATCTCACAATTTCTACTTTCAATTGTATGAATCTTTTCTTCTCAGGATTTTTACTTTTGGATATTATTAAGAATTTCTAACGTGTTTTTTCTAGTTCTTAAAATTACATACCTAATTCATTGATCTGTATTGTTTTTAATTTAAGCGTTAAAAGATAAAAGAAAAACATTACTGTGACTACTGCTTTGACTATGTTCCACAAATTTCGTTTAAGTAGCATATTCCAGGGATCACACACTGTGACCAGGTGAAGTTTTAAGAGAAACGTAGGGCTGGTTCAATATCAGGAAAACAATCAGCATAAATAATTTTAACAATAACAAAATGAGCAGATATTATATGATTATCTCAGTAAACACACACAAAAACCTTTTGACAGACTACAAACCTATACCTATTAAAAGCACTCGTGAGCATGGGAAAAAGTGGATATTTCCTTAAAGTGATAAGTAGCGGCTGCTTAAAAGCATCAGCAGTTATGTGTAATGGGGACAAACTAGAAGCATTCCCAATAAGATTGGGGTGAACCAATTGCATCCATTATATTATTATTATTGCAGGGATCCTTTTTTGTACTAGAAAATCTAGACATAGACATGAGAGAAGGAAAATAAATTGAACAAGTTAGAATATGAAATAAGAAAACAAAATTGCCATTCTTTATAGAGGATATGAAAATATACTTAGAAAATAAGAGATTATCAAATAAAAAGTTATGTTAACTCCTTAGCAACTGTAGTAAATTTGCAGGGCATAAAATAAACTCCCATGTATCTTCAGCATTTCTGTATATTATCAACTAATCCCAACAGTAAGAGATAGAGAAATTCCATTTAAAATAACTATAGACAATACAAACTACTTGGGAGTCTATCTTCTAAGAAAAACCCAGGAACTCTATTAACCCAACTATACAACATTTTCACACAAATCGAGTCAGATTGGAATAACTGGGAAAAGATCAACTGCTCATGAGTTGACTAAAATAATGTAACGAAAACATTTCTAGTTACAATAATTTCCTTACTTAGTTCCATATCAACAAAACTGCTAAAAATTATATTATAAACTTAGAAAAAATAGTCACTCATCTTAAAGTATGAAATACCAATAAAAAGAGTGTGAAGAAAGGATGCCTAATAGTACTGGATCTGAAACTATAACACAAAGCAGTAATCAGGACAAAAATCTTGTACTGGTTAAGAAAGAAAATGGTAAATCTATGGCATGGGTTAAGCACCCAATACCTGACAGCAAATGACCATATTAATCTAGTATTTGAAAAATCCAAACATTCAAGTTGGGGTTGACACAGTAAAGACCAAAAAAGAAAAAAAAAATTAATGAACAAAAATACCAAAAAAAAAAAAAAAAAAAAAAAAAGAACACTATAGAAAGTTAAAATACCAACAGGAAAGTTCAAGGCATAAACTTAAAAGAGAACAACAGTGTGAAAATGGCTATTTGCAAAGTCTTAAAGGAAATAAACTCCTGGAAAAGCTTGCGAAGGACTTTTAAAGTCAAATAAGAGAAGTTGAAGAAAAAATGGGAAAACCAATAAGAATAATGTGATAGAATCATAAAAGAGAGTTCACGGAAAGATAAAAAGAACAAAAATTGGAAAAGGATTCAAAAAATTTGCCAGAAATGATTCCTCAAAAATTAGAAATAGTCGAAGGGATAAAGATCTCCAAAAGCTAAATGAAGAAAATAATTCTTTACAAATTAGAATTGGCTATATGAAATTTACTGATTTCCCAAGACTTCAAGAAATGGTAAAACAAAATCAAAAGAAGGGAATGTGATATTTCTCATTGAAAAACAACTGACTGGAAAAAAGATGGAAGTGAGATAAGAATTATTGCCTAAAAGCCATGATCAAAAAAATTACCTGGATATCATACTTCAAAAAATTATCAAAGGAAGTACATATCTAACATCCTAGAAACAAAGGGTAAAGTATAAATTGAAAGAATGATACAATCATGTCTGGAAAGAGATCTCAAAATGAAAATACACAGAATATTATAGACAAATTCCAGAACTCTAGGTCACAGAGAAAAATATTGCAAACAACCAGAAAGAAACAATTCAAACATCATGAAATCACATTCAGAAATACACAGATTTAGAAAGTTGTACATTAAAAAACAAGAACATCTGGAATATGATATTCTGCAAGGGAAAGAAATTAGGATTACAACCAAGAATTACATACTCAGGAAAACCGAGTATCATCCTTGAGGGGGAGGAATAGGCATATAGTGAAATACAGGATTTTCAATTATCCGTAATCAGAAGACTAGAGAAGAATAAGAAATTCTTCCTCAAGTAGAAGACTACAGAGGCTGTAAAAGTGTAAAAAAGAAATAAAAAAGAGAAAATGAAAGAAATTCAATAAGTTTGGACTTTATATTCCTGAGGGAATCTTAACAAGTTTTTCACTATAAGGGAAATTTGAAGGATATACACATAAAGAGACGTGGAGGTGAGAGATGACTATGATGACATGATATCCCTCACCCAAAAAAAAACCCACCTAAAATTAAGGAGTGAGCAAGAAGACTGTACTGAGTGAAGAGAGGAGGAGACAGAATGAGGCAAATAATATGACATAAAAAAGTGTGAAACAGCTATTACCATGAATGGGGAGAGAGGGAGGTAGCAGGCAATACTTTAACTTTAAGCTTATAAATATTGGCTAACAAAGGGAATAAAATACACACTGAAGTGGATATAGAAACCAATCTTGTCCATAAAGGAACTAAAAGTGAGAGGGAGAAGAGAAGGGGGTGTGTTTGACAGAAAGATCAGATTGAGGGAATCATTGATCAGAACTAAAATACTTGTAGGGAGGAACACCCTGAAAGATAAGAGCAAGAAATAAATAAGGAAAAGATAAGATGGAGAGATATACATAATTAACAATAACTGTGAATATGAATGGGATTAGTTCACCAGTAAAACAAAAGCAGATAACTGAATGAATTAAAAACCAGAGTCTCTCCCTATGCTAAATGTAAGAAATATATTTCAAACACAGAGAAAATTGCAGAGTAGAGGTAAAGGACTGGAACAGAATCTATTATGCTTCAACTGAAATTTTAAAAAGTAGGGGTAATAATCATAATTTTTGACAAAGCAAAAGCAAAAATAGACCTAATTAAAAAAGATAAGTGGGAAAACTGCATTTTGTTAAAAGGTACCTTAGACAATGAAGTAACAGCAATATTAAACACATATGCCCATAACTGGTGTAGAATCCATATTCTTTTTTTTAAATTTATGAATGCTTTTATTCATTTATTTATTTTTAGTTTTCAACATTCATTTCCTCAAAATTTTGAGTTCCAAATTCTCTCCCCATCTTTCCCCTCTTCCCACCCCAAAACACTTTACATTCTGATTGCTGCTTCCACCAATGTATCCTCCCTATTAATATCCCTCCCTTCTCTTTTGCCTATCTTCTCTTTTGTCCTATAGGGCAAGGTAAATTTCTGTACCTCATTACATGTATTTCTTAATTTCCAGTTGTACGCAAAAATAACAGTAAGAAATTTGAGGAATTTGAAGTAACCCCTACCTCTAAAATGAAGGACAGAATTGCACCTCACTCCTGGTTCTGTATCAGTGTAGGTGTTCTTAGTGAGCATATCTGATTTCTCAAGAGAAGCCTAATAAATACTATTCTCTGTCCACTCTGTTTCTTAGTTCTGTAAGTGAAAAGGGAATTAATGTGTTAAAGGTCATATGATGTGGATCTTACTAAGGACTCACTACCAGGGAAATAATGGACAGCTTAAGGTAGTCCTAGCTAACTCACTGACCCTAACGGGCAAATCCTGTGAACCTCACAGCTGTGTTAAGGGGAATATCAAATGAACTGTGCTAAAGTCAAGCTACCAAGGAAGCAATGGGCAGTGGAAGCTATTCTGCGACAATTTCCTGACCCTACCTGGGAAATTTTGTGAGCCTCACAATCAGGTGTCTCACTTTCTAAAACTAAATTAGTCTTAAACTACACTTTTTCATAACATAATAAACTATCATAAATTATTTTAGAGAGACAGAAAACACAAAAACAACATTTATATCTAAGAACACAATATGAAGAATATCAAGATAATTTGAAGGAAGTTGAACTGGCTTCACGATATCTAAAACTGTATTTTGAAGTAGCATTTATTAGAATGCAGTTGTGGATGAATAGAATAGAACAGGTACACAAGACATTGTAGTAAATGATGATCATAATGTAGGATCTCATAAACTCAAAGATCTACCACATAGGAACAAAAAAAGTCATTATTTCCCTGGAAATATAAATCATACAAGGTTATTTAAATTTTTAAAAAATATTTTTCCAATTACACGTGAAAACATTTATAATTGCTTTTTTTTAAGTTTTGAGTTCCAACTTTTATTCCTCCCTGCATCCCTGCAACCCTCCTTATGATGGTAACTGATCTAATATAAGTTATATACGGTGAATCATATAAAATATTGTCATATTAGTAATTTGTGCAAGAATACTTGAACAAAGCACTTAAGGAAGGGAAGAAAAAAGAATGAAAGAGAGAAAGAACAAAGCAATGAAGAATTAAAAAAGGAAGGAAAACTGCAGAACAGCATGTCAAAAGCTAGACTTAGAGGACCATCTCAGCCTATACCAAGATATGGTCAAAATATACATGTGATCAAGAAATAAAAGGTGAGGAGGGCAGAGCCAATATATTAGAATAGAAAGACACATATACTTTAGCACATGCCCCACAGGTCAAATAATACCTGTAAAAAATGACTCTCAACAAATTCTAAAGCAGCAGAAGCCACAGAATAACAGAGTGAAAGAAATTTCCAGCCAAAGGTAACCTGGAAGGATGACAAGAAAGCTCTATTCCACGGGACGCTGACCAGAGTGGAGCCCAGTTCTGACCACGCAGCACAGGGAGCAACAGGACCACAACAAGCCTCTGAGGCAGAATCCAAATCTCTCAACCTAAAAGTGACAAAAAAAGATTCATAGGTCAGTGAGGGAGGGCTTTTCCAACTGGGCTAGAGGAGAGCGGAGTCTCAGCACTGGCCCCAGGCAGAGACAGAGGAGGCAGCAACAGCAGCTGTGGGCGACTAGCAGCTACTGTGGCCAAATTTCAGAGCTCCCAGCTCAAAGAGAAAATATTGCAAACAGCTAGAAAGAAACAATTCGGGTATTGTGGGAACACAATTAGGATAACACAAGATCTAGCAGCTTCAACATCAAGGGATCAAAAGACTTGAAATAGGATATTCCAGAAGTCAAAGGAACCGGGATTGAAACCAAGAAACACCTACCCAGCAATACTGACTATAATACATCAAGGGAAAAACGGTCATTCAATGATGGGGAGGACTTTCAAATATTACTGATGAAAAAACCAGAACTAAAAAGAAAATTTGACTGTCAAACACAAGAATCAAGAGAAGCATGAAAAGGTAAACCAAAAAGAGAAATCAAAAAGGACTTTCTAAAGGAGAACTCTTTACATTCCTGCATGGAAAAATAATATTGGTAACTCTTGAGATTTTTCTCAGTGTTTGAGTAGGTGGAGAGATTACACACACACACACACACACACACACACACACACACACACATACACACATACACTCACACACACACATATAGACAGAGACTGCAGGTTGAGTAAAATCAGAAGAGATGATATGCATAAAAAAATAAAATTAAGGGTTTAAAGAGGAAAATATTCAGAAGAGAAAGAGAGAAATGGAATGGGGCAGACTATCACTCATAAAAGAGATAAGAAAACTATTTTTCAATGGGAGAGAAAAGGGAGAAAGTGAGAGGGGAAAAGTGAAGCTTACTCTCTTCACATATGTTTTAAGGAGGGAATATCCTTCTCAGTAAATTTGGGATGAAAATCTTTCTTACACTATAGGAAAGTAGGAGAAAAGGGGACATGTGGGGTGAGGGGGATGATAGAAGGGAAGGGAAATGGGAGAAGGGAGTAACTAGAAGTAAAGACTTTTGGGAAGGGACAAGGTCAAATGAGATAATAGAAAACAAGGGCAGACAGGGCAGGATGGAGAGCAATATAGTTAGTCTTACAGAGCATGACTACTATGGAAGTGTTTTGCAAAACGACACATATATAGCCTCTGTTGGATTGCTTGCCTTCTCAATGCAAATGTGTGGGAAGGGAAAAGGGGGAGAAGTTGGAATTCAAAGCAGTAGAAACGAATGTCGAGAATAGTTATTGCATATAACTGGGAAATAAGAAATACATGTAATGGGGTATCTAATATATCCTGCCCTACAAGAAAAGAGAGAAGATGGGGATAAAGGAACGGTGGTGTGTGATAGAATGAAGGGCTCACTAAGAGAATGGGTAATCAGAAAGCAAGGTGTCATGGGGCAGGGGGAGGGGAGAGATGGGGAGAAAAATTGGAACTCAGAATTTTGTGGAAATGAATGTTGAAATCTAAAAATAAATAAATAAAATCAAAAAAAGAAATAAAGGGTGATGCCATAAACAAATCAGGAGAACAAGAAAGAATTTACCTTTCAGATCAATGGTTCAAGGAAGAACTTAGGATCAGATCAGAAATAAATAGCATTGTGAAATATAAAATGGATAATTTTGATTATATAAAATGAAAATTTTCACACCAATAAAACCAAGGCAACTAAGAGTAGAATAAAAGGAGAAAGTTGTGGCATAAAAATTAATAAATATCACTGATAAAGACTTCACTTCTCAAACGTGTAGATATTTGAGTCAAATTTACAATACATAGCATTCCCCAGTTGATAAATGAACAAAGAATTTGAAAAGGCTGTTTTCAAATGAAAATATTTAATAAAAAGCAATATTTAATCATATAAAAAAATGATCTAAGTCACTATTGAATGGAAAAATGCATGTTTAAAGAACTCTGTGGTACCATCTCACATCTATCAGATTAGTGGATATGACAGAAAAGTAGAATGATGAATGTCAGGGAAAATGTGGAGAAACTGAAACACAAATGCATTGTCAGTGGAAATGTAAACACATTCAACAAATTGTATGGTTCATAGGATATAAGATATTCTCCATCCATTAATAAGCCTCACATGGATCCTTGGAGCTGAGCCAATTAGGCTCTGGGCCACAGGGATTCCCACATCTTTCCAAGTAAGTGCTGATTTCCAAGCTTCTCCACATGAAGCCAACCAGATGCCAAGTGTTCAACTGGAAACAAACTGCTTGTTGCATTGCTTGGAGGGAAAGGTGTGGGTGGAGAAGAAAGCAGGCAGAGAAAAACAGACAGAGCTGGCGTGGAGGAACTTGCTTGCTATGTAAGTGCTCCCTGGATTCCTTACTAAATCTTGCTTTCTGATATCCTAATAACAATGTTCCAAAGAAATATTTTGACTTTGTCTTGGAGGAGGAGAGTTTATTCTGTTTTGAGAACAAACCCGGGTAATATGAATGCGTATTCATATCAGCTTCTATGGGTAGTTCACTTTATTCCATTGGTGAGAGCAATTTCAAACTATGTGCAAAAAGCAATCAAACTGTGTTTATCCTTTGTGTGGTAATACCACTACTGGGTGTATATCTGAAAGAGCATAAAAAAGGGAAAAGGACTTACATGTATAAAAGCATTTACAGCAACTATGAATGTGGTGACTAAGAATTGGAAATCAAAGGGAAGCCACTCATTAGGGGAGGGGTGGGGAACCTGCAGGCTCAAGGCTACATCTGGTCCTCCAGATACTCAAGTGAAGTTTGCATTCAGTCAAAGCTCCTCACTTGAGAATCAAGAGGGCCAGTTGTGGTCTCAATGCTGCGGGTTCCCCATGTCTGCATTAAGGAAATGGTTGAACAAGTTGTGGCATATTCTTTTAAAGGAATATTTAAGCATTGTAAGAAATGGCAAGCAGGATTTTTTCAGAAAAAGCTGAGAAGACTTACATCAATTCATAAAAAGCGAAGTGAAGAGAACCAGGAGAATATTGTACATAGTGGAAGCAATACTTAATGATGAAGAGTTGTGAATGGCTTAGGCAATCTCATGGATACAATACTCCAAGACATCGTCAAGGGACCTATGATGAAAAATGCTACCAGAAAAAAGAAATGATACTGTTTTAATAGAGACTGAAGTATATTATTTTTTCACTTTCTCTATTTTCTCCTTTCCTTTTTCTTTCTTTGTTCTTCCTAATTTTCTTTGTTAAAGTCCACTTGAAAAAAATTACTAATATGGCAATGCATTACATGATTGTACATGTGTAACACATATTAGATTACTTGCCATCACATGGAAAGGGGTGGGACAGTTAGAGAATAGCGTGATATTTAGCCCATAGCAAAGAGGAAGAAAGAAATCCAGGGAAGTTGAGAGGCAAGGAGATATTTTGGACATCACCAAGAGCTCGGTGATTCATTAGCAAATAGGTGAAGAAGATTTACTTGAGCTTAAGTCTTGCTTCACAGGTTGCTGTGAAGAATTTTATCCTTATGGACCTCAATGTCTCCTCAAACTAAAGATATAGAGAAAGTAAGGTTATTGTGATTTCTGAGATGAGGGTCTGAAGTACATACAGATATATCCAGTCAAAAGAAGATGATCATTTATCAAGGGAGATGAATACAATTTTGATATTATGAGAGGTCTGAATGAAAAGAAACTTCATATTCCCTCAAACTGCAGTGTTATGATCCTCTGGTTTGTGCATAAATACACACACACACATATACACACATGATATGTGTGTGTGTGTGTGTGTATAGATCTGTATAAATATTCATTGGGAGGATCATATACATAAAGACAATCACATATATGTATATTGAATTTACCCATAGGTAGAAAGGTTTTACACTTGCACAGTGTATATAGAAATGCTATGGGATGAATACAGTGAATATTCAGTAATTCCTGATATGCCTCATGTTTGAAAACTACAAAGAAATTACTCATCAAGGAAAAAAAATGCCAGCAATCCAAAGAATATATCCTCTCTCTATGCCTGCAGGCATCAGAACAGGGAAGAGTCTCAGGGACACAAAGGAGATTAGAAGATAGATTGATAGATAGATAGATAGATAGATAGATAGATAGATAGATAGATAGATAGATAGATAGATGATACCTACACAGATAGACAGATAAATAGGCAGATAGATTGACAGATGACAGATATATAGATGGATGGAAGGACAGAAGGATGGGTGGGATAGATTTCATTGTGAATTGGGAAGAAATCATATACCTTGAAAATTTTTCAGCCTCACACTTCACCTGTTGGAATAACAGCAGTCTCTTTCTGCTCAATATTTTTGACTTCCTTCTCCAAGTCATTCTCCACATGGCCGATCTGATTCAGTAGTTTTATGTCTGGTCTCATACGTTTTTGTCTCACTGTGTCTCTTGCACAGTAATAGGTGCCTGAATCCTCAGCTTTTAGGGAATTCATTTGCAGGTTCATCATGTTGTTGCTGCTGTCCACGGAGATGGTGAATCGGCCTTTCACAGAGTCTGCATAATATGTGCTTCCTCCATGAATGTATGAGAGCCACTCCAGCCCCTTCCCTGGAGCCTGGCGGATCCAACTCATGTAATAGCTGCTGATGGTGAATCCAGAAACTTTGCAGGAAAGGCGAAGAGATCCTCCAGGCTGTCTCACATCACCCCCAGACTCTACCAGTGGAACATCACAATGGACACCTGCAAATAGTCATAAAAGACAAATGTCACACAAATACACCACTTCAAAGAGTATTTCCTTGGTCTGGAGGCAAAAAAAAAAAAAAAAAAAAGACAAACTACCTTGTAAAATAGCCAGAATGAAAATTCCATTCAGTCCAAAACCCATTGTTTAGGCTGTACAATGTCAGTCCTTAGGAGAGAAAGCCACACAAAGGTAAAGTTCCTCTCCCAGGACTGCAGACACAGAATTTTGATGGTTTTAGTCCCTTCAGGGTGGAGCACAATTTGCATTTCTTTTTCTCTTCAGTATTAGTAAGAGCAACTGCCTCCCATTGGGATGAATCGCAGCACACAGGTGTTTCCCCTAAACCAAGGAAGGTTAGTGACACAGAGAATCTAAATATCATTTGTGAGGACTCAGTGTCTATCCTTCTCTATCATTCCATTCTTCTCTCAAAATTAAGAGTATGCTCCTTGGGCTTTTATACCATTGTCCTTTCTAATTAGGAAGGAACCCCAAAATTTTGTCATTTTTTAAAATCTTCAGTAGTTATTGGATCTATCTGCGGGGAGGGACACCACTTCTGAGCTTACTCCTGACAACTCTGCTGGCTTGTAGAGCTTTTTTTCTTCTATCTCTTTATAACTGGAATTCATGTGAATTATGTATCCCCAGTCCCTTCATGGTCCCTTATATCCGGAGTATGCTCTATTGGCATGAGAGAGGTCATTATCAAGTTTTTAAAAGAGCAGTGTACTTCAGAAATTAGCAGACACTAAAAATCCGAGTTTGATTTTGCTTTATTTTTTGTTTAGACTTTACAAAGGGCAAGAGAAAATAATGTAAATTAAACTTAAAAGTGTATTACACATTCCTTTTCCTTCCCTGGAGAAGTGGTGTTAAAAAAATAAATAAATAAACTTTCCAGCACACTCAAGCTCATATCCCTCTGAGTTAGAGGATTAGAGACACAAAATTGATAGAGCAAAATAAAGTCTGATGATTCCTCTGTATTCTCCAGAAAGTTCCATGTTTTGTTTCTCAGAAGGACTCATTGTGTGTGGCAAGACAGTGGCACCTTATACCTTGAATTATCTCGGCAAAGGTATAGGCTGAGCCTCAGATTGCTCCTTCCCAGAGCAAGGAAGTCTGCTGCCATCTACTGTGCACAGTGGCATCAGAACTGACAGCATTTTTCTCTCTTATGTCCATTTAACATTAATTCTTTACATATCGGTAAAAAGTATTCTCATAAGGAATCATTAGGATGCTGGCAAAAACACAAGTTATTCTCCAATCAGCCTTTGTGATTGTGGAATTTTGTATATTGTAAAACATTAACTGGCTTTTTTTTCAGTATTTCTCTGATTTTTCTTCCCCTGGTCCAAGTCTTATATTTACATTATCTTGTCCTTGCTACATAATCTATAGGAAAAACAACAATTCAAGACATCTTACAAAATACAGTCAAATTTGTGTTCCTACAAAATATATCTTGGCCTGTCAAGCCTGAAAAGGCTCTCTCATCCCATTATCATCTTCAAGCTGCCTTTACAAATCTTTTCTCTTTCACTGATTCCTAGGAAAATTACACACTTGTTGCCTTCCTTTAAGGAACTTCTCAGCCTATTGCAATCAGTTTTCTGGCCTTTTTACTCAGGTCATCTAAAATTTTGTGCTCAAGGCTGTGTGTCTTTTTGAGTTTTCTTCCCTTATTTAGTTCAGTTAAATATGAAGTAGTTTTGTTTATATATTTACTTGTCCTCCCTAATTATATAACATAATTTTCTCTAATAATTCTTTACCTTTCTCCTTTGTGTTAATATTATTCTTCCCCCCTCCACTCTTCTCTTAGCATGACTAAGACATGGAAAAACCCCTCTCACCTTCTGTGTACTAAGAGTTCCTCCATAGGGACACAATCTCCCCATATTTGAATGTAGGGACTTTACTCTTGCTTAGTTGTTATGTTCATGATAAAAGGAGAATGGAAATATAGGTAGTATGCATTCATACAATGTCTACTATATCCCAAGAATTGTGCTAACTACTTTTTGCAAATATCTCATCTTATCCTTACAAAAATGCCAAGGTTATTCTTATCCCAATTTTATAGTTAAGAAAGCCAAGCCCAACTAAGATTAAAAAATTCACTCCACAGTTACAAAGCTGGTGTCTGAGGCCAATTTTAACTCAAGTTTTCCTTATTCCAGGCCGAATGTTTTATCCCCTGTGCCACTTGGGGTGTCTAGGAGATTCTTTCAGAGAAACAGGATTTTTAGAACATACTTGCATCATTGTTTCTCTTAACCACGGCTTTCGTGCTTCAGTGTTTCTACATGGCTCTAGTCTTTTAATTAGGAATTCTTTAATGTCCTCTATTTATTTAAAAATCTGTACTTTATTTCCATTTAGATTTTTATTCAGTTTTGCTGATAAATGTCCTTGGTTATAAACTTTTAGGAATAGTTTATTTCAATCTTTCAACTTCTTGGTGGTGGTGCCTGTTATATCATATGTGATCATGCCTTTCACTCCCCAGTACTTGAGTTCTTTCCGGTTACTTGTAAGAATTTTTTAAGTTGATCTGGAAACTCTGAATTTTAACTGTAATATTCCTGGAAGTTTTAATTTGGAGTTTTCTTTCAAGAGATGACCAATGTATTTTTCCCAATTCACTATTTGCCTTCTGATTATTTTTTGTTAGGTAAATTTACTTATTTTCAAAATTTTCCCTTGTTTCTTCCCTCCCCAACCTAGAAATGGCACATTCTTGCTCAGTTCTTTCTCTAGGTGTCTAGATGTCGGCCTTTTCCCTCATGAATCCTTTATAATTATTTTGAGTATTTTTAATAGACCGAATAACTTTTGTTCTCAAACTCATATTGATGGTACTGTATGTAACTTTCTCTTGCATCTGCTCATTTCACTCTATATTATTTTACGCATTTTTTCATCTTTTTTCTGAAAACCATTGAGCTCATCATTTTTTTAGCACAATAGTATTCTATCACAAACATATACCACAATTTGTTCAGCAGTGCCCCTTCAATTTCCACTTCTTTGCCAACACAAAGACAGCTGCCAGAAACATTTTAGGATTTATGGAGTCATTTTATCTTCAGGAATTGACCACTTAGGGGTATTGCCAGATTAAAGTTTATAGGTAGTTGAACAACTCTTTGGACATAAATCCAGATGGCTCCCCAGAAGGGTTAGATCAGTTCACAATTCTTCCAAGAACGAGTGTCGCATTTTTCCATATCCCCTTCAACATTTCTCAGTTTTCCTGTCTACCTCTTTAGCCAATTTAATTGGTGTAAAATGATGTCTCCAGGTAGTTTTATTTTGCA
The DNA here is from genome assembly GCF_028372415.1 of Notamacropus eugenii. Lineage (NCBI taxonomy): Eukaryota > Metazoa > Chordata > Mammalia > Diprotodontia > Macropodidae > Notamacropus > Notamacropus eugenii. The sequence goes on along the minus strand of NC_092872.1, from coordinate 320,691,018 downwards.
TTTTTCCAATCAACCATGAATAGAGAATTTTTTCACGTGACTATAAATTATTTTGATTTCTTTTTTAATGAACTTGTTCGTATCCTTTGAACATTTATCAATTAAGAAATGACTCATATTCAAATAAATTTTTAAAAGCTCTTTACATATTTAAAATATGAAATTTTTGTTTAATAAACTGTGTAAAAAATATTTTTCCCAGTTTTTCTGTTTTCCTTCTGATCTTGGCCACGTGTGTTTTTTTTTAACTAAAACATTTTCATTTAATGTAATTGAAATGATTCATTTTACAACTAAATTTTCTCTCTATCTCTTGCTTCTTCATAAATCTGATAATATATTCCATATCCTTCTAATTTTCTCATAAAATCACTCTGCATATCTAAGCTGTTCTTCATACCACTTAGGATGACTTTAAATATCATCCTTTCATGTTCAGCTCCCACTTGCATCCTCTGTCTATATATACTCCTAACTGATCTAATAATGAGAAAGTTCTTTTGAGTTACAAGTATCATCTTGCCATACAGTAACATAAACTGTTTAATTTTTATCAAATCCCTTATGATTTCGTTGTACTGTTTACCTTTTCATTCTTCTCTTGAGTCTTGTGTCTAAAAATCAAATTTTCTATTCAACTCTGTTCTTTTCATCAACAATATTTGAAGTTCTCTTTCATTGCACGACCTTCTTTTCCCTGTAGTATTATGCTCAGTTTTGCTGGGTAGGTGATTCTTGGTTTTAATCCTAGTTCCTCTGAATTCTGGAATATCATGTTTCAAGTACTGTGATCCCTTAATACAGAAACTGTGAGCTCTTGTGTTATACTGATTGTATTTCCACAATATTCAAATTCTTTCCTTTTGGCTACTAGCAATATTTTCTCCGTGATCTGGGAGTTATGGAATCTAGCTACAATGTTCCTAGAAGTTTTCCTTTTGGAATCTCTTTCCAGAGGCAATCATAGATTCTCTCAATATCCATTTTACCCTAGGATTACAGAACATCAGAGGAATTTTCCTTGACAGTTTCTTGAAATATGATGTCTGGGTTCCTTTTATGGTCATATCTTTCAGGTAGTCTCATAATTTTTAAACTTTCTCTCTTGGATCTATTTTGAAGGTCAGTTTATTTCCCAAAGACATATTCATATTGTCTGCTAGATTTCCATTCCTTTTGTTTTATTTTATCATTTCTTTTTTATTTGTAAAGTCATTAACTTCCCTCTGTTCGATTTTAATCTTTATAATAACTTTGTTTTTTCCCTGTTTACCCTTTTATGCCTCTCTTGAGATCTGTGTTTAAAGATCAAATTTTCTATTGATCTCTGGCGTTGTCATCAAGAAGGTTTGAAAATCCCTTATTTCGTTGAGTTTCCATCTTCTTGCCTGAAATATTATGCTCAACTTTGCTAGGTAATTGATCCTTGGTTGTAGTGCCAGCTCCTTTCCCTTATGGAATATCCCGTTCCAATTTCCTCAGTCTGTTAATGGAGAAGTTGCAAGGTCCTGTGTGATCCTCACTGTAGCTCCTCCATATTTGAATTGGTTCTTTCTGGCTCCCTGCAGTATTTTCTCATTCAATTGATAGTTGTGGAATTTGGCAAGAATGTTCCTTGGTGTTCTCAATTTTGGATCCCTCTCAGGAGGTGAATGGTGGATTTTTTCAATGATTATTTTGGCCTCTGAGCTTAGGATTTCTGAGCAGTTTTCCTTGATGATTTCTTGGAAGCTGTTTTCCAGGTTCTTTTTTTCATCGTATTTTTCTGGTAGACTGATTATTCCTAGGTTTTCTCTCCTGGATGTATTTTCCAGGTCAGTTAGTTTTTTTTTTTTTTTCCAAATATATATTTTGCATTTTCTTCTATCTTTGCACTCCTTTGATTCTGTTTGACTGAGTCTTGATTTCTCATAGAGTCATTAGCTCCTACTTTCCTAATTCTAATTTTCATAAAATTGTTTTCTTCAGTTAACTTTTGCATCTCCTTTTCCATCTGTCCACTTGTGCCTTTTATGGAGTTATTTTCTCCAGTTAGTTTTTGTACTTCTTTTTCCATTTGTCCAATTTTCCTTTATAAAAAGCTCTTCTCGGTGAATTCTTTTTTCATATTTTTAAAATCTTCGGGCAGTTTTTCTATTTCTCTAATTTGGCTTTTAAAATATTTCTTGACCTCTTTTAAAAATGCTCTTTGGACTTGAGACCTATTCATATTCCCTTCTAAAGTTTCAGATGGAAGTATAGTATCAATGCTGACCCCTTCAGTGTTAGTCTTTTGGTCCTTGTCCCTATATAAGACTCTATGGTCCTTTCCTTTGTGGCTTGCTTCTTCCTTATGATGATCACCCTTTTCCTGACTTTTAAAGTAGAATTCTGCTTCTGGGGGACAGGGGGCTCTGTCTCACAATTCTTGTACCTTGAACTTGAGGCTTTTTGTGTTGTGGCCTCTGAGTCTTCCAATTAAAAGGTAAAATGCTGCAGCTTACCTGGTGCTGAGCTGGTTGACGTTCAAAAGGAGAGGCCCCTGAAATCTTTCTGGGTTTCCTTGGAGTTACCCTGGAGCTGGCTACATTAATTGTTGGGAAGGCTTGGTGTGGCCACAGGAGGTCTCTTCTGCTGAGATAGATCATAGGCAAGCTAGAAAACTCCTCTACACTACTGTCTTCCCAATTGCCCTGGGGTGCTGAGGCAAGCTTGGCATACTAGTGTTACTTGTTGCAGGCTCCAAACACCCGGGTCTGAAGATGTCCTCCCAGTTTGCTGATGTGGCGCTGTCTGGGACAGCTCTGGTCCTGCACTGGTTCTCTTCAGCCACACCAAGAGAGACTCTCCTTAGGGATTGTCTTAGCCTCACAGGCTAAGAGACTATTTACCCCTTCAGCTGATCCCGCTGTTCCAGGATTTTTCCTTGGGAAATACTCTCTGGTTTGTTTGAGGTCAACAAAGGGAGGAAAATAGCAATTAGTAATCACTCTGTAATCTTGGCTTGCAGAAGTTCAATTAGGTGATCCTCTTGGTCTCACTCTGCCATCTAGGCTCTCCCCCCCCCCCCCCATTGTAATCATCAAGGAATTATTTTTTTCAGTGAGCTTTTGGACTTCCTTTTCCACCTGGCCAATTTCCCTTTTTAAAGTATTCTTTTCATTGGCTTTTTGAATCTCTTTTCTTATTTTGGGTTAGTTTATTTTTTAGTATTGTTTTCTACAGCATTTTTGGGTCTCCTTTAGTAAGCAGTTGACTCATTTTTTATGACTTTCTCGCATCACTGTCATTTCTCTTCCCAGTTTTGCTCTACTTTTACTTGATTTTCAAAATCCTTTTTCAATTCTTCCACTACATGAGACCAATCCATTTATTTCTTAGGGCCTTTGGATGGAGGAGTTTTGACTTACTTGTCTTCTGTCTGCATGTTTTGATCGTCCTTGTCACCAAAGTAAGATTCTGTAGTCTGAATCTCCTTTTCAATTTTTGCTGATTTCCCCAGGCATTTACTTGACTTTTGAGCTCTTTGCCAAGGTAGATCTGTGGTTCCACTTGGGTTGGGGATGTACTGTCACAATATGTTTGGGCCTAGATCTCCAGAAACAGTCACTGTCACTGCCCCTGCTACTGTGGCTGCCATAGCTTATTCAGTCCCTTTCTCCTTTGCTACCCTGGGGTTGGGACCAGATCACTCCTTTCTCCCATACTGATCCCATAGGCTATTTCCATTTACCTTCCAAATTGTCCTTGGTGTTTTGTCATCCTGAATTCTGGAAGCTGCCGCAGCTGTGACGGATTCAGTCTCGCTATGGACTGCTCAGGTCCTGCCTGTGGCAGTGCAACCCACGCTGGACTGCCGCCTGCCCTCTTCCTGGCATGATAGACACTGCCTGGCAACGTTCCAGGCTGTTGTGGCTGGAGATTTGCTTCACTCCATCAGTCTGTGGGTTTTGCAGCTCCAGAATTTGTTTAGAGTCATTTTTGCAGGTATGTGGCTGGGCTTAGGGGCAGTACTCTAGAAAGTTTGTGCTGTTAATTCCCCCATCTTGTCTCCATCCCACATCTCTTCTCAATCGCTAACTTTATTAGTTGCTCTGAAAAGCGTATATTTATTCTGAGGTAAGATTTTGACTTGGGGATTACCCTTTAGAAGAAAGTTTATGTGCCAGGTGAGGCTCTGAGTAGCCCTTAAAGAGGACCTGTGCTTTGAAAACCCTTGATATTGGTGCTTCTTTCTCTAGTAACTAAATAAATATGTAACGGTCAGTTGAATCTGTCTGTCTATCTGTTATGTATTTATTGCCTATGGTCAGACAGAAGCCTTGTCTGTGCGTCTTCATGTCTCTGCTTGTATGTCCTCTGTTGTTTTATGGAACAAAAGATGGTGGTTGACCCCTAAAAATTGCTTTCCTTTTAAAAAATCAAATCTAAGAAATTGTGACATAAGGTGAATTTGGATAGGCTAGGAGGCTTGCTGTTGCAAGGTGACATGTCTATTTTGACATTTTTTCTTGGTAAGTTCTGTAAGATATTAATCTGTGCCCGGTTTCTGACATGTGATTTTTCCAGGTTTTTCAGTTGTTTTCCTAAAATCTTATTTCAAAACCTTAAGTGTTTATACTTATTAAATAGAAAGTTATTATTCTTATTAAATGCTGTAAATTGTATGCTTATACTATTAATAGACATACTTTCAATATCTTAGTAAGAACCAGAATGTTTTGATAATTGCTGCCTTACAATATACTTTAAAATCTAGTACTGCTAAATCTCCTTCCTTTATATTTTTTCCATTATTTCTTTTGATATTCTTGACTTTTTTATTCAAATGAAGTTATTTATTTTTTTCAAATTCAATCAGAAGAAAATTTATGATTTAATTGCAATCACATTGAATATATAAATACTTTGCATAAAATTGTTGTTTTTGCTATATTGGCCTTGCTTTCCCATAAACAATAAATACTTTTTTCCAATTAATTCAGTCTGATTATACTTGTATAAAAATTTTTATATAATTTCGTTAATATACTTCCTAGATTTTTTTGCACAAGCATAGATCCTGAGAACTTATATTGTCTAGAGTTGTTTTGAAAGGAGTATTTTAATCATCTCTTCCTGTAGAGTTTCATTAGTGACGTATAGGAGTCCTGATGATTCATATATCGCACTGATTTGCTAAAATCATTATTTTAAACAACTTTTAGTGAATCTTTGGCATTTTCAAAGTACATCATCACATCTTCTGCAAAAAAATAACTTTAGTACCTATTCATATATCTTCAATATATTTTCCTTCCCTTATTTGCTATTGCTAGGATTTCCAATAGAATTTTAAATAATATTGATGTCAGTTGGTAGCCTTGTTTCAAGGGTGATCATCCTGGGAAGGCTTCGAGGTTTTCCTCTTAGAAATAATGCTTGGTGATATTTTAAAGTGTAGGCCATTTAGCAATTTAAGGGAAAAAAAACAATTTCAGCTATGTATTCAAGTGTTTTAATAAATATGAGGGTTAAATTTTGTCAAATTCTTTGTGCATCTATTGATACAATCAAGATTATCTTTTCTTTTTAAATTTATGTACTTACATATATAAATAGATTTCCTTTTGTTAAAACACGCTTAAAATCCTGGTATAAATCATACTTGATCATAGTGTTTTAACCTTTTTGCTAGCATTTTATTCAGGATTTTTACATTCTTTTTCATTAATAAAATTGGCCAATAATTTTCTTTCTCAATCTTTACTCTGATCAGGTTTAGGTATCAGTACCATAACTGTTTCCTAAAAGGAATGTGGTAGAATCCTTTTAATACATGTTATTCTAAATAATTTATTTACTATTGGAATTAATTGATCTTTAAATGTTTGATGGAAATCACTTGTAACTATGTCTGGTCCTGGCGCTTTTCTCTTAGGAAGTTCGTTTTTGATGTGGTCAATTCTCTTTCAAAAGTAGATCTATTGAGCCTTTAGGTCTATTTCCTCTTCTGTCATTTGAGTCAGTTTTTATTTTTGTAAATATTCTTCCATTTCACTTAAATTGTGAAGTTTATTAGCCTAAAATTGGTAACATAATTCCATATACTTGTTCTAAGTTCATCTTCATTGGTTATATATTCACCCTTTCCATTTTTGATGGTAGTGGTTTCAGGTTTTTTGCTCATCTATTTTATTTGTTTTTTTACCATAAAAGCAAATCCTTGTTTTCTTTATTAATTGTTTTTTTTAGCTTCAATTTTATTAATCTGATCACTAATTTTTAGAATTTACAATTCAGTCTTTAATTGGGGATTTTTGTAGTTTGTTGGTTTTTTCAGTTGCATATCAAATTCATTTGTCTATTCTTTCTCTATTTTGTTCATATAAGCATTTAAGAAATAAGTTTTCCTCTAACAATGTTTATACTCTATTCAAAATAAAATGTCTGGTCAACACCTCTAAGTCTGTCTTCCCAAAGCAACAGGAGATACTTCATTCTTTTCTTGCTGAGCTTCTGCATTCTTGTTTATAAATTAATTTTGTTTATTTTCAATGTTCTACAATCACTACCATATAACTTAGATTATTATTTTTCCCTTCCCCCTCTTACGTCTCCCCTCCCTCCCCGAGAAGGCACGTAGTTTTATATAGGTTCTACTCAAACATACTTATTAAATATATTTTCACTATAGTCATGTGTACAAGAAGAAAATTGAATGGGAGAAATCGTATAAGAAGCCAAAACGTAATACACATACAGAAAAAATGATCTTCTATATTCTGTGATTGAATTTCATAGTTCTTTTTCTGGTTGTGGAAGACATTTTCTCTTAGAAGATAGTTAGAAATTTTTTAAGTCCTTGCATTGCTATGAAGTTTCAATTCTACCAGGAAAAACTCACAAACACTATAGGCATTTCTATGCACAAAGTTCTCCTGGTTCTGCTGCTTTCACTCAGCATCAGATTATATATGTTTTTCCAGGCCACTCTGAAGTCTTCCTGTTCATCATTTCTTATAACTCAGTAGTATTCCACTACGTTCATATACCATAATTTATTCAGCCATTTCCCAATTGATGGGCATCCCTTTGATTTCCAGTTTTTGGCCACCACAAAGAGTGCTGCTACAAATATTTTTGTACATGTGGGACTCTTTCCCATTTTTATTATGTCTTTAATATACAGTCCTAGAAGCGATATTGCTGGGTCAAAGGATATGCATATTTGTAGCCCTTTGGGCATACTTCCAAACTGCTCTCCAGAATGGCCAGATCAGCCCACGGCTCCACCAACAATGCATTAGTGTTTCAACTCTCCCACATCCTCTCCAATACATATCATCTTCCTGTTCTGCCAAATAAACCAACATAATTCATGAGCATTTCTATATATCATTCACAAAGCCCAGCAGTAAGAGATAGAGAACTTTTATTTAAAATAACTGCAGACAATGTAAAGTACTTGGGATTCTACCTGCTAAGACAAACCCAGGAACTCTATTAACAGAATTACAAAACGGTTTTCACACGAATCAAGTCAGATCTAAAACACTGGAAAAATACCAGTTGCACCTGAGTAGGCCAGCACAATGTAATGAAAGCATTTCTACTTTAATTAATTTGTTCATTTAGAGATATAAAAATCAAACTGCTAAGGGCAATTTGAAGGAGGATAGATAGATGATAGATAGATAGATGATAGATAGATAGATAGATAGATAGATAGATAGATAGATAGATAGATAGATAGATGGTGTAGGTATGAGATGACAGTGATCCAAGGCAAAAAGCACCCAAAATTAAGGGGTGAGAAAGAAGACTGCACGGGGAGAAGAGAGAAAGGGGAGATAAAAATGGGCAATCCATATCACATTAACGAGGCATGAAAAAGCTAGTTCAGTGAATGAGGAGAAAGGGAGGGGACAGTCAATGCTTTTCTGTTTCTAATATAATCTCTTGTGTGTAGTGGAGAAATGACACAGTTTTCTTTGAGGGGAGTGATTTTGTCTTCCCCATTGTCAGGGGTAGAACATTTTGGACTGAACTTCCAAGTGGAGGCACCACTCTCCTTATTCAGAGCTCCCAAGTCTGCCATCACTATGGCCTTAAGAAAAAGCAGTCTCTTATCCCTGCTTTTTTCTACTTTCTCTTTCTTTTCCACTGACCAAGAAATGAGGTAGGTAGGTGTTCTTATTCCAGGAGGGATAGGGGGTGAAGAGGAGAAAAAAAGTGTGGGAGTTTATGAGATCCATTAGGAACTTTCCAAATTACAAATTATTTTCTTATCGGTCATTAGGTTTAGGAAACCTTGTGCAACGCATAGAATCTGAAATGTGTCAGTTTGTATTTTTTTTTCCTTTACAGGCACAGAACTTGTATTTTAATTTTTCTTTCATCGCTTCACGATCGTTACATAAAAAATGAGAATTCCATACATTGTGTTGAATATAATTAAATTTTAATTCAAATTGCCTTATATAAATTGTATTAATTAAAATAATTATATTATTTGAATATAATAAATTAATTATATACATTATGTTAATTTTATAATTTAAATTTAATTTTCCCCTTTTTTACTTTCTTTGTGAGATAGCTCTAAAAGGGATACTGTTGGATCAATCCTTTTGCGGTGTCCAAGAACTGGAAATTGAGGGGATACCCATCAACTGGGGAAAGGCTGATCAAACCGTGATGTATGATTGTTATGGAATTTTATTGTGCTTTAAGCAATGACAAGCTGGATTATTTCAGAAAAACCTGAAAGATTCACTTGATCTAATGAAAAGTGAATTGAGCAAAACCAGAAGAAAGTTGTACACAGAAACAGCAATATTGTGTGATGATCAGCTATGATAGGCTTAGTTCTTCTCAGCAATATAATGATCCAATACATTCCCAAAGGACTCATGCTGAATCACGGTATCCATCTACTGAGAAAGACCTATAGAAACTGAATGCAGATCAAAGCTTAATATTTTCATTTTTTTTCTTTCTCCTGTCTTTTTCCTTCTGGTCTGATTCTTCTCTCTCAACATAACTAATGTGAATATATGTTTAACATCATGAGATGTGTATAACTTTTATGAGATTTCTTGCTGTCTTTGAGAGGTGAAAAGGAAAGGAGGGAGGGAGAAAACTTTGGAATTCAAAACCTTGTAAAAATGAATGTTCATAACTATATGTTATTGGAAAATAAAATACAATTAATGCAATAAATAATTTTAAAAAACATTTAAAGGTCACCAGTATTTGTCAGTAATAGAATATTTACACTGATGAACATTAATTTTGAATAATGGATTGCTGACCAGATGTGTAGTTTGGTAAACATGAACCTCAGTACAGTTTTTTTCATTAAGGTTAGATAAGTGGAATCCTCACTTTAAAAGATGCAGACTCTCTGACCATATTGAAAATTTTTTCATTTGATCAATTTTCCCAATTAGGTTTTGGGTTTCCTTTTCCGTTTGATTAACTCTTCCTTTTAGGGAATTATTTTCTCCAGTTAATTTTTGAACTTCCTTTTCCATTTGTTCAATTTTCCTTTTCAAAGTGATGTTCTCATCAGTGAATTCTTTTTTTATAATTTTAATATCATTGGCCAGTTTTTCTTCTATTTCCTTCTTCAGCTGTTCCAGGTAATCTAGTTGTGCTTGCGAGAAATTCATAGTCCCTTCTGAAGTTTCAGATGGAAGTACAGTCTCAGCTCTGACCTCTTTGGTGTTTGTGTTTTCGTCCTTATCCCCATAGAAAGATTCTATGGTTTTTTCACTTTTCATCTGCTTTTTCCTATTCATGATGTTGGCTGAGTGTTGTAGCTTCTGGTTCTTTCAGTCAGAAGGTACAGAACTTTGTGTTGAGCTGATGTGTGAAGAAGCTAAAAGCAGGTTTTTGTTTTTTGTTTCCCAGATCAACCCTGGGGTTAGCTTGTTAGGTGTGTGGGAGGGGTGGTCTGGTCACAGGAGATCTCCTCAGCTGACCTGAGGCAAAGGCAAGGTCAGTGGATGGTGATCCCAGCTTCCCTATTGTCTTCCCTTTTCCCTTGGAGGGCTGAGGCATGCCTAGATGCTAATGAGTGTTCCCACTCCTCCTGGGGCTCGTCTCCCAGTGCTGAGGCTTGCCTGGGTCTCAGTGCGAATTTTCTCTGCCCTGGGTCCTCTGTCCTTCCAGATTGCCTCCGCCACAGTAGGAAGAATCCCCCTTTGCTATTTTCCTAGCCTCTGGTGTTATGAGACTATTTGCCCCCTTCTGTTGTTCCCGCTAATCCAGGATTTTTCTGGGGAAATATTTTATGGTTCTTTCATGGTCATCAGGGGGGAGGAGAGAGCATTTACTGATCACTCCGCCATCCTGGCTCTCGGAAGTTCAAGTAGGTGACTTACTGAAGTTTCGTCTTCAAGCTGAAGGTTTCAAGGGCTGCTGAGCTGATATCTGGCGCTCAGTGGCTCTCACTGGCTCGGTTTGGCTTGTCTCCTGTTCCGCTGGCTCTGCCCGCCACTCTCGGGCTTCTCAGGTCCTTTCCACTCCCCTGTGCTGACCACGCTGTGCTGTGCGCTGGGGGCTCACCCCTGCAGAACAGATCCCTCCCGTGGACCTTCCAGTCTACCCTGGGCTCCAAATCCGTCAAAGTCTGTCACCCACTGGATTCTGCACCTCCAAAGTTTGGTCAGATACTCCTTTCAGAGATATCCAGAGGAGTTTGTCCAGGAGCTTAAGTGGGTCGTTGGTTTCACTCCGCCATCTTGGCTCCGCCTCCGAAAATTTTTTCTAAACATTTTTATTATGGTGCTAGTAGAGTCAACATTACTGGTGAGGAAGTGCTTTATCGCTGTTGAGTGCAGGATACCCAGACACAGAGTGAGAAGGCACCTGAAAGGAATAACTAGAAATTCCTTACTTTTAAAAAGGAATTGATATCCATTTGAATAAATCATTTAGCAATGTTAACTCATTTGCTTTAATCGTTTGGAAACACTTTTGCCAGTCAGTCAGTAGATGTTCCTCATATGGTGTCACTTCCCTTCATACTTCAAGGCCAAAAATTCCTCTCAGCTTGCTTAACCAAATTCTTCACATCAGCCAAAGCAACAAAGATTTCTTACACTTGCTTACAGTTTGTGAAAGAGATACACTTTAGGCCCTATTTAAAGGCATGTTTAATCTGTAAATTATGCATGTGATATTACTGTGTCCATGTAATACTGAGAAGATTAGAATGGGTTCTGTAACATTTCCTTATTGATCCTATTTACAATTAATTTATTATGTCCTGTAACTGACTAGATGGTTATGGTTTTACATTTCTGAACTTAGTTCAGAATTCAGCTGACCTGTAATGGTCTAAATTTTGAAATCTAATTCTCTTGCAAACCACTGATCTTTTCTTGTCTCAAACAATTTAGCTAATCTTGAGCAAATACGACTTGACATAAGACAATTAGACCAACTATCTTTACACCACCAAACTTTCCTTCAAGAATATCTGATTTGGCTTTTTTGAAATGGGTTTGCTACCAGAACACAGGTGTTGTGAATACCATTGCTAAACTGCCACAAAAATGGACAAGGAAAAGATTCACATTAACATTGTCGTCATTGGACATGTAGACTCTGGCAAGTCCAACACTACTAGCCACCTCATCTACAAATGTGGTGGAATTAATAAGAGAACTATTGAGAAGTTCGAGAAGGAGGCTACTAAGATGGGAAAGGGCTCCTTTGGATATGCCTGGGTCTTGGAAAAACTGAAGGCTAAATGTGAGGGTGGTACCACTATTGATATCTCCCTGTGGAAATTTGAGACCAGCAAGTACTATGTGACCATTATTGATGCTCCAGGACACACAGACTTCATCAAGAACATGATTTCAGGCACATCTCAGGGGGACTGTGCTGTCCTGATTGTTGCTACTGGTGTTGGTGAATTTGAAGCTGGTATCTCAAAGGATGGGCAGGCCCGTGAGAATGCCCTTGTGGCCTAAACATTAGGTGTAAAACAACTGACTATTGGTGTAAACAAAATGGATTCCACAGAGCCCCCCTACAGCCAGAAGTGATATGAGGAAATTCTCAAGGAAGTCAGTACCTATATTAAGAAAACCGGCTACAACACTGACATAGTAGCTTTTGTGCCAATTTCAGGTTGAAATGGTGTCAACCTGTTGGAGTCTAACTCTAATATGCCCTGGTTCAAGGGATGGAAAGTCAGTCTTAAGGGTGGCAACGCCAGTGGAACTACACTGCTTGAAGCTTTGGATTGCATTCTGCCACCACCTCATGCAACTGACAAGTCCTTTTGTCTACCCCTCCAAGATGTCTACAAGATTGACAGTACTGGTACGGTATCTGTTGGCAGAGCAGAAACTGGTGTTCTAGGCATGGTGCTGACCGTCACCCCCGTCAATATTACAACTGAATAAAGTCTGTCGAAACGCACCATGAAGCTTTGAGTGAGGCTCTGCCAGGGGATAATGTTGGTTTCAATGTCAAGAATGTGCTGTCAAAGATGTCCATCACGGTATTGTGGCTGGTGATAGCAAGAATGACTCACTTATGGAAGCAGCTGGTTTCACTGAACAGATTATTATCCAGAACCATCCAGACCAAATCAGTCCTCACTATGCACCTGGGTAGGATTGTCACACTGCTCCCATTGCTTGTAAGTTTGCTGAACTGAAGGAGAAGATTGATCATAGTTCTGGTAAGAAGCTGGAAGATGGTCCTAAGTGCTTGAAATCTGATAATGCCACCACCGTTCACATGGTTCCAGGGAAGCCCGTGTGTGGAGAGTTTGTCTGATTTTCCTCCTCTGGGTCGTTTTGCTGTTCCTGATGTGACGCACACTGTTGCATTTGGTGTTAAAAAGGCAGTTGACAATAAGGCTGCTGGAGCTGGCAAGGTCACAAAATCTGCCCAGAAGGCACAAAAGGCTGAATCATTATTCTGTACAACACCTGCCACCCAAGTTTTAATCAGTGGTGGAAGAATGGTCTCAGAACGGTTTATCTCAGTTGGCCATTTAAGTTTAATAGTAAAAGACTGGTTAATATTTACAATGCATCATAAAAGCTTCAGGAGGAAAGGAGTGTTTTTGGACTATTTTTTGGTGGCAATTTTAAGTAATTAGTTTTTAAAATCAGTAATTTTTAAATGGAAACAACCTGACCAAAATTCTGTCACAGAATTTTGAAATCATTAAAGTAGTTTAATGTAAAAAAAGAATATCTGATTTGCTTTCAAAATAAGTCTAGGCCATTATTTTGGAACTTGCAAGTGGACTCAATTAATTACCAGTGCTTAGTCACAGACAGGAGTGTTCTTAGGCCCTATTTCCCCATGACTCAGCTATATAATCAGTCCTGCTGACTTTAAGCCATTAATGTCACCTATCTTCTTCTGTTCTTTGTTCTGTACTCACCAAAATCTACAAAAGGAGAGATGTCTTTTGCTTTGGGTCTTTGGTTGCTGAATGATTCAGTCACTAACACTTTTTATTCTCAGGTTACCAGTCCTGATAAGAGAATGTTGTCTTGCTTAGACCAATTTTCCTTAATTTACACTATTGCAAATTAAACTTAAAACAATGAATACTTGACAAAAATTCCTATGGATTTTCGTACTTAATATACTAAAATGACAGAGAATTTACTCATCACATATATAATATGAAAATCACAAATGCAATACATCTCAGCAATATGGGAGAGTCTCATTCAGAAAGGAACAGAAGGTCAAATCAGCAACAAGTATTTATTTATTAAGGACATATTTTGTACCAGGCACATTGCTATGCTAAGTACTGGGGATATAAAGGAAGACAAAAAATAGTACCTGGTTTTTAGGAAGACAGTCTCATTCACAGAGAGAACGTGAAAAAAATAATCATGATTCCATATATACACAATGTGTGTGTGTATATATGTATATGCACATACATGTATATATGTGTGTGTGTATATGTATACATACATACATATATATGTGTGTGTGTGTGTGTGTGTGTGTGTGTGTGCATTTATTTATTTATTTATATGCCATGCAAATGTACTAGAATTAGAGAAGATGGGGAAAGTACAAGCGGGGAAGATTTTAGATGAGATGGGAAGGAGAACAAATGGCTCACTAGACAGGGATAAGAAGAAGAAAAATTCCAGCCATTAATAACACAAGCAGTAGTGGGATGGAACCTTTGGTGATAGTAGTAGCAAGAAGGTCAGTGTCACTGGATTACTGAATATATGGAAAGGAGCAAGGTAGAATAAGATAGGAAGAAACCATGCTATGGATGCTATGGAATGATTTAAAATTCAGATACGATTGTGTATTTTTTCCTGGATGTAATAAAGTATCTGGAATTTGAGGGATATGCTGAGATATCAACATTAGGAAGATAGTTTTGATAGCTGGATTTAGTATGAACTGGAGGGAAGAGAGTACTGAGGCTTGGATAACAAATAGGAGGCTAGCACAATGATTCAAGTTCATCTGGTAAGAGTCTACCTCAGAGGGGTTTCAGTACCTGAGGAGAGAAGAGGGAACATAACAGATGATGAAAGCTGAATTTACATGACATAACTACTGATTGAATATAGGATGGGGGTAGGAGTGAGCGTGAGGAATTGCGAATGATAGGTAGCTATTGGAAAAGTTTCTTTCTCCTGGGGCAGAAGAAAAAACAACACAGGCCATAAATAGAAATAGTTTAGATTTCTTCTACATCTGTTATTGAATCTAGACATCTTGTACTCTGTGCATCATGAGCTCAACCCCCTTCCACATCCACTGGCACCTCACCTCCTAGGCAGGGAAAGTTTCTGTCTGGTCTCACAATCCTTTTTCTCACTGTGTCTCTTGTACAGTAATACAGAGCTGTATCCCCGGTGTTAAGGAAATTAATCTCTAGATATAACATGCTGTTGCCATCATCTCTGGAGATGGTGAATCGACATTTCATGAATCTGCATAGTATGTACTACTTCCACCAGTGCTAATTCTTGCAACCCATTCCAGTCCCTTCCCTGGAGCCTGGTGGACCCAGTCCATCCAGTAGCTACTGAAGGTCAATCCAGAAGCTTTGCAGGAGAGACGCAGAGATCCTCCAGGCTGTCTCACATCTCCCCTGGACTCCACTAGCTGCACATCACACTGGACATCTGCAACACAGAGACATTGCTTTAAAGTCAATAGTCACATTAGGTCAACGTTTCATATTTTCCACCTTTCTGCATAAAACTACCTTGGAAAATACTCAGAAGGACAATCCAGTTCAGTCTAAATTTCATGGTAAGCTTCCAAGTTAGTCCTCTAAGACACAAGCAGCTTGAACTTGTCTGCCAGAGATCCAGGTACAGGTTTTGGGCTGTTTTTCATACCAGTAGGGAGGGACTAATTTGCATGGCTTACTCTATTCAAAAAGAAGAACATCTTCTTCCTCCCTGTAAGAAGTTTCTTTCTTGAACTTGAGTAGGAAATTTTTAATATAGCTTGTTCCAAAGCACTGGATAATGTTGGTGTCACTGAAACTCCCAGAACTCATGGTTTCACTCAGTAACAATCATCCCATATCACTTCAACAAGTAAACCACATGTTGTAGTCCTTTGTGTGTTCCTAATGCACTTGTAATCAGTCTTATACATATTTCTGATTGCACAAACTCCTCAATTATCTTCCAGTTCCAATGAGTAATGGATAGAACCTTTTTTTTCTTTTTTTAATAATCTCTTTCTTATTAGCATCTCTTGTCCTGATCCTTGCCACTCTACTGGTTCCTGGGTCAGCCTTTTCCCTGCTTTTACCTGGGATGACATTTCACCTAAATAATTTCACCATAGCCCACTTATTGTCAACCATTGACTTTCTAGGAATATCTCATATTCCTTGTTTTACTCCACTAGGTGAAGAAACTGAGTTGTGAAAGTCACAGTTCACAATAGGAAAATTAAATATCTCCTCCAACTAATGCCTTGTCTTTCTGGAAGGCATATCCTGTTTGAAGGGTCAGAGAAATTTTTATCCTCTGTGACACTGACCTAATAGTCTGATTTATGGAACAAGTATGACTCAGATTTCTATGACAACATCCTCATATTTTAAGTACCAGCCTCATCACCCAGAATATCTACCTCTACTGCCACCTGCTGAACATTTAATTGCATACTCAGGAATATGTTTTCATTCTTACTTCTACACTGTTTTCATTAAGAAAAGAATTTGTAATTTAAAGGCCCTTATGATTTTAGAAACTGCATCTAGGGTTCTTTCTGAGATCATCATATTTTTTGACGACTCAACTCAATGGTGGAAAAAAAAATCATAAAAAGACATCAATCCTTCTCTAAACCACCATTACATCTATGGCGTCTTCATCATAGAGCAGGGAGGATGAACCATGTCTATTAGTTATCTCTCCCCTGTTGTTATTTCATTTTAGGTAGTTCCTTGGTTCTCTATTACTTAGCAAATTAAGCATAACATAATATACCAAAGTTGTGGAGAGAGTTCAGCGTCTATATAAAAGAAAAGGTACTATTTGTACTCCAAATGCTGAGTTCACAATTCATTGTTTCAGATATGCTAGTAAAAAGGGTCTTAGGCTTATAGAGTTTTCCCATTTCAGACACTAAATGTCTATGTGTCCTATTCATATATAGCAAACATGGGAGGCGGAGCCAAGATGGCGGAGTAGAAAGATGCACATACACATAGCTCCGAGCCCATAGAACGGCTACAGGGAAGTAACTCACCGCTAATTCTGCACCCAGAGGCCACGGAACATTGGAGCGAGGGAGATTTCTGTTCCGGAGAGACCTGCAAACCTCTCACAGGGGGTCCTTCCTGCTGCGGACTGGGCGCCGGGACTGGGAGCTGAGTGCAGCCCTGTCGCAGCCGGGGCACCAAGAAGAAAAGATCAGAGCAGGCTTCAGGGACGGGATCTCCAGCGGCCACGCGGGTCCCTCCACCCACAGAGGGACCTGCAAACCTCTCGCAAAAGGTCCGTCCCGCTGCAGACGCGGAGCCCAGCCCAGACCTACTGCGACTGCGGATGCGGCACCAAGAGAAACAGATCCGAGCAGGCTTCAGGGACGGGATCTCCAGCGGCCCTACAAGTTCCTCCACCCACAGGTGACGGGGGTCAGTGAGAGAGAGTTTTTGGCGGGTCGAGAGGGGAGTGGGGTGCCCCCATAATTCAGGCCCCCCCGGGAGGCAGAAGCTGAGAGGTTGCTGCAGACAGGGGCTCCCCAAGCGGGCGGGAGCCTGAATCCATTGTGGAAGGTCTGTGCATAAACCCCCTGAGGGAACTGAGCCTGAGAGGCGGCCCTGCCCCAACCTCAGCACCTGAACATAATCTCATACTGAATAGCAGCACTGCCCGCGCCAAAAGCCCTAAGGCTGGAAGCAGCATTTGAATCTCAGACCAGCTGACTGGGAGGATCAGGAGGCAAGGTGGGTGTGAGGAGACTATTCAGAGGTCAAGTCACTGGCTGGGAAAATGCCCAGAAAAGGGAAAAGAAATAAGACCATAGAAGGTTACTTTCTTGGTGAACAGGCATTTTCCTCCCTTCCTTTCTGATGAGGAAGAACAATGCTTACCATCAGGCAAAGACACAGAAATCAAAGCTTCTGTGTCCCAGCCCACGCAATGGGCTCAGGCCATGGAAGAACTCAAAAAGAATTTTGAAAATCAAGTTAGAGAGGTGGAGGAAAAGCTGGGAAGAGAAATGAGAGACATGAAGTCAAAGCATGAACAGCAGATCAGCTCCCTGCTAAAGGAGACCCAAAAAAATATTGAAGAAATTAACACCTTGAAAACTAGCCTAACTCAATTGGCAAAAGAGGTTCAAAAAGCCAATGAGGAGAAGAATGCTTTCAAAAGCAGAATTAGCCAAATGGAAAAGGCGATTCAAAAGCTCACTGAAGAAAATAGTTCTTTCAAAACTAGAATGGCACAGATGGAGGCTAAGGACTTTGTGAGAAAGCATGATATTACAATACAAAACCAAAAGAATGGAAAAATGGAAGATAATGTGAAATATCTCATTGGAAAAACAACTGACCTGGAAAATAGATCCAGGAGAGACAATTTAAAAATTTTGGGACTACCTGAAAGCCATGATCAAAAGAAGAGCCTAGACATCATCTTCCATGAAATTATCAAGGAAAACTGCCCTGAGATTCTAGAATCAGAGGGCAAAATAAATATTCAAGCAATCCACAGAACACCACCTGAAAGAGATCCAAAAAGAGAAACTCCTAGGAATATTGTGGCCAAATTCCAGAGTTCCCATGTCAAGGAGAAAATATTGCAAGCAGCTAGGAAGAAACAATTCAAGTATTGTGGAAATACAATCAGGATAACACAAGATCTAGCAGCCTCTACATTAAGGGATCGAAGGGCATGGAATAGGATATTCCAGAAGTCAAAGGAACTAGGACTAAAACCAAGAATCACCTACCCAGCAAAACTGAGTATAATGCTTCAGGGGAAAAATTGGTCTTTCAATGAAATAGAGGATTTTCAAGCATTCTTGATGAAAAGACCAGAGCTGAAAAGAAAATTTGTCTTTCAAACACAAGAATGAAGAGAACCATGAAAAGGTGAACAGCAAAGAGAAGTCACAAGGGACTTACTAAAATTGAACTGTTTACATTCCTACATGGAAAGACAATATTTGTAACTCTTGAAACATTTCAGTACCTGGGTACTGGGTGGGATTACACACACACACATGAACATACGCACACATACAGAGAGACAGAGTGCACAGAGTGAATTGAAGAGGATGGGATCATATCTTAAAAAAAATGAAATCAAGCAGTGAGAGAGAAATAAATTGGGAGGGGAAAGGGAGAAATAGAATGGGGAAAATTATCTCTCATAAAAGAGGCAAGCAAAAGACTCATTAGTGGCAGGATAAAGAGGGGAGGTGAGAGAAAAACATGAAGTCTACTCTCATCACATTCCACTAAAGGAAAGAATAAAATGCACACTCATTTTGGTAGGAAAACCTATCTCACAATACAGGAAAGTGGGGGATAAGGGGACAAGCAGGGTGGGGGGAATGATAGAAGGGAGGGCATGAGGAGGAAAGTGCAATTCAAGGTCGACACTCATGGGGAGGGATAGGATCAAAAGAGAATAGAAGTAATGGGGGAAAGGATAGGATGGAGGGAAATATAGTTAGTCCTATACAACACAACTATTATGGAAGTCATTTGCAAAACTACACAGATTTGGCCTATATTGAATTGCTTGCCTTCTAAAGGGAAGGGGTGGAGAGGGAGGGAGCTAAAGAAGTTGGAACTCAAAGTGTTAGGATCAACTGTAATGTTCTTGCCACTAGGAAATAAGAAATACAGGTAAAGGGGTATAGAAAGCTATCTGGCCCTACAGGACAGAAGAGAAGACGGGGACAAGGGCAGAGAGGGATGATAGAAGAGAGAGCAGATTGGTAATAGGGGCAATTAGAATGCTTGGTGTTAGTGGGGGGGGGATAAAAGGGGAGAACATTTGTAACCCAAAATTTTGTTAAAATGAATGTTAAAATTTAAATAAATAAATTTAAAAAAATAAAAATAAAAAGTGTATAAAAAATAAAAATAAATAAAAAAACATATATAGCAAACGTTACAAAACATAGGAGTGTCCCATTAACTGTTGAAAAGCAAATTTAAAGAAATATTTACATTTTTAACTCCCTTAGTTAACAAGAAAACTTATAATCATCCTCGGAATATTTGTCATCCTTTGTCATATAATTAAGGCAACTGATGTCACGTGGGCAATATGTAGATTTGCTATGTCCTTTTAATTGATATAAAAGGCAATTTAGCGAGGAGTATTTTAAATGGAGGGAGAGTTAACTTTGCTGTCAAGAGGTAAAGAGAAAAGTAGCTCCAGGGAATACAATTTTAAAGCTGCCCAGAAAAGTCACTGTTCCAAAAAAAAGCTACATTTTCACTATTATGAATATGCAAGTTAACTGCAAGAAACTATAAAGGAAGATATCATCTGTCAAAAAAGAAAGAACTCATGAATAGAAGTATAAATGGAATGATTTTACATATTTACATATTAGTGTCTAATAGCTATTTCTAGGGTGGATGGAATAAAATAAAGATATTTCCGTGATATCTTTGAAAGAGTTAATTTAAATTAATTGAAAGGAATAGTAAGCAGTATATGATAGATTTGCATTTCCTTGTGCAATGTTTTTATTTTCTTGTATTATGGAAATGCTCGTTATATTCCACAAATAAAAAAAATGTATATATATTTTTAAAAGCAACATGGAAATCTCACAATAGAGAAAGGAAATCAGTGTTTTGAACTGGCAGAAACTTGAGTTCACCTGTCCGTGTGTACTCCACACACACATATATGTATATATATGAATATACATATATACTCACACATATACATATATATATACGTACACATATACTCACATATATGTATAGATGCTTACATATATATCCACTAGTATACTCTGAATATGCTCACTCTTCCACTGAATCTGTCTGTATGTGTGGGAAAGTGTGCCTCATATTTATATTTAAAAGTTCATGCTATAATTGTTGTCTTTGCTTTGAACTTATTCAGTCAAGTGGTTTGGGCCCATGAATTGTTTAACAACTTCTATGTTATTGGAGCAGAGAGACTGGAATATGATAATCTAGAGGGCAAAGAAGCTAGGATTATGTAGTGTCCCAAACGGGGAAAAAACATAATACTTGAATGAAATGAGAAGCCATTAACTTATACTCTGTGCAAGATGGAATCCCAGACATGGTGACCTATTAAAAATCATAGCTTAGAAACTGAATCATAAATTCTATATCTAAGTAATAATTCAGATAATGTGTTAGGTAAAAGCCATAATAAGAATATAGTGACTTGTCTTTAGTAAAATCTTGCCTTTAGGCTTTTATTGAATAACATTACATAAAAGCTCAAGCCTGGGTATTAGCTCATTACTAACTGAGATATCCAAATATTCAAATATTCACAAATTAGTAGGGATGCATTCTCCTCCCTTTTTCTGTTTTTTATACTCACTCTGGAAATTGTTTTTTTTAGAGATTCACCAATCAGTCTGGTTGCTACCACAAAATGAAACTCTTAGCACAGATTCCTCATACTGTCTAAATATAAGTAACCCAATTTATCAAACAGCTACCTATCATTGATTTAAAGGAGCTCGTTGGCCTTTTTCTTTGGTATCAACTTACATGACTATTGTTGGAATGGGAGGAGATGCAGGATTCCTTGGGTTGGGGAATTTAATATTTTAGAGATTACGACCAAGATGTACCTACCCAGATAAGCTGAATATATATATCCTTTAAGAAGAATGTGGATATTCAATTAAATACAGGACTTTCAAGCATTCCTTATGACAAGACCAGAGGTGGATAGAAAATCTGACTTCCAAATGCAGGACTTAAGAAAAGCATAAAAAGGTAAACAGAAAGAGAACTTATAAGAAGTTTAGTAAGGTTAAACTGTTTATATTCCTCCATGGGAAGATGCCACTTGTAAATCATAAGAACTTTCTCATTTTTAGGAGATTTAGGAGTATGTATAGACAAAGGGTGAAGGTGTGAGTTGAACATAAAGGGATAATATCTAAAAATATACAATTAAGGGCAAGAGAGACATGGACTGGGATGGACAGTTTGGTTGACATGTGGGCAAAGTGTCAAACAGTTCTCCAGAATGGTTAGATAAGGTCACAGCTCCACCCGATGCAATAGTGTCCCAATTTTCACAAATCTTGTCTAGTATTTATCACTTTCCTCTTCTATTATATTAGTTAATATGATAAGTATGAGGTGATACATTGGAGTTGTTTTAATATGCATTTCTCTAATTATTAATAATTTAGAGCATTTTTCAAAAGACTATTGATAATTTTGTTTCTTTTTAAGTTATTTAGCATTTTCTTTTTCCCAGTTACATTTAAAAGCGATTTACTTTGAGTTGCAAATTCTCTCTTTCCTCCATCCTTACCCCCATTATTGAGAAGGCAAGCAAAGTTTATACATGTGCAGTCATTCAAAACATTTCCATAATAGTCATGTTGTGAAAGAAAACATAGACAAAAGAAACAAAGAAAGAAAGCCTCAACAAAAATAAAGTATCTTAAAAATATGCTTCATTCTATTTTCAGACACCACCAGTTCCTTCTCTGGGTGTGAACAGTACTTTTCCTCATAAGTATTTCAGAGTTTTCTTGCATTTTTACATTGTTAAGTATGACTGTCATTCTTATCTGATCATTGCACTATATTGCTGCTACTTTTAACACAATATATTTCACTTTGCGTAAATTCATGTTGGTCTTTCCCAGATTTTCTGAGAGCATCCTATTCATTATTTCTTACAGTATAATAGTCCTCTACAATCATGACAGCAAAATGAAGTGGAAAATCCAATAATGTGTTCTTTACAAGAGACGCTTAAAACAGACATACACACAGAGTTAAAATAAGAGGCAGGAGCAAAACCTATTATATTTCTTCTCAAATGACAAAATGCAGGGGTAGCAATTATTATCACAGATAAAGCAAAATGAAATGTAAACATAAGAAAAAGAGAAAATCAGGGGAACTACATTCTGAAAAAATATACCATAGGCAATAAAAATATTAAAAAATCAAATATATAATAATAAATATATAATATTAAATACATAAAATAAGTATTTTATACATGTATGCATCCAATGGTGGAGCATTCAAATTCTTAGTTTCAAAGGTCAGTGACAACTATATATTTTATACTTAATCTATACTACTAATCTTTCTCTCTATTCCTCAGACAGTTGTAAATTGTTTTGATGATGATGACTTTGTACACAGTTTGAAGTCTAGTACTACTGGGCTGACTTTCTTCTCATTTTTCTCTTTAATTTCCTCATATTCTTGACTTTTCATCTCTCAAATGAATTTTGTTCTTATTTATTCTAGCATGACAAAAAATTTTTGGGTAGTTTCAGTGTCATAGAAGTGAATGAGTGAACGAATTTAGGGTTATAATGTTATGTTGGCTTGGTCTAATAATGATCAATTAATATTTCTCCAATTGTTTAGGCCTGCCTTTGAGAAAAGTTTTTTTTTTTTTAAATTGTATTCATGTACTCTATCTATTTTTATCTGATGGTAGCCATGTGTAGGGTCCAGGCATGTGGGAAGGAAGAAAATTCTTTTTTTTTTAAATTTAATTAATTAATTTATTTAACTTTTAACATTCATTTTAACAAAATTTTGGGTTACAAATTTTCTCCCCTTTTTTCCCCTCCCCCCCCAAACACCAAGCATTATAATTGCCCCTATGACCAATCTGCTCTCTCTTCTATCATCTCACTCTTCCCTTGTCTCCATCTTCTGCTTTGTCCTGTATGGCCAGATAACTTTCTGTACCCCTTTACCTGTATTTCTTATTTCCTAGTGGCAAGAACATTACTCGACAGTTGTTCCTAACACTTTGAATTCCAACTTCTTTACCTCCCTCCCTCCCCACCCCTTCCCTTTGGAAGGCAAGCAATTCAATATAGGCCAAATCTGTGTAGTTTTGCAAATGACTTCCATAATAGCTGTGTTGTATAAGACTAACTATATTTCCCTCCATCCTATCCTGTCCCCCATTACTTCTATTCTCTTTTGATGCTGTCCCTCCCCATGAGTGTCGACCTCAAATTGCTCCCTCCTCCCCATGTCCCCCCATCCATCATCCCCCCCCACCCTGCTTATTCCCTTTTCCCCCACTTTCCTGTATTTTAAGGTAGGTTTTCATACCAAAATGAGTGTGCATTTTATTTCTTCCTTTAGTGGAATGTGATGAGAGTAATCTTCATGTTTTTCTCTCACCTCCTCTCTTTATCCCTCCACTAATAAGTCTTTAGCTTGCCTCTTCTATGAGAGATAATTTGCCCCATTCTATTTCTCCCTTTCTCCTCCAAATATGTTTCTCTCTCACTGCTTGATTACATTTTTTTAAGATATGAGCCCATCCTCTTCATTTCCCTCTGTGCACTCTGTCTCTATGTGTGTGTGTGTGTGTGTGTGTGTGTGTGTGTGCATGTGTGTGTGTGTAATCCCACCCAGTACCCAGTTACTGAAAAGTTTCAAGAGTTACAAATATTGTCTTTCCATGTAGGAATGGAAACAGTTCAATTTTAGTAAGTCCCTTATGACTTCTCTTTGCTGTTCACCTTTTCATGTTTCTCTTCATTATTGTGTTTGAAAGTCAATTTTATTTTTAGCTATGGTCTTTTCATCAAGAATGCTTGAAAGTCCTCTATTTCATTGAAAGACCAAATTTTCCCCTGAAGTATTATACTCAGTTTTGCTGGGTAGGTGATTCTTGGTTTTAGTCCTAGTTCCTTTGACTTCTGGAATATCCTATTCCATGCCCTTCGATCCCTTAATGTAGAAGCTGCTAGATCTTGTGTTATCCTGATTGTATTTCCACAATACTTGAATTGTTTCTTTCTAGCTGCTTGCAACATTTTCTCCTTGACCTGGGAACTCTGGAATTTGGCCACAATGTTCCTAGCAGTTTCTCTTTTTGGATCTCTTTCAGGTGGTGTTCTGTGGATTCCTTGAATATTTATTTTGCCCTCTGGTTCTAGAATCTCAGGGCAGTTTTCCTTGATGATTTCATGAATGATGATGTCTAGGCTCTTTTTTTGATCATGGCTGTCAGGTAGGACCATAATTTTTAAAATGTCTCTCCTGGATCTATTTTCCAGGTCAGTTGTTTTTCCAATGAGATATTTCACATTATCTTCCCTTTTTCCATTCTTTTGGTTTTGTTTTGTTATTTCATGGTTTCTCATAAAATCATTAGCCTCCATCTGTTCCATTCTAGTTTTGAAAGAACTATTTTCTTCAGTGAGCTTTTGAATCTCCTTTTCCATATGGCTAATTCTGCTTTTGAAAGCATTCTTCTCCTCATTGTCTCTTTGACCCTCTTTTGCCAATTGAGTTAGCCTATTTTTCAAGGTGTTATTTTCTTCAGCCATTTTTTGGGTCTCCTTCAGCAGGGTGCTGACCTGCTGTTCAAGCTTTGACTGCATGTCTCTCATTTCTCTTCACAGTTTTTCCTCCACCTCTGTAACTTGATTTTCAAAATCCTTTTTGAGCTCTTCCATGGCCTGAGCCCATTGATTGGGCTGGGATATAGAAGCCTTGACTTCTGTGTCTTTGCCTGATGGTAAGCATTTTTCTTCCTCGTCAGAAAGGAAGGGAGGAAATGACTGTTCACCAAGAAAGTCACCTTCTATAGTCTTATTTCTTTTCCCTTTTCTGAGCATTTTCCCAGCCAGTAACTTGACCTCTGAATATTCTGCTCACACCCACTTCGCCTCCGGATCTTCCCAGCCAGAGCTTGGGGTCTGAGATTCAAATGCTGCTTTCAGCCTCAGGGCTTTTGCCGGGGGCAGGGCTGCTATTCAGTGTGAGATAAAGTTCAGGTTCTCAGGTCAGGGCAGGGCAGCCTCACAGGCTCCCTCAGGGGGTTTATGCAGAGACCTTCAACCATGGATCCAGTCTCCTGCCTGCTTTGGGAGCCCCTGTCTGCTCCCACCTCTGCTTCTGCCTCCTGAGGGGGCCTGAGTTTTGGGGGCACCCCACTCCCCTCTCAACCTGCCAAAGAGACCTCTTGTAGACCCCTGTCACCTGTTGGTGGAGGGACCCGCGCGGCTGCTGGAGACTCCGTCCCTGAAGCCTGTTCGGATCTGCATATCTCGGTGCCGTGGCCGCAGCAGGGCTGTACTTGGCTCCCAGTCCGTGGCGCAAAGGACCTTTTGCGAGAGGTTTGCAGGTCCCTCTGGAACAGAAATCTCCTTTCGTTCCAATGTTCTGTGGCCTCTAGTCCTGCAGAATTCACAGTGAGTTGCTATTTACAGATGTTCTATGGGTTGTGGGTTCGGATCTATGTGTATGTGCGTCTTTCTCAGAAAATTCACATAACAAGAGAGAATCAACTAAATATCTTGTTGAAGTAACAAAAATCTTTAGTAAATTTGCAATTTATAGCAAACCCGTATCCCCATATATTATCAGGAAATTTGAACTGTATATAGAAAACAAATTTCATTTAATATAGCTGCAGGCAAATATAAAATATTTGGGGGTCTACCTGCCAAGACAAACTAAATTCATTCACTTATTCACTTCTATGACACTAAAACTACCAAATATCTAAGCTTTGGGGCAAAAATTCACTCTAATGTATAAATAATATAAGTGAACAATCAGAAGGGACATTATAGGAATGAATATTTATATTCTATTGAGGGAAAGTGATTCTTTTTCCCTTACACCTCTGTCATATTCTTGAGGTCAGATTTGGGAAAGTTGTTTGGGTGTGAAATAATTCACTTAAATGTTCTCTGTTTCCACTGGGAGGTTTTATTTACATGCAGAAGCAACACAGGCTTTGTTAATGAGTAGGTAATGAAAAGGCCTTGATATTTGGGAGGACCAGGTTTACATAGACAGAAAACTATACAGTCTATAGATGTTCAGGATTATAGTGTAATTTTAGGGTTTCATAGTAGGTGAAGATTAAAGATAGGGAAGAATTTTATGATACAGGATGAGGGTGATGGTTGCTTACAGGATAAGGAGAAATTTTATGACAGAATAAGGACAGTAGGACACTCAAAAAGGAAGAAAAAAGTTATACTTTTGGTCATACAAGACACGGTGAAGTCTTATGGTATTGCATGACAAGGGTAAAAGGATTTCAGAATGCCCTTAAGAACTACAGAATGAGCCCGAAAGCCCTCAACAAGGGTTTTACAAAGTGCTAGAAAAAGAACTCTTAATGTTCTTTTAACTATTAGGGCACCTTATGCTGTATCCACATCATTTCCCCACTTAACCACTAGGCAGGAAAAATCTTTTGGGAAAAATGGTGAAGATCATTATCTTCAGTAGATATTTCCTGCTGAATAGGGGCACAGAGTCCATTTCAGGGGCCTATAATATTTTTAGGAGGGGTCATCAACATGGGGTATGGAATATGGTGTGCATTGAGTCCAAGGTGTAGAGAAGTAAACCACTCAAGAACATCAAGGACAGGGGCTGGTATCCTTGTCGAATGACCATCTGCAAATGGACCACAGCTAGTCTAGAAGGCACAAATTTTATTAGCATATTAAGTAGGCAGGGCCCAAAGGTCAAGAGGATGAATTAATCAAAAGGAGTATAAGAATGGGAGAAAAGAGTGATAGAACCCATGAACCCTAAGAATTGTACCCTCATCCAGAAGAAAGAAGCTGGCTATAAACTCTTCTTTCATTGAGCCTTTTAAAGCATGTTTGCGACTCAGGCCTGGACTTTTCTTGAGTTATTAATGTAAACACAGCATGACATGTTACCAAGAGCACGGACTCCTCCTTAAGAGGGAAAGTAATAATGGAGAGGTATCTGATCATCCATTAAAATATTAACAAGGAAATTTAAGGACTCCTGTGGATCCATAAGTTAGCTAGTTCTTCCACAGCAAAAGTTTGATTAGTTAAGATTGTTTCATTCTCTACGTAACCACCGGTTGAGATTTTTCTGAGCCACCAGAATGATCTCAGAAATTCTTTGTAACTCTTACATACAATTTAGAAGGAGATGTAGCATAAAAAATTTCAACTGGGAGCCCAATCATTCCCAGGGAGTACCTCCCATATAAGGTATAGGTGTTAAGGTGCTGAGGGATCAGGATAATTGAGCCTTCAAGCAATTCATCAGGATATAATGTTAGCTTATCTGCTAAATAAATTGAAATAGTACTAAATCTGCATATGAAGATTATCCCCCTTGGGGTATGCTGAGGAGATTCTAGGAGCTGTTCAAGAGTGTGCTCAAAATCCCAGGGACTAGGGTTGGGCCCCAGTGAGGCAGGTTTTATAATCCTAGTAACAGAAGGGATCTCCCAGGATGTCAGTAGCAAAGTCCACCATAGCACAGAGGGTCATGGTAAGGGGATGAAAGCAGAACAGAAGGAACAGTTAGTGTGAGTAGCATTCGGGGGTCTTGTAAGAAAGAGTTAATAGCCTCATGCAGGAAGTATACCTTCCCCACTAAGAGAACCCATAGTGTTGTAATATTGGGAGAATTTCAAGGAATAGGGGGTAGGTTTATCCCAGATGATGAAGTCAACGATCCATGAAGAATCTATACAGGAGTCATATTGACCAGTGCCCCAGAGAGGGATACTTAAACTGAAAGCTAGTGACCTGCCAGATAAATGGATAGTGCCCTTGTATTAGAGAGAAAGTAGAAATCAGACCTTGGTTATGCCTTGGGGGCCCCTAGTGGGACTGACATACCCAGTAATCACTGTGGCCTGCATTAGTCAAGGCCTTAGTAGGCAGATTAGGGAGTTTCTGCTCCTTGGAGAAAGAAAATATTTAATGAAAGGGAAAGAGACAGAGTAGAAGAAAGTGAGGTTTAAGGGAAAATATGCTGAAAAAACAAAAATGATCAGGAGGACCATAGCAGAGAAAAAAATTACAAAGAGTTTCACTTATGGGATAACTGTTTGCTCCCTTCAGGCTACCTCACGGCTTTCTTTTTTTATTTTCAGGAAAAGCAGCTTCAGATCCTCCAAAAATTCACAAATATACTGAGGTGTATCTGAAAGGGAATCAGAAGAGGGACACAGCTTTATCCTATAAACATGGATCTAGCTGGGGGAGCTTTTCAGCTTAGCATTGGTAGGCATGGTTAGAATGATCTTATATGGCCCCTTCCCCTTTTCTTCCAAGGGATGCATACCTTGATTTCCACAATTTAAGATAAACCAAGTGTCTTGGGATAAATATTAGGAATGAGCTAGGGACTGATTTATGAGGTGTGGGGGAAGGGTGTGAATTAACATAATGAGATAAAGTCTTTTGCACTTGCCCTAGAGCCAGGCGGTATTTTGTCAAGAGGTTGTCCCCTTTGTCTAAAAGGGTAAGTGATGGTTGGTCAGAAAAGGTCTAGGAAACATTCCATCAAAGGGACTGAGTTTAATATCAGTTCAGGGGGCCATCCTGACCTAGAGGAGAGACACTGGGAGGAGACGTACTCAACCTTGGTGAACTTCCAGAGTCAATATATTCAAGGTTCTTTGCAGGGTTTGGTTCACCTTTCAACCTTTTCTGAAGACACAATGGAGGCTGTAGGTTATACCAAGGGTGTCAGCAACCTTCTGGATAATTTGGGACATAAAAGCTGGTCCATTATTGCTCTTTCAGTATTGTGGCAGTCTGTATCAGGGAATAATTTCCTTCAGAAGTGTTTTAGTCCCTTCCACAGGTTTTTCAGAGGTACAAGGGAAGGCCTCTACACAATTAGTGAAAGTGTCAATCAGGACTTAGAGGAATTTGAATCCTCTATGATGTGTGTGTATGCATGTGTGTATGTGTGTGTGTGTGTGTGTGCGCGCGCGAAATCTATCTTGCACTCTTCCCCAGGAAAAGTACCCCTGTACTGAAAAAACGTTTGAGAAAATGACAGGGCCTAACAACAGCCCACCCTCAGAACTGACTCTGTTGCCAATGGGGCATGCCTTGTAGTTTCTGCAGTAGTCTTGGTTGCAGTAGTCTTTGCTCTAAGAAAAGGGGCTTCACAAGATAGTGGTGGGTATTTTCCCGGATGTGCAGCCTAATGAAGCCCCTGAAGGAGTTTCCACTTTCGGAGTCAGGATTAGTTAGTTGTCCTATGGGAATTTTGGACCATGCTGTAGGCAAGAGTTCATATATTCTAAAAGAATATTGTTGTTGTTTCTCATGGGCATATTGACAGCCAAAAGTGGATGAGACCTGGGGAATTTGGAGTAAAGTTAACGACAGGGTTCATGCTCTGAGATCTTTCCCCAATGCCTGCTCCAAATGGTGAGGGCTACCCTGAAAATCTGGTGGGAAGACTGTCCAGGTGAGTGCCAAGGGAGTTTGCTCCCCAGGTTTTGTCCACTCTAAAGCAAAGATATATTGGGAGTGTTTGTAACGTGGCATCTTTAAGTTCTAAAGTAGTAAACTAGCAGTTGCCTTCTGGAAACTGAACTAAAATAGAATAAGGCTTTGGGACAATAAGATGAAGGTGGATAACAGCACCATTCAGAGTCTGCATTTTGTGAACCATGACAAACTATCCATTTGCATTAAGAGCAGAGAGTACTGGAGTGTTACAAGGTGATTGACAGGGAACCAGCAAGCCTTGTTATAAAAACTTAGAAATAAAAGACAATAACATGAGGCAGACTTCATGTCTAACAAGGTATTGTCACCAGTGTAACATGTAGCATGAGTCCTTCAGATGGATCTACACAGGGGTGGCCTATACAACCCTCCCAGGGACTCCTTTGTCCCTGGCTGTCAGGCTAATTTTAGTCTAGACCTCTTTTGAGTTGTGTTGGGGGAGAGGGATCTACTTGTTGTGACTAATATTGTTATGGAGTTCAGGGACAAGGAAAATCAAGATCCTAGTTTTAACATGGGGTCCCAGTACAGTAGAAGAATGACAAGTGTTGGGGGAAAAGAAAAGTATGCATGAAAGTCTGACACTAATAAAGACAAAGAAATGGTTTCTGTTTCCCTGCTTTTCCTAGGTCTTCCATCAGTCCCCTTTAAGGGCAAAGTCTGTGGATAAGGGCCTGAATAACGCATGAGGAGAGAATGGGTGGCACCAGTATCACTTTAACAATGAATTGACTTACCTTACAGATTTTTTTTTTACCTGAATATTAGATATGTGAAAAGAAAGAGCCAGTCTAGCCCCAGAGACCTTTCATTCCAAATGTAAACTGGCCCAGAATGCTAAGTTTCAGTGTTGTGGCCTAGCTACCTTGCGGAAAGTTTCATTTCCAATGGCCTTTCTGGTAGAAGAGAGGGCATGGCTCAGGAGGTAGATGGTTGTTGATCCCTTGTAGGGACAATCTTTGGATCAGTGGCCCAGTTATTTACACCAAATATTGCTCCGTCTACCAAAGCCTGGAATTTCCTAGATAATAGTAACCAGGAGATATGCATAGTCTCATCAGCCTTACTCCTATTGTTAAAAATCTTAAAGGTAGTTTCCATTATGTGTTTTCTATTTTCCCAGGGGTTTTGAAAGTAATTTAATACATTTTGTTAATACTTTTTTGTTTTTATACATCTTCAAACTTTTCTTTCCAGTGCATCTCTTCCAGCAAAACCAATCAATATACAGAAATGATCCAAAAAGATGTTCACAATAAAACACCCTTTGACATTCCATCTCTGCAAAGGAATAGGGTGGAGTTATAATTTCATATTTTATATGTCATATTTGGGACCATATTTGTTCTTTGTAGATTTACAACATATACTTTTGATCAATTTGTGGCTACTCTCATTAGTCATTGTGTATACTATTTTCTTGGCTCTGCTTACTGTACTCTGCATCTGATACTACAAATCATTTTATTTTTAATTAACATTTATTTAACATTCATTTCCACAAAATTTTGAGTTCCAAATTTTCTCCCCACCTCTCCCCTGCCCCCACCACAAGTTGGTTTGCATTCTGATGACTCCTTCCCCCATTCTGCCTTACCATCTAACACCTCTCCTTCCCAATCAGCTCCCCTTATTTCTTGGTGGGCAAGAGAGATTTCTATATTCCATTGCCTTTACATCTTATTTTCCAGTTGTATGTTGTATCAGTAAGCACCCCAACATTCCCACCCTGATCTGCTATCACGGGTTCTTAGATCTGCATTCATAAAAGGCAAGGTAATGTTTGTGTGCTTCACAATCACTTTATTCAAGCACATTTATCATTCCTTTAACCAAGTATATATTTTATTCACCTAATTCAGGGGAGTCAATACCTTGAATTTGAAAAAAAAAAGTACAAAGAAATCAAAAGATCCACAGCCATGGCTTCCTCTGCCTGAAATCAACAGACAGTTGGACCCCAACAGTCTGACCATAGTTATCAGAGATGGAATCACTGACATCTGCGATTTCAAAGGTGGGAGGTTCCTTTAACAGCTTCCCAGAGATCTCATCTGGTCAAACAAACACTCCCAGTCAGTAAGCCACAAAGTGATTAACAGACATAGCTTCCTCTGCTTGACCATAATTCTACAGAGAGGTATATCTGTCTAACCATAGTTACCAGAGAGGGTAACAGAACATCTGTGTTCTCAAAGACAATAGGATTCTTAGCAGTGTCCCAGAATCCTTATCTGGCACTCAAAGCTTCTTGCAAAAACTAAGTTATAAAGCAAAACCTCAACTCAGAATACTTGTACTTTTGACAGAGCCAGAGAGCATCACAAGCCTTTGACTCAGTGATTCAATAGAAAAAAAGAAAAGGTACTTGGGACCCTAATACAAACCAGTTCCCCTAATCAAGCTTCCCACAATGGTCAGGCCAATCAGTGAGTGCGAAAGACCTTCTTTAGTCACATTATTCAACCAGAGGCACTTTTAGTAAAACAAAAACGGCTGAAGATCCTATTTTGATTGCAATTACACATGTAAAAGTAATTTTTCACACTTGCTTTTAAAACTTTGAGTTCCAAATTCTCTCTCTTATATCCTCCCCACCCATGCTCACTGAGAAAGCAAGCAATTCTATTTAGGTAATGTGGTTGTTCATACCTGGGACACTAAAAACTCCCAGGGCTCCATGATGTGTTGGAGTGGAACTGTCTCAAAGAATTCAGTCAGACCACTGAATCCAATCCAAGTGTAGGCATTCGTTGACATTGATGTCTCTCATGAAACAGGACAAATTCCAGGAGAAACTAGCAACTTCAGATGCAACAAGTTGAACTTTTATAGGGTAAAGTTGTACTTACACAATCAACATTTACATGGAATATAGGAATATGATTAATATTATAAAGGCAAGAGGAGTTTTTTTAAGGGATCAGGTTATGGAGGAGAAGTCCCATCTATGGTGTGTAGATTAAGCATTCTGGCCTAGCTGACCTTCAACTCACTAGCTATTGTGGTCCTGTCTGGTTAAGATAGATAGTTAGGTATTTATGGGCCTGTCTGGGGCTACATGGATAGTGGGACTGTGACTGAATACAAGAAGAAACCTCTTCAAATATGTGGGAATGCTTCTGGGGGCAGTTGCTAGGTACAAGCAGTGGCTGTATTCCCATCACATGGATATACCTACTGTTGTTGTGTTAACTAAGAGTTCAGGGTCACACCTGTTTTTCTACTAAACAATGAAGTATGTGTGAAGAAGTTACTATATTGCCAGGGGGACTAGGTAGGAACAGTGAGCCTGTAATGAAGTTAGAACATTGTGGCTGGGGGCAGCTTTATTATGATTCCCTGAGCTTATATTTGCGTAGTTGTGTAAAACACCTTTATAACAGTCATACTGGGAAAGACTAACTCTATTTTCCTTCCCTATCCCATCTCGCATTCATTCTACTTTCTCCTTTGACTCTGGCCCTTTTCTAAAGTATTTACTCCTAAGTAGTCTCTAGCCCAAAATGTCTTTCTTCAATAATCATTCCTTTTGTTATCCTCTTCCCCCTACTTTCTTGCAGGGCAAGATATCCAATTGAATATGTATGTTATTCCTTTCTTAAACCAAATCTGATGAGAGTAATTTTCACTGATTCCCTCTCAAATGCTCAGTATTCCCCTTCATTTTAAAAGCTTTTCTTACGTCTCTTTTATGAAGTTATATACACTATTCTATATCTCCCTCTCTCCTTTTCCCAATATTTTCCTCTTACCTATTTTTATTATGTAAATATCGTCCCCTGATATTCAGCTTGCCCTGTACCCTTTGTGTGTGTGTATACACATACATACATATATACACACATACATGTATGCATGTGTATATGTGTGTTTGTGTATGTTCTCTCCAAATACCCTAATGCTGAGGATGGTTTCATGAATTACAAATGTCATCCTTGTAGGTAAAAATGTAAACAGTTCAACTTTAATAAGTCCTTTATGATTTCTCTTTCCTGTTTATCTTTTCATGCTCCTACTGAGTCTTGAATACTAAAGTTCAATTTTTATTCAGTTCTGGTCTTTTCATGAAGAAATATTGACAATCCTCTATTTCACTGAAGTTCCATTTTTCTCTGGCAGGATTGTATTCAGATTTTCTGGGTAGGTGATTCTTTGTTTTAATCTTACCTTCTTTAATCTCTGGAAAACCATATTCCAAACCCTCTGATCCCTTAATGTTGAAGATGCCAGATCTTATACTGTCCTTATTGTGTTTCCACAGAACTCAATTTGTTCCTTTCTGGCTGCTCTCAATATTTTCTCCTTGAACTAAGAACTCTGGATTATCCTAGAATAATCCTGGGAGCTTTCCTTTTGAGACATCCATTTCTATTGTGCCCTCTGATTCTAGAAGATCAGAACAGTTGTCCTTGATAATTTCTTGAATGATGCTTTATTGGCTCGTTTATTGATCATGGCTTTCAAAAATACAATAACTCTTAAAATTATCTCTCCTGGATCTATTTTCAAAGTCACTGCTTTTTCCAATGAAATATTACACATTGTTTTCTATTTTTCATTCTTCTTGTTCTGTGTTAAAATTTATTGATTTCTCATAAAGTCATTAGCTCCCATTTTGTCCATTTATTTTTTAAGCAATTATTTTCCTCAGTGAGCTTTTGAACATCCTTTTCCATTAAGCAATTCTTCTTTTTAAGCCATTCTTCTCCTCAATGACTTTTTGAATCTCTTTTGATTTTTGGATTAGTCGATTGTTTTAGGTGTTATTTACATTAGTATTTTGATGGGTCTCCTTTAGCAAGCTGTTGATTCAGTTTTCATGATTTTCATGTACCACTCTCATTTATCTTCAATTTTCCTTTTACTTCTCTTTTTTAAAAAATTATTCATTGATATATTTAATTTAAGTTTTCAACATTTATTTCCACTAAATTTTGTGCTCCAAATTTTCTCCCCATCTCTCCCCTCTCCCCACCCCAAAACACCAAGCCCTCTCTTCTAACATTCCTCCCTTCCCTAATCCCCATCTTCTCTTTGGTCCTGTAGGGCAAAACAAAATTCTATACCCCGTTATCTGTATTTCTTATTTCTCAGTTGTATGCAGGAACATTACTCAACAACTGTTCCTAAAACTTTGAGTTCCAATTTCTCTTCCTTCTTCCCTCCCCACCCATCCACACTGAGAAGGCAAGCAATTCAACATAGGCTATATATGTGTAGTATTATAAATGACTTCCATCACAATCACGTTGTATAAGACTAACTGTATTTCCCTCCATCCTATCCTGCCCCCAGTTTCTTCTGTTCTCTCTTTTGACTTTCTCCCTCCTCAAGAGTGTTTCCTTCCAATTGCTCCCTCCTCCCATTTGCCCTCCCTTCCATCATCCCCCCCAACCTGCTTATCTCCTTCTCCCCTACTTTCTTTTACTGTAAGATAGGTTTCATAGCAAATTGAGTGTTCATGTTGTTCCTTCCTTGAGCCAAACGAGATGAGAGTAAACTTCATTTTTTCCCTCTTACCTCCCGGCTTTTTCCCTCCATTGAAAAGGCTTTTTCTTGCCTCTTTTATGAGAGATACTTTGCCCCATTCCATTTCTCCCTTTGTCCTCCCAATATATTCCTCTCTCACCTCTTAATTTTGTTTTTTAAAGATGATCCCTTCATGTTCAATCACCCTGCTCTCCGTCTCTCTTGAGATGTATGTGTGTATGTGTGTGTGTATAATCCCACCAACTACCCAGACCCTGAGAAAAGTTTAAAGAGTTAGAAATACTATCTTTTCATGTAGGAATGTAAAGAGTTCAACTTTAGTAAGTTCCTTATGATTCCTCTTTCCTGTTTACCTTCTCATGCTTCTCTTGATTCTTGTGTTTGAAAGACAAATTTTCTTTTCAGCTCCGGTCTTTTCATCAAGAATGCTTGAAATATGCTTGGGAAGGTGGCCTAGCGCTACCAGACCTCAAACTGTACTATGAAGCAGTAATTATCAAAACCACTTGGTATTGGCTAAGAAACAGAGAGGTAGACAAGTGGAATAGACTTGGCACTCAAGATGCAGTAGGCAAGGAATATAGCAACCTTCTGTTTGATAAACCCAAGGACCCCAGCTTCTGGGATAAGAACTCATTGTTTGACAAAAATTGCTGGGAAAACTGGATAACAGTGTGGCGGAAATTAGGCATAGACCCATACCTGACACCGCACACAAGAATAAAGTCCTAATGGGTACATGATTTAGGTATAAAGATTGATACCACGAATAAACTGGAAAAGCAAGGAATAGAGTATTTATCAGATCTATGGAGAAGGGAAGAATTCTTTACTAAAGGAGAGATAGAAAGTATTATGAAATGCAAAATGGATAACTTTGATTACATTAAACTGAGAAGTTTTTGAACAACCAAATCCAATGCAACCAAAATCTGGAGGGATGTAGTAAATTGGGAAAGAATTTTTACAGCTAAGCTCAGCGATAAAGGCATCATTTCTAGAATATACAGAGAACTGACTCAAATGTATAAACATACAAGTCGTTCCCCAATTGATAAATGGTCAAAGGATATGAACAGGCAATTTTCAGAGGAAGAAATTAAAGCTATCTATAATCATATGAAAAAATGCTCTAAATAACTATTGGTTAGAGAGATGCAAATCAAAACAACTCTGAGGTACCACATCACACCTATAAGATTGGCAAACATGACAGAACCAGAAAATGATAAATGCTGGAGAGGATGTGGGAGAGTTGGAACACTAATTCATTGTTGGTGGAGCTGTGAGCGCATCCAACCATTCTGGAGAGCAATTTGGAACTATGCCCAAAGGGCTACAAAAATGTGCATACCCTTTGACCCAGCAATATCGCTACTAGGACTATATCCCCAAGAGATCATAAAAATGAGAAAGGGTCCCACATGTACAAAAATATTTATAGCAGCACTCTATGTAGTTGCCAAAAACTGGAAGTCAAGGGGATGTCCATCAATTGGGGAATGGCTGAATAAATTATGGTATATGAATGTAATGGAGTACTATTGTGCCATAAGAAATGATGAACAAGAAGACTTCAGAGAGGCCTGGAAGGACTTATATGACCTGTTTGCCATTTCTTAACGAAACTTTCAGGTAAAAACCCCAAAAGAATTTGGGTCTAATCTGTTTGAGAGGGGGAATGATAGGGTTCAGGCTCTGGGAACCTCCTTGATCTCGCTTTGAATCTCGTAACCTGGCCTTTCGTTCTCAGATTTGCAGACAAGTTCCCCCTGAATCTTGCCACTTAACATGGTGTTCATACTCAAAGTTGTAGTCAGGTTCTCCTGAATCTTCCCACTTAATCTGGCCTTTCATATTCAAATCTGTCACCCTTGGGCTAACCTGGCCTTCCATTGTCTCTTACCTCTGGATTGCCCCACCTGCTTCCCACCCAAGCCTTCCATTGTCTGATATCTCCTGATTTCCTCCAGCTATTTCCAGCCCTTGACCAGTCACTCCAGTCCCATGGAGGTCCTACTTGGAATTCTCCTCAAGATCCTCCCTAACCCCTTCTACTGTAGACTACCATACACTACTAGACCACCCCCAGATCCCTCCTACAATCCTTTCTGTGTTTAAGTTCCATCTTGCCTCCATGAAGACCCTCAGATTCAACCCACCTCTGAATCTATGTAGCTGAGATTACATCTAGTCCGCTGATGAATACAATTCTTACAAATGGTTAGGCTCCTTAAGATCCAACCTAATATGCTGAATCTTTAATAAACTTTGGGTTTTCTCGGCTTTAAAAAAAATGTCAAAAATTGTTTTCACTTGTAATTGGGAAAAATATTTTTTTAAAAAGATACACTTGGGCAATTAACGTTTTCAAGATAATATCAGAAAAAATATTTCGCAAAGGATCATGTTAAAAATCCTTCTGTCCCTGATTCTGTTTTACTTTCATTTCATTCTTGTTCAAGTGCTCCTCATCAACACTCCCTCTTTGTTTCCTGAATTTCCTCACATGACTTTGAACTCCTCTATGCACTGGAAAATAATGGAATAGAAAAGCATACGCCAGCCTTTATAATAAACATGCTGCCTCCCCTTGAATTTACTTTTATTAACCTGTCACATTACAATAAAGTATAACCTTTCAGCATTATATCATTCTCAAGGATCTCAATCCCAAGTTGCCATAATCCCTAAGAGGTCTACTTTGCATCTTGGTATTTGTGTGTTTTCATGGCCCATTTGGAGAATAGTCTGATATTCAGCAAATGGAAAAGTGGAAGAGAGAAACGTCCAGATTCGCCTCATATTTGACAGCTACAGAGAAATTAGTCACCATAGACAAAATATGTAAACCATTGAAAGAATGCATTTTCTTTCTATAACTGCAGGCATCAGAAACAGAAAACATTCTCAGGGACACAAAGGAGATTAGATCATAAATAAGTAGATAGATAGATAGGAAGAAACGAAGGAAGGAAGGAAGGAAGGAAGGAAAGAAGGAAGGAAGGAAGGAAGGAAGGAAGGAAGGAAGGAAGGAAGGAAGGAAGGAAGGAAGGAAGGAAGGAAAGAAGGAAGGAAGGAAGAAAAGAAGGAAGGAAGAGATAAAGAGATACGTAGACAGATGGATGGACAGAGAGAAAGATAAAAAAGGCAAATGGATGGACAAACAGATAGGTAGATGGGAAATATTTTCACTGTGAAATGGGAAGAAATCAGATAACCTGAATATGTTTGCAAACTCATACTTCATCTGTTATTGTGAGTGGGCTCTGTGTCAATGTTCTTGATTTCCTTCTCCAAGTATTTCTCCACATGCGTATCTGATTTAGCACGTTTATGTGTGGTCTAATGCTCTTTTTTCACTGTGTCTGTTGTACATTAATACATGGCTGTGTCCTCAGGTTTAAGGGAATTCATTTGCAGGTGCAGAATTCTGTTGCTGTTGTCCTTGGAGATGGTAGATCAGCCTTTCACAGAGCTGATATAGTTTGTACTTCCTCCATTACAATTAATTCGTGGGAGCCCCACAGGCTCCTTTCTTGGAGCCTGGCAGACACAGTTCATCCAATTGTACCTGAAGGTGAATCCAGAAGTTTGCAGGAAAGGCAAGAGATCCTCCAGGCTCTCTCACATAACCCAAAGACTCTTCCAGTTGAACATCACAATGGACACCTGCAAACAGTCACTGAACTCAATAGTCACACCAATCCATCACTTCAAATACTATTTCCTAGGTCAAGAAACAAAGAGAAGACAAAACACCTTGTAAAAGTCAGAATGAAAATTTCATTCAGTCCAAAACCCATTGTTCAGGCTCTCTAGTGTCAGTTCTTAGGAGAGAAAGGCCACACAAAGGAAAATCTCCTCTCCTAGAGCTACAGACACAACTTGTTGCTGGATTTCAATCCCTGGAGGGAGGAGTCCAAGTTGCATTTCTTTCTCTGTTTAGTGTTACTAAGATGAACTATTTCCCACTGGGATGACACTCCTACTTGAGATGCATAGAGATGCTTCCCCCAGAATTAGTTCTAAATCGCTGAGGAACGTTAGTGACACTGAGAATCTAAGTGAGGACTCAGTATCTATCCTTCTCCATCACTCCAAACTACTCTCAATACCAAGGGAATGCTTATTAGGTTTTTCTGTATTTCTCTTATTTTCCCAGCTTATCACAATACTATTTCTAAATAGCAAGGCACCCCAAGCTTTTTTAAATTTTATATCTTCAGCAGATATTGGATCTACCTTGTGGGGGGAGGGAGGGTCATTTCTGAGCTTATTCCTGACACGTCTCTATACCTATAGGGCCATTTTTTGTTCATTTTCTTGTAACTGGATTACATGTAGATTATGTACCCCTCAATCCCATTCATGGTCCCTTATTTGCAAGGTATGCTCTGTTGGCATGAAAGAGGTCATTGTGAAGTTATCACTATGAGCAGTATACTTCAGAAATCATCAGATACTGAAAATCAGGACTTCATTTAATTGTGCTTTCTAAATTTAGAATTACCAAAAGGATAGAGAAAATGTTAATAATGTAGATTAAACTTAAAAGTGTATGATGATTTCATTTTTTTCTCCCCTTGAGAGCTGGTGTTAAAAAAAACAAAAACAAAAACAATTATCCATTCCATGGGTGTGGAAAAGCCCACAGCACACAGAACAGCACATCCTGTCATAGCATAGCCAAGCAGGAAAGCCCTGAGACAACCTAAGGCACCAGCAGGACAGCATGGTGGAAAGGGGGAGTGCCAGCCCAGGGTGGGAGACCAGCTGAGCCAAGTGAGTGACAGCTCCTTAGCCCCAGATATCAGCCACAGCCACTCCTGAGACTATCAGCCCACAGATTAAACATCTCTAAGTCACCTACTTGAACTTTCAGGAGCCAAAAGGGTGGAGTGATCTGTAAATGTTCTCTCCCCCTCACATTGTTGATCTTGAAAGAACCACAAAATATCTCCCCAGAAAAATTCTAGATGAGTGGGATCAGCAAAAGGGGGAAAGATTCTCATATCACCTGAGACTAGGAATATTCCTCTCACTGTGGCGATAGCCCCACGTCAGCAAGCCAACCAAGAGGAAATAAGGACCCCAGGGGTGTGGAGCCTCACACTAAGACTCAGGAGTGCCTCAGTGCTCGAGAGGAAATGAGAGGGCAGCCAGCATCACCAAACACTGAGCTAGCCTTTGCTCCAGTTCAGCTGAAGAGATCTGCCTTAACCAGATCACTGCTCCTCCTCACTTAAAAAGCTAGCCCCAGGGCTAATCCAGGGAAACACAAAACAAAACAAAAAAATACCTGCTTGTTGCTTTTTTACATCAACAAGCTCAATACCAGGTTCTGCTGCTTCTAGCTGAAAGAAGCAGAGGCCACAATACACAAAGCATCATCATCATGAGTAAGGAGAAGCAAAGCAAGATTGAAAAAAACATAGAATCTTTTGACAGGGACAAGGATCAAAACACAAAAAAACGAGGTCGGTACTGAGACTATACTCCATATGAAATTCCAGAAGAAACTGTGATCTACTCACAGGCACAAAGAGCTCTCCTGGAACAGCTGAAGAAGGGAATAGTAGAGAAACTAGCCAATAATTTTAAAAGTATGAAAAAAGAATTCTGAGAAAAGAACAGATACTTGAAAAGGAAAATTGAACACAGGGAGAAAGAAGCATACAACCTAAGTGAGAAAATTGGACAAATGGATAAGGAAGTACTAAAACTAAGTACAGAAAATACTTTCTTAAAAGGAATAATTGGACAATGGGAAAAGGAGATGCAAAAGCTAACTGAAGAAAACAATTTGATAAAATTTAGAATTGGGCAAGTAGAAACTAATGACTCTGTGAGACATCAAAAATTAGTCAAGCAAAATCTAAGGAATGAAGAGATAGAAAAAAATGCAAAATATCTATTTGGAAAAACAACTGACCTGGAAAATAGATCCAGGAGAGAAAATTTAAGAATTATTGGTCTACCATAAGGCCACATTGAAAGAAATCATCTGGACAATATCTTTCAAGGAAGCATCAAGGAAAACTGCCCAGAAGTGCTAGATCCAGAGGGCAAAATAAGCATGGAAAGAATCCACCATTCACCTGCTGAAAGGGATCCCGAACTAAAAACACCAAGAAATATTGTTTCCAAATTCCAGAACTATCAAGTGAAGGATAAAATGCTACAGGAAGTCAGAAAGAAACTATTCAAATATTTAGGAGCTACAGTCAGGCTCACCTAGGACCTTGCAGCTTCTACAGTAGAAGATTGAGGGAATGGGAATGTGATATTCTGTAAGGCAAAAGAGCTCGGATTAAAACCAAGAATCAATTACCCAGCAAGGTACAGTATAACATTTCAGGCAAGGAGATGGACATTCAAGAAATAAGGGATTTCCAGACTTTCCTGACAAAAAGGCCAGAATTCAATAGAAAATTTGATCTTTAAACCTAGGTCTCAAGAGAGGCATAAAAAGGTAAAGAGGGGAAAAGAAGACCTTGTTCCTCAATTTGGGCAAATTGTTTACCTCCCTATAAGGTAAGATGATTCCTGTTAATCTCGAGAATTGTAGATCTATTGTGCAACATAAAAGGGATGTACATAGAGAGAGAACGGGTATAAAGTAAATTATGTGATGATATAAATGTGATTCTATCATGCGAGGGTATTGTAACAGGAGATGTGAAAAGGAGGAAGAAGAAAATGGTAAATTAAATCATAGAAAGAAGTACAAAATTATATTATAGCAGAAGGAAAGAGGGGAGGGAGAAGAACATTATTTGAGAGGTACTCTAATCTGATATGGTTTAAGGAGGGAACAATAAACATAATTAAGTTTATAAATCTAAGTAGCTCTATAGGCAGTGGGAGGGGAAGGGGGAAGAAAAGGGAGGGGAAGCTAAAAGGGAGGTAATAAGTAGTAAAGGTAAAGGGGAGTAAAAGGGAGGGGGGCTGAAAGAAGGAAGGCAAGACTGCGGGAGGTCTTGGTCAAATGTGAAAACTCCATTAAGGAGGGGAAGGGAGACAGGACAATTAAAGTACAAATGGTGTGAAAGAGGATGGAGGAAAAGACACAGATTGTAATCATAACTGTGAATGTGAATGGAATGAACTCTCCCATAAAATGGATACAGCAGAATGGATTAAAAGTCAGAATCCAACAATATGTTGTTTACAGGAATCGCATTTGAAAAGGGGGAATACATACAGGGTAAATGTAAAAGGTTGCAGCAGAACATACTCTGCATCAGATGATGTAAGAAAATCAGGGGTAGCAATCCTAATCTCACACAGAACTGTAGCAGAAATACATCTAATCACATCAGATAAGGAAGGAAACTATATCATGCTAAAAGGCACTATAGGAAATGAAGCTGCATCATTGCTAAACATGCATGCTCCAAGTGATATAGATCTAAAATCTTAGAGGAGAGGCTGGGGGAGCTGCAGGAAGAAAGAGATAGCAAATCTATACTAGTGGAGGACCTCAACCTCCCCGTCTCTGAACTTGATAAATCTACCCTTACAATAAACAAGAAAGAAGTGAAGAAGGTGAATAAAACTCTGAACAAGGGAGATATGATAGATATCTGGAGAAAACTGAATTATATGTAATAAAAGACCATGGAAAGATAAACTAAAAATTAATTGGAAACTAAATAATCTAATCCTAATGATGGAATGGGTTAAAAAAACTAATAGAAACCATCAACAAATTCATTCAAAAGAGTGAAAATAATGAGAGA
The DNA here is from genome assembly GCF_028372415.1 of Notamacropus eugenii. Taxonomy (NCBI): domain Eukaryota; kingdom Metazoa; phylum Chordata; class Mammalia; order Diprotodontia; family Macropodidae; genus Notamacropus; species Notamacropus eugenii. Next base: position 320,647,843 of record NC_092872.1, on the reverse strand, counting down.
ACCTACCAAATCTTGTGGGATACTACAAAAGCATTTCTTAGGGAAAGTCTTATATCTCTGAATGCCTACATGAATAAAATAGATAAAGAGGAGATCAATGACTTGGACATGCACCTGAAAAACCTAGAAAAAGAACAAATTGAAAATCCCCAAGTAAATACCAAATTAGAAATACTGAAAAACAAAGAAGAGGTTAATAAAATTGAAACTGAGAAAACTGTTGAACGAATAAATAAAACAAAGAATTGATTTTATGAAAAAACTGATAAAATTGATAAACTTTTGTTCAATTTGATTGAGAAAAAGAAAGAAGGAAACCAAATTACCAGTATCAAAAGTGAAAGGGTGAGATCACCTCCTGTGAAGAGGAAATTAAAACAATAGTCAGAAATTATTGCCATTTATGCCCATAAATTCGACAATCTAAATGAGATCGATGAGTATTAAAAAAATAGAAATTTCCCACATTAACAAAAGAGGAATTTGAATACTTATACAGCCCCATCTCAGAAAAAGGTATTGAACAACCATCAATGAACTCCTTAGGAAAAAATCTCCAGGGCCCAATGGATTTGCAAGTGAATTCTATCAAAAGTTTAAAGAACAATTAATTCCAATATTACATAAACTAATTGGAAAAATTAGGGAAGAAGGAGTACCCTCAAATTCTTTTTATGATACAAATATGGTTTTGATACCTAAACCAAGAAGAGACGAAACAGAGAAAGAAAATTATAGACAACTTTCTTTAATGAATATAGATACACAAATTTTAAATAACATTTTCGCAAAAGGAATACAGCAACTGACCATGAGAATAATACATTATGAACAGGTAGGATTTATTGCAGGACTACAGGGCAGGTTCAAAAATAGGAAAACTATTAACTCTATTGATCGTATCAAGAACAAAACTAACAGAAACCACATTATTATCTCAATAGATGCAGAAAAAGCTTTTGATGAAATATAACACTCATTCCTATTGAAAGCACTAGAGAGGATAGGAATAAATGGAACTTTCCATAAAAAATATGTTATGCATTCTGAAGGTTTTAAGTAGATAATGCTTATTATTTTATAATTATAATTTTTGATTTCTCTTTTTGGTTTACCTTTTCATGCTTCTCTTGATTCTTGTGTTTGACAGTCAAATTTTCTTTTCAGTTCTGTTTTTTTCATCAATAATACTTGAAAGTCCTTTCCATCATTGAATGACCATTTTTCCCTTGAAGTATTAGATTCAGTTTTGCTGAGTAGGTGATTCTTGGTTTTAAACCCAGCTCCTTTGACTTCTGGAATATCCTATTTCAAGCCTTTTGATTGCTTAATGTTGAAGCTACTACATCTTGTGTTATTCTGATTGTATTTCCACAATACTTGAATTGTTTCTTTCTAGCTGTTTGCAATATTTTCTCCTTGAGCTGGGAGCTCTGAAATTTGTCCACAGTAGCCACCAGCTGCCCCCAGCTGCTGTTGCTGCCTCCTCTGCCATTGCCAGGGGCCAGTGCTGGGGAGACTCTGCTCCCCTTTAGCCCAGCTGGAAAACCCCTCCCTCACTGACCTATGAATATTTCTTTGTGTCTTCTGGGTTGAGAGATCTGGATTCTGCCTGAGAGGCTTGTTCTGGTCCTGTTCCTCCCTGAGCTGCGTGGCCAGAACTAGGTCAGTGTCACATGGAATAGAGCTTTCCTGTCATCCTTCCAGGTTACCTTTACCTGGAAATTTTTTTCTCTCTGTTGTTCTGTAGTTTCTGATGCTTTAGAATTTGTTGAGAGTCATTTTTTACCGGCATTTTGTGGCCTGTGGGGGATGTGCTAAAGCATGTGTGTCTTTCTATTGTAACATATTGGCTCTGCCCTCCTCCCCTTTTATTTCTTGATCGTGTGTATATTTTGACCTTATCTTGGTATAGGCTGAGATGGTCCTCTATGCCCAGCTTTTAACATGCTGTTTTGCAGTTTTCCTTCCTTTTTTAGTTCTTCATTGCTTTGTTCTTTCTCTCTTTCATTCTTTTTTCTTCCATTCTTTCTTGAAGTGCTTTGTTGAAGTATTCTTGCACAAGTTACTAATATGACAATATTTATATGATTGACCATATATAACTTGCATTAAATCAGGTACCATCATAAGGAGGGTTGCAGGGATGCAGGGAAGAATAAAATTTGGAACTCAAAACTTAAAAAAGAAAACACATAAATGTTTTCACATGTAATTGGAAAAAATATTTAAAAAAATTTTAAATACCCTTGTATAATTTATATTTGCAGTGAAATAATGACTTTTTTTGTTCCTATATGGTAGATCTTTGAATTTATGAGATCCTACATTATGGTAATCATTTACTGCAATGTCTTGTGTACCTAATCTATTCTATTCATCCACCACTGCATTCTAAGAAGTGAAAGATTGTTTTGATTAATGCTACTTCAAAATACAATTTTAGGTGTTGGGAAGCGATTTCAACTTCCTTCACATTCTCTTGGTATTCTTCATATTATGTTCTTAGATATAAATGTTGTTGTTGTGTTTTCTGTCTGTAAAATAAATTATGATAGTTTATTGTGTCATGAAAAAGTGTAATTTAAGACTAATTTAGTTTTAGAATGTAAGACACCTGGTTGTGAGGCTCACAAAATTTCCCAGGTAGCGTCAGGAAATTGTCCCAGAATAGATTCCATTGTCCACTGCTTCCTTGGTAGCTTGACTTTAGGAAAGTCCATTTGATATGCCCCTCAACACAGCTGTGAGGTTCACAGGACTTGCCCGTTAGGGTCAGTGAGTTAGCTAGGACTAGCTTAAGGTGTCCATTATTTCCCTGGTAGTGAGTCCTTAGGAAGATCCACATCATGTGCCCTTTAGCACATCAATTCCCTTCTCACTGACAGAATTAAGAAACAGAGTGGACAGAGGGTGGCATTTATTAGGCTTCTCTTGAGAAATCAGATGTGCTCACTAAGAAAACCTTCATTGATACAGAAGCAGGAGTGAGGTACAATTCTGTCCTTCCTTTTAGAGGTAAGGGTTAGTTCAAATTCCTCAAATTTCTTACTATTATTTTTGCATACAACTGGGAAATAAGAAATACATGTAATGAGGTACAGAAATTTACCTTGCCCTACAGGACAAAAGAGAAGATAGGCAAAAGAGAAGGGAGGGATGTTAATAGGGAGGACACATTGGTTGAAGCAGCAATCAGAATGTAAAGTGTTTTGGGGTGGTAGGAGGGGAAAGATGGGGAGAGAATTTGGAACTCAAAATTTTGAGGAAATGAATGTTGAAAACTAAAAATAAATAAATGAGTAAAAGCATTCATAAATAAAAAAAAGAATATGGATGCTACACCAGTTACGTTCATATGTGTTTAATATTGCTGTTACTTCATTGTCTAAGGTACCTTTTCGCAAAATGCAGTTTTCCCACTTATCTTTTTTAATTAGATCTATTTTTTCTTTTGCTTTGTCAAAAATTATGATTATTACCCTGCTTATTGAAATTTCAATTGAAGCATAGTAGATTCTGTCCCAGTCCTTTACCTCTACTCTGCAATTGTCTCTGTGTTTGAAATATATTTCTAGTATTTAGCATATGGAGAGATTCTGCTGTTTAATTCCTTCAGTTATCTGCTTTTGTTTTACTGGTGAACCAATCCCATTCATATTCACAGTTATTGTTAATTATGTATATCTCTCCATCTTATCTTTTCCTTATTTTTTTCTTGCTCTTATTTTTCATGGTGTTCCTCCCTACAAGTATTTTAGTTCTGATCAATGATTCCCTCAATCTGATCTCCTTTCTATCAATCACAACCCCTTCTCTTCTCCCTCTCACTTTTAGTTCCCTTATGGACAAGATTGGTTTCTATATCCACTTCAGTGTGTATGTTATTCCCTTTGTTAGCCAATGTTTATGAGCTTAAAATATTGCCTGCTACCTCCCTTTCTCCCCATTCATGGTAATAGGTGTTTCATGCTTTATTATGTGATATTATTTGCCTCATTCTGTCTCCTCCTCTCTTCACTCAGTACAGTCTTCTTGCTCACTTCTTAATATCAGGTGTGTTTTTGGGTGGGGGATATCATGTCATCATAGTCATCTCTCACCTCCACATCTCTTTATGTGTATATCCTTCAAATTTCCCTTATAGTGAAAAACTTGTTAAGAGTCCCTCAGGAATATAAAGTCCAAACTTATTGAATTTCTTTCATTTTCTCTTTTTTTATTTTTTTCTTACCCTTTTACATCCTCTTTAGTCTTCTCTTTGAAGAAGAATTTTTTATTCTTCTCTAGTCTTGTAATTAGTGATAATTAAAAATCCTGTATTTCACTAAATGCCTATTCCTCCCCCTCAAGGATTGTACTCAGTTTTCCTGGGTATGTAATTCTTGGTTGTAATTCTAATTCCTTTCCCTTGCAGAACATCATATTCCAAATGGTCTTGTTTTTTAATGTATAACTTTCTTAATCTGTGTATTTCTGACTATGATTGTGTGATGTTTGAATTGTTTCTTTCCGGTTGTTTGCAACATTTTTCTCTGTGACCTAGAGTTCTGGAATTTGTCTATTATATTCTTGGGTGTTTTCATTTTGAGATCTCTTTCCAGACGTGATAATATCATTCTTTCAATGTATACTTTACCCTCTGTTTCTAAGATATTAGATATATACTTCCTTTGATAATTTTTTGAAGTGTGATATCCAGGTAATTTTTTTTTGATCATGGCTTTTAGGTAGTCCAATAATTCTTATCTCTCTTGCATCTATTTTCCAGTGAATGAGAATGAGAAATATCACATTCCCTTCTTTTGATTTTGTGTTACCATTTCTTGAAGTCTTGGGAAATCATGAAATTTCATACAGCCAATTCTAATTTGTAAAGAATTATTTTCTTCAGTTAGCTTTTGGATGTCTTTGTCCCTTCGACTATGTCTATTTTTTGAGGAATCATTTCTGGCAAATTTTTTGTATCCTTTTCCAATTTTTGTTCTTTTTACCTTTCCGTTAACTATCTTTTATGATTGTATCACATTATTCTTCTTTATTTTCCCATTTTTTTCTTCAGCTTCTCTTATTTGATTTTAAAAGTCCTTTGCAAGCTTTTCCAGGAGTTTCTTTCCTTTAAGGCTTTGCAGATAGCCATTTTCACACTGTTGTTCTGTTTTAAGTTTATACCTTGATGTTTCCTGTCACTATTGGCTTTTTTTTTTTTTTTTGGTAATTGTTCTCATTAATTTTTTTTTTTTGCTCTTTATTGTGTCAACCCCAACTTGAATTTTTGGATTTTTCAAATACCAGATTATTATGGTCATTTGCTGTCAAGTATTGGTTGCTTAACCCATGCCATTGATTTACCATTTTCTTTCTTAGCCAGTACAAGATTGTTGTCCTGATTACTGTTTTGTGTTATACTTTCAAATCCAGTACTATTAGGCATTCTTTCTTCACATTCATTTTATTGGCATTTCATACTTTAATATGAATTACTATTTTTTCTATCTGTATAAAAGAATTTTTAGAAATTTTGTTGATATGGAACTAAATAAGCAAATTAATGTATGTAGAAATGTTTTCTTTAAATTATTTTGGTCTTCTCATGAACAGTTGATCTTTTCCCAATTATTCCAGTCTGACTCAATTTGTTTGAAAAGGTTCTATAGTTGGGTTAATAGAGTTCCTGGGTTTGTCTTAGCAGGTAGACTCCCAAGTAGTTTGTCTTGTCTACAGTTATTTTAAATGGAATTTCTCTATCTCTTACTGTTAGGTTTAGTTGATAATATATAGAAATGTAGAAGATATATATGGGAGTTTATTTTATGGCCTGGAAATTTACTACAGTTGCTAAGGATTTAAAATAAATTTTTATTTGATAATCTCTGATTTTCTAAGTATATTATCATATACTCTGTAAAGAGTGGCAATTCTGTTTTCTTATTTCCTATTTTGATTTGTTCAATTTATTTTCCTTCTCTCATGTCTATATCTAGATTTTCTAGTACAAAAAGGCACCCCGCAATAATAATAATAATAATACAATGGATACAATTGCTTCAACCCAATCTTATTTGGAATGCTTCTAGTTAGTCCCCATTACACATAATAGTTGCTGATGCTTTTAAGTAGCTACTTCTTATCACTCTAAGGAAAGATCCGCTTATTCCTGTGCTCACCAGTGCTTTTAATAGGTATGGGTTTGTATTCTGTCAAAAGCTTTTTGTGTGTGTTTATTGTGATAATCATATAACATCTGCTCATTTTGTTATTGTTACTATTATTTATGCTGATGGTTTTCCTGATATTGAACCAGCCCTACATTTCTCTTAAAACTTCATCTGGTCACAGTGTGTGATCCCTGGAATATGGTACTTAAACAAAATTTGTGGAATGCAGTCAAAGCAGTAATCACAGTAATGTTTTTCTTTTATCTTTTAATGCTTAAATTAAAAACAATACAGATCAATGAATTAGGTATGTAATTTTAAGAACTAGAAAAAAGACATTAGAAATTCTTAATAATAGCCTAAAGTAAAAATCCTGAGAAGAAAAGATTCATACAATTGAAAGTAGAAATTGAGAGATTAATAAAATTTAAAGTAAAAACCCATTGAATCAATAAACATATCTAGAAGTTGCTTTTATGAAAACAGCAACAAAAACGTGATAAAGTAATTGTTAATTTGATGACAAAATGCAAATTATCAATATAAAAAATTAAAATGGTGAATGTGCCACCAAGAAAGACTAAAATAAACGAATTATTAGGAGCTATTTTGCCCAATTATGTGCCATTAAAACTGAGTAAGAGAAAGGGGTGGATATTTACAAAAACTGAAATTTTGCACATTTGTAGATGTATAAATGTAGTGACTAAATCACTTTATCTTAGAAAAAGATAGTTACCAAGCTATTCATGAGTTCCATAAGAAGATAAAATCTCTATAACGCAAAAAAGTCTAGGAGAAATTAACCCCAATACTATAAAAGTAATTTAAAAAATAAACTGAAGAATTTCTACCAAATTCATTTCATGGCAAATATGGTTTTGTTACCTAAAGTAAGGAAAGCAAAAACACAGAGAAAAGTATAGACCAATGCCCTTAGTGAATATTAATGCAAAAATATTAAACAAAATAGTAGCAGAGCATTAAAATATTATATCATAATATCATGTTTCACGGATTTATGTAGAAATTATTCAATATTAGGAAAAATGTAATCGTAATTGACCACACCAAGAAGAAAAATAGTCACAACAGTATAATTGCATCAACAAATTCACAAAATTTTAGATATAATAGCAAATCCATTATTTATTAAAATTCTAGAAAGCATAAAAATAAATGGAACCTTTCTCAAAACAATAGATAGTGTTTATCTCACACTGAAAAGAAGTATTACATGTAATGGTGATAACCTAAAAAGTAAACATTTCAAATGATGTAGAAATCTTCTGAATATGTAGAGGGGCGAAAAAGCTAGGATGACAGAGTAGGGGAGGGACTTTTAGAGGAGTGTGTGAACTGGGATTTTGGAGAGTTGGGGAGAATATGGGGAGGTGGTTAAAGTTATATATGAATTGAGATTCGGGGAGTGGCGAAGTGAAGGGGAGATACTCTTGGAAGGATGGATGAAGTCGGGGTTATGAGGGTAGGAGGAGTTTTTTTTATATAGCAACTTTTATATTTAGTTTGTTTATTTGGAAAATATTGCCTTCATTGCCTTATAGAAACCCAACATGCTTATAAATATTTGCATATTTTTCATAAATATTCTGTGTCAATAGACTTATTCCTTTTTCTGTTATTTTACAACTGATAAAAAATTTAAGAATTCCAGAAGATTTTGATCACATGAAGAATCCAATGTCACTTTTAAATTCCTGGAGTGTATGTTAATATTGGCCTTCCAACATTATTAAATATCTTACACTTGCAAGTGTATTTTAAGAATTTGAATACACTTCAGTAAAGCATAACACCTCCCCCCAAGGACGTGTACCAAAAAAAACAAAGCTTTTCTGTGAGTGATATCTAGACATACCCTGTAGATACACCTAACCACGTGGACACACCTAACCAAAGTTAGTAAATCAGTAATACCCGACCCCCAACACACACATACAATGCACTTCTGCTTTTCAATATTTATTATTCTGAATGACCAAATTCAGCATACAATGAGATCAATATCTACTAAAATTGAGCTTGCAAAGAGATAACGTGAAAATATGGAATACAGTTTAACTAAAAGTCTTTCACTCCTAAAACTGCCTCTCCTTAAAATAATATATTTTTGCAAAATACTTCAGAACAAAATACTCAAAGATGGTTTTTTTTTTAAATTTTGGATGATTACAACAAGATAAGAAAAATTTTGCCCAGATAAATTTCCAATGCAATGTTTTATATTTACACAAGCACAGTTAAGAAAAAAACTCCAGTTTTCGATTTTGCTCACACATTCAGGAAATGCAAGGCACTTTTTTTTTTTTTCAAATGTACGGACATACACACTTCAAAAATAATTGATTATATTAAATTCTAGGGGCTTCCTCCCTGTCCTAAAACCACTTTTCTTTCATATCATTTGAATCTCTAGAGAATAATAAATCATTCAGTTACTGGAATTTCTTTAACTGTTGAACACATACAGAGATACAGAGAAAAGAAACAGAAAAGATGTCATTGCTAAATTATTGGTGAGTTCAGTTCCCCTGCAGTTATGAAGGTTCTACTGATCTGAGATGGATACAAAATAGACAGACAAAAAAGTCAGAGGCACAAAGTGAGAAAAGGAAACACACAAATGTCAAGTACATGATAGCTTGAAAGTCTGACTAAAGTTTTGGAGACAGAATCTTATAGAACATAAATCCATGGAAATATCTTATGCATAATTAAAGGGACAATTTATTCCATAACATTTAATGGAGTAATAAAAAAAATCAATTTTAAAAGATTGTGGGGTCTTGTTGGTACAAAGCAAAGAGGTCTATTCTAGTCAAAGGAAACAAGCAGAGCAACATAACCAGAATAAAAGTTTTTATTTTTATTTCTTTTATATATCACATAGGTTTTATTTTGAATATAAGGGCAATAACAGTGTAGAATAATTGTTTTTCCCAAATAATACATGTTATATTTTTTCCATTTACATGTAAAGATAGTTTTCAACATTCATTTTTGTAAGATTTTGAGCTCCAATATTTCTTCCTCCATCCCCTACCCCACTCCAAGACAGCATACAGTCTCATATAGGTTATTCATGTACAATCATACTGAACATATTTCCACATTAGTCATACATTAAAAGAAGAATCAAAAGAAAGGGAAAAACTGCGAGATAGAAAAGAGAAACCAAAAAAAGAGGAAAAATAGAATGCTTCGATCTCTTTTCTTACTCCATGCTTCTTTCTCTGGATGTGGATAGCATTTTCCATCAAAAGAGTCCTTTGGAAATATCTTACATCTTTGAATTGCTCAGAAGAGTTAAGTCTATGAAACGTAATCATCATACAACATTGCTGTTACTGTGTACAATGCTCTCCTGGTTCTGCTCAGTTCACTTTGCATCAGTTCTGGTAAGTCTTTCCAAGTTGTTCTGATATCCCCTTGCCCATTATTTCTTATAGCACAATAGTATCCCATTACATTTGTATACCACAACTTGTTCAGCCGTTTCCCAATTGACAGGCATCTCCTCAATCTCCAATTCTTGGCCACCACAATATAAGTATTTTTGAACATATGAGTCCTTTTTCTTTTTAAAAAAAAAAAATGATCTCTTTGAGATACAGACCTAGAAGTGGCATTGCTGGATAAAAGTGTATATTCACAGTATTATAGTCTTTTGAGCATCCTTCCAAACTGCCCTCCAGAATGCTTAGAATGTCTTCCCAACTTCACCAACAATGCTTCTGTCGCTTTAGTTTTCCTGCTTTCCTACATCTTCTCCAACATTCATGATTTTCCTTTTTTCATCATATTAGCCAATTTGATAGGTGTGATTTGGTTCCTCAAAGTTGTTTTAATTTGCATTTCTCTTCGTAGTGTTAGAGCATTTTTATATGACTATATAGAGATAGCTTCAATTTCTTCGTCTGAAAACTGACTGTTCATATCCTTTGATCAATTATCAAATGGGAAGTGACTTCTATTCTTGCAAATTTGACTCAGTTCTCTGTCTTTTATAAATTAGGCCTTTATCAGAAACAGTAGTTGTAAACATTCTTTCCCAGTTTTCAGCTTCTTTCCCAATTTTCATCGCATTGGTTTTCTTTGTGCAAAAACTCTAATGTAACATAATCAAAATTGACGATTTTGTATTTCAGAAAATTCTCCATCTCTTGTTTGGAGAAAAATTCTTCCTTTCTCCATAGGTCTAATGGGTGATCTATTTCTTGCTCTCTCAGTTTCCTTATGTTTTCATCCTTTATATCTACATGCTATACCGATTTTTACCTTATCTTGACATATAGTATGATTCCCATATTCCTTGGAACATTCATTTTTTCAGATGAATTTTGTTATTATTTTTTAGCTCTAAAATATTTTTTGTTAGCTGATTGATATGGTACTGAATAAATAAAATAATTTCGGTAGAATTCTCAGTTTTATTATATTACCTCAGCTTGATCATGAGTAAATAATACTTTCCAAATTGTTTAGATCTGACTTTATTTGGGTGAAAAATTATTTTGTAATTCTGTTCTTAACTGTGTTCACCAGCAGGAAGAGTTTGTCTTGGGAGATAGACTTCAAAATATTTTTTGGTGTCTACAATTACTTTAAACAGAATTTCTCTGTCTCTTGCTGTTGGGTATTGTTAGTGATATATAGGAATGCCAATGATTTATATGGGTTTATTTTATATCCTGCAACTTTGCTAACATTGTTAATTATTTCAAGTAGGTTTTAGTTGATGCTCTAGGTTTCTATAAGTATACGACCATAGTATCTGCATCAAATGCTAACTTTGCTTCTTTGTGCACTCTAATTCCTTCAATTTTATTTTCATCCTTATTCCTTAAACTAACATTTCTAGTACTTTATTGAATGATAGTGGTGATAATAGTAATCCTTGCTTAATCCTTCATCTTACTGGGAATACTTGTCTCTCTTACATATAATGCTTGCTGCTGGTTTTAGATAGATGCCATGAGCAAACCTGAAATAAATAAATAGACGTAAAAATCACGGAGGAAAGGCAAGTCCAAGTCTTAGAAAGATGTGGAATCCACAATTAGAAATTATCTGTAGCACATTAAGAAAATTCAAAACAATCTTTCTTACCTCGTATCTAATACCAGCAAAAGGAATGGGGGACATAAGTGGACACAATTTTGTCTTAAAAAGTAAACTTATATTGCTATGTCTTACTTTATAATTTCTCTCAGTGTCGCTTTCCTTCTAGCTCTCATAGAACCATCAAACATAACAAATAATACAATTTTCTATTTACTTGTTTTTGGTTTTCAACATTCACTTCAACAACTTTTAAATTTTCTCCTCCTCCAATTGCCTTCCGTCGCTAAAATGGCATGCAGTCTTATATGGCTTCTACACATACTTTCCTATCAAACACATTTGCACATTAGTCATGTTTCGAAGAACATTTATAATGAATGGGAGAGACCATGAGAAGTAAAAACAAATATGTGTTTTGCTCTGCATTCTCATTCTATAGTTCTTTCTCTGGATGTGGATCTCATTTTCCATCATGATTCCTTTCGAATTTTTTATGTCTTTTCATTGCTAGGAATGGCTAAGTCTATCAAAATCAGTCATCATAACACTGTGGCTGTTACTGTGTACAATGTTGTTTTTCCGTTCACTTCAAATCTATACCAGTATTCTTGGGTGTTTATGCATGAATTCCCATGTTTGTTTTTATTCATGAGTACATAAGCCATGGTAAGGAGAAAATTTAAACAAAGCAAGAAATAATAGAAGAATACTGCACAGAGCTTCTGAACCAAGGAAATGCTGACAATTTAAAACATTCATGTATCACCTTTAGAAAGAAAAGAAAAAACCAAGAGACAATTACAACAAAACTTTTGCTGTTCATTTAAACCCTCCTGGGAAATTTGTTTCATTGCTTACAGTTGTCTTCTTATTTATTTCTTGCTTTTTGAAGTTCAACTTTACAAATTCATCCACTATTTTATTTTTCCCCAATTACATGTAAAAATAATTGTTGCAATCGTTTTAAAAACTTTGAGTTCCAAACTCTCTTCCTTTCTCAGTTCTCACCTCCCTTCATTAAGAAGGCAAACCGTTTGATGTACGTTATACATGACTAGTCATGCAAAACATTTCCATAACTATAATGATCTGAAAGGATAAAGAAAGAGATAAAAAAAACTGTCAAGAAAAAGTAAAGAAAGTGAAAAAAGGCAAGATTCAATACGCTTTCAGACACCATCACTTCCTCCCTGGGGATGGAGAGTATATTTCGTTATCAGTCTCCGAGGGCTGTCTTAGATAATTTCATTCCTGAGAATAGCTAAATCATTCATAGCTGATCATTTTGAAATATTATTCTTACTGTGTACATAGTTCATTTCACTTTGCATTAGCTCGTGTAAGTCTTTCCATGTTATTTTTTTTTTGAGATTATCTTGCTCATCATTCCTTTAGCACAATACTAATCCTTTATAAGTTCGTCAGTTCCCCAATTGATGGGCATCCCCTCAATTTCCTGTTCTTTGCCCCAGGAAAGAGCTGCTGCAAATAGTTTTGCACATATGCTTATTTTTTTCTTTGTGTTCATATATATACACATATATATGTATATATGAATACACACACACATATATATATGCATATATATCTTTTGGTAATACAGACTCAGTAGTGGCATTGCTAGGTCAAAGAGTATACTTGACTTTTTAACCCTTGGGAGATAATTCCCAATACTCTATAGAATGGTTTAAAACTCTAAAAACAGTGTTTCACTTTGCCCACATCCTCTCCACCATTTGTGATTTTGCTTTTCTATTCTATTGATCAACCTCATAGGTATGACATAGAACTCACAATTGTTATAATTTGCATTTACCTAATCAATAGTAAGTTAAATCATTTTTTCATATGAGTATAGGTAGCTTTGAGTACTTTGGGAAATGACTCTCATTTTAATAAATTTGACTCAGTTCTCTATATATTTGAGAAATGAAGTCTTGTCAGAGAAACTTTGTTAATTTTTTTCACAGTTACCATTGCTAAGTCTTTCCCCCTTTATTGAATCCCTGCCATTCATTGTCTTTTCTTTCTCCTTTCTCCCTGTCTGTCCTCAGATATGCTTAACTTCTGACTGTCTTCTCGCCCATTCTGCCCTCCCTTCTCTTAAACCCTTCCTCTCATACTTTCCTGTTGGGCTAGGGAGATTTGTATACCAAATTGAATATGTATTTTATTCGCTCTTTGAGTCAGTTCTGATGGAAGTAAGGTTCACTCATGTCTCTCCATTTGCCCAATCCTCTCATCGATTGTAGCTCTTTTCAACCTCATTTATGTCAGATAACTTACTCCATTCTATCTCTCCCTTTTCCTTTCTCCCAGTACATGCCTCTCTTAACCTAAATTTTATTGTTTTAGTTATCATCCCTTTATGTTCAGCTCACACCTGCACCTTCTTTCTAAATATGCTCCTAACTACCCTAAGTCATAACGTTGTTATGAATTAGAAGCATGATCATTGCATGGAGGAATGTACACATTTAAATCTTATTAAATCCCTTATGATTTCTGCTTCCTGTTCACCGTTTTATATTTCTCCCAAGTCTTGTAACTGGAAGTAAATTTTCTATTCACCTCTGGTCTTATAAGGAATGCTTGAAAGCCCTCGATTTTATTGAATATTCCCCTAAAAAGATTATATTTAAATATTCTGGGTAGGTGATTCTTGTTTGTAATCTATAAGGTCTGTAGTTTCTCCACGTAGGGAATTCTGAATCTCTTCTCCTTCCCCCACACAGTTATGTAAACCAAAGGAACCAAAACCAAGGAGATATAGATTGAATATAGGGGTCGCAATTTGATTAGCTTGATTACTTATATTGGGGCAGTATGACGAATACCTGCTAAGAGTTTCAATCTGGGATAGCAGCCAGATGAGTTGGTGAATTCTCACAAAACAAAACAAAACAAAAAGAAACAAACCAAAACCAAATCTTCTTACTGATTCTAAAAAAACAAAAACAAAAACAGGCAACTGGAGGAGGACCTAGAGAGTGCGTCACTACTGACTGCTGGTTGTTGGGGTTCTTTTGCTTAGATGTGAGCTGGTTTCTAAATTTGGGCTTTAACCCAATGTTATGAGATCAAAGTCTAAATATAAGAATTCATACTGGCCCAAATGATCCTAAAGAGGTTCACATATTCTTCTTATGGCTTTAACATTACTCATCTGGATTATGACTTTGTATTTCTGTATCTAACCTATGATATTTAATTGGTAACTCTCTGAGGTTCCACCTTTCAGGAAGTTTAAGTTAATGGCTTTTCATTTTATTCAAGTATTATGGCTTTTCCTCATTTGGGATCCCAAATACCCTTACCTCCTTTGCCCTCTGGATTATCATATTCCAAGTCTTGTGGTGCTTTAATGTGGAAGCTGATAAACAACTAATGAGCCCAAAGCACTTGACACAGTCAGTTCAACGTGAAGTAAAACTAAAGACAAAAATCACAGAATGAACCCTTCATCTATAAATATGAGGCACACTTTCACACAAATACGCACAGTCAATGGGAAGAGTGGGAATATGCAAAGTATGCTAGTGGAAAGATACATATCAGCAATGCATGTGGCCATGACAATTCAAATTTGTGCCACTTCAAGACCCTGATTCTCTTTTTCTTGTTATGGAATTTCCATGTTGCTTTAAAAAAATATCATTTCTAATTCTAGCATCATTGCACTGCATAAATATATATATATATATATGTATATATATATATATGCTTATTCAAATAGATAAATTAAGATTTATGTATATATTTATGCATACATATATAATTTTTTTTTCATTTTGTTTCTGAATGAGACTGTCCTCCTTTAAAATAGTTACTACATTTTGCTTTCCTTTATATCCCATTACTTAGCATAGCAATGTACCTGGCACAAAGTAAGTACTGAATAAATGAATACTTGTAGCTGATTAGACTGTCTCTTCCTTTCTGATTGAGACTCTCCCATATTGATGAAATGTGTTCTATTCATGATTTCCATTTTTATGTATGTAAGGAGTAAATTTGCTGGCATTTTAACATATTAAGCACAGAAGTATCCATTTGAAGTATAACAAAGTATTGTCTATTGTTGCTAGTTAAATTGTAAATTAAGGCACATTCCTCTAAGTAAGATAACACTCCATTATTAGGTCTAGTAATCTGAGAATAAGATGGGTGAGTGACTGCCTCATTCTCCAGTCAGAGACCCCAAGCAAAAGGCAGCACGCCTTTCAAAGATTTTGAAGACCACAGAACAAAGAATTAAACAAGATAAGTGACATTAAGGACGTGAGGTTAACTAGAGTGCTTATACATCTGCAGCAGGGGGAACAACATGATTATTGAGAAGTTGGGAATGGAGCCTAAGAGCATTAGCATTTGTGACTAAGAAGTGGTTATAAATTGAATCTTGCAAGTGATGAAATAAATGGCTTAGACTTCTTGGGAAAGCAAACCAGATATTTTTGAGGGATAGTTTGGTGGTGTACAGTTATTAGGCCCAATTCCCTTATGGAAAGCCATATTTCCTCAAGGTTTGTAAAATCGCTGAGACAGAAATAGAGTAGTGGTTAACAAGAGAAAGAAATTTCAAAACTTCACGCATTGTAGTCAGCTGAATTCTGAATTAAGTTCAGAGACCTAAAACCAAAACTAAGTAGTCAGTTACAGACAATATCAATTAATTGTAAGAAAAAGATACAGGATTTTAATTTTTTTGTTTTAATGTTCTCAGTATTATATGCATATAGCAATGTTATGCTGCAATATAATTAAATTTGGGGGATAGTTCCCAATCATTTATAGGCCTATGTGACCACCTGGGTGACATGGAAGCCTGAGTCACATGAGACTGAGTCACATGAAGCCTGTAGTGGAACTAACTTACTGAACAGATAGAATAGGAGGAGGCAGAGCTAAAGTAATCTTGAGAGGAAATTGGTCAGAGTCCAGTCAGAGTCCAGGATGCAAGAAGTTGGCTACCATGAATGAAAGAGTTTGTTTGTGATTTTGTTTAATGGAGCTGGTTTGTGGGAAGCCTAGCAGGGAAAAAACTTGGGGAAGGTGTTATTCTCTGCATTGTTATTGTGTGCAGATTTTTGTTACTATGATGGATTTGGCTTTCTGGTGTCTGAATAAATACTTTGATTCTGTCTTCCATGTGGAGAGTTTGTTGAACTTCACGATTCAGAATTGTGCCAGGATATTCATGGTTCCTGTAGGGGTGGTGAATATCATATTGGGCTACACACATGCATTATGCCCAGATTAAACATGCCTTTACATAGGATCAAAGAGTGTCCCTTCACAAATTGTCAGCAAGTGTAAAGAAATGTTTATATCTTTAACTGATGTAAGGAATTTCATTACAAAATTTGACAGGTTTTTTGGGCCTTGAAGTATGACAGTAATTGGCCCTACATGAGAAGCATTTAGTGACTGACTGAACTACACAGTTCCAAAATTATTTTTTAAATGTATTGATTTATTTTTAGTTTTCAACATTCATTTTCATAAGATTTTGAGTTCCAAATTTTCTCCTCGTCTCTCCCCTTCCCCCACCACAAGACACCATATATTTTGATTACCGCTTGCCTCAATCTGCCCTCCCTTTTATCAAACCCCTCCCTTCCCTTATCCCCATCTCCTCCACCTTCTAGTAGAGCAAGATAGATTTCTATACCCAATTACCTGTATTTCTTATTTCTCAGTTGCATGCAAAAACACTTCTCAAAATTCATTCCTAAAACTTTGAATTCCAACTATTTTCTCTTCCTCCCTCCTATCCCAACTGAGAAGGCAAGCAATTCAATATAGGCCATACATGAGTAGTCATGTAAAACCTTCCTTAATAGTTATGTTGTGAAAGACAAACTATATTTCCCTCCAAGGAGCCTTTCCCCATTTATTCTATTTTGTCTTTTGATTTTGTCTCTCCCCAAAAGTGTTTATTTCTAATTACTCTCTCCTCTTATTTGCCCTCCCTTCTATGATCCCACACACACTTATTCCCTTCTCCCCAGCTTTCCTGTAGTGTAAGAGAGATTTTCACATGAAATTGAGTGTGCATGTTTTTCCCTTCTTAAGAGAAATGTGATGAGAGTAAGCTTCCCTTTTTGCTCTCTCACCTCCTCCCACTTTCCCTCCATTGAGAAAAATTTTTCTTGCGTATGAGACAAAATTTACCACATTCAATTTCTCCCTTTCTCTTCCCAATGTATTCCTCTCTTACCCCTTAATTATATTTTTAGATATCATCTCTTTCTATTCAACTTACCCTGTGCCTCTGTCTCTATGTATATGTATATAATCCCTCCAACTACCCAAATACTGAGAAAAGTTTCAAGAATTTCCATGTAGGAATGTAAGCAGTTCAACTTTAGTAAGTCCTTTATGATTTCTCTTTCCTGTTTCCCTTTTTGTGTTTCTCTTGATTCTTGTATTTTCAAGTGCAATTTTCTGTGCAACTTTAGTCTTTTGATCAAGAATGCTTGAAAGTTCCTTATTTCATTGAATGATCATATTTTCCCCTGTTGTATTATACTCACTTTTGCTAAATAGGAGATTCTTATTTTTAATCCAAGTTCATTATACTTCTGGAATATAATATTCCAAGACCTCAGATGCATTAATGTAGAATCCGCTAGATCTTGTGTTATTCTGATTATATTTCCTCAATAATCAAATTGTTTTTTTCTGGCTGCTTGCAATGTATTTTCTCCTTGGCCTGGGAACTCTGGAATTTGGCTACAGTATTCCTAGGAAATTTCCTTTGCGGGTCTCCTTCAGGAGGTGATCTGAAGATTCTTCCAACATTGTTTTTAACCTCTGGTTCTAGAATATCATGGCAGTTTTCCTTGACAATTTCATGAAAGATGATGTCTAGGCTCTTTTTTTTGATCATGGCTTTCAAGTAGTCCAGTAATTTTAAAATTGTCTCTCCTGGATCTATTTTCCAGGTCACTTTTCCAATGAGATATTTAACATTGTTTACTATTTCTTCATTCCTTTGGTTTTTGTTTGCTAATTTCTTGGTTTCTCAAAAAGTCTTTAATTTCCATCTGCTCCAATCTAATTTTTAAAGAACTATTTTCTTCAGTGAACTTGTGAACCTCCTTTTCCTTTTGGTTAATTCTTCTTTTACAGCATTTTTCTCCTCACAGGTTTTTTGCATCTCTTTTGCCATTTTAGTTACTCTATTTTTAAAGGTGTTACTTTCTTCAGCACTTTTTGGGTCTCCTTTAGCAACCTGTTGACTCAGTTTTCATGATTTTCTTGCATTCCTGCATTTCTCTTCCCAATTTTTCCTCCACCTGTCTTATTTGATTTTCAAATTTTATTTTGGCTTTTTTCATGCCCTAAGACCACTGCATATTTTGAGCAGGTTTGTATGTAGAATCCTTGACTTTGATGTCTTCCTCTGATGTTATGCATTATTCTTCCTCATCTGAAAGAATGGAAGAAAATATCTGTTCTCCAGGAAAGTAACCTTCTTTTATCTTACTGTTTTTCTCTTTTTTAGACACTTTTCTTTTAGTTGATTTTGAGTCCTTTGTCAAGTGGAGGTTATACTCTAGAGACCTGTAAGTTCTGAGTTGCTCCAAGATGACACAATCAAGGGAGAGGAGTTTAGTTCTTGTCTGGCCTGTGCTCTGGTCTGGAAGCAACCATAAGTTTTTCTGTTCAGAGCAGAATTCCATCTTTAGAGACTCCATCAGACAGTGCTCCTTCTCATCCAGGGCCACCTCTCAGAGCTGACATCTAGATCAGTAGCTCAATTCCCCCAGGGTCTTTAGCCAAAGGCTCCAAAAAAAAGACTCTGCTGCTTCCACTTCCTGGTACACGGTATAGGGAGGACCCTGCTTCGTTGTCACTCAGGTGAAAGAGTTATCTCACTGACATTGAAGGCTGTATTTGGAGTTCGTGTGTTGAGAAATCTGGGAACTGCAGCTGTTGCCTGTGATTCCGTGCCCTGAATACTGCTCTGATCCTGGTCATGCTGCACAGGAAGGCCAAGGCTGGGTTGAACTCTGTGGGCTGTGCTCTACTCCAAGCCTTGTGCAAGAGACTTTTCCTGTCAGCATTCCACGTTGTCTTGGACTGGAAATGTTTTTCACGTTGTAGTTTTGTGATTTCCATTGCTATAGGATTTGTTAAAAGACATTTTTACAGCTATTTTATGAGCTCTGGGTGTAGAGCTAGGACAGATCTCTTCTTCTGCTCTGCCATCTTTGGTCTGCCTCTCATCTTAAAACTTACCCTCTCCATAACACTGGTTTGAAGAACCAATAATGTTCATGTTGACAAAGTCCTTTATAAATTTAATTATTATCCTTCAGTTGTCCTTGGTGATATTTTTGTCCTTATTGAGTAGGCTGACCAAATTGCTGAAAGGTTCATGTCAAGAAGCTCTGCTTTACTCCATTTTGACTAGAAAAGTGCAACTACATTGTACTTTGTCCAGTTCTTGTGCAAGTACGCTGTCCTGAAAGTGACCTGTAATATTGAAGAATTTCTCTGGGCAACTAAATTTTGTCACAGACTCTCATGTCTCACCTTGGTCAAAGGCCTTGATCTGAATGAAATAAGAAATATGTACAGATTTCTGTTCTGCTCCTGTCATTGCTTCTGGTTTTGTCTGACAGCAAGCACTATATGGTCTATATATCATTTCTCAGGCCTTTTTGAAGGCACACTGAATCTTGGGTAGATGACCGGGCTCCAGGTAAAGGATCAGTCTATTACGGGTGTCCTTGGCAAGAATCTTGTAAGCAGGGACTAAGAGAGAGACTTCATCTTCCTCCATAATTGTCACAGGACAATTCATTTTCTTTACCTTTATGAAAATGGACATGGAGGAGTATTTGAACTTCTGGAGGGTAGCCTCCTCTTTCCATATAATCCAGAAGATTTCTTTCAGTGGTTTCCTGCCTTGTAAATCTCTGCTGAAATGGAATCAGTATTAGGCACTTTGTCACAGGAGAGGAGCCTAATGGCATTCAATAAATTTTCTTCAGTTGGAAATTCAGCTAGAAGAGAGATTGACTTCAATCTGAAGGATATGATCAATGGCTTCAGCAGTGATGAACGTCTGTTGAGAATGCTATGGAAAGATTCAACTTACCTCTCCAGGAGCATGCCCTTACCCTAATCAATGTGACTCTATTAATGCTTAGTATTTGAGATGCCCCATAGGTTTTTCCCCATACATAGTCTTCAGAGAATCATAAAAGCTACTTGGATTGTTACTCAGTGTAAAACTGAATTTCATCTGTGTTCCTGCTGTGCCATGAATTTTACTTCTCTCTAAGCTTTGTTTTCATTTCACTTTTGGTGGAGTTAAATGCCACGTTCTTGAGAAAGGATGAACTCCTGCTGGTAAGCCCTATGGAATTCTCATTTTTCATTTAGCACCTTCTGAATTTTTCCTTCATTTTCATCAAACAGGTTTGCTTTTTGAAAATGTTCTGGCCCAAATGAGTTAATGCAATTATGTACACCAAATCTCTCAAAGCTGTTCACTTCTTTTCTCTTCCCCTGTTGTCAACTGTATGTTGGCTCAGTTTGTCTATGAATGGAGAAGTGTTGCATTCTGTTGATATTAAGGCTTCCATTAGTCATCTTGTTTTGGGCTCCCACTCTTGTTACCGCAAGTGTTTAGTTTGGAGAGGATAATCATAGACTTCTTCCGTCACATTGTGCCACACATCACTTTTGTCACTCTCATTCTTTGCAACAGAGAATAGTTTATTAAATGACAATGTTTGCTCTGAGGATGCATCCACAAAATGTTGTTGCAGTTAGATAAATGGAAAACGGTACTGGTGATGAGAAGGCTATGAAATGCTGAAGTCTTCAGTTGTAAGTGCCTGTTGTTGTTTCTTCTCTATTCTCTCCAATGGCTCTATGTCACGCCTGATAGGAAGCTTGGCACAGATTTATCCTCTTGTCCTCTTTTGGCACATTGATGATGGGGATGTTCAGTTATTCATAAAATTCTTCTTTGGCTTGACCAGTGCTGTTATGGTGGGAGCATGCACAGTGGTGATGATGGCAGGGAACTTTTCTTCAAATGACAATCATCTTGTCATCAACCTGTTTTTGACTCATTTTTGGAGGTGAATAAATGTTTAGACTAGGTTAGATTTGATTGAAAAACCTGTATCAGCTTCATAACACTCGTTGTTACAGTGACCTCTCCAGAAAAATACAGCTCCAAATTTGGAAAGTGTTGTTTTGTTTTGTTTTTTTTTTTTTTTATCATTTATCATATCAAGCTTTCTCTCGCTCAAGGCTGCTATTTCTACACGATATTTGCTGACTTCTTTCACAACAGAAGACTTTTGAAGTCTGTTGAATATCTTCTTGTTCATACCAGGGCAAACATTCATGTGATTCATCTTGGCAAAAGTTTTTGTTTTTTTTCTGTTTTTGTTTTGACTGGAAGGTAGGATCCTTACATACTTTAGTAAGCAGACCAGGATTAGGTTAGTTGAAGCAGACAATTTTTAGGGTACCTGTTTTAGCCTCTTTCTCATTCCAGTAGATGAGAAGTGAATTTCTTAAAAAAACAAAACAAAAATTCGGAGCTAAGATGGCGGAGTAGAAAGCCACACATACACATAGCTCCGAACCCACAACCCACAGAACCACTAGAGGGGACCAACTCACCGTGAATTCTGTACCCAGAGGCCATGGAATATTGGAGCAAGGGAGATTTCTGTTCCAGAGAGACCTGCAAACCTCTCGCGGGGGGTCCTTCGAGCTGCTGACTGGGCGCCGGGACTGGGAGCTGAGTGCAGCCCTGCAGCAGCCGCCACACCATGAGGAAAAGAGCCGAGCAGGCTACGGAGACGGGATCTCCAGCGGTCACGCGGGTCCCTCCATCCACAGAGGGACCTGAAAACCTCTCGGAAAACGTTCGTCGGGCTGCAGACGCGGAGCCCAGCCCAGACCTGCGGCGGCCTCGGCTCCGAGAGGTACAGATCCGAGCAGGCTTCAGGAACGGGATCTCCAGCGGCAGCACAAGCCCCTCCACGCACAGGTGACGGGGGTCGGTGAGAGAGTCTCTTTGGCGGGTCGAGAGGGAAGTGGGGTGCCCCCATGGCTCGGGCCCCCCCCGGAGATAGAAGCTGAGAGGCGGTTGCAGACAGGGGCTCCCCAAATGGGCGGCAGCCTGGATCCATTGTGAAAGGTCTGTACATAAACCCCCTGAGGGAACTGAGCCTGAGAGGCGGCCCTGCCCTGACCTGACCATCTGAACTTAATTCTCACACTGAATAGCAGCCCTGTCCCCGCCAAAAGCCCTAAGGCTGGAAGCACCATTTGAATCCCAGTCCCCAAACGCTGGCTGGGAGGAACAGGAGGCGAGGTGGGTGTGAGGAGAATATTCAGAGGTCAAGTCACTGGCTGGGGAGAAATCCCAGAAGAGGGAAAAGAAATAAAATTATTGATGGCTACTTTCTTGGAGAACAGACATTTCCTCCCTTCCTTTCTGATGAGGAAGAACAATGCTTACCATCAGACAAAGACACAGAAATCAAGGATTTTGTGTCCCAGCCCACCCAATGGGCTCAGGCCATGGAAGAGCTCAAAAATAATTTTGAAAATCAAGTTAGAGAGGTGGAGGAAAAACTGGGAAGAGAAATGAGAGGGATGAAAGAAAAGCATGAAAAGCAGAGCAGCTCCCTGGTAAAGGAGAACCAAAAAAATGTTGAGGAAATTAACACCTTGAAAACTAGCCTAACTCAATTGGCAAAAGAGGTTCAAAAAGCCAATGAGGAGAAGAATGCTTTCAAAAGCAGAATTAGCCAAATGGAAAAGGAGATTCAAAAGCTCACTGAAGAAAATAGTTCTTTCAAAACTAGAATGGCACAGATGGACGCTAAAGACTTTTTGAGAAAGACAGATATCACAGAACATAGCGATAAGATTCGAAAAATGGAAGATAATGTGAAATATCTTATTGGAAAAACAACTGACCTGGAAAATAGATTCAGGAGAGACAATGTAAAAATTCTGGGACTACCTGAAAACCATGATCAAAAGAAGAGGCTAGACATCATCTTCCACGAAATTATCAAGGAAAACTGCCCTGAGATTCTAGAACCAGAGGGCAAAATAAATATTCAAGGAATCCACAGAACACTGCATGAAAGAGATCCAAAAAGAGAAACTCCTAGGAACATTGTGGTCAAATTCCAGAATTCCCAGGTGAAAGAGAAAATATTGCATGCAGCTAGAAAGAAACAATCCAAGTATTGTGGAAACACAATCAGGATAACACAAGATCTAGCACCCTCTACCTTAAGGGATCGAAGGGAATGGAATAGGATATTCCAGAAATCAAAGGAACTAGGACTAAAACCAAGAATCACCTACCCAGCAAAACTGAATATAATACTTCAGGAGAAAAAATGGTCTTTCAATGAAATGGAGGATTTTCAGGTTTTCTTGATGAAAAGACCAGAGCTGAAAAGAAAATTTGACTTTCAAACACAAGAATGAAGAGAACCATGAAAAGGTGAACAGCAAAGAGAAGTCATAAGGGACTTACTAAAGTTGAACTGTTTACATTCCTACATGGAAAGACAATATTTGTAACTCTTGAAACATTTCAGTATCTGAGTACTGGGTGGGAGTACACACACACACACATGCACACACGCACACATACATAGAAACAGAGTGCACAGGGTGAATTGAAGAGGATGGGATCATATCTTTAAAAAAATGAAATCAAGGAGTGAGAGAGAAATATTGGGAGGAGAAAGGGAGAAATTGAATGGGGCAAATTATCTCTCATAAAAGACGCAAGCAAAGACTTATTAGTGGAGGGATAAAGAGGGGAGGCGAGAGAAAATCATGAGGTCTACTCTCATCACATTCCACTAAAGGAAAGAACAAAATGCACACTCATTTTGATAGGAAAACCCATCTCACAATACAGGAGAGTGGGTTACAAGGGCACAAGCAGGGTGGGGGGGAGGATAGAGGGGAGGGCATGGGGAGGAGAATGCAATCCGAGGTCGACACTCATGGGGAGGGAAAGGATCATAAGAGAATAGAAGTAATGGGGGACAGGACAGGATGGAGGGAAATATAGTTAGTCCTATACAACATAACTAGTATGGAAATCATTTGCAAAACTACACAGATTTGGCCTATATTGAATTGCTTGTCCTCCAAAGGGAAGGGGTGGAGAGGGAGGGAGCTAAAGAAGTTGGAACGCAAAGTGTTAGGATCAACTGTAATGTTCTTACCACTAGGAAATAAGAAATACAGGTTAAGGGGTAAAGAAAGCTATCTGGCCCTACAGGACAAAAGAGAAGACGGAGACAAGGGCAGAGAGGGAGGATAGAAGAGAGAGCAGATTGGTCACAGGGGCAATTAGAATGCTTGAGTTTGGGGGGGTGGAGGGGAGAAAAGGGGAGAAAATTTGTAACCCAAAATTGTGTGAAAATAAATGTTAAAAATTAAATAAAAAATAATTGAAAAAAAAACAAAAAAACAAAAAACAAAACAAAACAAAACAAAACAAAACAAAAGAAAACCTTGTGTAGACACCTAGGGGCCTTCTGAATCCCACTGCTGCTTCAGTTCAGTGAGAAGTAAACTCTATAGTCAGTGTTCACTTTGATGATTACTATTCCCTGTATCTATCACCACTTACCTATCACCACTGGATTTTGAGGCAGGCAAAAATGGTATGGTTGTTGTCTTTTGACTTATGCACAAACTGGATTAAAGTGAGGTACAGTTGCAAGAACTCATCATCCTCACTCTGCTTTTCAGTCATCGAATTCCAATGGCAAGCCCAAAGTCAAGATGACTGGTGATGTCTGACAATTTAGTTGATGACCTTAGCACCCTCACTGTCTACATAAGCTCTGAGTGCTGTACAGCACTTGCTTTCATTGCCTTCATGGTCTCTTGGAGCAAACTGTTCACATCTGCCCCTTTGACTAGGGACAGTCTTCTGCTTGGGGTAGACACCTTCTCCCCAAAGGAAAAGAAAAAAAGTGAAATATGATATGCTTTGATCTGCATTTAGACTCCATTATTTCTTTGTCTGGTGGCTATTCAGCACTTTTTTTCCATCTTGAATCCTTGGGAATTGTTTTGGATTATTGAATTGTTAAGAATACCTAAGTTATACGCAATTGTTCATCATTTGTTATTCATATTGTCTTATACAATGTTCTCCTGGTTCTTTTCACTTCATTTCCCACCAATTCACTTACGTATTTTCAGGTTTATTCAGAAACAATTCTACTGATCATTTCTTAGAGGTATGCAATAGTATCTCAGTATAATCATATACCATATATTCTTCAGTTATTGCCTAATTGAGAGAATATTCTGAATTTCATATTCTTTGGCACCACAAAAATACCTGCTATAAATATTTTTGTACATATAAGTATTTTTCCAAATTTAAAAAAAAAATCTGTTTGGGACACAGATCGAGAAGCACATCAAAGGTTATGCATAATTTTATAGCTGTTGGGGACTAGTTCCAAATTATTCTCCAAAGTATTTGGATTACTACACAGTTTCACCAACAGTACATTCATGTCTCAAGTTTCCCACATTCCTTCAGTATTTGTCATTTTTATTCTTTTGTCATATTTACTAATCTGATAAGTGTGATGTTGTACCTCAGTTATTTTAAATTTTTTCCTCATTAATAGCTGCTTTGAATATTTTTTCTTTTGACTGTAGATTGTTTTGATTTCTTCATCTGAAAATTGCCCATTCGTATCTTCTGACCGTTTATCAACTGAGTAGTAATTTGTATACTCATAAATTTGAATCTGTTCTCTTAAATTTGAGAAATGAGGCCTTTATCAGTGACACTTAATATAAAAATATTCTAACTGCTCTCTGTTCTCCCTCTGACCTTGCTGTATTGGTTTCCGTGGCATATAAGTTTAAGTTAACATAATGAAAATTATCCATTTTACATCCTTTAATCTTGTCTTTCCCTTGTTTGATCATACATTTATGTGTTATTCATAGAAGTGACAGTTAAGCTATTCTGTGCTTCCCTAATTTACCCATGGTATCACCTTCTACATCTAAATGATCTATTCATTTTGATCTTATCTTGGTACACCGTGTGAGGTGTTGGTTTACATCTTTTTATTTTCTGCCAAACTGTTTTTCAGTTGTCTCAGTAGTTTTGGTGAAATACTATATTTTTGTCCCCAAAACATGTGTCTTTGGTTTATTACACACTAGATTATTATGGGAATTTACCACTCTGTGTTGTGCACAAAGGGCAGCTATGTAAAGAAAGTGAATGAGCTGATGGGCCTGGAAAACACATCATCGTGAATTCAAATTATACACTTACTAGATGTGTGACTGTGGGCAAGATACTCAATCCTCTTTGCCTTAGTTTATTCACCTGTAAAATAAATTGACCAAGATTAGTGAAAACCATTCCAGCATTGTTGTCAAGAAAACCCCAGACTTCTCAGAAAACATCAGACACAAGTGAAGCAACTTAGCAATAACATTTTGGCTGAGTGTAAAACTCCAGTATAGTGCGAAAGGAGTTGAGCCTTTGTTATATATCTTGGGCCAGAGGTGGGGAACCTGTGATTTCACGGTGACATGTGGTCTTCCAGGCCCTTCCCTGTGACCTCTTCTCTGAATCCAAATTTTATAGAAAAAAATCTTTTTAAGTTCAGCTAGTACCTAGAATTGATTTTCCTTAGACTAATAATATTTGGGAGGTAGGATAAATAAAATTTGAGCTTGCTAATCCCTGTTTGATTACCCCAGAGCCAGGACACTCTCTTATGTTCCTTTCTACATAGGAATTAAAGTCCCTCATAGAGAAGGGTGGAGGCAAAACACTATAGAGATGTGTAATTGTGCCTCCATATCAGTCACACTTATGTAGATGCATGGGAAGTATAAGACACATTGGTAAAATGCAGTACCACATTTCTCTTACACACACTTCCTTGCAGTACTTCTTTGTTCTCACTCCATGTTCACAACTTGCATTTAATGGAGGTCATGGCAGGTCCTGGGCAAAGTCCACTATATCTAATTAAAGTGAAATTTTGATTATAACATGCAGCCTTGTTTTCACTTGTTCTTCTGTATCACCTATTGTCATCTTACCGTTATTTCTTATTCTGAGTGAATAATAAATCAAATCAAACTGAAGTTTAGGTGAGGTTTTTCTACTTAACTACTTGAAAATTCTTTCCATGTTACTGAAGATTGTGTATAGTCTGAAAATGATAACTGAATATGTTATGGTGTGATGAGAAAAAGAGGAGAAAACCACCTCTAAAGAATGACACCATCACACAGAGATGCCAACTAAGGAAAAAGGACAGAAGCCAGTGGAAAACAACATAGAGGCAACTTTTCTCCTCTTAATTATGACTTAAATGCACTTCATCTTTATTTCTAATGCATAAAATTTCCCTTCTTTCAAAATGTGTGTCTGACACCACCTTCTACATGATTCCTTTGCTGAGGCTGTCAAATGCTAGTTCCCTTCCTCCCAAACTACCTTCTTTTGAACTACTTTACATTCTATATGTCCTTATGTGCTTTTCTTCACTTCCTCCCCTCCTCCTTGTAAGCAGGAATTCATTCTATTTTTGTATCTAGTCCTGCCTCATAACCAACGATTACAAATGTTTATTGACTTGACTATGAATTCAGGGAACCATAGAATGTGCTCACTGAAGCTTACAGTCAGTGCCAGTAAGAATTAAATGAGACTGCTGTAGTCCAGGAAAAAGCAATATTAGATCTCCCAGGACCTCAGTTTTCTTATTTCTGAAATCAAAATTTCACATAATAGTGAACCCTTTAAGCCTTTTTTAACTTCTCCTTGCAGCATTATTGTTTACTGTAATGATTTTTGCTCCAAACCATCCCAAACCACCTTCCTCAAGGCTTATTGAATACTGTGTGAAGCAACAACTAGTCATAGCATCTACTTATCAAGTACAATCATTTTAAGTAGGAACATAATAGTTTGATGCCTCTGTGATGGAACTGAGTCTGATTCTACTGTTATATGATAGGAGGATGGGCTGTTAGGTCGCTCTTCTTTCTCTATGTTTCCACTTTTTATTTCCCCCTCCCTCAACTCTCATGTACAGTAAAATCTTAACTATAGGGGAGGAATTAGTTAACCTAACATAGCCTAGCTCCAGTATAGCTCCAGGTGATATCTTAAGGCAGATCTTACAGCAGAAAGAGGTCCCAAAATCCCGTGACAAGAGATAGCCCCAAGTAGGTCCTAGTAAGAGAAAGACCAGTCTGGTCCAAAACACTCAGTACCTTCGAGGCCTAGGTCATACTAGTCTGTTGTAGAGTTTGACCAATGTACAGGTGCCCTCAGTACTTTTCATAACCCCAACCCTTATCTCACTGAATGAACAAGGAAGATTGTGAACAACACGAAGCAATCCCTTGATGTGGGGGACATCCACAAAAGCAATAATAGCAGTTCATGCAGTCATAAACAAAAATAATTTTCTGTTCTTCAGAAACTGTGCATGGATCTGTTGCAAGTGAAACAAGGGACACAAAATGGAAAAAAACATTCGCAAAAAAAAAGTCAAGGAAAATTGTTATCTTGAAATAGAAAACAGGAAATCCAATTAAATAACTTAATGCCTTAATAATTAGAATGAGCCAGAGAGAAGAAAATGACTCAATTATAAAGGAAGAAACAGAAAAAAAATAAAAACAAAAAGAAAATCTTAGAAATAATATCAAAACCAAAGGTTATATGGAGAATTCCAAGAATCCTCAGATTGTACAATGTATGATCAGAAAAAAAGTTTTCGGAAACTGTAATGAGAATTGACAAGCTGTCTTAGAATTGGAAGGTAGCATGAAAAAAATTACTGGAGATGTCAGGGAAACACACTGTCTAGAAAGAAATGGTATATTCCAACTCTGGTAAACAATCTGATGGAAAAATAAGTATAAAAAACCTCAGAGACTCCCCTTAGGAATGAAATTGAAACACATCAGGCCTCAGTTGGAAGAATTTTCTTACAGCTTACAAATGGATAATTTTCCATTTGTAAAATTTTTAAAGTTCTGCAAAAACAAATCAAATAGGGGAAAGATTAAAAGAGAAACAATGAGGAGAAGAATCTTTACAACAAGTTTCTGTGATAAAGCTCTTGACTCCCAGATGTATGAAGTAATTCAAATTAATGAGTAATTCTCCAATTGAAAAAATCTCCGTAAGTATGAATAGGTAGTACACAAGGGAAAAGATTCAAACTATCTTTATTTATATGTATTTTCTAGTAATATGTGTATGTACATATGCGTGTATATATATACATACATGTATATATACGTGAAAATATGCTAATGTCATATCACTAATAATTAGAGAGATGAAAAGAAAGCACTTTTGAGATTCTACCTCAT
This sequence comes from Notamacropus eugenii, assembly GCF_028372415.1. NCBI lineage: Eukaryota > Metazoa > Chordata > Mammalia > Diprotodontia > Macropodidae > Notamacropus > Notamacropus eugenii. The sequence continues at coordinate 320,618,174 of NC_092872.1, read as the reverse complement.
ACCAGATGGACAAAAAAGGAAAATGATAAATGTTGAAGATGCTATGGTCGAATAGACACATTGATGCACTATTGGTGAATCTCTGAATGGGGACAACTATTGTGGAAACAATTTAGAATTATACCACTAAAAGCTGGTAAAAGGGTGCCTTTTGACCCAACTGTGCCCGTGTTAGGCCTATACCCAAAACAGATGAAACAAAGAGGGAAAGGGGCTTTTATATAAAAATATTGATAGCAGTTGTTTTTATGGTGTTAAAAACAAAAAACTGAAAATAGAATATGTTCAACAATTGAGGTGAATAAGTTGTGGTATATGAATGTGACAGAATGCTACTGTGCTGCGTTTTTGTTAGACTTCAAAGAGCACCAAAATGACATCACTGTGTTAAAGGTACAGTGTGTCTGACTGTGACTGATCAGACCAATATGAGCTTGGAAAGCTCTACCACAGGTGTGCCAAAATAGTCCATATGGAAATTAGGAGTATAGATGTCTATAAATATGCATATAAAGTATATACTTTTCCCAGGAGTTATTGAAAGGGAAATAATATAGAAAGATAACCTGAAGATAAAATAAGTTCAATGAGACTTTTTATGTTTGGGAGGCCAAATTTTTTTTTGTAGGACCAGAAATTTAGCTGTATGTCATAAGCTACTTTGAAATGTTCTTTCTATCTATAGATTGTGTAGTAATGACAGAACAATGGAAATGTAAGACCTGAACCAGACAAAGGAAAAACAGAGAGACAAACTGACCCAGTTTAGGCTTTACAGTATACAAAATTCCACAGTTCCAAAGGCTGATGGGAGAATAATTAGCGTCTTTGCTTGCATTCTATTGGTCCCTGATGAGATCTACCTTATAATGTAGACATGAACCAGAAAAATATTGTCTCTCTCTCTTAATGCCACTGTGTACAGTATGTGCAGCAGACTTGGCTGCTCTGGAATGCAGGTTACCTACACATGGAGGCTCAGATTATGCCTTTTTCCAGATACTCCAGAAGATATCCACATTCTTCAGAGGATATTGTGTCACTGTTCAACTATATACAATGAGTTCAACTGAGATACAAAACATAGGACATTTTAGAGGAGATTTCAGGAGATTCAGCAGATTTTATTACATCCTGTACATTTTGTGCCTCAATTCCTGCAGCTAAACAGTGGTATGATTTTGGATGTTATTGTCAGTTCTGAGCAACCAGCTCTGAAGGGGAAAAATACACTTTTTACTTTGAACTGCTTTACTAATAGTTCTTCTCTCCCTTTGTTAAAGTCTAAAGAACTAAAAAACCCTGTATATATGGCCATAATGTTCAGTGTCCATTGATTTCTGCAGTATACCGCTCACACTGAAAACTTAACAATCACCTCTCTCATGCCAATAGAGCATACCCTGTATATAAGGGACAATGAATGGAATTTGGGGCATCTAATCCACATGAAATCTGATTCCAAAAAGAATGAGCAAAAAACCAGCTCTATAAGCAAGCCAAAGTACTTAGGAGCATGCTGAGAAATTGTCACTTTCCTCTTTCCCTGCCAATAAAATAAAAGAAAAAAGTATTCCTAAAGCAGATTTCATGTCTGGTGAAGATGAAGAATGCAAAGACTTGGGGTACCTTCCTAATTAGAAAAGGCACTGGGAAAATATCAGACCAACAGAAAAGTCTTTCCTTGGAAGTGAAAGTAGATTGGATTTTCAGTGTCACTGACGTTCCTCAGGCATTGAGAGCCAATTCTGGGGAAACTTCTATGAAGCTCAGGAAAGGTGAGACAGTTGTTATTAGTAATACTGAACAGAGAAAAACATGCAATTTGGGCTCCTCCATGTAGAGAAGAAAACCAGGAAAACTTGTGTCTGCAGCTCTGGGAAAGGAGCTTTTCCTTTGTGTGTCCTTTCTCTCCAAAAGACTGGCATTGTAGAGCATGAAAAATGGGTTTTGGACAGAATGGAATTTTCATTCTGATTATTTTACAAGGTAGATTTGTTTTCTGACTAAGGAAACACTCATTGAAGTGATGTATTTGTGGGACTCTTGTCTTTACTGACTGTTTACAGGTGTCCATTGTGATGTTCAACTGGTAAGAATCTGGTGAGGATGTGAGATAATCTGGAGGATCTCTTTGCCTTTCCTGCAAAGCTTCTCAATTCACCTTAAGTGGCTATAGTAGGTTGGTTGTTGTCTTTGTCTTCGAAGAGGACCAAAATGACATCACCATTGTAAAGGGACATATCAGTGTGTCCAACTGTGGCAGATCAGACCGATACGAGCTCAGAATGCTCTACCACAGGTTGGGCACAGGTAGCCTATATGAATATTTGGGGTGGATATTCCAAATTTGCGCATCCTGCGTTTACTTTGTGCTGTCTCAATTTCACTTTGCTCAGAGGACAGCACGTTTTCCTATGTGGTCATGTCACACTGAGCGGTCCTGTGCCAGTGTCTCCCATGTTTCACAGTTAAATCTAAAGTTCTTGAGAAAGACCTTGAGGGCGTACTTGGATTGTTTCTTCTGGGCATCATGTGATCACTTGCCCCGTGCAATTTCTCCACAAGAGAGTCCTTTTGGAAAGCATACATTTTGCATTCTAACACCGTGGCCACCCAATTAGAGTTGCTTTCTCTGAAGTTCAGTTCCGTTCAGTCTGAGCAAGGACTTCAGTGTCTGGTAGCTAATCTGGCCAGGTGATCCATAGAACCCTCCTGAGACAGTTCAAATGGAAGCCATTCAGTTTCCTGGCATGGTGCTGGTAGACTGTCCATGTTTCACAAGCATATGACAATGAGGTCCGCACAACCACTCTGTACACCTTCAATTTGGTAATCAGTCTAATACCTCTTCTCTCCCAAACGTTTTATCGGAGCCTCCCAAACACTGAGCTAACTGTGGCTATGCGTGCATCACACTCATTTTCAATGTGCACATCCCTGGAAAGTATGCTACCAAGGTAAGTGAACTTATTCACAGCAATCAAAACTTCTCCTTTTGTTGTAACAGATGGTTCCACTTATGGATCGTGTGGTGGTGGCTGATGGAGCATTTGTGGTTTTTTTGTGTTAATCATTAGGCCAACATTAGCACAGTCAGCAGAGGATTGATGTATACTGTGTTGCATCTCAGTTTCAGAGGCTGGATTGAGTGCACAATCATCTTCAAATAGAAAATCATGCACCAACACTCCCTGTACTTTGGTCTTGGCTTGTAAACTTTTCAAATTGAAGAACTTACCATCAGTATGGTAGTTGATCTTGATGCTGTGTTCAAATTTCTTGAAAGCATTTGTCAACATGGTTGAAAACATCATGATAAAAAGCATGGGAACAAACACACAGCCCTGTTTCACTCCATTGGTGACTGAGAAGGTACGAGAGCTTTGTTCATTATCCAGAACTTGGGCAAACATGTCATCATGAAATTGACATAAAATATTGTTGAACTTCTCTGGGCAACCAAATTTTCACATAATTTTCCATAATCCCTCATGACTAATAGTGTCAAAGGCCTTGGTCAGACCTACAAACGTTGCATACAAACTTCTGTTCTGCTCCTGGCATTTCTCCTGGAGTAGTGCAGGAAACACCATATCAACAGTTCCTCAGCCCATTCTGAAGCCACACTGCCTCTCAGGTATATGCCCATCTTCTGAGTGAAGGATCAGCCTAGTAAGGAGGACTCCAGCAAGAATTTTGTCAGCAATGAGTAAGAGAGAGATCGCCCTGTGATTATCGCAGGAAAATCTGTTCCTTTAAGCATATGGGGATGTACAATGCAGGCGTTCTTGAACTCATGGGGGATAACCTCCTCTTGCCATATAACCTGGAAAATTTCAGTCAGCTTTTGTATGAGTAATGATCCCTCTACCCTGTAAATCTTAGCTGGAATGGAATCAGCACCAGCTTTTTGCCACATGAAAGGAGTCTAATGTCCCTGAAAACCTCTTCTTCAGTTGGAAGTTCAGCTAAGAAGGGATTGACTTCAACCTGAGGTAAATGGCCAGTATCTTCACCATTGATTGACGACGATCTGTTGAGAACACTATGAAAGTGTTCAACCCGTCTCTCTAGGATCATGTCCTTATCAGGAATCAATGTGGCTTCATCAGCACTGAGTAGTTTTGATGCACCATAGGTTTTTGGTTAATAAATAGATTTCAGGGAATCATCAAAGCTCTTTGGACTGTTATTATCAGCATAAAACTGAATTTCATGTGCCTTCTTACTGAGCCAGGAATCCTGCATCTTTGGAAGCTTTGTTTGAACTTTGTTTTTGATGGAATTAAATGCTGCCTTCTTAGAGGTGGATGAACTATCCTGCTGGTAAATCCTGTGGAGTGCTCCTTTTTCACTTTGAAGCTTCTGAATTCCCCCATCATTTTTATCAAACCAGCCTTGGTGGTTGCGAGTGTTCTGACAAAAGTGAGCAAATGTAGTGCCATACACCAAATCTCTGAAACCTGCCTACTCCTTTTTTGCTCCATTGTTGTCAACTGGAAGTTGGCTTAACTTTCCCTCCAAGTCAGCTGCAAACTGTTCAATCTCAGGTAAGAGCTCCAATTTCTTGACATTAATTTTTCTGGAAGTCATTTTGCCTTGGGGGTGGCACTTTTGATGAATGCAAATATTTAGTTTGGAAAGGATAAGTCTATGATCAGTGTAGCACTCTGCATCACACATTGCTTCTGTCACTGTCACATTTTGTCTGTCTCTTCTTACAATTACATAATCTATTAGATGCCAGTGTTTGCTGTGAGGCTCCATCCATGAAGTTTTATTGTGTTTAGATAAATTGAAAACAGCGTGGGTGATGAAAAGGTCTTCTGATGTTCACGTCTTCAGTAGTAAATGATCATTGCTGTTGCTGTTTCCAACTCCATTCCTCCATAGGATTCCCTACCATATCTGGTAGGTTGAGCCTACTCTAGCATTAAAGTCACCCAAAACTATAAGCTTGTCCTCTTTTGGGACCTTGACAATAAGGGTCTCTAGGTCTTCACAAATTTTTTCTTTTACTCCATCAGGGATTTTCGTGGTGAAAGCATAGGCACTGATGATGGTGGCATGGCGTTTTCCTGTGAGTGACAATCACATTGTCATGAACATGTCGTTCACTCCTTTTGGCAGGCATACCAACTTGCTGGTTAGATTAGTTTTGATTGCAAAACCCATGCCAGCCTCATGGCATTGCCGTTCATTGTGCCCACTCCTGAAAAAGGTGATCCAGCTCCAACTTCAGTAACCTGGTCTTCATTTGCCAACCTTGTTTCACTCAGGGCTGAAATTTGGATGTGATACCTATTGAGTTCTCTTGCAACAAGAGCATTTCTTCTTTCAGATCTACTGGATTTTGTGTTGTCTATTAGTGTGAGCACGTTCCATGTGCCAATGATGAGTGGAATCATCTTTGCAGATGTTTTCGTACATTTTTTGTGGGATTCCCTGCCTCCTGCAGTAACCAGGCCAGGGTTGGATAAGCACACAATGTTTAGGGCACCTTTTGCAGCCCCCTTCCTCACATCAAGAGGTGAACAGTGAGACCCTTAAAAGGCTGTTCAGACACCCAGGGGGCTGTCAAGTCTCATTGCTGCTTCCAGTGAGAAAAGACCCTATGGCCTAGGCCACCTGTGTGCGGGGTTGTGATTACAGCTCTCTGTGTATCTGCTCTTGCTGTTACATCAGTTGCCTCTACCCCAGGACTTTGAGGTATAATAGTGAAATGGTATGAGCGATGTCTTTTAATATATGCGTAAATTGGATTTAAGTAAGGCGAAGGTGTATGAAGTCGTCAGCCTCACTCTCTCCTTCAGAGTCATGATAGGCCAGTGGCAGGACAGAGTCAAGATGGCTGGCAATAGCTCAGGATGAAGTGGATGACCTTGACATCTTCAGGGTTCAACCAAGCTCTTAGCACTCCATATCACCTGCTTCATCTGCCTTCATGGCCATTGGAACAAATTGCTCTCATCTGCCCATTCCACCAAATGAAGTCTTCATGTGTTTGGGATAGACACCCCCTAACTCACCAATGGATTTGAGAACCCTTGGTTACCCTCAATCTGGTTTGGCCTATCTGCTGAAGTGGTTTACCAGGGTGTGGCCAGTGGGCATGCTGCAGCTTCTTGTAGCCACAGGTGAGAGTTTGGAGGAACAGGTGGACATCAAAGGTGGAACAAGTTTCGAAAATGGCTCAGCAGTCAATTCATCTTCTCAGTTCACCTACAGTGACTATAGCGCACTGGGTTCACCAGAGTCCAGGGAGAGGGCTGGGATTTCTATTAGCTATTTGGTATGGTGGTGATACATACTATGCAGAATCTGTGAAAGGCCAATTCACGGCCTCTAGGGACAAAAAGAAGAGGACACCACATCTGCAAATGAATTTCCTTAAGGCAGAGGACAAAACCTCATATTACTGTTCAAGAGAAACAATGAGAAAAAGGAATATGAGTTCAGACATAAACCTACTCACATAGAAAGAGTATGTGGAAAATGAATTAGATAGGAAACTCAAGAACACTGACCACAAGGACACCACTTGCAATAAGAAGAGAAGAATCAAACAGTCAAAATTTGCAAGATCTGTGGTTCCTTCCCAAATGCCACTTACCCTATCCTACTACTTCTTTCTTTCTTCCTTCCTTCCTTTCTTTCTCTCTATTTTTCTTTCTTTCTTTCTCTATTTCTTTCTTTTTCTTTCTCTATTTCTTTCTTTCTTTCTTTCTTTCTTTCTTTCTTTCTTTCTTTCTTTCTTTCTTACTTTCTTTCATCCTTCCTTCCTTCCATCCTTCCTTCCTTCCTTCCTTTCTTCCTTCCTTCCTTCCTTCCTTCCTTTCTTCCTTCCTTCCTTCCTTCCTTCCTTCCTTCCTTCCTTCCTTCCTTCCTTCCTTTCATCCTTCCTTCCTTCCATCCTTCCTTACTTCCTTCTTTCCCTCCTTCCTTCCTTCCTTCCTTCCTTCCTTCCTTCCTTCCTTCCTTCCTTCCTTCCTTCCTTCCTTCCTTCCTTCCTTCCTTCCTTCCTTCCTTCCTTCATTTCTTCCTTCTTTCTTTCTTTCCTCCTTTCCTTCTTCCTTCTTTCCTTATTTCTATCTTTCCTTCTGTCTTTCTTTCTTTCATCATCTATCTATCCATCTATCTATCTGATCTTGCCATATGTTTATATTGATATATTTTTATATGTTTATATATAACCTATATGTTTATATATGTATCGTTATACTTATATTGGAGAATTGTGATACTGTTGTAGGAGGGAGCACGAAGTTTGTTTTTAATTTTAGTTTCAACAGTCGCTTCCATAAAATATATTCCAAATTTTCTTCCCATCTATCCTTTCCTCCTACCTCAAGAGGGCCTGCATTCTGATTAACTCTTCCCCCAATATCCTCTCCCTTCTATCACCACCCTCCCTTTATTTAATCTCCTTCCCTTACACTTTTCTGTACAGCAAGATAAATTTCTATACTTTATTACCTGTATAACTTATTTTCCACTTGTATGTAAAACATTTAACATTCATTTTTAAGACTTGGAATTCCTAATTCTCTCCCTTCCTCCCTCCCCTTCAACCCTCACTGTAACGGCAAGCAATTTAATATATGTGACACACATGTAGTCATGTAAAACACTTCCATAATTGTCATGTTGTGAACGACTAACCCTATTTCCCTCTATTCTTTCCAACCTTCCATTTATTCCATTTTCCTTTTTGACCCGGTTTCTCCTCAAAAATCTATGCTTCTTTCTCCCCAAATCTGTTCTCTTTTTTATCGTTACATCCTGTCTTATCCCCTTACCCCCTGCCTTCCTGTAGTTAGGATAGATTTTCATACCTTACTGAGCATGTATGTTATTCCCTCCAAATCTGATGAGAGTCAAGTCCACTAGTTTCCTCTAACCTCCCCCTTCTTCCACTCCACTTTAAATGCTTTTTCTTGCCTCTTCTATGTGAGATAATTTACCCCATTCTATGTCTCTCTTTCTCCCTCTCTCAGCAAATTCCTCTCTCACTCCTCAAATTTCCTTTTTAGATGTCATCTCTTCATATTCAATTCACCCTGTGTCCTCCAACTACATTAATACAGAAAAAGGTCTCATGAATTACTAATATCTTTCCAGAGAGGAATGTAAGCACTTCAACTTTAATAAGACCTTTGGATGTCTCTTTCCTGTTTAGCTTTTCATTCTTCTTTTGAGTCTTCTATCTGAAAGTCAAATTTGGTACTCAGTTCTGGTCTTTTCATCGAAGTGCTTGAAAGTCCTTTATTTTATTGAATATCCATTTATTTCCTAGAAGAATTATATTGTGTTTTCCTGGGTAGTTGGTTCGTGTTTATAATCCTAGCTTCTTTTACTTGTGAAATGTCTTATCTCAAGCACTCCAGTCCCGTAGCATAGAAGCTGCCTTTTCTTGTGTTATCCTGATCATGTTTCTATAATACGTGAATTGTTTCTTTGTAGCTGTTTGCAATTTTTTTTTTTTTGATCTGGGAACTCAGGAATTTGGCTATAATATTCCAAGGAATTTTCCTTTTGGGATCTCTTTCAAGAGGTGATAGGTGGATCATTTCAGTTTCTATTTTGCCCTCTGGTTCTAGAATACCAAGGTAGTTGTCCATATAAATTTCGTTAATTGTGATATTTAAGGTCTTTTTTTTTTTTTTATTCCGGCTGTCAGGTAGTTCAATTATTTTAAAATTATCTCTCCCATATCTGTTTTCTAGGTCAATTTTTTCAACTGAGATAATTTACATTTTTTTCATTCTGTAGGTTTTCTTTAATAATTTCTGGATTTATACAGTAATTTCATAGATTTCTATATTTCATAGATCCATTAGCTTCAATTTCCTCCATTTTAATCTTTAAAGAATTATTTTCTTCAGTGAGCTTTCGTACCTCCTTTTCCATTTGGCCACTATTTTAAAGCATTCATCTCCTCATTGTTTTTTCTTAGATCTCTTTTGACTTTGGGGTTACTCCACTTTTTAGGGTGCTATTTTCCCCAGGTTTTCTTGGGTCCTCATTAACAAGCTGTTCACTTGTTTTTCATAATATTCTTACATCACTTGTATTTCTTTTCCCAATTTTTCCTCTGCTTCTCTTATTTAATTTTCAGAATCCGTTTTGAACTCTTCCATGGTCTGTAATCAATTCATATTTTTCATACAGGTTTTAGATGTAGGAGTTTTGACTTGGTTGTATTCTCAGTGTATGTTTTGATCTTCCAGCATTTCTCTGGCTTGTGTCCTGAGCCATTGCCAGCCGTCTTGACTCTGTCCTGGCACTGGACTATCATGACTCTGGAGAACTGAATGAACCTGAAAACTTTGTGCAACTCTGCCTCACTTAAATCCAGTTTACACATGAATCAGAAGAGATCATCCATACCATTTGACTATTAAGCCTGAAAGTCCTGATACACTGGGAGTCACAACCCTGCAGACAGGTGGCCTAGGTCATAGTGTCGTTTCTCACTGGAAGCAGCAGCAAGACTCGGCAGACCCCTGGGCATCTTAGCAATCTTTTCAGGATTGCAATACTCACCTCCTGGTGTGAGGAAGGGGACTAAAAAAGATGCCCTAAACACCGCGTTCTTATCCAACCCTGGCCTGATTACTACAGCAGACAGGGAATTCCAAAATGCAGTAAGAAAACACAAAAATGTAAGAAAACATCTTCAAAGATGATTCCATTCACCATCAGCACATGAACTGTACTCACACCAAAAACAACTGCTTTTGTTGCAAGTGAACTCAGCAGGTATCGCATCCATATTGTAGTGCTGAGTGAAACAAAGTTGGCAAATGAAGGTCAGGTTACTGAATTTGCAGCCGGATGCACCTTTTTCTAAAGTGGGTGCAGTGAAGGACAATGCCATGAGGTTGGCATGGGTTTTGCAATCAAAACTGTTCTAATCAGCAAACTGGTATGCTTGTCAAAAGTAGTGAATGACAGACTCATGAGAATGTGATGGCCACTTGCAGGAAAACACCATGCCACCATCACCAGTGTCTATGATCCCACCATGATAAACCTGAATGATATCAAAGAAAAATATTGTGAAGACCTAGAGACACTTATTTTCAATGTCCCAAAAGAGGACAAGATTATAATTCTGGGTGACATTTATGTTAGAGAAGACTCAGACTACTAGAGGTGGCAGGAATTCCTAGGGAGGAACAGAGTTGAAAACAGCAACCTGAGTGGTTATTTATTGCTGAACACTTGAGCATCGCATGATCTTCTCATCACCAATACTGTTTTTCGCTTACCAAAATGCAATCAATCTTCATGGATGTACCCTCGAAGCAACCACTGTCATCTAACAAACTATGTGTGTGTAAGGAGAAGAGACAGACTAGATGTGACAGGGACAAAGGGAATGTGTGATGCAGAGTGTTGGACTGATCATAGACTTATCCTTTCCAAGCTAAATATTTGCATTCATCAAAAGCGCCACCCACAAGGCAAAATGACTACCGGAAGAATTAATATCAACAAATTAGAGCTCTTTTCTGAGAGTGAACAGCTTGCAACTGACTTGGAGGTAAAGTTGAGCCAACACACAGTTGGCAACAGTGGAGCAGAAAAGGACTGGGCAGCTCTGAGATTTGATGTACGGCACTGCATTTGCTCCTCTATGTCAGAACACTTGCAAACTCCAATAGTGGTTTCATGAAAATGATGAGGAATGTCACACGCTGCTTAGTGAAAAAGGAACACATCACAGGATTTGCCAGCAGGATAGTTCATCTTCCTCTAAGGAGGCAACAATTATTTCCATGAAAAACAAAGTACAAGTAGAGCTTAGAGAGACACAGAATTACTGGCTCAGTAAGAAGGCAGATGAAAATCAGTTTTATGCTGATAGCAGCAATCCAAAGGGCTTTTATGATTCTCTGAAAGCTATTTATGGACCAAAGTCCTATGGTCCATCACAACTACTTACTGCTGATGGAGCCACATTGGTCAACGATAAGGACATGGTCCTAGTGAGATGGGCTGAACACTTTCAAAGTTTTCTCAATAGACTATTACCAATCAATGCTCAGGCCATTCATCTTTGACCTCAGGTTGAAGTCCATTCCTTCTTAGCTGAACTTCCAATTGAAGAAAGATTTTGAGGGCCATTTGGCTCATTTCGTGTAGCAAAGCACCTGGTGTTGATTATATTCCAGATGATATTTACAAGGTAGGGGAACCACTGCTCATAGAAAATTTGGCTGAAATTTTCCAGGTTATATGGCAAGAGGAGGTTATCCCCTATGAGTTCAAGAATGCCTCCGTTGTCCATCTTTATAAAGGTAAAGGGAATAGATTGTCCTGCGACAATCACAGGGGGATCTCTCTCTTAGCCATTGCTGTAAAAATTCTTGCTAGAGTCCTGCTAAATAGGGTGATCCTTCACTTGGAAGATGGACTTATAACTGAGAGCCAGTGTGGTTTGCTGCCTGACAACTCCACGAAAAATGCCAGGAGCAGAACAGAGGTCTGCACACAATTCTTGTAGATCTAACAAAGGCCTGTGATACCGTTAGTCTTGAGGGCTCATGGAAAATTATATCAAAATTTGGTTGCCTGGAGAATTTCATCAATATTTTAAGTCAGTTTCATTTTAACGTTTCCCTGGGTTCTAGGTAATGGACAATGCTCTCGTGCCTTCCCAGTCACCAGTGGAATGAAACAGGGCTGTGTGCTTTCTCTCATGCTTTTTAGCATGACATTTTGAACCCCTGTGACAAGTGCTTTCAATGAAGATGAACACAGCATCAATGTCAACTACCATACTGATGGTAAGTTTTTTCAATTTGAAAAGGCTGCCAACCAAGACCAAAGTGTAGGGAGTGATGGTGCATGATTTTCTGTTTGCAGATGATTTTCTCTTCTGCCTGTGCTAATTTTAGCCTAATAAGCAACACCAAGAAAACACAGGTGCTCCATCAGCTACCACCACACCATCCATTTATGAAACCATTGGTTACAAGAAACGGAGAAGTTTTGAATACTGTGGATAACTTCACTTACCTTGATAGTGTACTTTTCAAGGATGTGGATATTGACAGTGAGGTTGAGGCATGCATTACCAGAGGTAGCTCAGCGTTCGTGAGGCTCCAAAGAAAACTTTGCAGAGAACAGGCATTATACTCACTAACAAACTGAATGCCTACAGAGAGATACACTGATTTCATTGTTATATGCTTGTGAAACGTGGGCAGTCTACCAGCACATTGCCAGGAAACTGAAACGCTTTCATTTGAACTGTCTTAGGAAGATTCTGAAGATCACCTGGCAGAATAAGGTATCAGACACTGCAGGCTTTGCTGGAACTGAACTGCCAAGTATTCAAACTGTGCTTCAGAGAGGGCAGCTCTGATGGACTGGCCACGTTGTTCGAATGCGAAATATATGATTGGCAAAAAGACTATTTTCTGCAGAGCCGGCATTGGGCAGACGATTATATGGTGGCCAGAAGAAACAATATAAGGACACTCTGAAAAATCTCTCTCAAGAATTTTGGATTCCACTGTGCCACATGGGAGACTATGGCACAGGACTGTTCAGCATGGCGTGCCCATATCAGATTTGGGGCTGCACTCTTTCAGCAAAGCAGAAATGAGACAGCACAAAGTAAACACAGGATGCCCATATTGTGTTTCTCCACCCCAAAATATTCACACAGAATATTTGTGCCCAACCTGTAATAAAGCATTCCAAGCTTGTATTGGTCTCACCAGCCACAGTCAGACACATTGAAATTTCACTTTATCATGGTGATGTCATTTTGGTCCTCTGAAGATGAAGGACAACAACCAACCAACCAGCCTCTAACATTAGGTGTTAGTTTCTTATTGTTAATCTTTCTATTGTCCCTTATTGAATGTAATTTTTCTTTCACTATGATCTGAAAGGAATGTATTTAGTGTATGTTCTTTTCTCCATTCTTTACGAAGTTTTTGTGCTCTAATATATGGCCTGCTTTTTTTATAGATGCTGAAAAAAAAGGTATATTCCTTTCTGTTTCAATTTAATTTTTCCCAGAGTTTTACCATATCTAAGTTTTCTAAAACTGAGTGTGCATGTTGTTCCTTCCTTGAGTCAAATACGAGAGTAAGCTTCACTTTTCCCTCTCACCTTCCCTCTTTTCCCTTCCATTGAAAAAGCTTTTTCTTGTCTTTTTCATGAGACATAATTTGCCCCATTCCATTTCTCCCATTCTCCTCCCAATATATTCCTCTCTTACCCCTTTATTATTTTTTTTAGATATCATCCCTTCGTATTCAACTCACCATTTTTCCTCTGAAGTATTATACTGAGTTTTACTGCATAGGTGATTTTTGGTTTTAACCTTAGATACTTTGACTTTTGAAATATCATATTCCAATCTGATCCCTCTGATCCTCTAGAAGCTGCTAAATCTTGCTTATCCTGATTGTGTTTCCACAATATCCAAATTGTTTCTTTCTGTCTGCTTGAAATATTTTCTTCTTCACTGGGAACTCTGAAATTTCATTAAAATATTCCTAAGAGTTATTATTTTTTTTGAGATCACTTTCAGGAAGAGACTGGTTGATTCTTTCAATATTTATTTTACCTTCTGTTTCTAGAATATTGAGGTAGTTTTCCTAGATAATTTTATGAAAGATGATGTCTAGGTCTGTTTTTGATCATGGCTTTTGGTCGTCCCACAATTTTGAAGTTGTCTCTTCTGGATCTTCTTTACACGGCAATTATTTTTCCAATGAGATATTACAAATTGTTTATTATATTTCCACTCCTTTGGTTTTGTTTTACACTTTCTTGATTTACCACAAAGTCATTAGTTTCAATCTGCTCCATTCTAACCTTTAAGGTGTTATTTTCTTCAGTGAGCTTTTGGGTCTCCTATAGCAACCTGTTGACCTGTTTATCATAGTTTTCTTGCATCACTCTCATTTCTCTTCTCAATTTTTGCTCTACTCTCCTACTTGATTTTCAAAACCCTTTTTAAGCTCTTCCATGGCCTGAGACCAATTCACATATTTCTTTGAGGCTTTGGATAGAAGAGCTTTGACTTTGTTTTCTTCTGTTTGCATGCATTGGTCTTCCTTATCACCAAAGTAAAATTCGATAGTCTGATTCTTTTTCTGGTTTTTGTTCATTTCCCCAGACGTTTACTTGACTTTTGAGCTTTGTGTAATGGTAGATCTCTGTTTCCTGTAGGCATGGGTAATATACTGCTAGCTGCTCGATTCCCCCACAATCTGTGGGCCTAGAACTCCAGAAGCTGTGGCTGCAGCTGCCTCTGCTGTTTCTGTGGCTGTGGCACATTCCTTTGCCCTCTTTCGTTTCTGTTGCCTTTTGGTTTCCTTTCTGTGTCCTTTCTGAGGCTAGATCCCTCCACTCTTTCACAATGATTCCACAGGCTTTTTCCACAGATCTTCCAATTTGTCCTCAGTGTTTTGGGGCCCTGAAATCTGAAAAGTGCCACAGATGTGAGAGATTCAGTCTCCCTAATGCCTGCTCAGGTCTCCTCTGTGCCAGGCAAGGTCCACTTCCCCCTGCATCATTCAATAGACACTTCCCAGCAACTTTCCAGGCTGTCTTAGGCTGAAGGTTTGGTTCTCTCAGTCATCCTGTGGGTTCCACAGCTCGAGAATTTGTTTGGAGCCATTTTTTCCGGTATTTGGATGGGATTTGGGGCAGTACTCTAGAGAGTGTATCTTGTTACTCTGCTATCTTGCCTCCATCTCCTGCTTTCTTTTTTTTACTTCAGCTGCAGTATACAATAGTTTCTCCTTCAATCCCTCCAGTCTCTATCTTTTTCTCTCCCTTCCTCTCTCTCTCTCTCTCTCTCTCTCTCTCTCTCTCTCTCTCTCTCTCTCTCTCTCTCTCTCTCTCTCTCTCCTTGTGTGTGTCTTTGTGTGTGTTTGCGTGTGTGTGTACTTTAAAAGTCTTTCTTGTTAACACATTATTATAAAATTCAGGAAATCCAGTATTTCTTAAATTATTTTTCCTTAGTTTACTATCCAGAGCAGTTGCTTTTCTGATGAAATACTTCACATTTTATTCTATTTTTTCAGTCTTTTGATTTTGTTTTATTGCTGTTACTTCTCTCATGGAATCTCATGGACTTTTGAGAGCCCCTTGCATGGCAAGGAAGTTAAATCAATCAATATTTAACGATATAAATTTGGGATATTTCCAGTTGGATTCAATACAAAAGCTAATGCTTAAATGGTTGGGCCACATGATGAAAAGATGGTACTCATCAGAAAAGACCCAGATTTCAAAAAAAAAAAAAAAATGATTCAAGGAAAATGTAGTAGAGGGTAGCAGAGTATGAGGTGAATGTAATCTCATGTAAAATGTGATTACCAGCTTGGAGAGACTTTGATAGTTAGCAGATAAGAATCTGTTCTATGCCCATGACGTTGTGAAGTGTTGGACATGACTAAATAGCTGAACAGTAGTTGAATCAGTGAGAGTTGATTTTTTGTTTTTGTTGTGTTTTTCCTTTGTTCTCGAAGAGGATCATGACATCAAGATGATGACATGACTTACAGTTGACTTTGATTTGACTGAGGGAGGGTGCGAGGTCAACAACCTCACTTTCACCTCCTGATCCATCTGGGTCCAGATGCCTGATATTCATCGGGACAACTGGAGATGGCACAGGATACGATGTGATACCCTGGCCCTTTCAGGGTAAGGTCTTATCACATTCTCACGTTGAGTGAGTTATACCTATTCAATGAATAGACTTCTTTAAGTAGTTGCTCAATGGATGGTCCCTTTAATAAAAAAAAAAAAATAAAAGTGTGAAGGGAACCCCCTCAGGTGTATAAAGGGATATAAAAAACAGGAATAAATATAATATTATAATTAAATAAAAATTTCATGTATACCAAATAAATTTTCATCAAAAAATATATTATAGAGAAAGAAGAGAAAAGGACTTAGGAAAGAAATCCATGCAATTCCTCTGATAAGAGAGTATGATCTGGATAATGATCCAGCAAAGGAGGAAGAAAAAGAGAATTCAGATATCAAGGATAAGAACAAAGTGTGTGGTGTCCCATAAACGTAGAAAGAAGAAAGTAACAAGGAAAAAAGAGTGGTCAGTAGTGTCAAAGCAACAGAGAAGTGAAGAAGAATGAGTACTGAGAGAAGTCCTCTTCATCATGTGAGACTGCAGTAAAGGAGACAATTTTCAATGACATATTAATACTATTAAATGAAGAAGAGAGGAGAAGAGAGATTTAACAGAAAATGTCCTCAATTTTTGTTTGTTTTGTTGTTGCATTTTAAGACTAAAGAAAGTGATAAGAAAAATATTAGTAATGCTGATAAAACAAAAAACAGTGTCCTGAGGGCATATATTTTTGGGAAGGCAGAAAGATGACTGTTAAAACATTTACCAGGATATCATTTATCCTTAATTTTCGCAGTCTGTGTTCAGAACCTCATAGATTCAATTAGAATTTGGGCTCACCTCGGTGCACAGTAGATAGAGTGTTCAGCCTGGAGTTAGGAAGACCTGAATTCAAATGTGGGCTCAATCACTTACTACCTGTGTCGTCCTTGAATTAAATTCTGTTTACTTTGGGTGTCTTATCTGTGCAATAGAGACAGTAGCACCTATCTTCTAGACTTGTTCCGAAGAATAAATGAAATAATACTTGTGCACTCCTTGCCGTAGTGCCTGTACACAATAAGATTTATGTAAAGGTCAGTTATTATTATTGTTATTATTACCTGTGTTTTTATACTAGTATGAAGTCTCAGCTCTGTAAACAAATGACCAAAGCATCATACAGGTTTTACAACTGCTATTAATACTAAAAATACTAAAGAGCTTACACAGATTATCACATTCGCAGTTAATTCTGAAAAATAAAATGAAATAAAATCAAAGAGGTAATAGTGTTCCTAAGCAAAAAGCTATCTATATTCCATTGGAAGATGGAAACTACATATATGAGCTAGGATCTCTTCTAATAGGAGACCCAAGGAAGTGATGAGAAACCTTGATACACACACACACACACACACACACACACATATGTACACACCCACATGTAGTTCTGGCTAGATAAAGAATTAGACAATGTGGTGGAGCAACAGTGGTGAGGTATAACAGCAAAAATGAGGTAAATACATTCATAGTAGTGCTTAGTGCCTGGGTCTGTTGGTGCTTGTCTGAACTTAGGGATAATCCGTTCTGGTAATGAGAAGAATTCATCCAGAAGGCGAGCACAAAGGATGATTGTTATCACAAGTTTGAGATGCAGCTTTCTTGACTGGTCATAGATCTGGAAATCAGGGTTTCTCCTAATAGTAAAAAGAGAGGACTAAAGAAAGGAGGGTGTTCTTTGCATGGACAGCAGGAGGAAAACCAATAAATCTCTTTCCTTTGAATCTTGCTGAAAGTGACCGTGAGAGTGACCCGATGCATACCATAATGTGTACTTTTTTCTTTCTTTCATTAACTTTTATGACTTGAGAATGGGCTTATTTCCAAGAATTTTCATAATTAAAAGTGTTATTTTTGTTTTGATAGTTATTGGAGAATGTATACATGCATTTACACTAATTATATTTATTTTCCCAAACGTGACAGAAATTATTGTTAAATAAGAAATTATTTGGTGTGATCATGGCTTTTTTCTCTTCTTCATTGGGAGATTATGTTAAAATTTAATTCTTTGAAGGGGAACGTGGATGATGAGAGGAAATCTTGGAACTGCTACCCCACTCAAATAGAGAACTTTACAAAGAATTTAATATAAGATGAATTCGAGCCCATTGTGTTCCACTAAGCTGAGCTTGAGTAGAGGTGGATCCGTTTTTTCCTAGATTGCTCTACTGGGGGTAGTTTGAATGAAAGATGAATCTCTTTGTCAGGCACTGAGTGATCATAACCATGTCCCACCAATCTCTCATTAGAATAATCCAGAGATTATAGTATTCTTTCCTGTCATCAATTATTTTTTTTATTTAATTTTTAACATTTATTTTCACAAAATTTTGGGTTACAAATTTTCTCCCCTTTTATCCCCTCCCCCCCAAAACCAAGCATTCTAATTGCCCTTGTGACCAATCTGCTGTCTCCTCTATCCTCTCTCCCTGTCCATGTCTCCGTCTTCTCTTTTGTCCTGTAGGGCCAGACAGCTTTCTTGACCTCTTAACCTGTATTTCTTGTTACCCAGTGGTAAGAACATTACATTTGGTCCTAACACTTTGAGTTCCAACTTCTTTAGCTCCCTCCTTCTCCAAACCTTCCCCTTGGAAGACAAGCAATTCAATACAGGCCAAATCTGTTTAGTTTTGCAAATGATTTCCATACTAGTTGTGTTGTATAGGACTAGCTATATTTCCCTCCATCCTATCCTGCCCCCCATTACTTCTATTCTCTTATGATCCTTTCCCTCCCCATGAGTGTCGACCTCGGATTGCATTTTCCTACCCATGCCCTCCCCGCCATCCTCCCCCCCCACCCTGCTTGTGCCCTTGTCCCCCACTCTCCTGTATTATGAGATAGGTTTTCCTATCAAAATGAGTGTGCATTATATTCTTTCCTTTAGTGGAATGTGATGAGAGTAGACCTCATGTTTTTCTCTTGCCTCCCCTCTTTATCCAACCACTAATAAGTCTTTTGCTTGCCTCTTTTATGAGAGATAATTTGCCCCATATAACTTCTCCCTTTCTCCTCCCAATATTTCTCTCTCACTGCTTGATTTCATTTTTTTAAAGATATGATCCCATCCTCTCCAATTCACTCTGTGCACTCTGTCTCTATGTATGTGTGCATGTGTGCATGTGTGTGTGTGTGTACTCCCACCCAGTACCCAGATACTGAAATGTTTCAAGAGTTACAAATATTGTCTTTCCATGTAGGAATGTAAACAGTTCAACTTTAGTAAGTCCCTTATGACTTCTCTTTACTGTTCACCTTTTCATGGTTCTCTTCATTCTTGTGTTAGAAAGTTAAATTTTCTTTCTAGCTTTGGTCTTTTCATCAGGAAAATTTTAAAATCCTCTATTTCACTGAAAGACCATTTTTTCTCCTGAAGTATTATATTCAGTTTTGCTGGGTAGGTGATTCTTGGTTTTAGTCCTAGTTCCTTTGACTTGTGGAATATCCTATTCCATTCCCTTCAATCCCTTAAGGTAGAGGGTGCTAGATCTTGTGTTATCCTGATTGTATTTCCACAATACTTGAATTGTTTCTTTCTAGCTGCTTGCACTATTTTCTCTTTCACCTGGGAATTCTGGAATTTGGCCACAATGCTCCTAGGAGTTTCTCTTTTTGGATCTCTTTCATGTGGTGTTCTACGGATTCCTTGAATATTTGTTTTGCCCTCTGGTTCTAGAATCTCAGGGCAGTTTTCCTTGATAATTTCATGGAAGATGATGTCTGGGCTCTTCTTTTGATCATGGTTTTCGGGTAGTCCCAGAATTTTTACATTGTCTCTCCTGATTCTATTTTCCAGGTCAGTTGTTTTTCCAATAAGATATTTCACATTATCTTCCATTTTTCGAATCTGCACGGTATGTTCTGTGATATCTGTCTTTCTCATAAAGTCTTTAGCGACCATCTGTACCATTCCAGTTTTGAAAGATCTATTTTCTTCAGTGAGCTTTTGAATCTCCTTTTCCATTTGGTTAATTCTGCTTTTGAAAGCATTCTTCTCCTCATTGGCCCCTTGCACCTCCCTTGCCAACTGAGTTAGGCTAGTTCTCAAGGTGCCAATTTCTTCAAGATTTTTTTGGTTCTCCTTTAGCAGGGAGCTGATCTGCTTTTCATTCTTCTCCCTCATCCCTTTCATTTCCCTTCCCAGTCTTTCCTCCACCTCTCTAACTTGATTTTCAAAATTCCTCTTGAGCTCTTCCATGGCCCGAGCCCATTGGGTGGGCTGGGACACAGAATCCTGTATTTCTGTGTCTTTGCCTGATGGCAAGCATTGTTGCTCCCCATCAGAAAGGAAGGGAGGAGGTGTCTTTTCTCTGAGAAAGTACCCTTTAATAGTTTTATCTCTTTTCACTTTTCTGGGCATTCTCCCCAGCCAGTGACCTGACCTCTGCATGTTCTCCTCACACCTTCCTCGCCTCCTGGTCCTATCAGCCAGCGTTTGGGAACTGGGATTCAAATGCTGCTTCCCACCTTAGGATTTTTGGCCGGGGCAGGGCTGCTATTCAGTGTGAGAATTAAGTTCAGGTGGTCAGGGGCAGGGCCGCCTCTCTGGCTCAGTTCCCTCTGGGGGGTTTATGCACAGACCTTCCACAATGGATCCAGGCTCCCGCCCATTTGGGGAGCCCCTGTCTGCAGCCGCCTCTCAGCTTCTATCTCCTGGGGGGGCCCAAGCCATGGGGGAACCCCACTCCCCTCTCAACCCTCCAAAGAGACTCTCTCACCTACCCCCGTCAGTCCCCTGTTGGTGGGGGGGGGGCTTGTAACGCCGCTGGAGATCCCGTCTCTGGAGCCTTCTCGGATCTGTACCTCTCGGAGCCACGGCGGCCGCCGCCGCAGGTCCAGGCTGGGCTCCGCGTCTGCAGCAGGACGGACCTTTGCGAGCGGTTTGCAGGTCCCTCTGTGGGTGGAGGGACCCGCGTGGCCGCTGGAGATCCCGTCCCCGTAGCCCTCTCGGATCTTTTCCTCACGGTGTCGCTGCCGCGGTAGGGCTGCCTTCTGCTCCCCGTCCCGGTGCCCAATCCACGGCGCGAAGGATCCCCCCGCGAGAGGTTTGGAGGTCTCTCTGGAGCAGAAATCTCCCTCGCTCCAATATTCCGTGGTCTCTGGGTTCAGAATTCGCCCTGGGTCGGTCCCCTCTAGCCGTTCTGTGGTTTGTGGGTTCGGAGCTGTGTGTATGTGCGTCTTTCTACTTCGCCATCTTGGCTCCACCCCCCCGTCATCAATTATTAACGAATTGGAGATGATTGCCACACTGAGCAATACCCACTCTTGCAAAGGTAAGTAAATGTGGAGTGGGTTCCCTGATGTATCTTTGGCATTTGAGAGTTCCACCGACCTTTTTCATTAATTATCTGTTAGCAGGATTACTGGAATGATTAACTACCCACATATTATGTCTTTCAAAGTTTTTATATGTAACTTGAAAGATCCAAATGGCTCCTACCCGTCTAGGTCTTCATTATTCTTTTGCTTGAATTGTTGTTAAATATTGTTGACTCCATTTGGGGTTTTCTTGGCAAAGATATTGGAGTGGTTTGCTATTCTCCTTCATTTTAGCGATGAAGAAACTGAGGCAAACACGTTCACACAATGAGGGAGTGTTTGACATCGAATTTGAACTCATGAAAATGAGACTTCCTGACTTCAGACCAGATGCTCTATCCACTGTGCTGTCCCTAAAATTTCTCTAGACTACCTTATCTAGGTTACCATTCAAATTTAGGATCACAAGAGAAAGATGTAAACTTTGTTGAGAAAAGACACTGTTATTTTTTCATTAGGGTTGTTCCTTAAAGTCATTTTCTTTGGAAAGATAAAATATAAATTAAAAGATAAAGGCAACTCCGTAGAACACTTTGGTGCTTTGTGTAAGCTCCTATTCTGTCCCAGGTGATTTTGTTCCTGTCTTTAGTTTCCCTTCTCTCCCTAAACTGCTGAGTATTCCTGTAGATTTCAAAAAAAAAAAAACAAAAAAACAAAAAACAAAAACAAAACAAAAAAAAAAAACCAACAGTAATTATAAATAGAAATGATAGCATTAATATCAAGCAATAAGCAAGACATAAAGATTTGAAAAGCACTTTCTTTGATCCTCCCAGGAAACCCATGGAGTCACACTGTAGTCACTTTTCCTATCTTCATTTTACACAGTACAAAATTGACTAAGGGAGAATGACTGCGCCACTAACTAACTAAATGCAAAAAGGAAGAACTCAAACAAATATTTTCCTTATTCCAGGTCTAGTACTCTAAACATTGCCACACCAATTAACCTTATGCACAATTATGATAAACTTAAAAGAAATGGAGTTTTTTTTATTTGATTTGAATTGAATTTTTTTAGCACTTGGTTCTAGGATGTTCAAATGACAAATTCAGATGTACTGAGGGCATTCTCATCATCTGCTTCCTATCCCATTTATCAATCATTACGTTTGTAATCCTGGGAACTAGAAAAAATGAAATATCATAGGCACAGATTAGGATTGGAATCTTTTCAGTGTATACTGAGATCTCTTTAACACTGGCACACTATCTAAAGTACTGTCACTCTCACTCAATGTGGGATTTCATACTATGAATATGGAGACTTCTTATCTTGCAATCAGAAACTGAGGGCTTCTTTTTATCCAAGAGCTGGTGGTTTTTGTGGTGAAAATAATGTTAGTTTAGCATATCTAATTAACATTTTTTTTATGCAACTATGTTGTGATTGAATAAGTTTCTTAATTTTTTTTTATCTTTAACAGTCACACATATCATAGGATTTGGTAAATAACATGTGTGTGCTTCTAAATAACTAATAAAAATTTCTCAATATTTATGTGAAAAGACAATAGGAAAATAACTATTAATATAATGTCAACTATGGAATTATAATTTTAATAATAATATGTCATCAATGGTTTATTTCAAAGATCTGCAAACTATTGACTTATAGTAAAAATTAGAGGATATAGAAAAAACTGTGATTACAGGAAAATTCACATCTCAAAATGCTTACACCAATAAATAGAGGAAAGAGTAGACGTGAGTAATATTGGGTATGTCAGTAAAATTAGCAAGAAAAACAATTAGATAAATGTCTCCCATTAAACATACCATTGGATATTCTAAAAATTAAAAGTGAGTTGAATTAAACATACAAAAAACCATTGAATTAGTAAAGAAAAAGTAAGAGTTGGTTTTAGAAATAAAAATGAAATAAAAATATTTTTACTTTGATTTAAAAAAGAGAGAAGCCAACTAAATTATTAGTATCAAAGTAAAAAGGGAGCACAAACCACTAACAAAGATGAAATCAGAGCAATTTTAAGGAATTATTTTGCCCAACTATATGTCAAGAAAGTTAACAATTGCAATGAAATAGCATATTTACAAAAATATAAGTTATCCAGATTAGCAGAAGATGAAATAGGATATCTAAATGGACCTATTTTAGAAAAAGAAATTTAACAGGGCACAAATGAGCTTCCTAAGAAAATAAAGCATCAAGAATAAATGAATTTAGAAATGAATTCTAACATTCATTTAAAGAGAGACCATGGAGGAGAAAGATGGAACTGCTCTAGCTCTTTCCCCATAGTCCACAAAATACCTGTAAAAAATGACTCCAAACAAATTCTAGAGGAGCAGAAGCCACAAAATGACAGAATGAAAGATATTTCCAGCCCAAGACAGCCTGGAAGACCAACAGGAAATGTCTATCGCACAGGGCTCAGAGGAGAGCAGAGCCCAGCCTTGGTCATTTGGCACAGAAAGGACTAGTACAGGCTTCAGGGTGTGGAAACACGGGGAGCAGCAGGAGTTCGCAGATTTCTCAACCCACAAACGCCAAAGACAGCTTCAAAAATCAGTAAGAAAACTCTTTCACCTGGGTGAGAGTGGAGTGCCATCTGGCCCCATGCCTGGTTCCAGGGTGGAAGCAGCCACTGTTGCAGCAATGTCCACTTTTGAACCCCTCCCCCTAAAGACCTTTGGGGAATCTTGTAGCTCATTTGAGTCTCAGTTCTGAGTGGCAGACCTGGGGTGAGGAAGAGCACTGGTACTGGCTTGGTGGAGCTGTTATTGACGGTGGAGAGGGAATCCTATTCACAGATTTAAGGCAGAAAATTGTACTTGTGGTTGGTCACAGATCAGAGCACAGGGTAGGAGAGGAGCACATTCCTCTCCCTTGATTCTTCCTGCCACTTTGGAGGAACAGAGAACATAGAGGTCTCTAAAGTATACCTTCCACTTGACAAAAGAATCAAAAGTCAAGTAACTGGCTGGGAATATGTCCAAAAAAGGGAAAAAATAAGACCATAAAATCTCACTTTTTTCATTTTCTGGTATTATCTTCCATACTTTCAAATTAGGAAGACCAAAGCATAGCATCAGAGGAAGACATCAAAGTCAATACTTCTACATCGAAAACGTTTGAAAAAATGTGCAATAGTCTCATGCTATGGAAGAACTCAAAAAGGATTTTGAAAATCAGGTAAGAGAGGTGGAAGAAAAATTGGGAAGAGAAATGAGAGAGATGCAAGAAAATCATGAAAAACAAGCCTACAGTTTGCTAAAGGAGATCCAAAGAAATACTGAAGAAAACAACATCTATAAAAATAGACTAAGCCAAATGACAAAAGAGGTCCAAAAAGGCCATGAGGGGAAGAATGCTTTAAATAGCAGAATTGGCCACATGGAAAAGGAAGTTCAAAAGCTCACTGAAGAAAATAGTTCTTTCAAAATTATAATGAAGCAGATGGAAGCTAATGACTTTATGAGAAACAAAGAAATTACAAAACCAATCCAAAAGAATGAAAAAATAGAAGACAATGTGAAATATCTCATTAGAAAAACGATTGACCTGGAAAACAGATACAGGATAGATGATTTAAAAAATTATAGTTCTACCTGAAAACCATGATAAAAGAAGCCTTGACTTCATCTTAAAAGAAATTTTCAAGGAAAACTGCCTCGATATTCTTGGACCACAGGGTAAAATAGAATGAGAAAGAATTCATCAATCACCTCCTGAAAGAGAACCCAAAAGGAAAACTCCTAGGACTATTGTAACCAAATTCCAGAGTTCCCAGGCCAGGGAGAAAACATTAAAAGCAGACAGAAAGAACCAATTCACATATTTTGGAAATACAATCAGGATAACACAGAGTTTAGTAGCTTCTACACTAAGGGATAGAAGGGTTTGGAATATAATATTCCAGAGGTTGAAGGAGATAGGATTAAAACCAAGAAGCACCTATCCAGCAAAACTGTGTATGATATTTCAGAAGGAAAATGAAATTTCAATGAAATAGAGGACTTCCAAGCATTCTTGTTGAAAATACCAGAGCTGAATAAAAAATTTGACTGTCAAATACAAGAATCATGAGAAACATGAAAAGGTAAACAGGAAAAATTAACCTTAAGGAACTCGTTAAAGCTGAGCTGTTTACATTCCAACATGGAAAGATGTCATTTGTAAGTCATGAGACTTTTTTCAGTGTTAGGGTATATATATATTCCCTAATATATGTAATACATTAGTATATATAATATGTATATATATGTTTATATATATACATATTTATATACATACTTATATGTGTGTGTGTGCGTTTGTGTGTATGCATATATGTATGTATATACACATATATGTATATATGTATATGTGTATGTGTGTGTGTGTGTGTGTGTGTGTCAAGGTTTATCATCACTTCCTTGGGTCTCATATTAGAGGAGATCCTAGCTCATGTGTGTAGTTTCCATCTTCCAATGGAATATAGATAGCTTTTGGCTTAGGAACACTATTACCTCTTTGATTTTATTTCATTTTATTTTTCAGAATTAACTGTGAATGTGATAATCTGTGTAAGCTCTTTAGCATTTTCAGTATTAATAGCAGTTGCATATATGTATATTATATATGTGTAAATATGTGTATCTACATGAGTGTATGTGTCTATGTATATGCATATATATATATGGAGGGAGGGAGGGAGGGAGAGGGAGGGAGAGAGAGAGAGAGATAACTGTCGAGTACTGTTCTTGCTACTAGGAAATTAGAAATACAGGTAAAGGGGTACAGAAAGTCTCTGGCCCTACAGGACAGAATAGAAGATGGGGAAAAGGGAAGGGAGGGGTGGTAGAAGAGAGGGGAGATTGGTGATAGGGGCAATTAGAATGCTCAGTGTTTTGGGGTGGGGGAGGGGACAAATGGGGAGAAAATTTGGAACCCAAAATTTTGTGAAAATGAATGTTAAAAATAAATAAATAAATAAACAAATGAAAATTTGGATTGTCTGACATTTGATGCATATATTTTAATACATTTCTTTTTACTTGTTATGTATTTTATTATTGTATATTTTATTTATTATTTTATATTTAATATATTTATGTTTTTGTCTATGGTACATTTTTTCAAAATGAAGTTCCCATGATTCCCTCTGTTTATTATATCTACTTTTTTATTTTGCTTTATCTAAGAAAATGATTTCTACCCTTGCATTTTTACATTTGAGGTGAATTGTAATAGGTTTTGCTCCGGGCTCTTATTGTAGCTTTGTGTGTGTGTCTTTCTGTTTCAAGAGTCTCTTGTAAACCATATGATTTTACAATTCATTTTGCTATCTAAATTGTGCTATATGATGTTGATGGAAGACTATTGTGGCATAAATAGTGATGAGTAGGATGCTTTCAGAAAATCTGGGCAAGACAAACATGAATTTATGCAAAGTGAAATACATTGTGTACAAAGTAACAGCAACATTGTGCAATGATCAGCTAAGAATGACAGTCATACTTAACAATATAAAAATGCAAGAAAACTGTGAAAGACTTATGATGGAAAATGCCGTCCATACCCAGAGAAAGAACTGATGATGTCAACACAGACTGAATCATATTTTTAACTTCCTTTATTTTTGTTGAGGTTTTCTTTCTTTGTTTCTTTTGTCCATGTTTTCTTTCACAACATGACTAGCATGGAAATCTTTTGAACGACTACACATGTATAACCTTTGCTTGCCTTCTCAATAAGTGGGGAAAGAATGGAGGAAAGCAGAGGACTTGGAACTCAAAGTAAATTCTTCATACATGTGAGTGGGAAAAAGATAATGCTAAAGAAATAGAAAAGGACATTAAAATTATCAATAGTCATATGACTAAAGCTCTCAATCATTATTAGTTTGGGAAATGCAAATTAAAACAATTGCAATATATCATCTCATACCTTTCAGATTGGCTATTATGAAAGAAATTGAAAGTGATAAATGTTTGACAAGATTAGTGGAAATCATCATTGGTGGAGTTTTGATCTTCTCTAACCGTTCTGGAGAACTCTTTGAAACTACAACGCAAAGTCAATCAAATTATACATGCCTGTCTTGAACTTAACCATATTTTTTAGATATAATCCTTTCATGTTCAACTCACACCTGCACCCTTTGTCTGTATATACTCCCAACTGTTCTAATAATAATGAAGTTCTTATGAGTTACAAGTATCATCTTCCTATAGAGGAATGTAAAGAATGTAACCTTATTAAATTTGTTGTATTTTTTCTTTCTGTTTCTCTTTTTATGCTTCTCTTGAGTCTTGCATTTTGAAGTGAAATTTTCTTTTCAGCCCTAGTATTGTCATAAGAAATGCTTGAAAAGTCCTCTATTTCATTGCATGTCAATTTTCTTCAAGTAGGGATTATATTCAGTTTATCTGGGTAGGTGCATCTTGGTTGTAATCTCTCAAGTTTGGAATTCCCCCACACAGGGATTCCTACATCTCCTCCCCTTCCACCAAATACTTATGCAAGTTTCATACCAAAGGAAAAGGCAAAGGAGTTCCTTTAAATCAATTATATGTAGTAGTTTGAGAAATTGGGTTACTTATATTTAGGATTCTGCTAAGAGTTTCAATCTGTGGTAGCAACCCAACTAAACAGTGAGTCTCCTTAAAAAATTTCCAGAGTAAGTATAAAAAAAAAAAAACAGAAAATGGGAGGAGAGTGCATCACTACCAATTTGTGGATATTGGAGGTTTTCTCCTTAGTAATGAGCTTATTTCCAAGCTTTGCTTTTACCCAATGTTATTCAAAAAAAGTCTAAAGACAAGATTTTATACTGCTCTAAATGGTCATATACAGGTCCCCATATTCTTGTTATGACTTTTACGTGACACATTATCTCAATCATGACTTGGATACAGAATTTATGATTCTGTATCTAAGCAATGATATTTAACAGGTCACATGTGTGGGATTCCACCTTTCACAGACTATAAGTCAAGTATTATGGCTTTTCCCCATTTGTAATCCCATACAATCCTAACTCCTTTGTCCTCTAGATTACCATATTCCAATCTCTCATCTCCGATAATGTAGATGCTGCTAAATAACTCATGGGCTCAAACCACTGGATACAATTAATTCAAAGCAAAGACAACAATTACAGCATGAACATTTCAAATAAAAATATGAGGCACACTTTCCCACAAGCACATACAGATTCAGTGGAACAGCGAACATATGCAGAGTGTGCTAATGTTTATGTATGTATATATGTATGTATATATATGTGTGTATGTAAATATTTTTGTTTATGTATGTATATATATGTGTGTGTATATGTATATGTGTGTGTGTGTATGGAATACACATGACCAAGTCAACTGAAGTTCCTGCCACTCACTTCAAGATATTGATTTCCTTTCTCTTATTGTGAAATTTCCATGTCATTTTTAAATAATTAAATTTTAGTTTTTTTTAAAATTTATAGAATAAAACAAACATTTCCATAATATAGCATAGCAACAATATTGCACATAAAATTGCAAGTCTGTCATGTATGGCTTACTATTCCTTTTAAATTAGTTCAAACAAATTTTAAAAAGTTATCATGTCGATATCTTTATTGTATTCCATCCACCCCAGAGATGGCCATTAGACAAATATGTATACAGGAAAAATCTTTCTATACATGCTTCTGTTTATCAGTTCTTTCTCTTTAGGCAGAAAATATCTTCCTTCATAGGCTTTTGTACTTAATTTGCATATTCATTACAGCGAAAATGTAGCTTTTTATGGCAACAGTGTCTTTGCTGGGTAGTTCTTACAATCGTATTCCCTGCAGATGCTTTTCTGCTTACCTCCTGATGGAAGAGCTAACTCTCCTTTTATTTAATTTAGAGTTTTCTAGACTGCCTCATATCAATCCAAGGGACACAGCAAGTTTAGATATTTCCTACATGGCATCAATTGCCTTAATCGTACGAGAAAGGGTACCAAATCCTCTCAAGATGATTAAAATTGTTCATGTTAACTATG
This sequence comes from Notamacropus eugenii, assembly GCF_028372415.1. Classification (NCBI taxonomy): domain Eukaryota; kingdom Metazoa; phylum Chordata; class Mammalia; order Diprotodontia; family Macropodidae; genus Notamacropus; species Notamacropus eugenii. The sequence continues at coordinate 320,589,192 of NC_092872.1, read as the reverse complement.
GATGTTAAAAACGTAACCATTTCTTTAAATTTCCTTTATAAATAGTTGATGGGACACTCCCACGTTTTGTAACCTTTGCTGTCTATGAATAGGAAACATAGAAATTTAATATCTGAAGTGGGAAAAGTCTAAAAGCCTAAGACATTTTTACTAGCATAATTGAAACAATGGTTTATGGACTCAGCACCTAAAGTACCAATTTTAGCTTTTCTCTTCTGTAGTCATTGAACTCTGTTCACAACTCTGCTTTACTGTGTTATGTTTAATTTGGTAAATAATAGAGAAGCAAGGATCCACCTAAAATTAATTAACAATAACAGGGGAGATAAGCAAATAGACATGAATCATACTCTCTACTTTACGATAAAGATACCATAGATATAGTGGTGATTAAGGGACGGATTGTTGGGCTTTTAACTTTTTTTTCCAAAACTAAGTTCAGTCATCAAAGAAAATGATGATCTCAGAAAGTATTCTAGATGTAGATCTTCTTCTTCTTCTTCTTCTTCTTCTTCTTCTTCTTCTTCTTCTTCTTCTTCTTCTTTTGGTATTTAAATTTATTTATTTAAGTTTTCAACATTGATTTCCACAAAATTTTGGGTTCCAAATTTTCTCCCCATTTCTCCACTCTCCCTACCCCAAAACGTGGAGCATTCTAATTACCCCTATCACCAATGTGTCCTCCCCTCTAACATCCCCCCCTTCCCTTATCCCCATCTTCTCTCTTGTCCTGAAGGGCAAGATAAATATCCATACCCCATTACCTGTATTTCTTATTTCCTAGTTGCAAGAACAATACTCAAGAGTTGTTCCTAAAACTTTGAGTTCCAGCTTCTCTTCACCACTTCCTCCCCACCCATTGCCATTGGGAAGGCAAGCAATTCAATATAGGCCATATCTGTGTTGTTTTGCAAATGACTTCCATAATAGTTGTGCTGTGTGAGACTAACTATATTTCCCTCCATCCTATCCTGCCCTCCGTTTCTTCTATTCTCTCTTTTGATCCTATCTCTCCCCAAGAGTCCTCCCTCCTCTGACCTCCCTCCCTTCCATTATCCCCCCCAACACTGCTTATCCCCTTCTTCCCCACTATCCTGTATTGTAAGATACGTTTTCGTACCAAAATGAGTGTGCATTTTATTGCTTCCTTCAGAAGAATGTGATGAGAGTAAGCTTCATGTTTTTTCTCTCATCTCCCCCTTTTTTCCCTCCACTGAAAAGTCTTTTACTTGCTTCTTTTATGAAAGATAATTTGCCCCATTCCATTTCTCCCTTTCTCCTTCCAATATATTTTTCTCACTGCTTCATTTCATTATATAAACATATGATCCCATCCTATTCAATTCACCCTGTGTTCTCTGTCTCTCTCTACGTGTGTGTGTGTGTGTGTGTGCGTGTGTGTGTGTGTGTATGTAATCCCATCGACTATCCAGATACTGAAGAAAGTCTCAAGAGTTACCAGTATTGTCTTTCCACGTAGGAATGTATACAGTTCAGCTTTAGTAAGTCCCTTATGACTTCTCTTTGCTGTTTACCTTTTCATGCTTCTCTTCATTCTTGTGTTTGAAAGTCAAATTTCCTTTTCAGCTCTGCTCCTTTCACCAAGAATGCTTGAAAGTCCTCCATTTCATTGAAAGATCATTTTTCCCCCTGAAGTATTATACTCAGTTTTGCTGGGTAGGTGATTCTTGGTTTCAGTCCTAGTTCCTTTGACTTCTGGACTATCATATTCTACTCTCTTCAATGCCTTAACGTAGAAGCCTGCTAGATCTAGTGTTATCCTGGTTGCAGTGACACAATAATTGAATTGCTTCTTTCTAGCTGCTTGCGATATTTTCTCCTTGACCAGGGAACTCTGGAATTTGGCCACAATGTTCCTAGGAGTTTCTCTTTTTGGATCTCTTTGAGGAGGTGATGGGTGCATTCTTTCAATATATATTTTGCCCCCTGATTCTAGAATTTCAGGGCAGTTTTCCTTGATAATTTCATGAAAGATGATGGTCTAGGCTCTTATTTTGATCCTGGCTTTCACATAGGCCCATAATTTTTAAATTGTCTCTCCTGGATCTATTTTACAGGTCAGTTATTTTTCCAATGAGATATTTCATATTATCTTCCATTTTTCATTGTTTTGGTTTTGTTTTGTGATTTCTTGGTTTCTCATAAAGTCATTAGGCTCCATCCATCTGTTGCATTCTAATTTTGAAAGAATTGTTTTCTTCATTGAGCTTTTGAACCTCCTTTTCCATTTGGCTAATTCTGCTTTTTAAAGCATTCTTCTCCTCACTGGGTTTTTAAAATCTCTTTTGCTCATTGAGGTAGCCTATTTTTCAAGGTGTTATTTTCTTCAACATTTTTTTGGATCTCCTTTAGGAAGGTGTTGAGCTGCTTTTCATGCTTTTCTTGCATCTCTCTCTTTTCTTTTCTCAGTTTTCCCCCCACCTCTCTAACTGGATTTTCCAAATCCTTTTTGAGCTATTCCATGGCCTGAGCCCATTGAGTATTTATTTTGGATGTTTGGGATAGAGAAGCCTTGACTTTTATGTCTTTCCCTGGTGGTAAGCATTATTCTTCCTCATCTGAAAGGATGGGAGGACATACCTGTTCACCAAGAAAGTAACCTTCTATAGCCTTATTTTTTTCCCTTTTTTGCGCATTTTTCCCAACCAGTTACCTGACTTTTTGGTCCTTTGTTAAGAGTAAGACATACTCTGGGAATCTGTGAGATCTCACTCCCTTCATGGTGGCACGATCAAGCGTATACTGGTATGGACGCAGAGAGTGATTTTTTGTGCCCAGAATCTTAGCAGTTACCTCTCCACAGCCACCTGGCCTCCAGTTCCCCCAAGTCAGCACAGGGGGCTGATTTTCAGATAAGCTGGATGGGCAGGGCTACCATTCAGTGTGAGACAAAGACCAGCTCGCCCAGGGCCTCCACAGAGGGTGGAGGCAAGACTTCATTCTTCAGTGCCCCCAGGGGTTTCATGCTCCAACAATGTATGCAGCTGCTGCGCTTGACGATGTGGCCTCTGTGGCCCCTGCCTGCTGCCAGAGCTTTGGAAAGGCCGTTCTCCCTTTCTGGGCAGCTGAAAAAAAACCCATCACTGACCTTTGGTGCCTGTGGGTTGAGGGATCTGGGAACCCACTGCTGCTGGGATTGGGGATTCCGTGAGTGGAGATTCTGCCTCCGAGGGCTGTTCACGAGTCGTGCCAAGGGACCAGGCCTAGGCTGGGCTCTGCTCTACGTCCAGTGCAATAGATATTTCACGTGGAACTTTCAGGTCACCCTGGGCTGGAAATCTCCTCTTCTCCACTTCTGCTGCTCCAAAATTTGTTGAGAGTCCCTCTCTACAGGCATTTTATGGGCTGCATGGGGAGACCCTGCCTATGTATGTCTTTCTATTCCACCATCTTAACTTCACCCCCTAGATGTAGATTTCTAAAAGCATAAGGGCCTTGAAATTACAAAATTCTTTTCTAAAAGAAAAGAAAAAAGAATAGAGAATTAAATCATGTTCTTGAGTACACAATTAAATGTTCAGTAGGTGGCAGCAGAGGTAAATATTCTGGGTGATGAGACTGGTATTTCAAAAATGAGGATGTTCTCATAGAAATGTGAGCCATATTTGCTCCATAAATCAGATTTTTAGGTCAGTGTCACAGAGGATAATAATTGCTCTGTCCCTTCAAACAGGATGTGCCTTTGTGAGAGTAAGGTATTTGTTGGAAGAGATTTTCAATTTTCTTATTGTGAACTGTGACTTTCATATTTCAGTTTCTTCACCTAGCAGAGTAGCACAAGGAGTATGAGGTATTTCTAGAAAGTCAATGAGTGAGCATAAGTGGAACTATGGGAAAATAATTTAGGGAAAATGTAATCCCAGGTAAAGGGAGGTAAAAAGTTGACTAAGGAAGCAGTAGAGTGGCAGCAATCAGGACTAGAGACTCTGAGAAGAAAGTGATAGGCAAAAAAATATTCCATCTGTTACTCATTGGAATTGGAAGGTGGTTGAAGAGCTTGGACTATCAGAAATGTGAATAACATTGATCAGAAGTTTATTAGGAACCCAGAAAGCACTGCTCCATGTAGTCCACTTGTTGAAGTGATGTGGGAAGATTGATACTGACTGAAAATGATCAGTTCAGGGAGTCTCAGTATCACCAACATTCTCAGATGCTTTGGAACAAGCTCTAGGAAAACTTTCCTGCTGAAGTTCGGGAAAGAAAATTCTAATTTAGAGGAAGAAGAAGTTCTTCCCCTTTTTGAATAGAAGAAGACATGCAAATTGGGTCCCTCCCTACTGGGATAAAAAGCAGCTCCAAACCTGTACCTCTATCTTTGGTAGATAAGCTCAAGCTCTTTGTGCCCTAGAGGACTATCCTAGAAACTTACCATGAAATTTAGATTGAACTGGATTTTACTTCTGAACATTTTCTAAGGTGGTTTTCTGGAGAAGGGTGCACAATACAGAAATGGTGACTTAATGTGATTATTGACTTTAATGCAGTGTCTCTGTGTTTCAGGAGTCCAATGTGATGTGCATCTGGTGGAGTATGATGGAGATGTGAGACAGCCTGGAGGTTCTCTGTTTCTCTCCTACAAAGCTTCTGGGTTTACCTTCAACAATTACTGCATGAGCTGGGTCCACCAGGCTCCTGGGAAGGGACTGTAATGGGTTGAAGAAGTTAGCACTGATGGAAGTACTATACTATGCAGATTCCCTGAAAGGTTGATTCACCATCTCCAGAGATAATGCAACAATGTGTTATATTTACAGATGAATTCCCTTAACACCAGGGATACAGCTCCATATTATTGTACAAGAGACACAGGGAGGAAAAGCATTTTGAGACCAGACAGAAACTTCCCCTGTCAGGAGGCGAGGTGCCAGTGAGTCTAGAAGGGGGTTGAGCTCATGATGCACAGAGTACAAGATGCCTAGATTCACTAACAGGTGTAGAGTGGTTCTGAAATATTGCTATTTATGGCCTGTGTTGTTTTTCCTTCTGCCGCAGGAGAAAGAAACATTTCCAGTAGCTACCTATCATTTTAAATGCCTCACTCTCACTCCTACCACCATCCAATATTCAGTCAGTTGTTATGTCATATCACTTCTACTTACATTACATGTCTAGTATGTTCTCTTTTCTCTCCTCAGGTACTGCAACCCTTCTGACCAGTTCAAAATGGATTATTGTGCTAGCCTGCTCTTTGTTCTCCAAGCCTCAGTACTCTCTTCACTCCACTTCATACTAAACCCAGTTATCAAGACTATTTCCTAAAGCACAGGTCTGAGCATTTCCCCCAAATTCCAGATACTCTATTACCTCCAGGAAAAAAATATGCAAAGACATTTGGATTTTAAATCCTTCCATGTCCTAGTTTCTGCCAATCTTATTCTACCTAGCTCCTTTCCACATACTCACCAATCCAGTGACACCGACCTTCTTGCTGTTATTTTCACAAAAGTGACGATTCCACTATTGTTTGTGTCATTAATCGTTGGAATTCTCCTCCTCCTCATCCCTTCCTCATGGCCCCTTTGTCTCCCTTTGCATCTCACCTAAAACATTCCCCCCTTCTACTTTCCACATCTTCTGTAATTCTAGTACCTTTGCACTGCATATACAGAAAATTCTAACTATTACTTTCATATCGTCTCTGTGAACGCATCTGACCTCCTAAAAAACAGGTACTATTTTTTGCCTTCCTTTTTATCCCCAGCACTTAGCTTAGTACTGTGCCTGGTACAAGGTATGTGCTTAGTAAATAAATACTTCTTGCTGATTTGACCTTCTGTTCCTTTGTGAATGAAGCAGTCTCATATTGCTGAGATGTATCCTATTTGTGATTTCCATTAAATGTAATATGCAACAATATAAAATATCAGACATTTTAATACAATCAGCACAAAAGTATCTGTATGAATTATAAATTATGCATTCTTTTAAGTTAAATTTAAGAATAATGTGAATTAGGCATATTTCTCTAACTAAGAAAGCATTCTATTATCAGGGCTAGTAACCTGAGAATAAAAAGGGTCAGTAACTGATTGATTCTACAGCCAAAGATCCCAAGCTAAAGACAACTCTCGTTTTATAGATTTTGGCGAGTACAGAAAAAATAACAGAGCAAATAGGTGACACTAAGGGTTTAAGGTCAACAGGACTGATTACATAGGTGAGTCTTGGGGAGCAACTTCATAATCTGGAAGTTGGGAAGGGGGTCTAAGAAAACTCCCATCTTTGATTAAGAAGTGATTATTAATTGAGTCCTCTTGCAAGTTCCCAGATAATGGCCTGCAATTCTGCGGAGAGCAAACTAAATATTCTTGAAGAAGAGTTTGGTGGTGTAAAGATATTAGTTTTAATGCCTTTATGGGAAGTCATACTCATTGAATATTAGCAGAATTGCATGAGACAAGTATAGAGAAGTGGTTGGCAAGAAAACTGTATTTCAAAATTTAACCCATTACAGGTGAGCTGAACTCTGAATTAAGTTCACAGATATAGAACCATAACTTAGTAGTCAGCTACAGAACATAATCAATTAATTGTAAATAGGATCAAGAGGAATATGTTACAGGACCCTTTTTAATCTTCTCAGTACTATGTGGACACAGCAACATCACATTCACCATGCTTAGGTTAAACATGTCTTTACATATGGTCAAAAGAGTATCCCATTCACAACTTGTAAGCCAGTGTAAAGAAATCTTTGTTGCTTTAGTTGATGTAAGAAATTTCATTAATCAACCTGAGAGGAGTTTTGAGCCTTGAAGTATGAAGTATGAAGGGAACTGTCACTACCTAAAGAACATGGAGTGACTGGCTGACCAATAGCATTCCCAAACTATAAAATTAAATGAGTCATCATTGCTAGAATGACTCATTAAAAAGGATTTCAGTGCCTTTTTAAAAGTACGGAAATTCTAGTTGTTTCTTTCTGGTGCTCTCCCATCCTGGTACCTGGGTTTCCTGCACTCAAGAGCAATAAGGTACTTCCTCGCCAATAATGTTGATCCTACTAGCACTGTAATAAGAATGTTTAGAAAAGATTTTCAATGTAGTCATGAGAGTCCATATATTTTAAAGTTCAGATTCAACTTATCTAACCTATGAAAATATTGAACTGAGGTTCATGTTTACCAAACTCCATTTCTTTTCACCAATTCATCATTCAAAATGTTTATTCATAAATGTAAGTATTCTATTAGTGACAAATATTGATGAGCTTTAACCATTTTTTGTTATATTTTGAATTTAATTGTATTTTTTTCCAATAACATGTAGTTATCCAATTCATTTTCCAAGACTTTTTGTTCCAATTTTTTTCACTCCCTCTCTTCCTTTGCATCTCAGGAGGACACCAAAGAATCTCATAAAAGTTATATATGTAGTATCATGTTAAATATATATTCATATTAGTCATGTTGAGAGAGAAGAGTGAGAACACAAGCGAAAGGAAAAAAGAAAGAAAAAATAAAAAAAAAATGAAAATATTGAGCTTTGATCTGCATTCAGATTCTATAGTTGTTTCTCAATAGACGGATGCCATGTTTCAGTATTAGTCCTTTGTGAATGTATTGGATCAGGATATTGCTGAGAAAAGCTGTCTATCGCAGTTGATCATCACACAATATTGCTGTTACTGTGTAAAATTTTCTTCTAGTTTTGCTCACTTCACTTTGCATTAGTTCAACTGATCAGGTTCATCTGAAATAATCCAGTTAGTTATTTCTTATAGCACAATAAAATTCCATCACAATCATATATTATAGTTTGTTCCTTCATACTCCAATTGATGGGAATCGCTGCAATTTCCAGTTCTTGGCCACCACAAAATCATACCCTTTGATGAAGCAATAGAATTGCTAGATCTGTCTTCCAAAGAAAATTTAAAGGGGGAAAAATTAATTAATGTACTTAATTTTCTACATTGAAAAAATATAATTATTTTAATTGACATAATTTCTATCATGCAATTTGCATTAATATTTCATTATATTCCATATAATGTAGTAAATTCCTTTTTTAAAGAGATTATGAAGCAATGACAGAAAAATAAAAATACAGGTTCCATGCCTGGAAAGGAAAAAAACACACAGAATTGACACATTTCATATTCTATGCATTACACAAGATTTCCCAAACCTAATGGCTGATAAGCAAATAATTTGTATTTTGGAAAGTTCCCAATGGATTTCATAAACCATCACCCTCTCTTTCCCATCTTCTCCCCTATCCATCGTGGAATAAGAACACTGACCTAGCTCATTTCTTGGTCAGCAGCAAAGATAGAGAAAGTAGATAAAAGCAGGGATAAGATTTTCTTTTTCTTAAGGACATAAAGATGGCAGACTTGGGAGCTCTAAGTAAGGAGAGTGGTGCCTCCACTTGGAAGTTCGTTCCAATATGTTCCACCCCTGACAATGGAGAAGACAAACTTATGCCCATCAAGGACAAGTGTGTCACTGCCCTGCTATATAAAAGGGGATCTATATTAGAAACAGTATACGGTGCCTAGATATGCAGTGGGAATTTTCTTCACATTTTCAGTCCATTTCATGTCTCATTTCCTCTAACTGAAAGAGAGACATGAGTGACAATGATTGGTACTGGGGGAAAATAACAGGTGGATTCAAATTCTAAAATTAAGGAAAGTCTCTAGAAGGAAACATGGGGGTCAAGAGACATGGACAGAGATAATGAGGAAAAAATTAACCCATGAGCAGATTCACTTCAACATCAAGGTTAAAGGAAAATTAGAGCACTTCCTTCATCAGAAATAGGAGGGGATTGACTCATAAAATATCAGAAATAGAGAAAATGCATTCTTTTAGGTCTTTGAACAGTTGGAGAGATGGGAAGAAAAGACACTGTCTTCTTCATTATCAATGCTTCATGTTCTTAGTGTCATGAAATGTTCTCCAAGGGTTTAGAACCAATTCTGGAGGATCCATGTCTTTGCACCTGAGAGCAATGAATAATCCCAAAGAGGTGGCATGTATTCTTCCTTTTATTGAAGGTAGGGTTGGGGGAATACCTACAGTCATCCTAATACACAACTTGCCACTGAACCCAGATGGCTCCAGAGGAGAAAGGGAATCTGATAACTTTGGACAGCCCTATATCACTTCAATTCAATTTACTTCTATGTCATGGAATTACATTTCTGATGCCATGGACCTCTTTGAGAATGAAGTATAATCAACAACAGTGAAAGAAGGAGGGCAAGCAAACTTTCCCCAACCCTTGATATGAAAATCAGCACAAACCTTTAGCTCTCAGAGAGGAATTTCAGTCTGGTATGAGCTCATCCAGCTGGTCAATTTTATTGTTTCTTGATGTTGCATGGAGTCATAAACTTGCACTAACAGAAATCTAATTTTCTTGGAATTCTTTTCTTCACTGAACTTTTGCACTGCCTCTTTCATTTCCTCAGTTCCACTTTTAAAGGACCTATTTTCTTATGTAAATTTTTGTGCATTTTTTTGATTTGTCAAATTCTCCAAAAAGTACTTGTTTTTTGTAAAAGCAGAAATTACTGAAGCTCTCCCCATAAACCCCTCCAAATACCCTTAAAAATGCCTAAAAAAATTCTTCAGCTTCAGAATCCACAAAATGATGTAAAGAAACCAGTGCAAGACAGCCTTCCAGAAAGCATCTACTACACCACACTGAGAACTGAGCACAACACAGTGCAGCGTGAACCCCACCAGAAAAGAAAGGGCGGGAGCAGCCCTCAGGGGACTGAATCACTAGCACCTGTATCAGTTTCCAGACTTCTCAACTCATAAGCACCAAAGGTAGCATAGAAGGTTACTCGGAAAATTCTGTGGGATCTGATTGGGCATTGGTCTGGCCCCAGACCTGGGGTAGAGAAGGAGGAGGTGGCATTTGCAACAGCAGCCACAGCAGCAACACTGGTGGTGGCTGTGTACAGAACTCTGCACTGACAGAGAGTGGGGGATTGAGCAGGTGACAGAAAACCCCTAAAACCTGGGACAGCATACACACACACACACACGCACACACAGACACACACAGACACACACAGACACACACACACACACACACGCACACACACACACACACACACACCCCTTCTGGAAACAGAGTCATACCTTGACAAGGAGTTAGAAAATCAAGTATTTTGCTGGGAACGTGTGGAAACAGTTTAAAAAAATACTCGAACTTGAGAATCTTATTTTGGTGACTAAAAAAATAAAAACATACAACTAGAAGACAACATATCTTAAGCTCCTACATCTAAAAACTCCAAGAAAAACATGAATTTGTCTGAGACTATGGAAGAACTGAAAAAGATTTACAAAATTAAGTAAGAGAAATAGAGGAAAACTAGGGAAGAGAAATAAGAGTAATGGAAGAAAATCAGGAAAAATGAGTCAAGAGATTGCTAAGGGGGACCCAAGAAAATACTGTAGAAAATAACACCAAAGGGGTGGAGCCATGATGTTGGAGTAGAAAGACACACATGTTCGAGCTCTTCCCTCACGTCCCATAAAATACTTGTGAAGAGAAACCCTGAATGGATTCTGGAGCAGCAGATGCTGCAGAGCAAGAGAGTGGAGAAGATTTTCAGCACAGGGTGACCTGCAGGACCAGGGTGAGGGGTCTGTCATGCTGGATGCTGGACAGAGCACAGACCAGCCAGGGCAGAATCCCCAGCAGCAGTGGTTCCCTAACAACCAAAATAAATATGAAATGGCCTCAGACCATGGAAGAAATCATAAAGGACTTTGGAAATCAGGTAAGAAAGGTAGAGGAAAAATTGGGAAGAGAAATGAGAGCAATTCAAGAAAATCATGAAAAGCCAGTAAACAGCTTGATAAAGGAGACTCAAAAAAATGCTGAAGAAAATAAAACATTTGAAAATAAGCTAACTCAATTAGAAAAAGAGGTTCAAAAAACCAATGAGAAGAATACTTTAAAAAGGTGAACTAGTCAAATGGAAAAGGATGTTCAAAAATTCACTGAAGGAAACGGTTCTTTACAACATAGAATGGAACAGGTGGAAGGTTATAATTTTATGAGAAACCAAGAAATTACAAAACAAAACCAAAAAATGAAAAAATGGAAGACAATGTGAAATATCTCATTGGAGAACAACTGACCTGGAAAACAGATTCAGGACAGACAATTTTAAAATTATGTGACTTTCTGAAAGTCATGATCAAAAGAAGAGTCTAGACATCATCTTTCATGAAATTATCAAGGAAAACTGCCCTGATATTCTGGAACCAGTGGGCAAATAAATATTGAAAAATTTCACCCATCACTTCCTGAAAGACACTCAAAAAGAGAAACACCTAAGAATATTTTAGCCAAATTACAGAGCTCCTAGGCCAAGGAGAAAATATTCCAGACGTACAGGAAGAAACAATTCCAGTATTAAGGGATCAAAGGGCTTGGAATATGATTTTGCATAAGTCAAAGGAACTAGGATTAAAACCAAGAATCACCTACCCAGAAAAACTGAGTATAATACTGAAAGGGGAAAAACGGTCTTTCAGTGAAATGGAGGACTTTCAAGCATTCTTGATGAAAGAATTAGAACGGAATAGAAAATTTTACTTTCAAACGTAAGAATCAAGAGAAACATAAAAAGGTAAACAGGAAATAGAAATCATAAAGGACTTTCTAAAGTTGAACTGTTTGCATTCCTACACGGAAAGATAATATTTGTAAATCTTGAGACTTTTCTCAGAATCTGGGTCACTGGAGGGATTACACACACACACACACACACACACACACACACACACAAACACACACACACACACAGAGAGAGAGAGAGAGAGAGAGAGAGAGAGAGAGAGAGAGAGAGAGAGAGAGCACATAGGGTGAGTTGAAGAGAAAGGGATCATATATAAAACAATAAAATGAAAATGTGAGAGAGGAATACATTGAGAATAGAAAGGCAGAAATGGAAAGGGGACCAATTATATCTCCTAGAAGAGGAAAGCAAAAGTTTTCCCAGTGGAGGGGAAAGGATGGAGGTGAGAGGGGAAAAGTGAAGCTTACTCTAATTTCATTTGTTTCATGGAAGGAACAGCATGCATACTCAATTTGGTATGGAAATCTATCTTACACTACAGTAAAATAGGGAAGAAGGGGATAAGCAGGGTGGGAGGATGATGGAAGGGAGAGCAAATGGGAGTAGGGAGTAATTAGAAGTAAACACTCTTAGAGAGGGACAAGGTCGAAAGAGAAAATAGAAGAAATTGGTGGTAGGACAGGACCAACTGAAATATAGTTAGTCTTACACAACATCACTGTTATGGAAGTCATTTGCAAAACTGCACATATATAGCCTATATTGAATTGCTTGCCTTCTCAGTGGGAATGGGTGGGGAGGGAGGAAGTAATTCATAGTTTTAGGAACAAATGTTGAGAACTGCTTTTGCATACAATTGGGAAATAAGAAATGCAGGTAATGGGATATAGAAATTTATCTTGCCCTACAGGACAAGAAAGAAGATGGGGATAAGGGAAGGGAAGAATTTTAATAGGGAGGGTACATTGGTGGAAGGGACAATCAGAATGGAAGGCATTTTGGGGTGAGGGGATGGGAAAGGTTAGGGGAAAATTTGGAACTCAAAATTTTGTGGAAAGGAATTTTGAAAACTTAAATAAAGATATTAAAATGGAAAAAAAATAAATTAAATTAAAAAAGGAATTTTAACAAAAAATACCATATTAACTGCATATGAAGGAAGATATTATGTGTATCCAGCAAATGAACTGATAATAAAAGTAGGTATAGAGTGAACAAAAATGAAAATAACACGTTAGAATTAAGCTAACCCAAATGTAAAAAAAGTCTATAGAGCTTATAGGAAAAGAATGTCTTAAAAGTAAGGAATGGACAAATGAAACATGAGGTCCAAAAGCTCACTGAAAAAAAAAAATTAATTTCTTCAAAATTACAATGGAGCCAATGGAAGCTAATGGTCTTTATGAGAAATCAAGAAGTTGTAGGAGAGAACCAAAAGAATGACAAAAAAGAAGACTATTTGAATTATCTCTTTGGATAACGACCAATGTGGAAAACACATATAATTTTAAAGAACTGGACTAACTGAAGGTCATGAGCAAAAAAGGGGCCTAGCCATTAACTTTCAAGAAATTATGAAGTAAAATTCTCCTGGTCGTATAGAATCTGAGGGTAAAATATAAATGGAAAGAATCCACTGACCACTCTTGAAAGAGATTCCCAAAGGAGAACTTCTAGGAATATTGTAGCAAAATTCCAGAGTTTCCAAGTCAAGGAGAAAATATTCTGAGCAGCCGGAAGAAACAATTCAAGTATTGGGGAAATACAATCAAGATAACAAAAGACTTAATAGTTTCCACCTTAAATCAAAGGACTTGAAATATGATATTCTGAACGTCAGAGGAGCAAGGATTAAAAGCAACAACCACTTACCCAGAAAAGCTAAATATATCCCTTCAGGGGGAATAATGCAATTTCAAATCATAGAAGCCTTTCAACGTTCTTGCTGAAAAGACAAGAGCTGCATATAAAATTTGGTGTCTAGATATGAGAAACAAGAGATGCATGAAAAGGTAAACAGGAAAGAAAAATGATAAGGAACTTATTAAAATTGAGCTATTTACATTCCTACATTGAAAGATCATATGTGTAACTCATGAGACCTTGCTTAATATTAGGATAGTTGAAGGAAATAGCTGGATAGAGAGATAGAGAGACAGACAGAGAGAAAAATAAAAGTCACACAATGAGTTGAATATGAAGGTTGAATGAAGCTGAATATGAATATCATCCCTAAAAATAAAATTAAGGTGTGAGAGAAAAATATATTGGGAAAAGCAGAAAGGGGAAAGATAGAACAGGGTAAATTATTTCACATAAAAGAAGCAAGAAAAGCTTTTACAATGGCTGGGAAGAAGGGGGAGGTGAGAGGAATGAGTGAACCTTTCTCTAACCTGATTTGGTTAAAGGAGGGAATAACATACACATTAATTCGGGTAGCTTACCATAAAGAATAGTAAAGGGGAAGGGGATGAGGGGGAAATGATAGAAGGAGTGACAGATTGGGGAAGGAGGTGTCAGAAGCAAACACTTTTTAAAAGTGACAGGGTCAAAGTAGAAAATAGAATAAGTAGGAAGGATGGGATAGGATGGAGAATAATATAGATAGTCTTTCACAACATAACTATTGTGGAAGTGTTTTGCTTAGCTACAAATATACAATCTACACTAGATTGTTTGATTTTTTTTAAAGAGGGTGGTGGTAATGGAAGAAGGAAGAGAATTTGGAACTCAAAGTTTTAAAAAATCAAGGTGAAAAATTGTTTTTACATGCAACTGGTTAATAAGATATGTAGGCAATGGGTTATTGAAATCTGTATTACTCTCCAAGAAAGTGGGAAGGAGAGAAGAGGGAGATGATAGAAAGGAGGGCAGACTGGGGGAAAGGGAAATGAGAATGGATGCCACATCGGGGTGGAGTGTGGGGAGAGATGGGGAGAAAATATGGAACTCAAAATCTTCTGAAATTGAGTGTTGAGAACCAAAAACAAATAGATTAATATATTTCTTAAAAGTCTCACTTTGGATGAATATATATTCCATTACCTAAGGTGATTTTTAAGGGGTTCTCTTCAGTTAATTTTTCTGCTTCTTTTTTATATTCTTGTTTTTAGTGTTATTTTTTCCAGTATATCTCCCCATGTCTTTTACCAAGCCCTTACTTTTTGTCATAATTTTCTTACATCACTCTCACTTCCTTCCTCATTTTTCCCTTTACTTCTGTTAGTTGATTTTTAAAAAATGTTTTTGAACTCTTGCAGGAATTCTCTTTGGGCTGGAAACCAATTCATATTTGCCATTTTGATTTCTCTGTCTTCTTAGTTTGTGCTTTGACCTTCCTATTATTATAGGAACTTTCTATGGTCAGATTCTTTTTTGTTATTTTTTTTGCTCATTTTCACAGTCTATTCCTTGACTTTTAACATTATTTTAAAGTTGGTGGTCTGTTCCTGGGATGAATACCGCTCTGTCCTAAGCTTCAAGTATTTCATACTGATGCTTTCAGCTCATCCTGGGTGTTTTTAAATTTTCAGTTCTTCAAAGGTGTTATGGTCTAAAGTTCATAGCTCCACCAGCCTGTGCTCTGAAGTTTGAAATGAAGAACAGGTTCCTGATTAGATGTTGTTTTCATCCCTCTGTTGCTAATATTTCACATAAATCTACAAAATTTCCACTAACTTTCACCAAGTGAAGCAGTTATTGGTGAAGCAACTTCAAAATGGTGTCCTAAACTGTATCAAGATCTATTATTCAAACTGTAAAGAACGTATAAGAATCTATACGTGATGTAGAACCAGAGAAACAAATATGAAGAGGATATTTCAGAGTTGCTCTGGAAAAGACCTACTCTAGAATGCACAGGAGAAAGATGTTTTCAAATATTAGATGACTACATTACCTCTTCTGTACTATTAGAAAGCAAAAGGATTCACAAAAATACCAGCCCTTTTTCTGAGAGGGTTTCCCAACCCATCTCAAAGGATGTGTACCACTTTTCCAGAAAGCATGGAGCCCTCTAAGGAGGCAAGAAACTTGTGACTCTGTTCCAGAAAAGGAAGAAAGTAAGACATGGGAAGATCAGCCAGACCAATATCCCCAAAGACTCCATTATTATCAGAGCAATTTTCTTGCAGATTGGAAACAAGAAAGACAAAGTATTTTCTTTCTCCCTTCCAGGGTATGATGCTGTCATAGAAATAGCTTCCAGGAATTTTCTTCCTAATTTGGGTAGTCACATGGATAATGATAGAACCATTCACCAGAATTGGCAACCATCTGATGTTAAGGTGAAAGGGATTCCATTTTGTTGTTGGGCCTAGGTTTGGCGCTATTTGGGTTAGTTAATTGCTACCATTTCCTTAATGAGAGTGCAGATATTAGCATTTCAATGTTTATGTTGGCACTGGATCCACTTCCCAACCCCTGCTACACTTGTAATAATTTCAGCCTGTTTGGTTTTTTAAGATATGATTCTACTCAGCATTGATGTGTCCCACAGTAACTATATTCAGTGGGTGTCATCAGCAAAATTCCTCCACTGAACTTCATACTAAGGGAGAGAGCCTTTGATTGTTCAGTCTTTTTCTCTCCAGGCCCCAGACCTCTTGACCTGATTCGAAGTCAGTGGTGTAGATGATGATCATCCTTTCTACATTCTTTTAGGAAGAACATTTAGGTTGCTTCATATACCAGCTATGCAGCAGGGAGTTCAGCCAACTGGAAGGAGTTGACAGTATCCCCACGCCCTAGTTGTCTGCTTTTATCAGATTAGTGGGTGTTTCAGTCCAATTACATATGCCTCTATTGTAGTGAATAGATCCATCAGAGAACCATGCAAAATGGTGTTCCTCAGGGGCCAGGTTCTTATAGCTTGGATAACTGAGTCAAGCGATTAGGAAATGGAGGAGAGATACAGGGTTATAAATTCTCATAGAAGTGTTAAATCTGCCAATACTGATTATATGGTAGACAGAGAACTAAGTGTATCCTAAGAGCTGATAAGGAAACAGCAAAAGAGGAAAGAATGTAGATTAAGAAGTGAGGTAGTGGGTGGAGCCAAGATGGCGGAGTAGAAAGACACAGATACGCTATCTCCAAACCCACAACCCATAGAATATCTGTAAAACAAGAACCGCCCGGCAAATTCTGGAGCAGCAGAAGTCACACAACAGCTGAGCAGACGAGATTTCTCTTCCAGAGAACCCTGCAAACCTCTCACAAAAGGTCGATCCTGCTGCGGATGCGGAGTCGAGCCCAGCCCTGCCTTGGCAGCGGGGCACTGAGAGGAGCAGATCTGAGCAGGCTTCAGGGATGGAATCTTCAGTGGCCGCAGGGGTCCCTCCACCCACAGATGACGGGGGTCGGTGAGAGGGTCTCTTTGGTGGGTCGAGAGGGGAGTGGGGTGCCCCCGTAACTCAGGCCCCCTTGGGAGGCAGCAGCTGAGGCGGGAGCAGACCATGGCTCCACAAGCAGGCAGGAGCCCGGATCCATTGTTGAAGGTCTCTGCATAAACCCCCTGAGGGAACTGAGCCCGTGAGGCTGCCCTGCCCTGACCTGAGCACCTGAACTTAATCTCACACTGAATAGCAGCCCCGCCCCCTCTGAAAGCCCTGAGGCTAGGAAGCAGCATTTGAATCTCAGATCCCAAGCGCTGGCTGGGAGGATCCAGAGGTGAAGTGGGTGTGAAGAGAATACTCAGAAGTCAAGTCACTGGCTGGGAAAATGCCCAGAAAAGGGAAAAGAAATAAGACTATAGAAGGTTACTTTCTTGGTGAAGAGGTATTTCCTCCCTTCCTTTCTGATGAGGAAGAACAATTCTTACCATCAGGGAAAGACACAGAAGTCAAAGCTTCTGTATCCCAGCCCACTCAATGGGCTCAGGCCATGGAAGAGCTCAAAAAGGATTTTGAAAATCAAGGTAGAGAGGTGGAGGAAAAGCTGGGAAGAGAAATGAGAGACGTGCAGGTAAAGCACGAGCAGCAGGTCAGCACCCTGCTAAAGGAGACCCAGAAAAATGCTGAAGAAAATAACACCTTGAAAAATACGCTAACTCAATTGGCAAAAGAGGTTCAAAAAGCCAATGAGGAGAAGAATGCTTTCAAAAGCAGAATTAGCCAAATGGAAAAGGAGGTTCAAAAGCTCAATGAAGAAAATAGTTCTTTCAAAATTAGAATGGAACAGATGGAGGCTAATGACTTTATGAGAAACCAAGACATCACAAAACAAAAACAAAACAATGAAAAAATGGAAGATAATGTGAAATATCTCATTGGAAAAAGAGCTGACCTGGAAAATAGATCCAGGAGAGCCAATTTAAAAATTATGGGACTACCTGAAAGCCATGATCAAAAACAGAGCCTAGACATCATCTTTCATGAAATTATCAAGGAAAACTGCCCTGAGATTCTAGAACCAGAGGGCAAAATAAATATTCATGTTATCCACAGATCACCACCTGAAAGAGGTCTAAAAAGAGAAACTCCTAGGAACATTGTGGCCAAATTCCAGAGTTCCCAGGTCAAGGAGAAAATATAGCAAGCAGCTAGAAAGAAACAATTCAAGTATTGTGGAAATACAATCAGGATAACAAAAGACCTAGCAGCTTCTACATTAAGGGATTGAAGGGCGTGGAATAGGATATTCCAGAAGTTAAAGGAACTAGGACTAAAACCAAGAATCACCTACCCAGCAAAACTGAGTATAATACTTCAGGGGAAAAAATGGTCTTTCAATGAAATAGAGGACTTTCAAGCATTCTTGGTAAAAACAGCAAAGCTGAAAAGAAAATTTGACTTTCAAACACAAGAATGAAGAGAAGCATGAAAAGGTAAACAGCAAAGAGAAGTCATAAGGGGCTTACTAAAGATGAACTGTTTACATTCCTACATGGAAAGACAATATTTGTAACTTGATACTTTTCGGTATCTGGGTACTGGGTAGGATTGCACACACACATGCACACAAGCACACATACATAGAGACAGAGTGCACAGGGTGAATTGAAGAGGATGGAATCATATCTTAAAAAAATGGTATCAAGCAGTGAGAGAGAAATATATTGGGAGGAGAAAGGGAGAAATGGAATGGGGCAAATTCTCTCTCATAAAAGAGGCAAGCAAAAGACTTATTGGTGGAGTGATAAAGAAGGGAGGGGAGAGAAAAACATGAAGTTTACTCTCATCACATTCCACTAAAGGAAGGAATAAAATGCACACTCCTTTTGGTATGAAAACCTCTCTTACAATACAGGAAAGTGGGGGATAAGGGGATAAGCAGGGTGGGGGGTATGATGGAAGAGAGGGCATGGGGAGGATGGAGCAATTTGAGGTCAACACTCATGGGGAAGGACAGGATCAAAAGAGAGATCAGAAGCAATGGGGGACAGGATAGGATGGAGGGAAATATAGTTAGTCTTATACAACACGACTATTACGGAAGTCATTTGCAAAACTGCACAGATTTGGCCTATATTGAATTGCTTGCCTTCCAAAGGGAAGGGGTGAGGAGGGAGGGAGGTAAAGAAGTTTGAACTCAAAGTTTTAGGAACAACTGTCGAGCACTTTTCTTGCTACTAGGAAATTAGAAATACAAGTAAAGGGGTATAGAAAATTATCTGACCCTACAGGACAAAAGAGAAGATGGAGACAAGGGCAGAGAGGGATGATAGAAAAGAGAGCATATTGGTGATAGCGGCAATTAGAATGCTTGGTGTTTTGGCGTGGGGGGGAGGGGACAAAAGGGGAGAAAATTTGGAACCCAAAATTTTGTTAAAATGAATATTAAAAGGTAAATAAATAAATAAAAGAAAAAATAAAGATCAAAATTTAAAAATATATCAGTGACGTAAAATTCGGGGAGCAGTTTGCAAGAAAGGATATCAGCGTATTGGGATTTGTGGGCTGACAAGGGGTGGCTACTGTTAGAAAAGAAAAGAAAAGAGAATGAGATATAGCATCAAACCATTTTGAAAGATATGGAAGGAAGACATGACTTGGTGAATGGCCTTATATGATGAATATTTAAAGTCTTCCCTGACCTTAACTGAGATATTCTGAGATAACATTAGCACTAATTATCTATGAGATTGGGCAAATGTGACAATCTCATTTAAGAAAACAATTCAACTGATAAATGACAAGGACTGTTAGAGATAACAATAAAAAATGTTAGCCTGATAAACTGTGAATTTATAAAAGGGAAATAAATTCACGACCAGAAGAATTCAAATAAAAACATGGCAAGAATTGTTCTGATGAATTAAGAATGTCAATTTCTCCATTTACTATTTAAAAGCATTCTAATTAATTGTCATCAAATAAAATGAAAGCATTAATTTAGGAGAGCCTCAACTGCATGGGGTACAAAATGTCACTGGTGTATGAAGTATGATGCTCTCAGTTTGTTGAAAAATCTCAGTTATGGCGATAACACTTCTCAGGCAGGGTAGTAGGGCCCTGGCTACTGCATACAGTTGTTTGCTATTGTATCCTACTGCTCTGTAACGCTCCCCGTGTTTCTGTGCTAAAACTCCCTCTGCATTCTCTCCTTTTTCCATAGCAAAAAGCACAAAAGGCAGGGAGTAATTAGGAAGACCCAATGCAGAGGGTTCTAAAAGGGAAGTCTTTATGGATTCTATAGGCAGCTGCTGTTCTTTATATAAGCAAAGGGAGTCAGTATTTTGGTGTCACAGGGCTTCATACAAAGGGCAGGAGAGCCCAGAGAATTAGGGAATCCAAGACTGACAGTATCTAGCCAGACCCAAAAAGCCCTGAGGTTGCCTTTTGCATGTTGAGTGGGGAAAATCACAGATAGCCCAAATTCGTGAGTAATCCCGGAAACACTGCCCTGAGAAATGACATGTCCGAGGAATTTTACAGAGGAATGGCAAACCTGAAGTTTATCCCAGGAAGTCTTATGGCCATTTAAAGCTAGAAATATAAGGATCGCTATTGCATCACCCTTCCCTGCAGTCAGGTCAGGGGAACAGAGCAACATATGAACCACATACTGGAGGAGTACATAGCTGTGGGGAAGGAGAAGAGAGGTGAGATTGTCATGCAGGGTTTGACTCAAATAGGATGAAGATTCAGTGAAGCCCTGAGGAAGGATAGTCCAAGTATACTACTGTCTCCACCAAGTAAAAGCAAAAAGGTATTGGCTGGAGGGGTGCACAGGTATAGAAAAGGAGACACTACAGAGATAAACAGCAGTGAGCACAGTGTCACATGCGGGGAATACAGGATAATAGAGTATGGGGATTTGGGACCAACAGCGAGTGGGGGAGAACAAGGGTATTAACAGCATGGAGGTCCCGCATGAGGTGCCAAGCTTGGTTACCAGGCTTCTTAAAAGGGAAAATGGGAGTGTTGCAAGGAAAGATACAGGGGACTATCAGTCCTTTGGAAAAGAACCTTTGGAGGAGAGGCCTAGAACCTTCAATAAGGGCAGAAGGAAGGGGATACTGATAGAGGCATGGAAGGGGATGGGAAGGGTCAATCTGAACCTGTATGGGGCAACTGTGAAAATGCACCCAATATGTTCTGTGGCCCATAACTAGGGCAGCACCTTGGCCAGGGATAGTTCTTTGTCAGGGGTGCCAAGTATCTCAGACTGAGGTAGGAGAGATAGGATTGTTATAGGTGCTGGGGAAGAGGAACAGTTGGGGTAAAGCTTAATGTAGCAGAAAGGTAGGATAGGATGTCTTGTCCAAGAAGATGACAAGGGGCCCCAGGGACAAGACAGAAGGTGTGTTGAAAATTGTCCTGTCGAGAATGATTGAGACTGGATTAGTTCAGAAAGCCCAGAGAGGCTTATTCGAAATCCCCACCACTAGTAGATTGTCATTAAACTGAGGAAGAGGGGTGGGAAATTTGCAGGGATCCATAACTGTCAGAGTAGTGCCGGTATAAACCAGGGCTAGAATGGGGTGGCCTTGTACTACCATAAACCATTCCCCTAATTGAGAAAGAGATAGAGATGGGTAGATAGAAATCAGATCCTGCTCGCAGTACCCCTATGATTGTTGGGTGGAGGGGTCTTGACGACCCCTGCTCTTTTGAATTTCTATAACCTTGAGATGGGATCTATATTCAGATTTCCAATGTCCTGGATTCTTACAGTAGTGGCAATTACTACATATGTGATCCTGTGCCAGAATGGAAGTGGGGTGTGAAGTTGGGATAGGAGCTCTCAGTTGCTGAAACAGCATAGTGTAAACCTGACCCTTTTTAGTTTGAAGTTCCCTTTCTGATTCTGAGTCCTCCTCAGCCTATATTGGTAGGGTCTGACAAAGCTGGGAGGTAAGTTTAGCTATAAATTGTAGATGTTTAGACTGCCACTCTGGCTGAGTGATTTTGATATTTCGTTAGAGGGAAGGTTGGAGGTTATTAACAAAGTAGGAGAGAGACTGAGTTTGTCCCTCACCTTCTCAATCATGGACTAAGCCAAAGTCAGCATCAAAAATCTCAGCTAGGTGATTATAAAATTGAAACACAGTCTCTTCAGAGACTGTTTACAGAGAAAAGTTTACAAGTCAGGGACAGGCTGCTGGGATAGCTTCAACTACAACTTCCCCTAGGACTTTAGCCTCCTGATGGTGCTCTTCCTGCTTCTTATAAGCAACATAATCTATTTTTTGCTTTTCCTCAATTTTTGCTTCTGTGTCTACCCTTTTCCATCAATTCCTGACTTCATCTTTCCTAACCAGGATCACCACAAAGAGGCAAATGTCAGGGATCCCTGGGCTATAAGTTTGGAGGGTGACCTTGAATTAATCAGTAAAACATATAGGGTATTGGAAAGGATCAGGCAAGTCCTTTCTTATGGCCTGTATTTGCCTCATTCCCAAGGCTTGGAATTATACTGAGTGGTGGAAACGAGTGAGACAGTTGGTTTGACATAGCCCTCTTCATCCACAATAGATACAGTCTCGGGGCTCTGCCTACTGATTACCTTAAAAGGATAGGTTCTGATGGAATTATGTTCATATCTCTGGTCCATAAACAGAGAGTAATTATCCAACTCAAGACTAGACTCTTTAAGGGGAAGGGAAGGGGGAGGAAGCAATGATTGAGGAACAGTTACCTTCCTCAGGATTAGAAGAGGCAAGGGAAAGCAGTGAGGGAGAGAGTAACCACAAAGTCCAGTTATCCTTCCCAGGATCAGAGCCTTCAGGGGAAGGAGGGGAGGAAGGAGGTGAAGAATAATGTGGAGGGAGGGAAGGAGAAGAGACAGCTGGAGAGGAGGGACAAGCTGGGACTGTCAGGCAAGAAGGTAGGATAGGGTAAAGGGAGTTAGCAGGTGTTGAGGAAGGGGGGTGTGGCACTGGAACAACTTCTCAAGCATTGAAGGAAGAGGCCTCTTTCTCACTCAGTCATTTCAACAAACTAACAATGAAAGTATGCCCACTCCTGGTTAGGTGTTTTGTTGGCCTTTCAACTTAATTTGGTTTTGAAATAAAGTAACTTTGACTGGTCAAAAGAGGCCCATTGTGGTCAACATAATTTAGGGCTATCTTAAGTTAACTGACAGCAGCCCTGGCAATACCTGTGATCATCAGGTTGATAATGGCTGGACATATAAGAAGCAAGGGTCTTGTAAGCCGGATTTCTAATTTCCCTAGCTACTTTTCTTAGGTCTATCTTTAATTCTAGGGGATCTATATAGGGAACATTTGACTGCAGAGTTGATTCCTGCCCCATGAGCTACCTTTATATTGCTTTTAACAGGAGATCTATACTTGATCCCTGCCTTCTGAGCTAGCTTTTAGTCTTTGCAGGAGATACTTGATCCCTGCCCCCGAGCTAACTTTAAATTTTTATTTTTTTTATTTTTAATTAACTCATTTTTACATTACTACATTGATTTCCGCGAAAGTTTGAGTTCCAATTTATCTCACCATCTCTCCCCTTCCCCTACCCCATAACACCTTGCATTCTGATTATCCTTTCCTTGAATGTCCCCTCCCTTCTATCACACCCCACTCTTCCTTTATCCCCATCTTCTCACGTTTCTGGTAGGGTAAGATAGATTTCTATACCCCATTATCCGTTTTTCTTGTTTCCCAATTATATGCAGTAACAGTTCTCAACATTTGTTGCCAATACTTTGAATTCCAACTTCTCTCCCTTCCTCCCTCCCCACCCATCCTCACTGAGAAGGCAAACAATTAAATATAGGTTATATATGTGTTGGTTTGCTAAAGACTTCCATAATAATTATGTTGCGTGAGACTCACGATATTTCCCTCCAACCTACTCTGTCCCCCTTTTATACTATTCTCTCATTTGACCTTGTCCCTTCCCAAAAGTGTTTACTTCTAGTTACTCCCTTCCCCCGTTTGCCCTCCCTTCTATCATTCCCCTCATCCCACTTGTCCCCTTCTCCCCTCCTTTCCTATAATATAAAATAGATTTTCATACCAAATTTTGTGAGCATGTTATTTCCTCCTTAAACCCAATGTGAAAAGAGTAAACTTCACTTTTCTCCTCTCATCTCCTCCTTTTTCTTCTCCACTGAAAAAGATTTTTCTTATCTCTTTTATGAGTGATAATTTGACCCATTCCATTTCTCCCTTTCTCCTTCCAGTATATTCCTCTCTCATCCCTTAATTTTTTTGTAGATATCATCCCTTCTGAATCAACTCAACCTCTACTCTCTGTCTATATGTGTGTGTGTGTGTGTGTGTGTGTGTGTTTATAATCTTTCTACCTACCCAAATGCTGAGAAAAGCCGCAAGAGTTACAAATATTATCTATCCATGTAGGAATGTAAACAGTTCAGCTTTAGAAAGTCCTTTATGATTTCTCTTTCCTCTTTATCTCTTCATGCTTCTCTTAATTCTTGTGTTTGGAAATCAAATTTTCCCTTCAATTCTGGTCTTTTCATCAAGAATGCTTGAAAGTCCACTGTTTCATTGAATAACCATTTTTCCCCTTGATGTATTATAGTCAGTTTTGCTGGGTAGGTAATTCTGGGTTTTAATTAGAGTCCCTTTGACTTCTGGAATATCTTATTCCAAGCCCTCTGATCTCTTAATGTAGAAACTGCCAGCTTGTGTGCTATCCTGATTGTATTTCCAAAATACTAGAAGTGTTTCTTTATAGTTGCTTGCAATACGTTCTCCTTGACCTGGGAACTCTGAAATTTGGCCACAATATTCCTAGGAGTTCCTCTTTTGGGGTCTCTTTCAGGAAGTGATGGATGGATGGATGGATTCTTTCAATATTTATTTTACCCTCTGCTTCTAGAATATTAGGGCACTTTTTCTAGATAATTTCTTGAAAGATAATATCTAGGTTCTTTTTTTGGTCATGGCTTTCGATTAATCCCATACTTTTTAAATTGTCTCTTTTGAATCTCTTTTCCAGGTCAGTTGTTTATCCCGTGAGACATTTAACATTTTGTTCTATTTTTTCATTCTTTTGGTTTTGTTTTGTAATTCCTTGATTTATCATACAATTATTAACTTCCCGCAGCACCAGTCTCATTTTTAAAGTACTATTGTCTTCAGTGAACTTTTGAACCTCCTTTTCCATTTGGCTGATTATGTTTTTTAAAGCCTTCTTCACCTTATTGGCTTTTTGGACGTCCTTTTTCAATTGTGTTTGCCTATTTTGAAGGTGTTATTTCTTCAGCAATTTTGGGTCTCCTTAAGCAAGCTGTTGACTTGCTTTTCAAGTTCTTCCATGGCCTTAGCCCACTGCATACTAATTTTGAATGTAATGGATGCAGAAGCCTTAACTTCCTCTTACACTGTGCATTGTTCTTCCTCACCTGAAAGGCTGGAAGGAAATACCTGTTCACCAAGAAAGTAACCTTCTCTTGTCTTAGTTTTCCCCCTTTTTTGTGCATTTTCCCAGCCAGTTACCTGACTTCTGAATCCTTTGTCAGGAGGATAGTCCTAGGGCTCCTTCTCACTCCAGGACTGTGCTCAGTACTGAGATTAAGATCAGTTGCTCAATTCCCCCAGCAAATGCAAGCTGAGCCACTCCAGCAATGAAAGCTGCCAAACAACTCAGCCATAGTCATGCTCTACTGCTGCTGATGGTGCTTCTGCCTGGGGCCCGTGCTGGGGAGTACCCTGTTCCCCCCTCACCCTGCTGGGAAATCCCTCTCACTGAAATTTTAATATTTCTTTGGCACTTGTGGGGTGAGGGATCAGAGACCCTCCCTGCTGGGGATTCTCCCCTGAATGCCTGTTCTGGTCCTGTTCCTCCCAGCGCCACATGGCCAGGTCTGGGATCTCTTCCACTCAGTGTCCCATGGGATAGACTTTTCCTGTCAGCCTTCCAGGTTACCTTTGGGTGGAAATCTCTTTCACTATGTCTTTCTTTGGCTTCTGCTGCTCTAGAATTTCTTGAGAGCCACTTTTTACAAGTATTTTATAGACTGTGGGAAAGAGCTGTAGTATGTGCATCTTTGTACTCCAGCATCTTGACTCTGCCTCCACAGCTTGTAATTTTTGCAGAATGTACTTGATCCCTGCTCCCTGAGCTAGTTTTTAAGTTTTACAGGAGATCTATTGATCCCTGCCCCCTGAGACAACTTTTAATTTTTCCTTAGTCTGATCATCAAAGGAGACCTAAGTAATACAAAGTGATTTAATGAGACTTGGTCCCAGCCCCAAAGATAGCTTAAAGGGAATTTGTGGACTTTACCCAAACTATTGGGAGTCCTTTGGGAACTGGGAATTGAAGGACTTACCCTGACCCCATCAAGGAAAAGACTTCAGGAAAAACGGATCCTGAAGTGCCTGAGTCTTGGCATTGGCCAAGTGAGGAACTGTACTTTCTAGTCCATCAGTTGCAATCTGCGTGTCATGGCACCATAACTGGTGACCTGAAAGTTTGGTTAGGAAAAAGTAAACAGGCTAAACACATACAATCTATTCCCTTAATGCTAGTGGTCACGTGACCACCGAGCCAGAAATGCTTCTGACAGCTTGATGGAAAAATTACCAGATTTAAATACACTTTTCCATAAGAAAGGGACTTTCTGAGTTGAATAAGTTGTAAATTCAGTGAGAGAAGACAATTAGCAAAGTAGGATGAGGTGTAATTTATGATTCCAGGATGTGTAAATTTCCTCTGTATAGCATATGTCTCTGTGATACAAGATAAGGAAAAATCCCACCTCTCTGGTTGCAGGCATCGTGTCATAAATAGGTCTTTGAAATTGCTGACACAGGAAAGGGCATTTTTAGAGCAATGTAAAGCAGTCTGATTGATTAGTTCAGGTTGGGCTTCTCATTAAATTTCAAAATTTATATTAAGTGATTTGCAGGGGTAAAGGAAGAAAGCCTCAGCTTGTGAAACTACTTCCTGCTGGCAAGGGGTTTAGAGATGTCCCTGCCTGGATGGGTACTGTTCAAGGGGTACATAGCCTGACCAGTTTTCTGGAAGTTGGTGACTCGTGCTTTGGAAAAGACAAACCTAGCAAGGAGGTTAGACAAAGACCAAATAGGCAAAAAAGGAGTACAAAGAAAAGACAATTTCTCTGGCATAAAAGATAATATCTCTGGAGAGAATTAAAAATGAATATAACAAGGCCAAAAAATAGAAGTGTGCTAGGGTTGGAAGCTCAATTCCATGTGGACAGTCTCGGGCAGGTAAAGGTGAGAACTTCTAAATCTTAGAGTTCTCACGAGACCCCCCAGGAAACGGCTGGGAATCGAGGTGAACCGAGCTATCTCGTGTATTTCCGCCTCTTCCCGTGAGAAACGTGATGGGAGAGAGCTCTCCCCGCCCTCGAGATTGTCCCGGATCTGGGCACACTATTGTTATCTAACAGCACGGTATTCAGATGCAAACTATGCTGCTGGAGAGTTTAGGTAGGATCAGGAAAGCCTGAAAGTGCTCTGGGGCAGAGGGGCGCGGAGCGGTAAGGACAACAAGGCTCCACTTTTCCTCTCTCCTCTCTCCCCTCCCCCTCTCTCCCCGCTTATACTTCTACTTCCAATCTCTTATTGTAAGATCTTTGCCTCCTTGGGAGATCTTTCTCTTTCCCTCCTAAGGAAGAATTTCCCTGCACTTGTAACTAGACCCTGAAATAAAGCTCAACCCTTGTTCGACTCTGGAACGTCCTTTCTCTGATACGAGCATCCGGTTTGGCCAACCGAAGACCTCGGGATAGAGGTAAGGGAAGACTCGGGTAGCCCTCAGGCCTCTAGGCCTGGCAGAAGTATATGTTTGATAGGGGTATTTTTGGCTGTCAGATATCCCCTTTCTTTCTAAATTGCTCCATGGGCATATAGAAAAATGAAAGCATATTTTGAGTAAATAAAAACATCATTTGGTCTGGGGTCAAGTCCTAAGACATGGATTAAGACTCTCAAAGCCTGTCCTCTCCTTTAATCAACTTACAGAGTGAACAGTTTTTCTAGATTAATCTTAGTTTTCAAAGCCTCAAAAGACTGGTCTGAGTCAGGGCCTTGAGTAGAGTCATAAAGGGGTTTAACAATAAAACCAAAATCAGTAATCCAGAGTCTACAAAATCCTGCCATGCCTAAAAACTCAAAGCTGTTTCTTAGTGGTTGCATCAGGGATAGTGCTTTTGCTGTCAGAGGTAATGGAGAGAGAGAGCGGGTCATGAGTTTATGGCACAGGTACTTTATGAATTAGCATGCTATCTGGACTGTGTTCAAAGAGACCCTATTGTTTAGAGTGTCCAAGAAATTAAGGGCTTCTGTGGTAGCAGCCAAAGACCCAGCCTGGATGGGGCTACGATTAAGAATATCATCCACATACTGAATTAAGCTAATACCTGGTAGTTTCAAGTCCTTTAAATCCCTTCCAAAAACCTGGCCAAATACATGAGGTTTATCGCAAAACACTTGGGTCAAGACTGTCCATGTTAGCTGATATAGACTTGATTCCCCAGGAAGAGTCCATTCAAAGGCAACAATAAATTGTGAGTATTCTCCATTAGGCTTTTTTGTGGGAAGGATTGCAGAGTTACATGGAGATGAACAAATGACAACGATTTTACACTTGAGGAATTTTTCAATTAAACCTTATAGTCCTTCCCAGACCTCAGGCTTTATCAGATATTGGCTGTGAAGAGGGAACACTTTAGAGTCTGGGAGAGTAACAACAACTGGGGTGGCAGGAGTAGCTTGCCCTGGAATTCCAGGATCCCAAACAATTGGCTTGACTATCTCCCACACTTTCAAGCAAACATGGGGAGATCTAGTGAACAGAGGCAAATAGGAGATGGGAGGTTTAACTAGAGAAAACTGGCTCCCTAATTTCACCATCAGGTCCCTTCCCAACAAGGGGATAGGGCAAGAGGAGATCATAGGGAAGGAGCATTTAAACAACAGATCCTCAAGTAGATTGAGGAAGGAGCATGTCTAGAGATATCCCTTAATATCCCCTTCCATGCCTATCAACTGATGGGTCAAAGAGCATGTAAGACCAGAGCAACTGGCTAACACAGAAAACTAAACCATGTTAAAGTGGGTAACCTTACTTCAAGCTTCCTATTTTGCCCAGGACTTGGTGAGAGAGATGGAGACAATGGAAGCACTGCCAGAACCCAGGCTTTCCTGTTGTTCCAAGACTTGAGAAGACTGGAGGACAAGTTACTGGGAGGTGGCTGCACCACTTTTTCAACCTGAGGGAAAATCTTTCCTCCAATGTGCCTCCTGGTCACTTGGCCATGGTTTCACAGGTGTTGGTTTCTGGGCTCCCTCTTAGGGAGAGGAGCCCTGGAGGGTCACTTCTTGGACCATTGACCCTCTGTGTGACATCGAAAGCAAGTTTCCCCACTGCCCAAGTAGTCAGCCTTCTTCCAAGGGGTACCCTGGAAAGGTACTTCCTGGGTGTTTTTCTGGCCATGGAATTAGCCAGGAATTCAGCATGTTTTCTGACTGAGCGCCATTTCCTCTGCTTTGACTAGGTCTCTGTTTCTGAAGACTCCAAAGGCCATCTCCCATAATTGGGCCCAAGGTGTTTGGGGTCCCATTGCAATTTCTGCAGTTCCCTCCTAATATCTGGGGCCAACTCATTAATGAAATACATGCTAAGGACTGCCACACCTTCAGTGGAATCAGGTTCCAAGTTTTTTTGCTTTTTAATAGCTTCTACTAGCCAGTCTTGAAAAAGGGCAGGGTTTTCTTTTCTGCCTGAGTAGTTTCCCTACCTTTTTTGAAAATTTACTTGTTTTGGAAGTACAGGTTTTAGGCTACCTAACAGACAAATTACCATATGGTCTCTCTTTCCTCTATCCTTACTCTTTTGACAATCCCATCCTGATTCACTAGTGGGAACAGCAGTTGCTCCTGGTGGGTATTTTATGGGATCATTGCTAGCCATGCAATCCCCAACCTTCTGGGCATGTTCCCAAGTTCTCCCCTTTTCCCCAATGGTATAACAGGCAGAGAAAAGAATAAGCAGATCATTCCAAGAAAGTTCAAATTGTAGGAATATATCTCTAAAACCTTCAGTAAACTCAGTGGGGTCTTCTGAGTATCTTTCTAGTTTCTCTTTAACGTAAATGAAGTCTGAGATGGAGAATAGGACATGCACTCTAATAGTCCCACTAGAGGCAGCCACTTCCCTCAGGGGAAAAATTCCTGAAGGCTCTTTGGGGTCAGGGACTCATTTAGAAAGATAGAAAGTCTAACTTTTTCTTAGGGAGGAGCTGAGGAATATCGACTGAACTGTATTGCCCTGCAAGGTCAAGGGATTGGTCTGGAAGGGGGAAAGATCAGCTAGTACCTGAGGAAGGGAAGGAGTCTGAGCAGGAGAGGCCACAGATCAGGGCCTGAGGCCAGAGTGGATGTTGTCCCAGGGAGAGGGGCTGCAGAGGGAGGCACCTCAGCATGACCCATGCCTAGGATCTCAGCAAGGACCGCCAAGGTTGGAGGGGACACGGGAGAAGATGCAAGGTAGGAGACGTGGAAGGTAAATGAGGCAGGAAATGAGAGGGATTGGGGTAGAGGAAAAGGGAAGGGAAATCAAGGGGAAAAAAAGGGATGGCCAAGGAAGAGGAAGAATGGGAAACTAGGAGGGCTGAGGAATCTTAGGGAATAGCAGGAGGGGCTAGGGGAATTTGGGGTGAAGACAGGAGTTGGGACTGTCAGAATGGAGGTCGGGATGGAGAGAGAGCTAAATCCCTGGGGGCCGTAGAATGGGGGTCATCCAAAACGTCCAGTTCTTCACAATTACCCCTTTGTGGGGTGGTTGTGGCTACAAATATCTTACAATCTTTTTTAAGAATGAGGTTCTCAGAGAGCTTAACAAAGGCCCTTATGTAAGGTATTTCTGTCCATTTTTCCTTTTGGAGACAATATGATTCAAACTGTAAAAGAGTATTACATTGTATGGCCAGAAAATGGGCCATACGTTGTGGTCCTCCAGGTAATACTGAGGCCAAACTATGTTGCAAAAGAACACCAACTATATTTTTTGTAGTTCTTTAGAGAAGCTAGTTTTTTTTTCCCCAAATTTTGTAAAATTCAACCCAAAGGCGAATTTTTGGGGACTGAAGAGGATTGACCCATTACTGGCATGGAGTTGGAAGTCCCTTCCTCCATAAAGGGGGATGTGAGAATAACCCTTGAAAAACATACATGGGTAAAAGTAACTGATGTTTTCCCAAGACCCTAGCATCGAGGAAATTCAGAGTTGAGTACACATTTCCCAACAGGGCATCTGTCTTTGTCTATGCTTTGGAGGGTGTGCCCAGCTTCATGACCTGGAACACAGCAGCTGGATCAACCAACCTGGGAGCATCAGGCTGAGTGCAAGACAGCCTTCTAGCTGCCTGACCTACTGGGAACTGAGCCAAGGTCCAAAAACTCTTTACAAGGTGCTTGGAGAGCGAAACTGGGATAGAGAGAGGGTGAGGTTTATAAACCTTCCAGTCTTGGCAGAAGAACTTGGGAATAGCAGTTCTTCTCAGTCAGGGAACCATACATTGAAGGTCAGGGGTGCTGGCGACCCCAACATACTGACATGCTGGATCCTGCTCAAATGAATTCAACACAGGCCTTCTTAAAGACAAAGAAAAACGAAGTCTATTAAAGATTTGCCATATTGAGTTGGCTCTTAAAGAGCTTAAACGTTTGTGATATTTGTATTCACAAGTAGACCAGATACAATCTCAGCTACAGAGTCAGAGCTGGATTGAATCTGAGACAATTTTTGACTTTTTAAAACAGTTTTGAGCTCCAAATTTTATAACTCCCTCCAACCCTACCCTTTTCCATGTGACAGTAAGCAATCTAATTATAGGTTTTACGTGTTTGGTGGGGCCCTTTGACTCAATCCAAATTTCACTTGAGGATATAGAGGACCAGAGGTGGTCTTGAGGCCACTGGTTCCCTATCCCTGCCTAATGAGTGGCATCCCTTTGAATTCCAATTCTCAGTCATCACCAAAAGAGTTGCAACAAATGCTTCTGTACAGGTAAGTACTCTTCCCTTTTTTTATGATCTCTTTGGGATAGAGACCAAACAATGATATTGCTGGAACAAAGAATATACACAGTTTGATTTCCCTTTGGATATACTTTCAAATTGCTCTCCAGAATGGAGTAACATCTATGAGATTCCCATAGACACTGCCATAAATATGCATATGCATTTCCAGAATTTGTTTGAAAATATGATAATCTGTTGTCTTTCAAGATAAAACCAAAAAATTTATTCGGAATATTGCTAGTAGGATACCAGAAAGCAAGATTCGGTGAGGTACTCATTACTAATTCAGGGAGCAAAGACATTGGAAGCAAGTTCCCCTAGGTAAGTTCTTCCTTCTGTCTGTATATCTGCCTGTTTAACTCTCCCTGCTTACACCTTTCCCTGCAATCAATATAAGATGCATAATGTTTCCAATCAAAGATTCAGCACTTGATTGGCTTAGTGTCAAGAAGCTTGAAAATCAGCATTTAATTGGAAAGGTGTGGGGATCCATGTGGTCCAGATCCTGATTGGCTCTCCTCCAAGGCTCCATGTGAGGCCTATTAATGGGTAGGGGGATCTTATATCCCATTAACTTAACAGATAGTTGGATAAGTTTACAACTCCACTGGCAGTGCATTTGTGCTCAAATTTTCCAATATCTTCTCCAACATTTGTCATTTTAATTTTCTGTTATGTTCGCTAATCTGATAGGTTAGAGCTGGTATCTAAGAGTGGTTTTAATATGTATTTCTCTAATCAATAGTGATTTGGTTCATTTTTTCATAAGACTAAAGTTAACTTTGGTATTTTCATTTGAAAACACACTCTTCAACCGCTTTCATCATTTATCAATTAGGGAATGACTTGTATTATAAATTTGACTCAAATGTCTGCATATTTGAGAAGTGAGATTTTTGTCAGAGACATTTATGAAATATTTTCCCTACAGCATTGTGCTTTACTTTCAATCTTGGTTGCCTTAGTTTTATTTGTATGAAAGCTTTAATATGAGATAATCAAAACTATCCATTTTATATTTTATAATGCTTTTTATTTCTGGCCTAATCCTAAGTTCTTCCTTTAGTCATTGATCTTAAAGGTAAACTAGTCGTTGTTCTCCTAATTTCTTTATGGTATCACTCTTTGTTCCTAAAACATGTCAAAGATTTCTGACTTTATCCTGGTATACTCTGACATGGTGGACCTAGTTTTTGTCATGCTATTGTGCAGTTTTCCTTCCTTCCTTCTTTCCTTCCTTCCTTCCTTTCTTGCTTTCTTTCTTCTTTCGTTTCTTTCCTTTATTCATGTCTTCTTGCACAGAATTACGAATATGACAATGTTTTATATGATTGCAGATGTGTAACTTGTACTAGATTGGTTACCATCATAAGAAAGGATGCAGGGCAGCAGGGAGGGATAAAACTTAAAACTCAAAATTTAAAAAAAAACACAGTTACAATGTTTTTACATGTGATTGGGAAAAATGTTTTTTATAAATGATACGGCTATATGGTTAACATTTCTTGTCAAATAATGAGTTTTTGCGCGTAAGTGTTGGTCTTTCATTTTATCAAACACTAGATTACTGTGGTCATTTACTACAATGTCTTCTGTAAGTAATCTATTCCATTCACCCACCACTGTATTCTGGAAAGTGCCAGGTTATGTTAATAATTACAACTTTATAAGACAGTTTTATGTCTCATTCAGCTAGTTCACCTTCTTTCAAATTCTCTTGATATTCTTCACTTTTTGTTCTTGCGTAAAAATTTGTTTTATTTTATATTTTGTAGCTCTATAAAATAATTCTAGGTAATTTGATTATTATGTCATTGAAAAACATGTAGTGCAAGAATAATTTAGGGTCAGAATTATTTAAATAAAACTGCCGTTTTTATTTTATTGATCCAACCTACACGTAAGCAATGAACATTTTTCCAATTATTTGATCTCATTTTGCATGTGTGTGTGTGTGTGTGTGTGTGTGTGTAAAAAGTCTTTTATTATTGTGTTCCTACAGTTTTGGGGTTTGTCTTGACAGAGAGACTCTCATACATTTTATATTAAGCATAGTTATTTCAAATGGAATTTCTCTTTGTATGTATTGCTGTTGAACTTTGTAAGTAATATTTAGAAATACTGATGATTTGTGTACTTTTATTTGATATGCAGAAACTTTACTACAGTTGTTAATTAATTCGACTAGGTTTTAGTTGATTCGATTGGATTATCATCATATCATCTGCCAAGAGTGATAGCTTTGTTTCCTCATTGGTTATTTTATTTCCTTCAATTTCTTCTTCTCTTCTTGTTATAGCTAACCTTTTTTGGACACTGTTGAACAATAATAGTAAAAATGGGCATGCTTGCTTTACCCAGATCTTATTGGGAAGGTTTCTACTTTATTCCCATTACAGATAAGGCTTGCTGATGGTTTTAGATGGATACTACTTATCATCTTAAGGTAAGCTGCATTTATTCCTCTCCTTTCTAGTGTTTTTAATAGGAGTGGGTGCTGGATTTGTTCAAAAGCTTCTCCTCCCTTTGTATCTCTTGAGGTAATCACGTGACACGTTGACTTTGTTTCTGTTATGGTCAAAACTATGGTGATGTTGGATATATTCTCCATTCCCAATATGAATCCCACCTGATCATAGTGAATGATCCTTGTGATAGATTACTGTAATCTTCTTGCTAGTATTTTATTTAACATTTTTCATCACTGTAATTAGGGAAATCAGTCTATGCTTTGCTTTTTGGTGTTGTTTTTCCTCTTACTTAGATTTGATATTTTTGTCAATAAAAAGAATTTGTTAGGATTCCTTCTTTGCCAATATTTTTAAAGGGGCAATGTGGCTTTGGAATTAATACTGCCATAAATTTTTGGTAGAATTCACTTGTGAGTTCATCTGGAATTTTTCTTAGAATGTTGATTGATGTGTTGTTCAATTTCTTTTTTCTAAGATAATGTTACTTAAGTATACACTTTTCCTTTTTTTTCTGGGCAATTTATATTTTTCGTGAAGGTTTTATTTTCAATATTGCCTAGATTTTCAGATTTCTTGACATATAATTGGATGAAATAACATGCAATCATTGCTTTAATTTTCTCTTCTTTAGTGATGAAATCAACCCTTCAATTTTACATGATAGTAATTTGTTTATCTGTCTTTTTTAAAAAGAAAATCAAATTAATCAATAATTCATTTATTTTATTATTTTCTTTTCCCATAAAACCATAAAGTAGTTTTCCCATAAATAGTTCAGTGACTTTCCTATGTTTAATTACATTAATCCTTTCTGATTTTGAAATTTCTGATTTCCTATTTAGTTGGGTATTTTTAATCCATTCTTCTACTTTCTTAACCTGCATATCCAATTATTTGATGTCCTTTTCTCTCTTTTTTGATTTAAGCATTTTGGTATATATTTTTTTCCCTAAATACTGCTTTGGCTACATTCTGTCAACTTTGGTAGGTTTTCTCATTATTCTCATTCTGCTTAATTTCATTACTGATATTTTACTTCTTTTTTTTTTTTTGAATCACTTATTTTTTAAATACTTAATTGTTTATTTTTCCAGTTTTCCACCTTCACTTCCACATGACTTTTAATTTCAGAATTTCTCCCCATCTCTCCTATTCCTCATTCCAGGCAGCATGCATCACATTCACCCCTTTCCTCTTGGCCGCCAGGCTCTCTTGGGATAACAATCTATTTCGCTCTGTCATTTTGTGGCTTCTTCTACTCTAGAATTTGTTTAGAATCATTTTAAAACAGATCTCTGTTTCTACTCCCCCATCTTGGTTCTACCCTCACTGAATCATCTATTCTTTTGGATTAGATAATTTAGTTTCCAGTTAATTATTTTTATGTTTCTTAATACTGTTCCTTATTGAGTGTATTTTTAATGCATTACGACCTGATAATGATTCATTTTATATTTCTGGCTTTCTATATTTGGTTTTGAAGGTTTTATGCCTAATACATGGATATGTTTTGTTTAATTCCATTATGCTGAGAAAATACATATTTCTTTCCATTCTCTTCAATTTTCTCCAGAGATATTTCATTTAACTTTTCTACAATTCTATTTACCTACTTGTTTATTTTGTGGATAAATATAACTAGTTCTGTCAGGGGAAAGTTGGGGTTTCCAGTAGTATAGTTATACAGTCTATTTTCTCTAGACTAGTCTATTTCAACTAGAGAAAGTATACAACAATATATTGCAAATATACATTTGGATAATGTGAGATTTATAATTAAATGCAAAGTTATTTCAACATAAGGAAATCTATTAATGTAATTGATTATATAAATATTAAAGGTTTCAAAAATTTCATGATTATATCAGCAGATGCAGAGAAAAAAACTTTTCCTAAAGTACAGCACAAATGTCTATTAAAGCACTTGAAAATATTGCTAGTAAATGATTTTTTCCTTAAAATGATAAAAAGCATTTATCTAAAGCAATCAGCGAGCATTACTTGTAATGGGGTTAAAATGGAAAACGAAATTCCAGAAAAATAGTACGTGAAAAAGGATGCCGAACATCATCAATATTATTCAACACTGTATTGAATATTATAGCAATAGGGAATTTCTTTTTGCATACAGTATGATGATATGCTGGGAAAATCTGAAAGATTCAACTGAAAAGTAAACTGAAACAGTCATTTTAACAAAGTAGCAGGATAAATCCACATAAATCATCAGCATTACTTCATATCATAAATAAAATCTTCCAAGAAGATATACCGAAAAGTATGTAGCTTAAAATTATTTTATATAGTATAAAATACGTGTGAGCATACCAGCCAAAACAAATCCAGGATCTATATAAGCAAAATTATAAAAAAACCATACAAATATAATCAGACTTATATTAATGGAGCAATATTCATTGAATGAAAATTTTACTTAAAACAATTCACATATTTAACGCCAATTAAATTATGAAAATTTATTTTACTGAATTAGAAAAAGCAGTAAAATTCATTTGGAAAAAACCAAGTGAAGAATATAAAAATAATGAATGAAAAAAAAATTGTACCAAGCAGGTATAGCAGTATCAGACCTTAAACTATATTATCAGGCAGTAATGATCAAAACTGTCTGTTACTGGATAAGGAATAGAAAGGTAGATCAATAGAACAGTGTAGCCATACAATTTATAGCAACAAATAAATATGGTAATCATTTATTTGACAAGTGGAAAGACTGAAGATTTAAGACTAAGGACCAAATATTTGTTAAAAGAATAATTGTTCACAAAACTGGAAAAAGTATTGCATAAGTTGGACACAGACTAAAATTTTGCATCATTTACCAAGATAAGGTCAAAATGGATACATGACCTAGATATTGAAGAAAGATATTATGTAAAAATTTTAAGAACATGGAATACATTGCTTATCAGACTTATGAATAAGTGAATAACTTTTGAATAAACAAGAGACAGAGAGGACAGTTAGATATAAAATGGATAATTTACATTATGTATTAAAAAGTTTTTGTACCAATAAAACAAATGTAGCTAGGATCAGAAGGAAAGCAGAAAATAAATATTTTGTACATGTAGGTTGTTTCTCCTTTTTGTTGATCTCTTTGGGATATGGATTAGTAGTGATATTCCTGAATCAAAGAATATGAACTGTCTCAGAGTCCTTTGGGAAAAGTTCCAAACTGTTCCCTAAAATGGTTGGATCATCTCACAACTGCAACTACAACTCACCAATGCTCCAATTTTCCCACATTTTATCCAACAATTCTTATTTTCCTGTTCTGACATATTAGAGAGTCTGAGAGGTGTGAAGTGGTACCTCAGGCACTTTGATCTCTAATCAATAGCTATTTAGAGCATTTTTTTTATTATGGCTATAGATAACTTTAGTTTCTTCCTCTGAAAACTCCCTGTTCATATCCTCTGATAATTTACCAATTGAGAATGATTATATATACCAATTATATTCTCTTACATTTAAGTCCCTTCTCCACATATTTTTAGAAATGAGATTTTAATAATTTCTAACATATATAGAGGTGATTCAAATTTACAAGAATAATTCCTCAACTGATAAATGGTCAAATGACATGAACAAGCAGATTTCAGAGGAAGAAATTAAAGGTCAATAGTCATATGAAAAAATGCTCTAAGTCACTGCTGATTGGAGACATGCAACTCAAAGTAAGCCTGAGGTACGACATCACACCTCTCAGATTGGCTAACATGACAGGACAGGGAAATGTAAAGTTTGGAGAAGAGGCAAATTTGAAAGACTAAGTCATTGTTGCTGTAGTTGTGAACTGATCCAACCATTCTAGAGAGCAATTTGGAACTATACTCAAAGGTCTATAAAAATGGCTATGAAAATGTGCGTACTCCTTAACCCAGCAATATGTCTATACATTTGGGTTGTATCTCAAAGAGATAATAAAAATGGGAAAAGGATCCACATGTATGAAACTATTTATAGCAGTTCTTTTTATGGTGGCCAAGAACTGGAAATTGAGGGGATGCCCATGAATTGGGGAATGACTGAACAAATTGTGGTATGTGACTGTAATGGAATACTGTTTTGTCATAAGAAATGATGAATAGATGGACTTCATAAAAACCTGAAAAGACTTATATTAACTTATACTGAGTGAAGTGAGCAGAACTTGGAGAATATTATGTTCAGTAACAGTTACATTGTTGGATGACTAACTTTGATTGACTTAGTGCTTCTCGGCCATGCAAGGACCTAAAACAATTCCAAAGGATTCATGATGCAAAATATCATCCATATCCTGAGAAACGTCTATGGATACTGAATACAGAGTAAAGCTTATTATTTTATTTTGTTCTTTATTTCTCTTTGTTCCTTCACTTGTTCTCATTCTTCTCTACAACATAACTAACGTGAAACTATGTTTAATAGGAACGGATATAGAGAGGCTATGTAAGTTTGCACACTGCCTTTTTGAGGGAGAAGAGGATGGAGGGGGAATATTTAAAGTTATGGAATTGAATGTTGAAAACCAAAAATAGATAAATTAACTTAAAAAAAAAGAAATGAGGTCTTTATCAGTCACTTCCTCTAAAGATTGTTTCCCAATTTTCAAATCTTGGTTGCATTGGCTTTGTGCAAAACTTTTTAATGTTTCATAATGTTCTCTATTTTTCATTTGGTCGCAAATTCTTCCCCTTCACAGATCTCACAGGTAAAGTATTTCTTGCTCTCCTAATTTGCTTATCATATCATTCATTATGTCTAAATTGTGTACCGATTTCAATCTTATCCTGGTATATGGTGTGCAGTGTCGGTCTACGCTAGATTCTGCCATACTATTTACCAGTCTTCCCAGGAGTTTTTGACAAATAGCTCACGCTTATCCAAGAAGCTGAAGCCTTTGGGTTTATCAAACAGTAGATTATTATAGTCACTGATTACTGTGTCTGGCATAATTAGTCACTGATTTCCCTGAACTAGAATTCTATTTTTTAGTCAGTAGCAAATAGTTTTGATGACTGCTGCTTAATAATATAGTTTTACACCTGGTACAACTAGGCCACCTTCCTGGCATTTTTTAAATTATTGACCCTTGTTTTTCCAAATTAATTTTATGGTTATTTTTTCTTCCTGTGTGAAGTAATTTTTTGGTAGTTTGATATGACACTGAATAAGTAAATTAATTTCGGTAGAATGGTCATTTATATTATATTAACTTGACCTACCCATGAGCAAATCATATTTTTTCGGTTGTTTACATCTGACTAGTGAGAGAAGTGTTCTGTAATTTTGTTCATATATTTCCTTCGTTTGCCTTGGCACATAGACTCCGAAATATTTTACATTGTCTACAGATACTTTAAAAGGACTTAAAAAAATCTATCTTGCTGCTTGGATTGGTTTGTAATATATAGAAATGTCAACAGTTTATGTGGGTTTGTATTATATCCTGCAAATTTGCTAGAGTTGTTAATTATTTCAAGTAGTTTTTTGGTTGAATCTCTAGGTATACCACCATACTCATAACAAAGAGTTTTAGTTATGTTTCCTCATTTTCTATTCCTATTCCTTCATTTTTTCCTTTTATTATTGTTAAATCTAGTATTTCTAGTACAATTTGATAATGGACATCTTTTTTTCACCCCTGGTTTTATTGGGAAAGCTTCTAGATTGTTTCCATTACATGTAGTGTTTGCTAAAAGCTTCCTGTGTGTTGATATGATCAGTTTTTCTGATAGTTTTCCAATGCTGAAATATCTCAGCATTGCAAGTATAAATCTCATCTGGCCATAGTGTATTCAACCTGTGATAAATTACTGTAAATAGTCTGTTAATATTTCATTTAAATTTATGCACCAGTATTCCTTAGAGAAATTGGTTCATAATTGTCACTCTCTATTTTGCTTCTCCTTGGTTTGGATACCATGTTTATGTCATACATAGAATATGGCAGAACTCCTTTTTTAAACTATTTTTCAAACTAATTTATATAGTATTGGAATTAGTTTTTCTTTCAATATGTGGTAGAAATCACTTATAAATTCATCTGTGTTGTTCTCCTTAGGGATTTCATTGATGAATTTTCCAATTTCTTTTTCCAAATTGTGCTGAATTTTTAAATTTATTTTTGTATCAATTTGGGTATTTTATATTTTTGGAAGTATTCATTAATTTCAATTATATTATCAACTTTATTGGCTGTATTTGGGCAATTGTTTTCTTTTTCTCTTTGTTGGTAGTGAATTCAAACTTTTTGTTTTGGTATTCATATTTTGAACTAATGTATTTTTGCTTATTGGGCAGTTGCTTCTCAAATATTAATTGGTCCATGAGACCCACTTGAGTCACATGGAATACTGAGTTACATGAGTCTGTGGATGAAAGGGCTTCTTGAATTGGTGAAGGGGAAAGGGGTGTATCAGGAAGTGTGAAGCACAGCTAAGAAGAAGTTGATCAAAGCAGTTACAACTGAAGGAGAGAGAGAAAGGAGGCAGTGAGCTGTGAGTGATCATTTGTGGCAAGACTCTACCAGGTAGAAGGCTTGGGAAGGTGGTGTCCCCTACATTGTTATTGTTTGTAGATTTCTTTGTTGCTATGAGGAATTTCATATTGTGGTGTTTGGATGAATGTTTTGGTTCTGCTTTCCATGTGAAGAGTCTGTTATATTTTGTGATTCAGAATTATGTTGACCTAGTCATAGCCATCGTAGGCACTGTGAATGTCACATTGGTGCTGTAGTAAGTTATCAGAATTATCAGCCCTCCTCCTCCATTTAATTTCTGTTTATTGACTCTTCATCTTGCAACACATCTATATAAAATAATTACTCTTGTTAGCTGTTTCTAAATGGTTTTCATTTTTAAAGTTATATCACACTAAGGTGTACCTCAAGCTTTCTAATTAACTACACATTAACTACGAACAATCTGATAGACACATTTTACATATACAAAAATAAAAATTCTGTCTTTATTGAATCCCTTGCAATAAGTCTTTGGTATGTACCTTACATATCTCTTGACTCTTGCATGGCAAATTTTCTATTAATTCCAGGTTGCTTTTTAACAAAGTCTTTAAAGTCTGATAATTAATCAAGTGTCCATTTTTTCTATTCAGACAAATACTTCAACTTGGTGGATATAAAATTGTTAGAGGGAGCCCCAGTTGTTTGGCTCTTTGATATCTAGTATTTCAAGACCTACAGGCCTTTATTGTCTCCACTGCTAGGGCTTCTGTGATTGTAATTGTGGCACTATTATATTTCAATTTATTTTTTCTTGTTTGTTTAACATTTTTTTCTTGAGATAGAGCTTTCTGCATTTCCCAATAATTTTCCTATGAGTTATCTTTCGGAATCTCCTTGAACTGGAAAATGATGGGTTTTTTTCACCTTGTTCTAAAGTTTCAGGTCAATTTTTCTATAATTTTTTTTTGTATTACTCATCAAGATTCTTTTTTTTTTTTATCATAACTTGTGGATAGTCCAATTACTCTTATCTTTTGTCTTCATAATCCACAACAGTTTGTTTTTCTCATGTTTCATTTTTTCTTCCATTTTTTCATTCTTCATATATTGCTTAATTATTTCTTGATTTCTTATAACTTTGCTGACTTCACCATTCCCACTTCTACTTTTAAGGTGTCATTTTCTTCCTTAAGATTCTG
This sequence comes from Notamacropus eugenii, assembly GCF_028372415.1. Classification (NCBI taxonomy): domain Eukaryota; kingdom Metazoa; phylum Chordata; class Mammalia; order Diprotodontia; family Macropodidae; genus Notamacropus; species Notamacropus eugenii. Next base: position 320,547,041 of record NC_092872.1, on the reverse strand, counting down.
AATCTCCTTTTCTAAGTGGTTCACTTTTTTAAAATCATCTTCTTGTTTTTCTTGAATTATTCCTGTTTTTTTTTTTTTTAGTTTTCCCTTCATCTCTCTCCGTTGATAATGAAAGTCTCTTTTAAATTATTCCATGAATTCTTTCTGAATAGATCACCATTTGATGTTAGTCTTTGGGGATACAAGATGCTTTATTTTTTCAATATCCTCCAGTGAAGATGAATCTTAATCTTCTCCATTAAAATGATAACTTTTAGGATTATATTCTTTCACCTCTACCGGTACTTTTTTCTTTGTAGGAATAGCAGATCTCCCAGCTCATATACAGTGTGAGGACTGAGTGGGTGATTAGACACCAACTGCAAGTATTACAGTCTTTGTTGGCACTGAGGCAGGATTCTCTACCTTTGCCTTGCTTGGATATGAGGAGCAGTACTGGGTTGAGGAGGATCATTCAAGGTGGATCTTGTGATACACAGGAGAAGGAATCTTCCTTACTGTTCCAAGGTGGAAAAGAATTCTTACTGTTACACACACATCAGAGCACAAGGCAGGAAAGAAAGAAACATGGCTTCTTCCATGATAGCACATTGGAAAACTGACAATTTACAGGCTTCTGGATGTATCTCTGAAAAGAGTTGCATAAAATTCCTGAAGGTTGGGAGAGTACACCATTGCTCCCCCACTGAAAGCAGAGTCCTACTTTGACAACGAGTTAGAAAGTGAAGTATAAGACTAGGAAAATCATCAAATAGTTTTAAAAAGTTCATATACAATCTCACTTTTGTGATACAGAAAACTGAGACGTACAACCATTTGAAGACAACAAAGTCAAATTTCCTACATTTAAAGCATTCAAGAAAAATAAGAATTGGTCTCAGGCTACAGAAAAGCTAAAAAAGGATTTTGAGAAGAGAAGTAAAAAGTTGCAGAACCACCATGGTGGAGTAGAAAGACGTATATACTCTACCTCTTCCCCTACACCCCATAAAATACCTGTGAAGAATGACTCTCAACAAATTCTAGAGCAGGAGAAGCCACAGAACAGGTGAGAGCAGGAGACTTCCAGCCCAGGGTGACTTGAAAGTTTGGCGGGAAGATCTGTCCCATGGGACGCAGAGCAGAGTCCAGCCCAGACTTGACATCTTGGCACAGGGAGGAGGACCAGAGTAGGCCTCAGGCTCAAAATTCCCAGCAGCAGAGGTTCACATATCCCTCAATTCATGGTCACTAAAGGTCAATGAAAGGGCTTTTTCAGCTGACAGAGAAGGCAGCAGGGTACCCCCTATAGCTCCAGCCCCAGGTGGAGGCAGAGACCTCAGTAGTCAGCAGGGGCTCCCACAGTAGGTAGCAACCCACATCCATTGTTAGAGGCCTCATTATATATAAAGCCCCTGGGGGATTTGATCAGCTGATCTGAAATTCAGCCCTGACTGGTGACCCTGTTCCAACATAAAGTCCCTGAGGCAATTCAGCAGTTGATCTGAACCTCAGCTCTGAGTGCTGGTGTGGCCGAACTGGAGGTGAGGCTGGTATGGAGAGGAAATTCTGCTGCTCGAAGATTCTGGGCACAAGGGTTTCTGGTTGCTCCAAAATCAGTGTGCAGGTTTGAATGTGCCACCTTGGAGGAACTGAGATCTTACAGGTCTCCAGAGTAAACCCTACTCTTGCCAAAGAATCCAAAAGTCAAGTAACTGGTTAAGAAAATGCTCAGAAAAGGGAAAAATAAGTCTACAGCAGCTTACTTTGTTGGTGAAGAGGTATTTTCTCCTATCATTTCAGATGAGGAAGAACAATGCTTACCATCAGGGAAAGACATAAGACTCAAGGCTTCTTTATCCCAAACACCCAAAATAAATATTCAATGGTCTAAGGCCATAGAAAAGGTCAAAAAGGATGTTGAAATCAAATAAGAGAAATGGAGGAAAAATTGGGAAGAGACATAAGAGAGATGCAAGAAAATCATGAAAAACCAGTCACCAGTTTGCTAAAGGAGACTCAAAAAATGCTGAAGAAAATAACACCTTTAAAAAATAGGATAACTCAATTGGCAAAAGAGGTTCAAAAAGTCAATGAGGAGAAGAATGCTTTAAAAAGCAGCATCAGCCAAATGGAAAAGGAGGTTCAAAAGCTCACTAAACAAAATAGTTCTTTAAAAATTAGAATGGAATACATGGAAGCTAATGACTTTATGAGAAATCAAGAAATCACAAAACAAAACCAAAGAATGAAAAAATGGAAGATAATGCGAAATATCTCATTGCAAAAACAACTGACCTTCAAAATACATCTAGGAGAGACAATTTAAAAATCATAGGACTACTTGAAACCATGATTTAAAAAAAGAACCTAGAAATCATCTTTCCTGAAATTATCAAGGAAAACTGCCATGATATTCTAGAACCAGAAGGCAAAATAAATATTAAAAGAATCCACCAAACACCTCCTGAAAGAGATCCAAAAAGAGACACTCCCAGGAACATTGCAGGCAAATTCCAGAGTTCCTAGGTGAAGGAGAACATACTGCAAACAGCTAGAAAGAAACAATTATAGTATTGTGGAAGTACAATCAGGATAACACAAGATCAACATCTTCTACATTAAGGGATCAAAGACTGTGGAATATTATATTCCAGAATTCAAAGGAACCAGAATTACAACCAAGAATCACCTACTCATCAAAACTGAGTATAGTACTTCAGGGAAAAAAATGGTCTTTCAATGAAGTAGAGGACTTTCAAACGTTCTTCATGAAAAGACCAGAGCTGAAAAGAAAATTTTACTTTAAAATACAATAATCAAGAGAAGCATGAGAAGGTAAACAGGAAAGCGAAATCATAAGGAACTTGCTAAAGTTGAATTGTTTACATTCCTACATGGAGAGACAGTATTTGTAACTCTTGAAACTTTTCTCAGTGTCTGGGTAGTTGATGGGATTACACACACTCACATGCACACACACATACACACATCTCGAGAGAGACAGAGCATAGGGTGAGTGAACAGGAAGGGATCACATCTAAAAAATAAAATTAAGAGGTGAGAGAGGAATATATTGGGAGTAGAAAGGGAGAAGTGGAATGGGGAAATTATCTCTCATAATAGAGGCAAGAAAAAGCCTTTTCAACAGATGGAAGAAGGGGGGAGGTGAGAAGAAAAAAGGGAAGCTTACTCTCATCTAGTTTCGGTCAAAGAAGGAAAAATATGCACACTCAATTTGGTATGAAAATCTATCTTACAGTACAAGAAAGTAGGGGAGAAGGAGATAAGCAGGTTGGGGGGGATGACAGAAGGGAGGGCAAATGGGAGGAGGGAGCAAGTAGAAGTAAACACTCTTGAGGAGGGAGAAGGTCAAGAGAGAGAATAGAAAAAATGGGGGGCAAGATAGGATGGAGGGAAATATAGTTAGTCTTATACAAGGTGACTGTTACGGAAGTCATTTGCAATACTACACATATATAGCCTATGTTGAATTGCTTGCCTTCTCAGTGGGGATGGGTGGGGAGGGAGGAAGAAAGAGAAATTGGAACTCAAAGTTTTAGGAAGAACTGTTGAGTAATGTTCCTGCTTACAACTGAGAAATAAGAAATACAGATAACGGGGTATAGAATGTTGTTTTGCCCCATAGGTCCAAAGAGAACATGGGGATTAGGGAAGGGAGGAATGTTAGAAGGGAGGGCTGGGTGTTTTGGTGTGGGGGGAGGGGATAGATGGGGAAAAAATTTGGAGCACAATATTTAGTGGAAACAACTGTTGAAAACTTAAATTAAATATATCAATGAATAATTTTTTAAAAAGAGAAGTAAAAGAAAAACTGAAGATAAATGAGAGTGGTACATGAAAATCATGTAAACTGAATCAACGACTTGCTAAAGCAGACCCGTCAAAATACTGATGTAAATAACACCTAAAACAATCAACTAATCCAAGAGGAAAAGAGGTTCAAAAAGTCAATGACGAGAAGAATGGCTTAAAAAGAAGAATTGCCCAAATGTAAAAGGATGTTCAAAAGCTCATCGAAGAAAATAATTCCTTAAAAAATGAGTGAAGAAAATGAAAGCTAATGACTTCATGAGAAATCAATAAATCGTAACACAGAACAAGAAGAATGAAAAAATAGAAGACAATGTGAAATATTTCATTGGAAAAAGTAGTGACTTTGAAAATAGATCCAGGAGTGATAATTTTAAGTATTATTGTATTATGTGAAAGCCAGGATCAAAAAACGAGCCTATAAAAGATAATTCAAGAAATTATCAAGAAAAACCGTTCTGAACTTCTAGAATCAGAAGGCAAAATAGAAATTGATGCCTCAAAAGGAAAGATCCCAGGATTATTGTAGGGTAATCCAGAGTTCTTAGGTCAAGGAGAAAATATTGAGAGCAGCCAGAAAGGAACAAATTGAGTTCTGTGGAAATACAATAAGGACAGTATAAGATTTGGCACCTTCAACATTAAGGGATCAGAGGGTTTGGAATATGATATTCCAGAGTTTAAAGAAGGTAAGATTAAAACAAAGAATCACCTACCCAGAAAATCTGAATATACTCCTTCCAGAGAAAAATGGAACTTCAGTGAAATAGAGGATTGTCAATAATTCTTCATGAAAAGACCAGAACTGAATAAAAAATTGAACTTTCATATACAAGACTCAATAGGAGCATGAAAAGGTAAACAGGAAAGGAAAATCATAAAGGACTTATGAAAGTTGAACTGCTTACATTTTTACCTAGAAGGATGACATTTGTAATTCATGAAACCATCCTCAGCATTAGGGTATTTGGAGAGAACATATACACACACACATTTACACATGCATACATGTATGTGTGTGTATATATGTGTGTATCTGTATAAACACACACTCACACACAAAGGGTACAGAGGAAGCTGAATATGATGGGACAATATTTAGGTAATAAAAACTGGTAAGAGGAAAATATTGGGAAAAGGAGAGAGGTAGATATAGAATAGTGTACATAATTTCATATAAAAGAGGTAAGAAAAGCTTTTAGAATGAAGGGGAATACAGAGCATTTGAGAGGGAATCTGAAACTTACTCTCATCAGATTTGGTTTAAGGAGGGAATAACATACATACTCAATTGGATATCATGCCCTACAAGAAACTACGGGGAAGGGGATAACAGAAGGAATGATTATTGAAGAAAGACATTTTGGGCTAGAGGCTACTTAGGAATAAATATTTTTGGAAAAGGCCAGAGTCAAAGGAGAAAATAGAATGAATGCAAGGTGGGATAGGGAAGGAAAATGCAGTTAGTCTTTCAAGTAGGACTGTTATAAAGGTGTTTTACACAACTACACATGTATAAGCTCATGGAATCCTAATAAAGCTGCCCCCTGCCACAATGTTCTCACTTCATTACAGGCTCACTGTTCCTACCTAGTCCCCCTGGCAATATAGTAACTTCTTCATGCATACCTCATTGTTGAGTAGAAAAACAGGTATGTCCCTAAATGCTTAGTTAACACAGCAAAAATCGGTATATCCATGTGATGGAAATACAGCCACTGCCTCTACCTAGCAATTGTCCCCAGAAGCATTCCCACCTATCTGAAGAGGTTTCTTGTATTCCGTCACAATCACACCATCCATGTAGCCCCAAACAGGCCCACAATACCTAACTATCTATCTTAACCAGACAGGACTATAATAGCTAGCCAGTTGAAGGTCAGCTAGGTCAGAATGCTTAATTTACACACCATGTATGGGACCTCTCCCCCATAACCTAATCCCTTAAAAAAACTTCTCTTGCCTTTATAATATTAATCATATTCTTATATTCTATGTAAATGTTGATTGTTTAAATATAACTTTACCCTATAAAAATCCAACTGTCTGTGTCTGAAGTTGCTAGTTTCTCCTGGAATTTATCCTGCTTCATGAGAGACATCAATCTCAACAGATGCCTACACTTGGTTTGGATTCAGTGGTCTGACTGAATTGTTTGAGACAGTTCCACTCCAACACATCATGAAGCCCTGGAAGTTTTTAGTATCCCAGGTATGAACAACCACATACCCTAAGTTGAACTGCTTGCTTTATCAATGAGGATGGGTGGAGAGGATATAAGAGAGAGTATTTGGAACTCAAGGTTTTAAAAACAAGTGTGAAAAAATTATTTTTACATGTGTAATTGCAATCAAAATAAGATCTTTTGCCATTTTTGTTTTACTAAAAGTGCCTCTGATTGAATAATGTTATTAAAGAAAATCTTTCCCACTCATTGATTGGCCTGACCACTGTGGGAAGCTCGATTAGGGGAATTGTTTTGGATTAGGGTGCCAAGTACATTTTCTTTTTTTCTATTGAATCACTGAGTCAAAGGGTTGTGATGCGCTCTGGCTTTGTAAAAGGTACAAGTATTATGAGTTGAGGTTTTACTTTATAACTTTGTTTTTGCAAGATGCTTTGAGTACCAGATAAGGATTCTGGAAAGCTGCTAAGAATCCTACTGGCTTTGAGAACATAGATGTTGTATTACCCTCTCTGGTAACTATGGTCAGACAGATATACCTGTCTGTGGAGTTATGGTCAAGCAGAGGAAGCTATGTCTGTTGATTACTTTGGGGCTTACTGACTGGAAGTGTTTGTTTCACCAGATGAGGTCTTTGGAAAGCTGCTAAAAGAACCTTCCCCCTTTGAAATTCCAGATGTGAGTGGTTCCATCTCTGATAACTATGGTCAGATTGCTGTGGTCCAATTGATTTCAGGCAGAGGAAGCCATGTCTGTGGATCTTTTGATTTCTTTGTAATTTTTTTGAAGTTCAGGGTGTTGACTCCCCTGAATTAGGTGAATAAAATATATACTTGGTTAAAGGAATGATAAATGTGCTTGAATAAAGTGATTGTGAAGCGCTCAAACATTGTCTTTCCTTTTATGAATGCAGATCTAAGAACCTGTGATAGCAGACCAGGGTGTGAATGTTGAGGTGTTTGCTGATACAACATACAACTGGAAAATAAGATGTAAAGGCAATAGAATATAGAAATCTCTCTTGCCCAACAAGAAACAAGGGGAAAGGATTGGGAAGGAGGGGTGTTAGATGAAAGGGCAGAATGGGGGAAGGAGTCATCAGAACCCAAACCATGTTGGGGTTGGGGGAGGGGAGAGATGGGGAGAAAATTTAGAACTCAAAATTTTGTGGAAATAAATGTTTACTAAATGTTAATTAAAAATAAAATGATTTATGGTATCAGATGGAGAGTAAACTAAGCAGAGCCAAGAAAATAGCATACACAATGACTAATGAGAGTAGCCACAAATTGATGAAAAGTATATGTTGTAAATCTACAAAGAACAAACATAGTCCCAAATAGGACATATAAAATATGAAATTATAACTCCACTCTATTCCTTTGCAGAGGTGGAGCATCAAATGGTGTTTTATGCTGAACATGTTTTCGGATTTTTTCTGTGTATTGATTCGTTTTGCTGGAGGAGATACACTGGAAGAAAATTTCAAGGTGTATAAAAGCAAAAAAGTATTAATAAAATGTATAAAATTACTTTCAAAACCCTTGGGAAAATAAAAAAGAACAGATAATGGAAACCACCTTTAAGGTTTTTAACAATAAGAGTAAGACTGATGCGAGTATGCATATCTCTTGGTTACTATTATCTAAGAATTTCCAGGCTCTGGGAGATGGAGTAATATTTGGTATAAATAACTGGTCCACTGATCCAAAGATTGTCCCTAAAAGGGATCAACAGACATCTACCTCCTGAATCATGCCTTTTCTTCTACCAGAAAGGCCATTGGAAATGAAACTTTCCACAAAGTAGCTAGGCCACAACACTGAAACTTGGCATTCTGAGCCACTTTACATTTAGAATGAAAGGTCTCTGGGGCTAGACTGGCTCTTTCTTTTCACATATCTAAGATTCAGTCCAAAAAACATTTTAAAAAATCTGTAAGGTAAGTCACTTCATTTTTAAATTGACACTGGAACCACCCATTCTCTCCTCATGCATTATTCAGGCCCGTATCCACAAACTTTACCCTTAAAGGGGACTGATGGCAGACCTAGGAAAAGCAGGGAAACAGAAACCATTTCTTTGTATTTATTAGTGTCAGACTTTCATTAATACTTCCTTGCCCCCACCACTTGTCATTCCTCTACTGGGTTGGGACCTCATGTTAAAACTAGGATCCTGATTTTTCTTGTTCCTGAACTCCATAACAATATTAGTCATAACAGGCAGATCCCTCTCCTCCAACACAACCCAAAAGAGGTCTAGACTAAGGGAGGTCTGCATAGGCCACCCTTGTTTAGATCCATCTGAAGGACTCAGCCTAACACCCACACTAATGACAATTCCTTGTTAAACAGGAAGCGTGCTTCATGTTATTTTCTTTTATTGCTAAGTTTTTATAACAAGGCTTGCTGGTTCCCTGTCAATCACCTTGTAACACTCCAGTACTCTCTGCTCTTAATGCAAATGGATAATTTGTCATGGTTCACAAAATGCACACTGTGAATGATGCTGTTATCCACATTCATTTTTTTCTCTCAAAGCATTATCCTATTTTAGTTCAGGTTCCAGGAGACAACTGCTAGTTTACTACTTTAGAACTTAAAGATGCCACTTTACAAACACTCCCAATATATCTTTGCTTTAGAATGGACAAAACCTGGGGAGCAAACTGCCTTGGCACTCACCTAGACAGTCTTCCCACAGGGTTTTCAGGATAGCCTTCACCATCTGGAGCAGGCATTGGGCAAAGATCTCAGAGCTTCGTTTCAGCACAATGGTCGTATGTATTGATGATATCTCTATACATATGAATACACCTTATCTGTAGTTCCTCCTTCCAAACAGACCTTGAGGCTATAAACTGGACCCTGAATATTCTAGGTCAGATGGGCACAAGGTCTACCAAAAACCCAAATTCTCAGTGCAGTCTGTAAAGTTCCTGGATCGTCAATTAATCCCCACTTCCTGGGTATTTCTTAATAATAGAATGAAAACAAGAAATTTTGATCTGTCTCACCACTTTCCATAAATGGGAACTCTGCACGTTTCTTGGTCTGGCATTGTTTTGTGGAATTTGAGTCCTAACTTGGGCCTCATTCTCTAACCCTTCTATGATTCCACAAAGGGTCCTGTCACCTTACTCTTCCATTGGGAACATAAAGAACATAAAGCATTTAAAAATTTTGTAAGCAAATTGACCTCTGCTACCACACTAGCTTTAGTGCACTTAAGGAAAACCTTCACCATGTATGTAGATCAAAAATGCTGTTTGACCAGGAGTATACTTAGTCAGACCCTAGGGCCTGATCCACACCCCACAGCATCTTTCTCTAAACAGCTGAATACAACAGCCCCCAGCTGGCAGCCCTGTCCCTGAGTAGTAGCAACCACTGCCTTCCAGGTTGGGGAACCTGCTAAGATCTTAGTCAGGTTGTCCCAAATTATCCTGACACACACTGTTATATCCAGAGTATTTTGTAAATGAAAAGGCACTATTGTTTGGCTAGTAGCTGCCTGAACAAATATCAGGCTCTCCTCCTTAATATCCTTGGTTTAACCTTATGCATATACTCCATCCTGCTCCCTTCCACTGGGGATCCCCAAAATCCTTTCCATGTCTGTGACCAGTGACTCCAAGTTATGCCCTCCAGTGGCCTTGAAGTGATATACATTCCCTTAGAACACCCTGATCACAATTAGCACACTGGGTACTAGAGCTTCGTGGAGGAGGGAACCAGGAGAGGAAGACAAGCAGGAGAAATCTTGGCGAAGATCATTATCTTCAGTAGAAATTTCCTGCTGAATAGGGGCACAGAGTCCATTTCAGGATCCTAGAATGTTTTTAGGAGGGATCATCAACATGGGATATGGAATGTGGTGTATATTGATTCCCGGGTGTAGAGAAGTGAACCACAAAAGAACATCAAGGGCAGTGGCTGGTATCCTTGCTGCATAAACATCTGCAAATGGACCACAGGTAGTCTAGAAGTCACAAATCTTACTATATATTAAGTAGGCAGGGCCCAAAGATCAAGAGGATGAATTAATCAAAAGGAGTGTAAGAATGGGAGAACCCATGAATCTTAAGAACTGTACCCTCATCCAGAGGAAAGAAGCTGTCTATAAACTCTTCTTTCATTGAGCCTTTTCAACCATGTTTGCAACTCAGACTTGGACTTTCCTTGAGTTATTAATGTAAGCACAGTATGACATGTTAAGAGCACAGACTCCTTCTTAGGAGGGAAAGTAGTAATGAAGACATATCTGATCATCCATTACAATATTAACAAGGAAGTTTAAGGACTCCTGTGGATCCAGAAGTTAGCTAGTTCTTGGACAGCAACAGTTCGATTAGTTAAGATTGTTTCGTGCTGTATGTAACCACCAGGTAAGATTTTTCTGAGCCACCACAATGATCCTGGAAATTCCTTGTAGCTCTCACATACAATTTGGAAGGAGATATGGCATAAAAGATTTCAACTGGGAGTCCTATCATTCCCAGGGAGTACCTCCCATATAAGGTGTAGGTGTTAAGGCTCTGAGAGATCAGGATAATTGAGCCTTCGAGCAATTCATCAGGATATGATGTTAACTTGTCTGCTAAATAAATTGGAATAGTAACAAATCTGCATATGAATGTGTGCTGAGGGGATTCTAGGAGCTGTTCAAGAGTGTGCTCAAACTCCCAGGAACTAACGTTGGGTCCCAGTGAGGCAGGTTTTATAATCCTAGCTACAGAAGGGATCCCCCAGGATGTCAGTAGCAAAGTCCACCATAGCATAGAGGGTCATGGTAAGGGCATGAAAGCAGAACAGGAGGAAGAGTTAGTGTGAGTAGCATTGGGGGGCCTTGTAAGAAAGAGTTAATAGCCTCATGCAGAAAGTATACCTTCCCCACTAAGAGAAGCCATAATGTTGTAATACTGGGAGAATTTCATGGAATAGGGGATAAGTACATCCCAGATGATGAAGTCCATGATCCATGAAGAATCAATACGGGAGTCATATTGACCAGTGCCCCAGAGAGGGATACTTAAACTGAAAGCTAATGACCTGCCACATAAGTGGGTAGTGCCCTTATGGAAGAGAGAAAGAATAAATCAGACCTTGGTTATGTCTTGGGGGCCCGTAGTAGGATTGACATAACCAGCAATCACTAACCTGCCTTAGTCAAGGCCTCACCTAGGCAGATTAGGGAGTTTCTGCTCCTTGGGGAAAGAAAATATTTAATGAAAGGGGAAGAAACAGAGTAGAAGAAACTGGGGTGTAAGGAGGAATATGTTGAAAAAATAAAAATGATCAGGAGGACCATAGCAGAGAAAAAAATTACGGAGAGTTTAACTTATGGGACAACTGTTTGCTCCCTTCAGTTTACCTCACGGCTTTCTTTTTTTGTATTCAGGAAAAGCAGATTCAGATCCTCCAAAAACTCACAAATAACTGAGGTGCATCTGAAAGGAAATCAGAAGAGGGACACAGCTTTATCCTATAAACATGGATCTAGCTGGAGGAGCCTTTAAGCTTAGCATTGGTAGGCGTGGTTAGGATGATCTCATATGGCCCCTTCCACTTTTCTTCCAGGGGATCCATACCTTAATTTCCACAATTTAAGACAGACCAATACTCTTGGGATAAGTATTAGGAATGAGCTAGGGACTGATTTATGAGGTGTGGGGGAAGGGTGTGAATCAACATAATGAGATAAGGTCTTTTGCACTTGCTCTAGAGCCAGGCAGTATTTTGCCAAGAGTTGGTCCTGTTTTTCTAAAAGGATAAGTGATAAGTGGTCAGAAAAGGTCTAAGAAACATTCCATCAAAGGGACTGAGTTTAATATCAGTGCAGGAGGCCACTCTGACCTAGAGGAGGGGCACTGAGAGGAGACATACCCAACCTTCATGAACTTCCTGAGTCAACTTATTCAAAGTTCTTTTCAGGGTATGGTTCACCTTTCAACCTTTTCTGAAGAAACAATGGAGGCTGTAGGTTATACCAAGGGTGTAGGAAACCTTCTGGATTATTTGGGACGTAAAAGCTGGTCCATTATTGCTCTGTCAGTAGTGTGGCAGTCTGTATCTGGGAATAATTTCCTTTAGAAGTGTTTTAGTCCCTTCCACAGGTTTTTCAGAGGTACAAGGGAAGGCCTCTACCCAATTAGTGAAAGTGTTAATCAATGCTTAGAGGAATTTGAATCCTCTATAAGAGGTGTGTGTGTGTGTGTGCGTGTGTGTATATGTGTGTGTGTGTGTGTGTGTTTGTGTGTGTGTGTGTGTGAAATCTATCTTCCAGTCTTCCCCAGGAAAAGTGCCCCTGTACTGAAAAAAGATTTGAGGAAAGAACAGGGCCTAACAGCAGCCCACTCTCAGGATTGGCTCTGTTGCAGATGGGGCATGCCCTGCAGTGTGTGCAGTAGTCTTGTTTGCAGTAGTCTTGGTTCTGAGAAAAGGGGCTTCAGAAAATTGTGGTGTGTATTTTGGAAGTCAAATTTTCTATCCAGCTCCAGTCTTGTCGTAAGGAATGCTTGAAAGTCCTGTGCTTAATTTAATATCCACATTCCTCATAAATGATTTTTATTCAGTTTATCTGGGTAGGTGCATCTTGGTTGTAATCTCTAAAGTCTCAAATTCCCCAACCTAAGGAATCCTGCATCTCCTCCCCTTCCAACAATAGCTACGTAGTTGATGCCAAAGAAAAGGCCAACATGCTTCTTTAAATCTAGGATAGGTAGGTGTTTGATAAATTAGGTTACTTATGTTGAGACAGTATGAAGAATCCGTGCTAAGAGTTTCATTTTGTGGTAACAACCAGACTGATGTGAATCTCTAAAAAAAGAATTTTCAGAGTGAGTACAAAAAACAGAAAAAGGGAGGAGAATGCATCAGTACTAATTTGTGAATATTTGGATTTTTCTGCTTAGTAATGAGCTAATATCCAAGCTTGAGCTTTTACATAATATTATTCAATAATAGCCTAAAGACAAGATTATATACTGGTCCAAATAGTCATAAACTGGTCACCATATTCTTGTTATGGCTTTTACCTAACACATTATCTGAATTATTACTTAGATGTAGAATTTATGATTCAGTTTCTAAGCTATGATTTTTAATAGGTCACCATGTCTGGGATTCCATCTTACACAGAGTATAAGTTAAAGATTTCTCATTTCATTCAAGTATTATCGTTTTTCCCCATTTGGGACACCACATAATCCTAGTTACTTTGCCATCTGGATTATCATATTCCTGTCTCTCTGCTCCAATAATATAGAAGTTGTTAAACAACTCATGGGCCCAAACCACTTGACTCAATTAGTTCAAAGCAAAGACAACAATTAGAGCATGAACCTTTAAATATAAATATGAGGCACATTCTCCTACAAATACAGACAGATTCAGTGGAAGAGTGAGCATATGCAGAGTATACTAGTGGATATGTATGTAAATATTTATACATATATGTGAATATATGTGTATGTATATATATGTATATATGCATGTGTATACATGTATGTATGTGTATACGTATATATGCATATATATGGAATGCACACGGACAAGTGAACTCAAGTTTCTGCCACTTCAAAACACTGATTTCCTTTCTCTATTGTGAAATTTCCATGTTGCTTTTAAAAATATATATTTAATTATTTAATTTATGGAATAAAACAATCATTTCCATAATACAAGATAATAAAAACATTGCACAAGGAAATGCAAATTTATCATGTACAGCTTACTATTCCTTTCAATTAATTTAAATAAACTCTTTAAAAGATGTCATGGAAATATTTTTATTCTATTCCATCCAAACTAGAAATGGCTATTAGATGCAAATATGCATATATGTAAAATCATTCTATTCATCCTTCTATTTATGAGTTCTTTCTTTTTTGGCAGATGATATCTTCCTTTATAGGTTCTTGCACTTATGTTGCATGTTCATAATAGTGAAAATGTAACTTTTTATGGGAACAGTGACTTTGATGGGCAGCTTTAAAATTGTATTCCCTGGAGCTACTTTTCTCCTTATCTCTTGACAACAGAGTTAATGCTCCCTCTGTTGAAAATATGACTCACTACATTGCCTTTTATATCAATTCAAAGGACATAGCAAATCTGGATAATGCCCACGTGGCTTCAGTTGCCTTAATCATATGAGAAAGGATGCCAAATATTCTCAGGATGATTAAAATTGTTCATATTAACTAAAGGAGTTAAAAATGTAAATATTTCTTTAAATTTGCTTTATGAACAGTTAATGGGACACTGCCTTGTTTTGTAACATTTGCTATGTATGAATAGGACACATAGACATTTAATATCTGATATGGGAAAACTCTAAAAGCCTAAGACTCTTTTTACTAGCACATCTGAAACGATGAATTGTGGACTCAGCACTTGGAGTACAAATCATGCCTTTTCTTTTATATAGACATTGAACTCTATTCACGGCTTTAATATATTATGTTATGTTTAATTTGTTAAGTTATAGAGAAACAAGGAACTACCTAAAATGAAATAACAATAACAGGGGAGAGATAACAAATAGACATGGTTCATCCTCCCTGCTCTATGATGAAGACGCCATAGATGTGATGGTGGTTAAGAGAGGGATTGATGTCTTTTTATGTTTTTTTTTTTTTCCACCATTGAGTTGAGTCGTCAAAAAATATGATGATCTCAGAAAGAGCTCTAGATGCAGGTCTCTAAAAGCATAAGGGTCTTTAAATTACAAAATTTTTTTCTTAATAAAAAGAATGCAGAAGTGAGAATGAAAACATATTCCTGAGTATCCAATTAAATGTTCAGTAGGGGGCAGTAGAGGTAGATATTCTGGGTGATAAGGCTGGTACTTAAAATATGAGGATCTTGTCATAGAAATCTGAGTCATACTTGCTCCATAAATCAGACTATTAGATCAGTGTCACAGAGAATAAAAACTTCTCTGACCCTTCAAACAGGATATGCCTTCGAGAGAGACTAGGCATTTGATGGAGGAGATTTTCAATTTTCTTATTGTGAACTGTAAATGTCATAACTCAGTTTCTTCACCTAGTGGAGTAAAATAAGGAATATGAGATATTACTAGAAAGCCAATGGTTGACCATAAATGGGCTAAGGGGAAATAATTTAGGTGAAATGTAATCCCAGGTAAAAGCAGGTAAAAAGCTCACTCAGG
Organism: Notamacropus eugenii; assembly: GCF_028372415.1. Taxonomy (NCBI): domain Eukaryota; kingdom Metazoa; phylum Chordata; class Mammalia; order Diprotodontia; family Macropodidae; genus Notamacropus; species Notamacropus eugenii. Next base: position 320,531,863 of record NC_092872.1, on the reverse strand, counting down.
AAGCAGAAGAGTGGCAAGGATCAGGACAAGAGACACTGATAAGAAAGAGATTATTAATAAAAAAGGTTCTATCCATTACTCATTGGAATTGGAAGATAATTGAGGAGTTTGTACAATCAGAAATATGAATAAGATTGATTACAAGTGCATTAGGAACACATAAAGGACTACAACATGTGGTATACTTGTTGAAGTGATATGGGATGATTGTTACTGAGTGAAAACCATGAGTTCTGGGAGTTTCAGTGACACCAACATTGGTTGGAACAAGCTGTAGAAAAACTTTTCTACTGAAGTTCAAGAAAGAAACTTCTTTTTTATTTTGTTTTATTTTATTTTATTTTTTTTAATGTTTAACAATCACTGTCATACAATTGAGATTTTATTTCCCCCCACACCTACCCCCCACTACCCCCTCCCTCCCCACGACTGCATACAATTCTGTATAGGTTCTAGGTATACTTTCCTATTGAGTACACTTTCACTATAGCCAGATAAACTGAATAAAAATCATTTATGAGGAATGTGGATATTAAATTAAGCACAGGACTTTCAAGCATTCCTTACGACAAGACTGGAGCTGGATAGAAAATTTGACTTCCAAAATACACACCACAATTTTCTGAAGCCCCTTTTCTCAGAACCAAGACTACTGCAAACAAGACTACTGCACACACTGCAGGGCATGCCCCATCTGCAACAGAGCCAATCCTGAGAGTGGGCTGCTGTTAGGCCCTGTTCTTTCCTCAAATCTTTTTTCAGTACAGGGGCACTTTTCCTGGGGAAGACTGGAAGATAGATTTCACACACACACACACACACACAAACACACACACACACACACACATATACACACACGCACACACACACACACACCTCTTATAGAGGATTCAAATTCCTCTAAGCATTGATTAACACTTTCACTAATTGGGTAGAGGCCTTCCCTTGTACCTCTGAAAAACCTGTGGAAGGGACTAAAACACTTCTAAAGGAAATTATTCCCAGATACAGACTGCCACACTACTGACAGAGCAATAATGGACCAGCTTTTACGTCCCAAATAATCCAGAAGGTTTCCTACACCCTTGGTATAACCTACAGCCTCCATTGTTTCTTCAGAAAAGGTTGAAAGGTGAACCATACCCTGAAAAGAACTTTGAATAAGTTGACTCAGGAAGTTCATGAAGGTTGGGTATGTCTCCTCTCAGTGCCCCTCCTCTAGGTCAGAGTGGCCTCCTGCACTGATATTAAACTCAGTCCCTTTGATGGAATGTTTCTTAGACCTTTTCTGACCACTTATCACTTATCCTTTTAGAAAAACAGGACCAACTCTTGGCAAAATACTGCCTGGCTCTAGAGCAAGTGCAAAAGACCTTATCTCATTATGTTGATTCACACCCTTCCCCCACACCTCATAAATCAGTCCCTAGCTCATTCCTAATACTTATCCCAAGAGTATTGGTCTGTCTTAAATTGTGGAAATTAAGGTATGGATCCCCTGGAAGAAAAGTGGAAGGGGCCATATGAGATCATCCTAACCACGCCTACCAATGCTAAGCTTAAAGGCTCCTCCAGCTAGATCCATGTTTATAGGATAAAGCTGTGTCCCTCTTCTGATTTCCTTTCAGATGCACCTCAGTTATTTGTGAGTTTTTGGAGGATCTGAATCTGCTTTTCCTGAATACAAAAAAAGAAAGCCGTGAGGTAAACTGAAGGGAGCAAACAGTTGTCCCATAAGTTAAACTCTCCGTAATTTTTTTCTCTGCTATGGTCCTCCTGATCATTTTTATTTTTTCAACATATTCCTCCTTACACCCCAGTTTCTTCTACTCTGTTTCTTCCCCTTTCATTAAATATTTTCTTTCCCCAAGGAGCAGAAACTCCCTAATCTGCCTAGGTGAGGCCTTGACTAAGGCAGGTTAGTGATTGCTGGTTATGTCAATCCTACTACGGGCCCCCAAGACATAACCAAGGTCTGATTTATTCTTTCTCTCTTCCATAAGGGCACTACCCACTTATGTGGCAGGTCATTAGCTTTCAGTTTAAGTATCCCTCTCTGGGGCACTGGTCAATATGACTCCCGTATTGATTCTTCATGGATCATGGACTTCATCATCTGGGATGTACTTATCCCCTATTCCATGAAATTCTCCCAGTATTACAACATTATGGCTTCTCTTAGTGGGGAAGGTATACTTTCTGCATGAGGCTATTAACTCTTTCTTACAAGGCCCCCCAATGCTACTCACACTAACTCTTCCTCCTGTTCTGCTTTCATGCCCTTACCATGACCCTCTATGCTATGGTGGACTTTGCTACTGACATCCTGGGGGATCCCTTCTGTAGCTAGGATTATAAAACCTGCCTCACTGGGACCCAACGTTAGTTCCTGGGAGTTTGAGCACACTCTTGAACAGCTCCTAGAATCCCCTCAGCACACATTCATATGCAGATTTGTTACTATTCCAATTTATTTAGCAGACAAGTTAACATCATATCCTGATGAATTGCTCGAAGGCTCAATTATCCTGATCTCTCAGAGCCTTAACACCTACACCTTATATGGGAGGTACTCCCTGGGAATGATAGGACTCCCAGTTGAAATCTTTTATGCCATATCTCCTTCCAAATTGTATGTGAGAGCTACAAGGAATTTCCAGGATCATTGTGGTGGCTCAGAAAAATCTTACCTGGTGGTTACATACAGCACGAAACAATCTTAACTAATCGAACTGTTGCTGTCCAAGAACTAGCTAACTTCTGGATCCACAGGAGTCCTTAAACTTCCTTGTTAATATTGTAATGGATGATCAGATATGTCTTCATTACTACTTTCCCTCCTAAGAAGGAGTCTGTGCTCTTAACATGTCATACTGTGCTTACATTAATAACTCAAGGAAAGTCCAAGTCTGAGTTGCAAACATGGTTGAAAAGGCTCAATGAAAGAAGAGTTTATAGACAGCTTCTTTCCTCTGGATGAGGGTACAGTTCTTAAGATTCATGGGTTCTCCCATTCTTACACTCCTTTTGATTAATTCATCCTCTTGATCTTTGGGCCCTGCCTACTTAATATATTAGTAAGATTTGTGACTTCTAGACTACCTGTGGTCCATTTGCAGATGTTTATGCAGCAAGGATACCAGCCACTGCCCTTGATGTTCTTTTGTGGTTCACTTCTCTACACCCGGGAATCAATATACACCACATTCCATATCCCATGTTGATGATCCCTCCTAAAAACATTCTAGGATCCTGAAATGGACTCTGTGCCCCTATTCAGCAGGAAATTTCTACTGAAGATAATGATCTTCGCCAAGATTTCTCCTGCTTGTCTTCCTCTCCTGGTTCCCTCCTCCACGAAGCTCTAGTACCCAGTGTGCTAATTGTGATCAGGGTGTTCTAAGGGAATGTATATCACTTCAAGGCCACTGGAGGGCATAACTTGGAGTCACTGGTCACAGACATGGAAAGGATTTTGGGGATCCCCAGTGGAAGGGAGCAGGATGGAGTATATGCATAAGGTTAAACCAAGGATATTAAGGAGGAGAGCCTGATATTTGTTCAGGCAGCTACTAGCCAAACAATAGTGCCTTTTCATTTACAAAATACTCTGGATATAACAGTGTGTGTCAGGATAATTTGGGACAACCTGACTAAGATCTTAGCAGGTTCCCCAACCTGGAAGGCAGTGGTTGCTACTACTCAGGGACAGGGCTGCCAGCTGGGGGCTGTTGTATTCAGCTGTTTAGAGAAAGATGCTGTGGGGTGTGGATCAGGCCCTAGGGTCTGACTAAGTATACTCCTGGTCAAACAGCATTTTTGATCTACATACATGGTGAAGGTTTTCCTTAAGTGCACTAAAGCTAGTGTGGTAGCAGAGGTCAATTTGCTTACAAAATTTTTAAATGCTTTATGTTCTTTATGTTCCCAATGGAAGAGTAAGGTGACAGGACCCTTTGTGGAATCATAGAAGGGTTAGAGAATGAGGCCCAAGTTAGGACTCAAATTCCACAAAACAATGCCAGACCAAGAAACGTGCAGAGTTCCCATTTATGGAAAGTGGTGAGACAGATCAAAATTTCTTGTTTTCATTCTATTATTAAGAAATACCCAGGAAGTGGGGATTAATTGACGATCCAGGAACTTTACAGACTGCACTGAGAATTTGGGTTTTTGGTAGACCTTGTGCCCATCTGACCTAGAATATTCAGGGTCCAGTTTATAGCCTCAAGGTCTGTTTGGAAGGAGGAACTACAGATAAGGTGTATTCATATGTATAGAGATATCATCAATACATACGACCATTGTGCTGAAACGAAGCTCTGAGATCTTTGCCCAATGCCTGCTCCAGATGGTGAAGGCTATCCTGAAAACCCTGTGGGAAGACTGTCTAGGTGAGTGCCAAGGCAGTTTGCTCCCCAGGTTTTGTCCATTCTAAAGCAAAGATATATTGGGAGTGTTTGTAAAGTGGCATCTTTAAGTTCTAAAGTAGTAAACTAGCAGTTGTCTCCTGGAACCTGAACTAAAATAGGATAATGCTTTGAGAGAAAAAAATGAATGTGGATAACAGCATCATTCACAGTGTGCATTTTGTGAACCATGACAAATTATCCATTTGCATTAAGAGCAGAGAGTACTGGAGTGTTACAAGGTGATTGACAGGGAACCAGCAAGCCTTGTTATAAAAACTTAGCAATAAAAGAAAATAACATGAAGCACGCTTCCTGTTTAACAAGGAATTGTCATTAGTGTGGGTGTTAGGCTGAGTCCTTCAGATGGATCTAAACAAGGGTGGCCTATGCAGACCTCCCTTAGTCTAGACCTCTTTTGGGTTGTGTTGGAGGAGAGGGATCTGCCTGTTATGACTAATATTGTTATGGAGTTCAGGAACAAGAAAAATCAGGATCCTAGTTTTAACATGAGGTCCCAACCCAGTAGAGGAATGACAAGTGGTGGGGGCAAGGAAGTATTAATGAAAGTCTGACACTAATAAATACAAAGAAATGGTTTCTGTTTCCCTGCTTTTCCTAGGTCTGCCATCAGTCCCCTTTAAGGGTAAAGTTTGTGGATACGGGCCTGAATAATGCATGAGGAGAGAATGGGTGGTTCCAGTGTCAATTTAAAAATGAAGTGACTTACCTTACAGATTTTTTAAAATGTTTTTTGGACTGAATCTTAGATATGTGAAAAGAAAGAGCCAGTCTAGCCCCAGAGACCTTTCATTCTAAATGTAAAGTGGCTCAGAATGCCAAGTTTCAGTGTTGTGGCCTAGCTACTTTGTGGAAAGTTTCATTTCCAATGGCCTTTCTGGTAGAAGAAAAGGCATGATTCAGGAGGTAGATGTCTGTTGATCCCTTTTAGGGACAATCTTTGGATCAGTGGACCAGTTATTTATACCAAATATTACTCCATCTCCCAGAGCCTGGAAATTCTTAGATAATAGTAACCAAGAGATATGCATACTCGCATCAGTCTTACTCTTATTGTTAAAAACCTTAAAGGTGGTTTCCATTATCTGTTCTTTTTTATTTTCCCAAGGGTTTTGAAAGTAATTTTATACATTTTATTAATACTTTTTTGCTTTTATACACCTTGAAATTTTCTTCCAGTGTATCTCCTCCAGCAAAACGAATCAATACACAGAAAAAATCCGAAAACATGTTCAGCATAAAACACCATTTGATGCTCCACCTCTGCAAAGGAATAGAGTGGAGTTATAATTTCATATTTTATATGTCCTATTTGGGACTATGTTTGTTCTTTGTAGATTTACAACATATACTTTTCATCAATTTGTGGCTACTCTCATTAGTCATTGTGTATGCTATTTTCTTGGCTCTGCTTAGTTTACTCTCCATCTGATACCATAAATCATTTTATTTTTAATTAACATTTAGTAAACATTTATTTCCACAAAATTTTGAGTTCTAAATTTTCTCCCCATCTCTCCCCTCCCCCAACCCCAACATGGTTTGGGTTCTGATGACTCCTTCCCCCATTCTGCCCTTTCATCTAACACCCCTCCTTCCCAATCCTTTCCCCTTGTTTCTTGTTGGGCAAGAGAGATTTCTATATTCTATTGCCTTTACATCTTATTTTCCAGTTGTATGTTGTATCAGCAAACACCTCAACATTCACACCCTGGTCTGCTATCACAGGTTCTTAGATCTGCATTCATAAAAGGAAAGACAATGTTTGAGCGCTTCACAATCACTTTATTCAAGCACATTTATCATTCCTTTAACCAAGTATATATTTTATTCACCTAATTCAGGGGAGTCAACACCCTGAACTTCAAAAAAATTACAAAGAAATCAAAAGATCCACAGACATGGCTTCCTCTGCCTGAAATCAATTGGACCACAGCAATCTGACCATAGTTATCAGAGATGGAACCACTCACATCTGGAATTTCAAAGGGGGAAGGTTCTTTTAGCAGCTTTCCAAAGACCTCATCTGGTGAAACAAACACTTCCAGTCAGTAAGCCCCAAAGTAATCAACAGACATAGCTTCCTCTGCTTGACCATAACTCCACAGACAGGTATATCTGTCTGACCATAGTTACCAGAGAGGGTAATACAACATCTATGTTCTCAAAGCCAGTAGGATTCTTAGCAGCTTTCCAGAATCCTTATCTGGTACTCAAAGCATCTTGCAAAAACAAAGTTATAAAGTAAAACCTCAACTCATAATACTTGTACCTTTTACAAAGCCAGAGCGCATCACAACCCTTTGACTCAGTGATTCAATAGAAAAAAAGAAAATGTACTTGGCACCCTAATCCAAAACAATTCCCCTAATCGAGCTTCCCACAGTGGTCAGGCCAATCAATGAGTGGGAAAGATTTTCTTTAATAACATTATTCAATCAGAGGCACTTTTAGTAAAACAAAAATGGCAAAAGATCTTATTTTGATTGCAATTACACATGTAAAAATAATTTTTTCACACTTGTTTTTAAAACCTTGAGTTCCAAATACTCTCTCTTATATCCTCTCCACCCATCCTCATTGATAAAGCAAGCAGTTCAACTTAGGGTATGTGGTTGTTCATACCTGGGATACTAAAAACTTCCAGGGCTTCATGATGTGTTGGAGTGGAACTGTCTCAAACAATTCAGTCAGACCACTGAATCCAAACCAAGTGTAGGCATCTGTTGAGATTGATGTCTCTCATGAAGCAGGATAAATTCCAGGAGAAACTAGCAACTTCAGACACAGACAGTTGGATTTTTATAGGGTAAAGTTATATTTAAACAATCAACATTTACATAGAATATAAGAATATGATTAATATTATAAAGGCAAGAGAAGTTTTTTTAAGGGATTAGGTTATGGGGGAGAGGTCCCATACATGGTGTGTAAATTAAGCATTCTGACCTAGCTGACCTTCAACTGGCTAGCTATTATAGTCCTGTCTGGTTAAGATAGATAGTTAGGTATTGTGGGCCTGTTTGGGGCTACATGGATGGTGTGATTGTGACGGAATACAAGAAACCTCTTCAGATAGGTGGGAATGCTTCTGGGGACAATTGCTAGGTAGAGGCAGTGGCTGTATTTCCATCACATGGATATACCGATTTTTGCTGTGTTAACTAAGCATTTAGGGACATACCTGTTTTTCTACTCAACAATGAGGTATGCATGAAGAAGTTACTATATTGCCAGGGGGACTAGGTAGGAACAGTGAGCCTGTAATGAAGTGAGAACATTGTGGCAGGGGGCAGCTTTATTAGGATTCCATGAGCTTATACATGTGTAGTTGTGTAAAACACCTTTATAACAGTCCTACTTGAAAGACTAACTGCATTTTCCTTCCCTATCCCACCTTGCATTCATTCTATTTTCTCCTTTGACTCTGGCCTTTTCCAAAAATATTTATTCCTAAGTAGCCTCTAGCCCAAAATGTCTTTCTTCAATAATCATTCCTTCTGTTATCCCCTTCCCCGTAGTTTCTTGTAGGGCATGATATCCAATTGAGTATGTATGTTATTCCCTCCTTAAACCAAATCTGATGAGAGTAAGTTTCAGATTCCCTCTCAAATGCTCTGTATTCCCCTTCATTCTAAAAGCTTTTCTTACCTCTTTTATATGAAATTATGTACACTATTCTATATCTACCTCTCTCCTTTTCCCAATATTTTCCTCTTACCAGTTTTTATTACCTAAATATTGTCCCATCATATTCAGCTTCCTCTGTACCCTTTGTGTGTGAGTGTGTGTTTATACAGATACACACATATATACACACACATACATGTATGCATGTGTAAATGTGTGTGTGTATATGTTCTCTCCAAATACCCTAATGCTGAGGATGGTTTCATGAATTACAAATGTCATCCTTCTAGGTAAAAATGTAAGCAGTTCAACTTTCATAAGTCCTTTATGATTTTCCTTTCCTGTTTACCTTTTCATGCTCCTATTGAGTCTTGTATATGAAAGTTCAATTTTTTATTCAGTTCTGGTCTTTTCATGAAGAATTATTGACAATCCTCTATTTCACTGAAGTTCCATTTTTCTCTGGAAGGAGTATATTCAGATTTTCTGGGTAGGTGATTCTTTGTTTTAATCTTACCTTCTTTAAACTCTGGAATATCATATTCCAAACCCTCTGATCCCTTAATGTTGAAGGTGCCAAATCTTATACTGTCCTTATTGTATTTCCACAGAACTCAATTTGTTCCTTTCTGGCTGCTCTCAATATTTTCTCCTTGACCTAAGAACTCTGGATTACCCTACAATAATCCTGGGATCTTTCCTTTTGAGGCATCAATTTCTATTTTGCCTTCTGATTCTAGAAGTTCAGAACGGTTTTTCTTGATAATTTCTTGAATTATCTTTTATAGGCTCGTTTTTTGATCCTGGCTTTCACATAATACAATAATACTTAAAATTATCACTCCTGGATCTATTTTCAAAGTCACTACTTTTTCCAATGAAATATTTCACATTGTCTTCTATTTTTTCATTCTTCTTGTTCTGTGTTACGATTTATTGATTTCTCATGAAGTCATTAGCTTTCATTTTCTTCACTCATTTTTTAAGGAATTATTTTCTTCGATGAGCTTTTGAACATCCTTTTACATTTGGGCAATTCTTCTTTTTAAGCCATTCTTCTCGTCATTGACTTTTTGAACCTCTTTTCCTCTTGGATTAGTTGATTGTTTTAGGTGTTATTTACATCAGTATTTTGACGGGTCTGCTTTAGCAAGTCGTTGATTCAGTTTACATGATTTTCATGTACCACTCTCATTTATCTTCAGTTTTTCTTTTACTTCTCTTTTTAAAAAATTATTCATTGATATATTTAATTTAAGTTTTCAACAGTTGTTTCCACTAAATATTGTGCTCCAAATTTTTTCCCCATCTATCCCCTCCCCCCACACCAAAACACCCAGCCCTCCCTTCTAACATTCCTCCCTTCCCTAATCCCCATGTTCTCTTTGGACCTATGGGGCAAAACAACATTCTATACCCCGTTATCTGTATTTCTTATTTCTCAGTTGTAAGCAGGAACATTACTCAACAGTTCTTCCTAAAACTTTGAGTTCCAATTTCTCTTTCTTCCTCCCTCCCCACCCATCCCCACTGAGAAGGCAAGCAATTCAACATAGGCTATATATGTGTAGTATTGCAAATGACTTCCGTAACAGTCACCTTGTATAAGACTAACTATATTTCCCTCCATCCTATCCTGCCCCCCATTTTTTCTATTCTCTCTCTTGACCTTCTCCCTCCTCAAGAGTGTTTACTTCTACTTGCTCCCTCCTCCCATTTGCCCTCCCTTCTGTCATCCCCCCCAACCTGCTTATCTCCTTCTCCCATACTTTCTTGTACTGTAAGATAGATTTTCATACCAAATTGAGTGTGCATATTTTTCCTTCTTTGACCGAAACTAGATGAGAGTAAGCTTCCCTTTTTTCTTCTCACCTCCCCCCTTCTTCCATCTGTTGAAAAGGCTTTTTCTTGCCTCTATTATGAGAGATAATTTCCCCATTCCACTTCTCCCTTTCTACTCCCAATATATTCCTCTCTCACCTCTTAATTTTATTTTTTAGATGTGATCCCTTCCTGTTCACTCACCCTATGCTCTGTCTCTCTCGAGATGTGTGTATGTGTGTGTGCATGTGAGTGTGTGTAATCCCATCAACTACCCAGACACTGAGAAAAGTTTCAAGAGTTACAAATACTGTCTCTCCATGTAGGAATGTAAACAATTCAACTTTAGCAAGTTCCTTATGATTTCGCTTTCCTGTTTACCTTCTCATGCTTCTCTTGATTATTGTATTTTAAAGTAAAATTTTCTTTTCAGCTCTGGTCTTTTCATGAAGAACGTTTGAAAGTCCTCTACTTCATTGAAAGACCATTTTTTTCCCTGAAGTACTATACTCAGTTTTGATGAGTAGGTGATTCTTGGTTGTAATTCTGGTTCCTTTGAATTCTGGAATATAATATTCCACAGTCTTTGATCCCTTAATGTAGAAGATGTTGATCTTGTGTTATCCTGATTGTACTTCCACAATACTATAATTGTTTCTTTCTAGCTGTTTGCAGTATGTTCTCCTTCACCTAGGAACTCTGGAATTTGCCTGCAATGTTCCTGGGAGTGTCTCTTTTTGGATCTCTTTCAGGAGGTGTTTGGTGGATTCTTTTAATATTTATTTTGCCTTCTGGTTCTAGAATATCATGGCAGTTTTCCTTGATAATTTCAGGAAAGATGATTTCTAGGTTCTTTTTTTAAATCATGGTTTCAAGTAGTCCTATGATTTTTAAATTGTCTCTCCTAGATGTATTTTGAAGGTCAGTTGTTTTTGCAATGAGATATTTCGCATTATCTTCCATTTTTTCATTCTTTGGTTTTGTTTTGTGATTTCTTGATTTCTCATAAAGTCATTAGCTTCCATGTATTCCATTCTAATTTTTAAAGAACTATTTTGTTTAGTGAGCTTTTGAACCTCCTTTTCCATTTGGCTGATGCTGCTTTTTAAAGCATTCTTCTCCTCATTGACTTTTTGAACCTCTTTTGCCAATTGAGTTATCCTATTTTTTAAAGGTGTTATTTTCTTCAGCATTTTTTGAGTCTCCTTTAGCAAACTGGTGACTGGTTTTTCATGATTTTCTTGCATCTCTCTTATGTCTCTTCCCAATTTTTCCTCCATTTCTCTTATTTGATTTCAACATCCTTTTTGACCTTTTCTATGGCCTTAGACCATTGAATATTTATTTTGGGTGTTTGGGATAAAGAAGCCTTGAGTCTTATGTCTTTCCCTGATGGTAAGCATTGTTCTTCCTCATCTGAAATGATAGGAGAAAATACCTCTTCACCAACAAAGTAAGCTGCTGTAGACTTATTTTTCCCTTTTCTGAGCATTTTCTTAACCAGTTACTTGACTTTTGGATTCTTTGGCAAGAGTAGGGTTTACTCTGGAGACCTGTAAGATCTCAGTTCCTCCAAGGTGGCACATTCAAACCTGCACACTGATTTTGGAGCAACCAGAAACCCTTGTGCCCAGAATCTTCGAGCAGCAGAATTTCCTCTCCATACCAGCCTCACCTCCAGTTCGGCCACACCAGCACTCAGAGCTGAGGTTCAGATCAACTGCTGAATTGCCTCAGGGACTTTATGTTGGAACAGGGTCACCAGTCAGGGCTGAATTTCAGATCAGCTGATCAAATCCCCCAGGGGCTTTATATATAATGAGGCCTCTAACAATGGATGTGGGTTGCTACCTACTGTGGGAGCCCCTGCTGACTACTGAGGTCTCTGCCTCCACCTGGGGCTGGAGCTATAGGGGGTACCCTGCTGCCTTCTCTGTCAGCTGAAAAAGCCCTTTCATTGACCTTTAGTGACCATGAATTGAGGGATATGTGAACCTCTGCTGCTGGGAATTTTGAGCCTGAGGCCTACTCTGGTCCTCCTCCCTGTGCCAAGATGTCAAGTCTGGGCTGGACTCTGCTCTGCGTCCCATGGGACAGATCTTCCCGCCAAACTTTCAAGTCACCCTGGGCTGGAAGTCTCCTGCTCTCACCTGTTCTGTGGCTTCTCCTGCTCTAGAATTTGTTGAGAGTCATTCTTCACAGGTATTTTATGGGGTGTAGGGGAAGAGGTAGAGTATATACGTCTTTCTACTCCACCATGGTGGTTCTGCAACTTTTTACTTCTCTTCTCAAAATCCTTTTTTAGCTTTTCTGTAGCCTGAGACCAATTCTTATTTTTCTTGAATGCTTTAAATGTAGGAAATTTGACTTTGTTGTCTTCAAATGGTTGTACGTCTCAGTTTTCTGTATCACAAAAGTGAGATTGTATATGAACTTTTTAAAACTATTTGATGATTTTCCTAGTCTTATACTTCACTTTCTAACTCGTTGTCAAAGTAGGACTCTGCTTTCAGTGGGGGAGCAATGGTGTACTCTCCCAACCTTCAGGAATTTTATGCAACTCTTTTCAGAGATACATCCAGAAGCCTGTAAATTGTCAGTTTTCCAATGTGCTATCATGGAAGAAGCCATGTTTCTTTCTTTCCTGCCTTGTGCTCTGATGTGTGTGTAACAGTAAGAATTCTTTTCCACCTTGGAACAGTAAGGAAGATTCCTTCTCCTGTGTATCACAAGATCCACCTTGAATGATCCTCCTCAACCCAGTACTGCTCCTCATATCCAAGCAAGGCAAAGGTAGAGAATCCTGCCTCAGTGCCAACAAAGACTGTAATACTTGCAGTTGGTGTCTAATCACCCACTCAGTCCTCACACTGTATATGAGCTGGGAGATCTGCTATTCCTACAAAGAAAAAAGTACCGGTAGAGGTGAAAGAATATAATCCTAAAAGTTATCATTTTAATGGAGAAGATTAAGATTCATCTTCACTGGAGGATATTGAAAAAATAAAGCATCTTGTATCCCCAAAGACTAACATCAAATGGTGATCTATTCAGAAAGAATTCATGGAATAATTTAAAAGAGACTTTCATTATCAACGGAGAGAGATGAAGGGAAAACTAAAAAAAAAAAAAACAGGAATAATTCAAGAAAAACAAGAAGATGATTTTAAAAAAGTGAACCACTTAGAAAAGGAGATTCAGAATCTTAAGGAAGAAAATGACACCTTAAAAGTAGAAGTGGGAATGGTGAAGTCAGCAAAGTTATAAGAAATCAAGAAATAATTAAGCAATATATGAAGAATGAAAAAATGGAAGAAAAAATGAAACATGAGAAAAACAAACTGTTGTGGATTATGAAGACAAAAGATAAGAGTAATTGGACTATCCACAAGTTATGATAAAAAAAAAAAAGAATCTTGATGAGTAATACAAAAAAAAATTATAGAAAAATTGACCTGAAACTTTAGAACAAGGTGAAAAAAACCCATCATTTTCCAGTTCAAGGAGATTCCGAAAGATAACTCATAGGAAAATTATTGGGAAATGCAGAAAGCTCTATCTCAAGAAAAAAATGTTAAACAAACAAGAAAAAATAAATTGAAATATAATAGTGCCACAATTACAATCACAGAAGCCCTAGCAGTGGAGACAATAAAGGCCTGTAGGTCTTGAAATACTAGATATCAAAGAGCCAAACAACTGGGGCTCCCTCTAACAATTTTATATCCACCAAGTTGAAGTATTTGTCTGAATAGAAAAAATGGACACTTGATTAATTATCAGACTTTAAAGACTTTGTTAAAAAGCAACCTGGAATTAATAGAAAATTTGCCATGCAAGAGTCAAGAGATATGTAAGGTACATACCAAAGACTTATTGCAAGGGATTCAATAAAGACAGAATTTTTATTTTTGTATATGTAAAATGTGTCTATCAGATTGTTCGTAGTTAATGTGTAGTTAATTAGAAAGCTTGAGGTACACCTTAGTGTGATATAACTTTAAAAATGAAAACCATTTAGAAACAGCTAACAAGAGTAATTATTTTATATAGATGTGTTGCAAGATGAAGAGTCAATAAACAGAAATTAAATGGAGGAGGAGGGCTGATAATTCTGATAACTTACTACAGCACCAATGTGACATTCACAGTGCCTACGATGGCTATGACTAGGTCAACATAATTCTGAATCACAAAATATAACAGACTCTTCACATGGAAAGCAGAACCAAAACATTCATCCAAACACCACAATATGAAATTCCTCATAGCAACAAAGAAATCTACAAACAATAACAATGTAGGGGACACCACCTTCCCAAGCCTTCTACCTGGTAGAGTCTTGCCACAAATGATCACTCACAGCTCACTGCCTCCTTTCTCTCTCTCCTTCAGTTGTAACTGCTTTGATCAACTTCTTCTTAGCTGTGCTTCACACTTCCTGATACACCCCTTTCCCCTTCACCAATTCAAGAAGCCCTTTCATCCACAGACTCATGTAACTCAGTATTCCATGTGACTCAAGTGGGTCTCATGGACCAATTAATATTTGAGAAGCAACTGCCCAATAAGCAAAAATACATTAGTTCAAAATATGAATACCAAAACAAAAAGTTTGAATTCACTACCAACAAAGAGAAAAAGAAAACAATTGCCCAAATACAGCCAATAAAGTTGATAATATAATTGAAATTAATGAATACTTCCAAAAATATAAAATACCCAAATTGATACAAAAATAAATTTAAAAATTCAGCACAATTTGGAAAAAGAAATTGGAAAATTCATCAATGAAATCCCTAAGGAGAACAACACAGATGAATTTATAAGTGATTTCTACCACATATTGAAAGAAAAACTAATTCCAATACTATATAAATTAGTTTGAAAAATAGTTTAAAAAAGGAGTTCTGCCATATTCTATGTATGACATAAACATGGTATCCAAACCAAGGAGAAGCAAAATAGAGAGTGACAATTATGAACCAATTTCTCTAAGGAATACTGGTGCATAAATTTAAATGAAATATTAACAGACTATTTACAGTAATTTATCACAGGTTGAATACACTATGGCCAGATGAGATTTATACTTGCAATGCTGAGATATTTCAGCATTGGAAAACTATCAGAAAAACTGATCATATCAACACACAGGAAGCTTTTAGCAAACACTACATGTAATGGAAACAATCTAGAAGCTTTCCCAATAAAACCAGGGGTGAAAAAAAGATGTCCATTATCAAATTGTACTAGAAATACTAGATTTAACAATAATAAAAGGAAAAAATGAAGGAATAGGAATAGAAAATGAGGAAACATAACTAAAACTCTTTGTTATGAGTATGGTGGTATACCTAGAGATTCAACCAAAAAACTACTTGAAATAATTAACAACTCTAGCAAATTTGCAGGATATAATACAAACCCACATAAACTGTTGACATTTCTATATATTACAAACCAATCCAAGCAGCAAGATAGATTTTTTTAAGTCCTTTTAAAGTATCTGTAGACAATGTAAAATATTTCGGAGTCTATGTGCCAAGGCAAACGAAGGAAATATATGAACAAAATTACAGAACACTTCTCTCACTAGTCAGATGTAAACAACCGAAAAAATATGATTTGCTCATGGGTAGGTCAAGTTAATATAATATAAATGACCATTCTACCGAAATTAATTTACTTATTCAGTGTCATATCAAACTACCAAAAAATTACTTCACACAGGAAGAAAAAATAACCATAAAATTAATTTGGAAAAACAAGGGTCAATAATTTAAAAAATGCCAGGAAGGTGGCCTAGTTGTACCAGGTGTAAAACTATATTATTAAGCAGCAGTCATCAAAACTATTTGCTACTGACTAAAAAATAGAATTCTAGTTCAGGGAAATCAGTGACTAATTATGCCAGACACAGTAATCAGTGACTATAATAATCTACTGTTTGATAAACCCAAAGGCTTCAGCTTCTTGGATAAGCGTGAGCTATTTGTCAAAAACTCCTGGGAAGACTGGTAAATAGTATGGCAGAATCTAGCGTAGACCGACACTGCACACCATATACCAGGATAAGATTGAAATCGGTACACAATTTAGACATAATGAATGATATGATAAGCAAATTAGGAGAGCAAGAAATACTTTACCTGTGAGATCTGTGAAGGGGAAGAATTTGCGACCAAATGAAAAATAGAGAACATTATGAAACATTAAAAAGTTTTGCACAAAGCCAATGCAACCAAGATTTGAAAATTGGGAAACAATCTTTAGAGGAAGTGACTGATAAAGACCTCATTTCTTTTTTTTTAAGTTAATTTATCTATTTTTGGTTTTCAACATTCAATTCCATAACTTTAAATATTCCCCCTCCATCCTCTTCTCCCTCAAAAAGGCAGTGTGCAAACTTACATAGCCTCTCTATATCCGTTCCTATTAAACATAGTTTCACGTTAGTTATGTTGTAGAGAAGAATGAGAACAAGTGAAGGAACAAAGAGAAATAAAGAACAAAATAAAATAATAAGCTTTACTCTGTATTCAGTATCCATAGACGTTTCTCAGGATATGGATGATATTTTGCATCATGAATCCTTTGGAATTGTTTTAGGTCCTTGCATGGCCGAGAAGCACTAAGTCAATCAAAGTTAGTCATCCAACAATGTAACTGTTACTGAACATAATATTCTCCAAGTTCTGCTCACTTCACTCAGTATAAGTTAATATAAGTCTTTTCAGGTTTTTATGAAGTCCATCTATTCATCATTTCTTATGACAAAACAGTATTCCATTACAGTCACATACCACAATTTGTTCAGTCATTCCCCAATTCATGGGCATCCCCTCAATTTCCAGTTCTTGGCCACCATAAAAAGAACTGCTATAAATAGTTTCATACATGTGGATCCTTTTCCCATTTTTATTATCTCTTTGAGATACAACCCAAATGTATAGACATATTGCTGGGTTAAGGAGTACGCACATTTTCATAGCCATTTTTATAGACCTTTGAGTATAGTTCCAAATTGCTCTCTAGAATGGTTGGATCAGTTCACAACTACAGCAACAATGACTTAGTCTTTCAAATTTGCCTCTTCTCCAAACTTTACATTTCCCTGTCCTGTCATGTTAGCCAATCTGAGAGGTGTGATGTCGTACCTCAGGCTTACTTTGAGTTGCATGTCTCCAATCAGCAGTGACTTAGAGCATTTTTTCATATGACTATTGACCTTTAATTTCTTCCTCTGAAATCTGCTTGTTCATGTCATTTGACCATTTATCAGTTGAGGAATTATTCTTGTAAATTTGAATCACCTCTATATATGTTAGAAATTATTAAAATCTCATTTCTAAAAATATGTGGAGAAGGGACTTAAATGTAAGAGAATATAATTGGTATATATAATCATTCTCAATTGGTAAATTATCAGAGGATATGAACAGGGAGTTTTCAGAGGAAGAAACTAAAGTTATCTATAGCCATAATAAAAAAAATGCTCTAAATAGCTATTGATTAGAGATCAAAGTGCCTGAGGTACCACTTCACACCTCTCAGACTCTCTAATATGTCAGAACAGGAAAATAAGAATTGTTGGATAAAATGTGGGAAAATTGGAGCATTGGTGAGTTGTAGTTGCAGTTGTGAGATGATCCAACCATTTTAGGGAACAGTTTGGAACTTTTCCCAAAGGACTCTGAGACAGTTCATATTCTTTGATTCAGGAATATCACTACTAATCCATATCCCAAAGAGATCAACAAAAAGGAGAAACAACCTACATGTACAAAATATTTATTTTCTGCTTTCCTTCTGATCCTAGCTACATTTGTTTTATTGGTACAAAAACTTTTTAATACATAATGTAAATTATCCATTTTATATCTAACTGTCCTCTCTGTCTCTTGTTTATTCAAAAGTTATTCACTTATTCATAAGTCTGATAAGCAATGTATTCCATGTTCTTAAAATTTTTACATAATATCTTTCTTCAATATCTAGGTCATGTATCCATTTTGACCTTATCTTGGTAAATGATGCAAAATTTTAGTCTGTGTCCAACTTATGCAATACTTTTTCCAGTTTTGTGAACAATTATTCTTTTAACAAATATTTGGTCCTTAGTCTTAAATCTTCAGTCTTTCCACTTGTCAAATAAATGATTACCATATTTATTTGTTGCTATAAATTGTATGGCTACACTGTTCTATTGATCTACCTTTCTATTCCTTATCCAGTAACAGACAGTTTTGATCATTACTGCCTGATAATATAGTTTAAGGTCTGATACTGCTATACCTGCTTGGTACAATTTTTTTTTCATTCATTATTTTTATATTCTTCACTTGGTTTTTTCCAAATGAATTTTACTGCTTTTTCTAATTCAGTAAAATAAATTTTCATAATTTAATTGGCGTTAAATATGTGAATTGTTTTAAGTAAAATTTTCATTCAATGAATATTGCTCCATTAATATAAGTCTGATTATATTTGTATGTTTTTTTTATAATTTTGCTTATATAGATCCTGGATTTGTTTTGGCTGGTATGCTCACACGTATTTTATACTATATAAAATAATTTTAAGCTACATACTTTTCGGTATATCTTCTTGGAAGATTTTATTTATGATATGAAGTAATGCTGATGATTTATGTGGATTTATCCTGCTACTTTGTTAAAATGACTGTTTCAGTTTACTTTTCAGTTGAATCTTTCAGATTTTCCCAGCATATCATCATACTGTATGCAAAAAGAAATTCCCTATTGCTATAATATTCAATACAGTGTTGAATAATATTGATGATGTTCGGCATCCTTTTTCACGTACTATTTTTCTGGAATTTCGTTTTCCATTTTAACCCCATTACAAGTAATGCTCGCTGATTGCTTTAGATAAATGCTTTTTATCATTTTAAGGAAAAAATCATTTACTAGCAATATTTTCAAGTGCTTTAATAGACATTTGTGCTGTACTTTAGGAAAAGTTTTTTTCTCTGCATCTGCTGATATAATCATGAAATTTTTGAAACCTTTAATATTTATATAATCAATTACATTAATAGATTTCCTTATGTTGAAATAACTTTGCATTTAATTATAAATCTCACATTATCCAAATGTATATTTGCAATATATTGTTGTATACTTTCTCTAGTTGAAATAGACTAGTCTAGAGAAAATAGACTGTATAACTATACTACTGGAAACCCCAACTTTCCCCTGACAGAACTAGTTATATTTATCCACAAAATAAACAAGTAGGTAAATAGAATTGTAGAAAAGTTAAATGAAATATCTCTGGAGAAAATTGAAGAGAATGGAAAGAAATATGTATTTTCTCAGCATAATGGAATTAAACAAAACATATCCATGTATTAGGCATAAAACCTTCAAAACCAAATATAGAAAGCCAGAAATATAAAATGAATCATTATCAGGTCGTAATGCATTAAAAATACACTCAATAAGGAACAGTATTAAGAAACATAAAAATAATTAACTGGAAACTAAATTATCTAATCCAAAAGAATAGATGATTCAGTGAGGGTAGAACCAAGATGGGGGAGTAGAAACAGAGATCTGTTTTAAAATGATTCTAAACAAATTCTAGAGTAGAAGAAGCCACAAAATGACAGAGCGAAATAGATTGTTATCCCAAGAGAGCCTGGCGGCCAAGAGGAAAGGGGTGAATGTGATGCATGCTGCCTGGAATGAGGAATAGGAGAGATGGGGAGAAATTCTGAAATTAAAAGTCATGTGGAAGTGAAGGTGGAAAACTGGAAAAATAAACAATTAAGTATTTAAAAAATAAGTGATTCAAAAAAAAAAAAGAAGTAAAATATCAGTAATGAAATTAAGCAGAATGAGAATAATGAGAAAACCTACCAAAGTTGACAGAATGTAGCCAAAGCAGTATTTAGGGAAAAAAATATATACCAAAATGCTTAAATCAAAAAAGAGAGAAAAGGACATCAAATAATTGGATATGCAGGTTAAGAAAGTAGAAGAATGGATTAAAAATACCCAACTAAATAGGAAATCAGAAATTTCAAAATCAGAAAGGATTAATGTAATTAAACATAGGAAAGTCACTGAACTATTTATGGGAAAACTACTTTATGGTTTTATGGGAAAAGAAAATAATAAAATAAATGAATTATTGATTAATTTGATTTTCTTTTTAAAAAAGACAGATAAACAAATTACTATCATGTAAAATTGAAGGGTTGATTTCATCACTAAAGAAGAGAAAATTAAAGCAATGATTGCATGTTATTTCATCCAATTATATGTCAAGAAATCTGAAAATCTAGGCAATATTGAAAATAAAACCTTCACGAAAAATATAAATTGCCCAGAAAAAAAAGGAAAAGTGTATACTTAAGTAACATTATCTTAGAAAAAAGAAATTGAACAACACATCAATCAACATTCTAAGAAAAATTCCAGATGAACTCACAAGTGAATTCTACCAAAAATTTATGGCAGTATTAATTCCAAAGCCACATTGCCCCTTTAAAAATATTGGCAAAGAAGGAATCCTAACAAATTCTTTTTATTGACAAAAATATCAAATCTAAGTAAGAGGAAAAACAACACCAAAAAGCAAAGTATAGACTGATTTCCCTAATTACAGTGATGAAAAATGTTAAATAAAATACTAGCAAGAAGATTACAGTAATCTATCACAAGGATCATTCACTATGATCAGGTGGGATTCATATTGGGAATGGAGAATATATCCAACATCACCATAGTTTTGACCATAACAGAAACAAAGTCAATGTGTCACGTGATTACCTCAAGAGATACAAAGGGAGGAGAAGCTTTTGAACAAATCCAGCACCCACTCCTATTAAAAACACTAGAAAGGAGAGGAATAAATGCAGCTTACCTTAAGATGATAAGTAGTATCCATCTAAAACCATCAGCAAGCCTTATCTGTAATGGGAATAAAGTAGAAACCTTCCCAATAAGATCTGGGTAAAGCAAGCATGCCCATTTTTACTATTATTGTTCAACAGTGTCCAAAAAAGGTTAGCTATAACAAGAAGAGAAGAAGAAATTGAAGGAAATAAAATAACCAATGAGGAAACAAAGCTATCACTCTTGGCAGATGATATGATGATAATCCAATCGAATCAACTAAAACCTAGTCGAATTAATTAACAACTGTAGTAAAGTTTCTGCATATCAAATAAAAGTACACAAATCATCAGTATTTCTAAATATTACTTACAAAGTTCAACAGCAATACATACAAAGAGAAATTCCATTTGAAATAACTATGCTTAATATAAAATGTATGAGAGTCTCTCTGTCAAGACAAACCCCAAAACTGTAGGAACACAATAATAAAAGACTTTTTACACACACACACACACACACACACACACATGCAAAATGAGATCAAATAATTGGAAAAATGTTCATTGCTTACGTGTAGGTTGGATCAATAAAATAAAAACGGCAGTTTTATTTAAATAATTCTGACCCTAAATTATTCTTGCACTACATGTTTTTCAATGACATAATAATCAAATTACCTAGAATTATTTTATAGAGCTACAAAATATAAAATAAAACAAATTTTTACGCAAGAACAAAAAGTGAAGAATATCAAGAGAATTTGAAAGAAGGTGAACTAGCTGAATGAGACATAAAACTGTCTTATAAAGTTGTAATTATTAACATAACCTGGCACTTTCCAGAATACAGTGGTGGGTGAATGGAATAGATTACTTACAGAAGACATTGTAGTAAATGACCACAGTAATCTAGTGTTTGATAAAATGAAAGACCAACACTTACGCGCAAAAACTCATTATTTGACAAGAAATGTTAACCATATAGCCGTATCATTTATAAAAAACATTTTTCCCAATCACATGTAAAAACATTGTAACTGTGTTTTTTTTTAAATTTTGAGTTTTAAGTTTTATCCCTCCCTGCTGCCCTGCATCCTTTCTTATGATGGTAACCAATCTAGTACAAGTTACACATCTGCAATCATATAAAACATTGTCATATTCGTAATTCTGTGCAAGAAGACATGAATAAAGGAAAGAAACGAAAGAAGAAAGAAAGCAAGAAAGGAAGGAAGGAAGGAAAGAAGGAAGGAAGGAAAACTGCACAATAGCATGACAAAAACTAGGTCCACCATGTCAGAGTATACCAGGATAAAGTCAGAAATCTTTGACATGTTTTAGGAACAAAGAGTGATACCATAAAGAAATTAGGAGAACAACGACTAGTTTACCTTTAAGATCAATGACTAAAGGAAGAACTTAGGATTAGGCCAGAAATAAAAAGCATTATAAAATATAAAATGGATAGTTTTGATTATCTCATATTAAAGCTTTCATACAAATAAAACTAAGGCAACCAAGATTGAAAGTAAAGCACAATGCTGTAGGGAAAATATTTCATAAATGTCTCTGACAAAAATCTCACTTCTCAAATATGCAGACATTTGAGTCAAATTTATAATACAAGTCATTCCCTAATTGATAAATGATGAAAGCGGTTGAAGAGTGTGTTTTCAAATGAAAATACCAAAGTTAACTTTAGTCTTATGAAAAAATGAACCAAATCACTATTGATTAGAGAAATACATATTAAAACCACTCTTAGATACCAGCTCTAACCTATCAGATTAGCGAACATAACAGAAAATTAAAATGACAAATGTTGGAGAAGATATTGGAAAATTTGAGCACAAATGCACTGCCAGTGGAGTTGTAAACTTATCCAACTATCTGTTAAGTTAATGGGATATAAGATCCCCCTACCCATTAATAGGCCTCACATGGAGCCTTGGAGGAGAGCCAATCAGGATCTGGACCACATGGATCCCCACACCTTTCCAATTAAATGCTGATTTTCAAGCTTCTTGACACTAAGCCAATCAAGTGCTGAATCTTTGATTGGAAACATTATGCATCTTATATTGATTGCAGGGAAAGGTGTAAGCAGGGAGAGTTAAACAGGCAGATATACAGACAGAAGGAAGAACTTACCTAGGGGAACTTGCTTCCAATGTCTTTGCTCCCTGAATTAGTAATGAGTACCTCACCGAATCTTGCTTTCTGGTATCCTACTAGCAATATTCCGAATAAATTTTTTGGTTTTATCTTGAAGGACAACAGATTATCATATTTTCAAACAAATTCTGGAAATGCATATGCATATTTATGGCAGTGTCTATGGGAATCTCATAGATGTTACTCCATTCTGGAGAGCAATTTGAAAGTATATCCAAAGGGAAATCAAACTGTGTATATTCTTTGTTCCAGCAATATCATTGTTTGGTCTCTATCCCAAAGAGATCATAAAAAAGGGAAGAGTACTTACCTGTACAGAAGCATTTGTTGCAACTCTTTTGGTGATGACTGAGAATTGGAATTCAAAGGGATGCCACTCATTAGGCAGGGATAGGGAACCAGTGGCCTCAAGACCACCTCTGGTCCTCTATATCCTCAAGTGAAATTTGGATTGAGTCAAAGGGCCCCACCAAACACGTAAAACCTATAATTAGATTGCTTACTGTCACATGGAAAAGGGTAGGGTTGGAGGGAGTTATAAAATTTGGAGCTCAAAACTGTTTTAAAAAGTCAAAAATTGTCTCAGATTCAATCCAGCTCTGACTCTGTAGCTGAGATTGTATCTGGTCTACTTGTGAATACAAGTATCACAAATGTTTAAGCTCTTTAAGAGCCAACTCAATATGGCAAATCTTTAATAGACTTCGTTTTTCTTTGTCTTTAAGAAGGCCTGTGTTGAATTCATTTGAGCAGGATCCAGCATGTCAGTATGTTGGGGTCGCCAGCACCCCTGACCTTCAATGTATGGTTCCCTGACTGAGAAGAACTGCTATTCCCAAGTTCTTCTGCCAAGACTGGAAGGTTTATAAACCTCACCCTCTCTCTATCCCAGTTTCGCTCTCCAAGCACCTTGTAAAGAGTTTTTGGACCTTGGCTCAGTTCCCAGTAGGTCAGGCAGCTAGAAGGCTGTCTTGCACTCAGCCTGATGCTCCCAGGTTGGTTGATCCAGCTGCTGTGTTCCAGGTCATGAAGCTGGGCACACCCTCCAAAGCATAGACAAAGACAGATGCCCTGTTGGGAAATGTGTACTCAACTCTGAATTTCCTCGATGCTAGGGTCTTGGGAAAACATCAGTTACTTTTACCCATGTATGTTTTTCAAGGGTTATTCTCACATCCCCCTTTATGGAGGAAGGGACTTCCAACTCCATGCCAGTAATGGGTCAATCCTCTTCAGTCCCCAAAAATTCGCCTTTGGGTTGAATTTTACAAAATTTGGGGAAAAAAAAACTAGCTTCTCTAAAGAACTACAAAAAATATAGTTGGTGTTCTTTTGCAACATAGTTTGGCCTCAGTATTACCTGGAGGACCACAACGTATGGCCCATTTTCTGGCCATACAATGTAATACTCTTTTACAGTTTGAATCATATTGTCTCCAAAAGGAAAAATGGACAGAAATACCTTACATAAGGGCCTTTGTTAAGCTCTCTGAGAACCTCATTCTTAAAAAAGATTGTAAGATATTTGTAGCCACAACCACCCCACAAAGGGGTAATTGTGAAGAACTGGACGTTTTGGATGACCCCCATTCTACGGCCCCCAGGGATTTAGCTCTCTCTCCATCCCGACCTCCATTCTGACAGTCCCAACTCCTGTCTTCACCCCAAATTCCCCTAGCCCCTCCTGCTATTCCCTAAGATTCCTCAGCCCTCCTAGTTTCCCATTCTTCCTCTTCCTTGGCCATCCCTTTTTTTCCCCTTGATTTCCCTTCCCTTTTCCTCTACCCCAATCCCTCTCATTTCCTGCCTCATTTACCTTCCACGTCTCCTACCTTGCATCTTCTCCCGTGTCCCCTCCAACCTTGGCGGTCCTTGCTGAGATCCTAGGCATGGGTCATGCTGAGGTGCCTCCCTCTGCAGCCCCTCTCCCTGGGACAACATCCACTCTGGCCTCAGGCCCTGATCTGTGGCCTCTCCTGCTCAGACTCCTTCCCTTCCTCAGGTACTAGCTGATCTTTCCCCCTTCCAGACCAATCCCTTGACCTTGCAGGGCAATACAGTTCAGTCGATATTCCTCAGCTCCTCCCTAAGAAAAAGTTAGACTTTCTATCTTTCTAAATGAGTCCCTGACCCCAAAGAGCCTTCAGGAATTTTTCCCCTGAGGGAAGTGGCTGCCTCTAGTGGGACTATTAGAGTGCATGTCCTATTCTCCATCTCAGACTTCATTTACGTTAAAGAGAAACTAGAAAGATACTCAGAAGACCCCACTGAGTTTACTGAAGGTTTTAGAGATATATTCCTACAATTTGAACTTTCTTGGAATGATCTGCTTATTCTTTTCTCTGCCTGTTATACCATTGGGGAAAAGGGGAGAACTTGGGAACATGCCCAGAAGGTTGGGGATTGCATGGCTAGCAATGATCCCATAAAATACCCACCAGGAGCAACTGCTGTTCCCACTAGTGAATCAGGATGGGATTGTCAAAAGAGTAAGGATAGAGGAAAGAGAGACCATATGGTAATTTGTCTGTTAGGTAGCCTAAAACCTGTACTTCCAAAACAAGTAAATTTTCAAAAAAGGTAGGGAAACTACTCAGGCAGAAAAGAAAACCCTGCCCTTTTTCAAGACTGGCTAGTAGAAGCTATTAAAAAGCAAAAAAACTTGGAACCTGATTCCACTGAAGGTGTGGCAGTCCTTAGCATGTATTTCATTAATGAGTTGGCCCCAGATATTAGGAGGGAACTGCAGAAATTGCAATGGGACCCCAAACACCTTGGGCCCAATTATGGGAGATGGCCTTTGGAGTCTTCAGAAACAGAGACCTAGTCAAAGCAGAGGAAATGGCGCTCAGTCAGAAAACATGCTGAATTCCTGGCTAATTCCATGGCCAGAAAAACACCCAGGAAGTACCTTTCCAGGGTACCCCTTGGAAGAAGGCTGACTACTTGGGCAGTGGGGAAACTTGCTTTCGATGTCACACAGAGGGTCAATGGTCCAAGAAGTGACCCTCCAGGGCTCCTCTCCCTAAGAGGGAGCCCAGAAACCAACACCTGTGAAACCATGGCCAAGTGACCAGGAGGCACATTGGAGGAAAGATTTTCCCTCAGGTTGAAAAAGTGGTGCAGCCACCTCCCAGTAACTTGTCCTCCAGTCTTCTCAAGTCTTGGAACAACAGGAAAGCCTGGGTTCTGGCAGTGCTTCCATTGTCTCCATCTCTCTCACCAAGTCCTGGGCAAAATAGGAAGCTTGAAGTAAGGTTACCCACTTTAACATGGTTTAGTTTTCTGTGTTAGCCAGTTGCTCTGGTCTTACATGCTCTTTGACCCATCAGTTGATAGGCATGGAAGG
The DNA here is from genome assembly GCF_028372415.1 of Notamacropus eugenii. Taxonomy (NCBI): domain Eukaryota; kingdom Metazoa; phylum Chordata; class Mammalia; order Diprotodontia; family Macropodidae; genus Notamacropus; species Notamacropus eugenii. The sequence continues at coordinate 320,505,588 of NC_092872.1, read as the reverse complement.
GGATATTAAGGGATATCTCTAGACATGCTCCTTCCTCAATCTACTTGAGGATCTGTTGTTTAAATGCTCCTTCCCTATGATCTCCTCTTGCCCTATCCCCTTGTTGGGAAGGGACCTGATGGTGAAATTAGGGAGCCAGTTTTCTCTAGTTAAACCTCCCATCTCCTATTTGCCTCTGTTCACTAGATCTCCCCATGTTTGCTTGAAAGTGTGGGAGATAGTCAAGCCAATTGTTTGGGATCCTGGAATTCCAGGGCAAGCTACTCCTGCCACCCCAGTTGTTGTTACTCTCCCAGACTCTAAAGTGTTCCCTCTTCACAGCCAATATCTGATAAAGCCTGAGGTCTGGGAAGGACTATAAGGTTTAATTGAAAAATTCCTCAAGTGTAAAATCGTTGTCATTTGTTCATCTCCATGTAACTCTGCAATCCTTCCCACAAAAAAGCCTAATGGAGAATACTCACAATTTATTGTTGCCTTTGAATGGACTCTTCCTGGGGAATCAAGTCTATATCAGCTAACATGGACAGTCTTGACCCAAGTGTTTTGCGATAAACCTCATGTATTTGGCCAGGTTTTTGGAAGGGATTTAAAGGACTTGAAACTACCAGGTATTAGCTTAATTCAGTATGTGGATGATATTCTTAATCGTAGCCCCATCCAGGCTGGGTCTTTGGCTGCTACCACAGAAGCCCTTAATTTCTTGGACACTCTAAACAATAGGGTCTCTTTGAACACAGTCCAGATAGCATGCTAATTCATAAAGTACCTGTGCCATAAACTCATGACCCGCTCTCTCTCTCCATTACCTCTGACAGCAAAAGCACTATCCCTGATGCAACCACTAAGAAACAGCTTTGAGTTTTTAGGCATGGCAGGATTTTGTAGACTCTGGATTACTGATTTTGGTTTTATTGTTAAACCCCTTTATGACTCTACTCAAGGCCCTGACTCAGACCAGTCTTTTGAGGCTTTGAAAACTAAGATTAATCTAGAAAAACTGTTCACTCTGTAAGTTGATTAAAGGAGAGGACAGGCTTTGAGAGTCTTAATCCATGTCTTAGGACTTGACCCCAGACCAAATGATGTTTTTATTTACTCAAAATATGCTTTCATTTTTCTATATGCCCATGGAGCAATTTAGAAAGAAAGGGGATATCTGACAGCCAAAAATACCCCTATCAAACATATACTTCTGCCAGGCCTAGAGGCCTGAGGGCTACCCGAGTCTTCCCTTACCTCTATCCCGAGGTCTTCGGTTGGCCAAACCGGATGCTCGTATCAGAGAAAGGACGTTCCAGAGTCGAACAAGGGTTGAGCTTTATTTCAGGGTCTAGTTACAAGTGCAGGGAAATTCTTCCTTAGGAGGGAAAGAGAAAGATCTCCCAAGGAGGCAAAGATCTTACAATAAGAGATTGGAAGTAGAAGTATAAGCGGGGAGAGAGGGGGAGGGGAGAGAGGAGAGAGGAAAAGTGGAGCCTTGTTGTCCTTACCGCTCCGCGCCCCTCTGCCCCAGAGCACTTTCAGGCTTTCCTGATCCTACCTAAACTCTCCAGCAGCATAGTTTGCATCTGAATACCGTGCTGTTAGATAACAATAGTGTGCCCAGATCCGGGACAATCTCGAGGGCGGGGAGAGCTCTCTCCCATCACGTTTCTCACGGGAAGAGGCGGAAATACACGAGATAGCTCGGTTCACCTCGATTCCCAGCCGTTTCCTGGGGGGTCTCGTGAGAACTCTAAGATTTAGAAGTTCTCACCTTTACCTGCCCGAGACTGTCCACATGGAATTGAGCTTCCAACCCTAGCACACTTCTATTTTTTGGCCTTGTTATATTCATTTTTAATTCTCTCCAGAGATATTATCTTTTATGCCAGAGAAATTGTCTTTTCTTTGTACTCCTTTTTTGCCTATTTGGTCTTTGTCTAACCTCCTTGCTAGGTTTGTCTTTTCCAAAGCACGAGTCACCAACTTCCAGAAAACTGGTCAGGCTATGTACCCCTTGAACAGTACCCATCCAGGCAGGGACATCTCTAAACCCCTTGCCAGCAGGAAGTAGTTTCACAAGCTGAGGCTTTCTTCCTTTACCCCTGCAAATCACTTAATATAAATTTTGAAATTTAATGAGAAGCCCAACCTGAACTAATCAATCAGACTGCTTTACATTGCTCTAAAAATGCCCTTTCCTGTGTCAGCAATTTCAAAGACCTATTTATGACACGATGCCTGCAACCAGAGAGGTGGGATTTTTCCTTATCTTGTATCACAGAGACATATGCTATACAGAGGAAATTTACACATCCTGGAATCATAAATTACACCTCATCCTACTTTGCTAATTGTCTTCTCTCACTGAATTTACAACTTATTCAACTCAGAAAGTCCCTTTCTTATGGAAAAGTGTATTTAAATCTGGTAATTTTTCCATCAAGCTGTCAGAAGCATTTCTGGCTCGGTGGTCACGTGACCACTAGCATTAAGGGAATAGATTGTATGTGTTTAGCCTGTTTACTTTTTCCTAACCAAACTTTCAGGTCACCAGTTATGGTGCCATGACACGCAGATTGCAACTGATGGACTAGAAAGTACAGTTCCTCACTTGGCCAATGCCAAGACTCAGGCACTTCAGGATCCGTTTTTCCTGAAGTCTTTTCCTTGATGGGGTCAGGGTAAGTCCTTCAATTCCCAGTTCCCAAAGGACTCCCAATAGTTTGGGTAAAGTCCACAAATTCCCTTTAAGCTATCTTTGGGGCTGGGACCAAGTCTCATTAAATCACTTTGTATTACTTAGGTCTCCTTTGATGATCAGACTAAGGAAAAATTAAAAGTTGTCTCAGGGGGCAGGGATCAATAGATCTCCTGTAAAACTTAAAAACTAGCTCAGGGAGCAGGGATCAAGTACATTCTGCAAAAATTACAAGCTGTGGAGGCAGAGTCAAGATGCTGGAGTACAAAGATGCACATACTACAGCTCTTTCCCACAGTCTATAAAATACTTGTAAAAAGTGGCTCTCAAGAAATTCTAGAGCAGCAGAAGCCAAAGAAAGACATAGTGAAAGAGATTTCCACCCAAAGGTAACCTGGAAGGCTGACAGGAAAAGTCTATCCCATGGGACACTGAGTGGAAGAGATCCCAGACCTGGCCATGTGGCGCTGGGAGGAACAGGACCAGAACAGGCATTCAGGGGAGAATCCCCAGCAGGGAGGGTCTCTGATCCCTCACCCCACAAGTGCCAAAGAAATATTAAAATTTCAGTGAGAGGGATTTCCCAGCAGGGTGAGGGGGGAACAGGGTACTCCCCAGCACGGGCCCCAGGCAGAAGCACCATCAGCAGCAGTAGAGCATGACTATGGCTGAGTTGTTTGGCAGCTTTCATTGCTGGAGTGGCTCAGCTTGCATTTGCTGGGGGAATTGAGCAACTGATCTTAATCTCAGTACTGAGCACAGTCCTGGAGTGAGAAGGAGCCCTAGGACTATCCTCCTGACAAAGGATTCAGAAGTCAGGTAACTGGCTGGGAAAATGCACAAAAAAGGGGGAAAACTAAGACAAGAGAAGGTTACTTTCTTGGTGAACAGGTATTTCCTTCCAGCCTTTCAGGTGAGGAAGAACAATGCACAGTGTAAGAGGAAGTTAAGGCTTCTGCATCCATTACATTCAAAATTAGTATGCAATGGGCTAAGGCCATGGAAGAACTTGAAAAGCAAGTCAACAGCTTGCTTAAGGAGACCCAAAATTGCTGAAGAAATAACACCTTCAAAATAGGCAAACACAATTGAAAAAGGACGTCCAAAAAGCCAATAAGGTGAAGAAGGCTTTAAAAAACATAATCAGCCAAATGGAAAAGGAGGTTCAAAAGTTCACTGAAGACAATAGTACTTTAAAAATGAGACTGGTGCTGCGGGAAGTTAATAATTGTATGATAAATCAAGGAATTACAAAACAAAACCAAAAGAATGAAAAAATAGAACAAAATGTTAAATGTCTCACGGGATAAACAACTGACCTGGAAAAGAGATTCAAAAGAGACAATTTAAAAAGTATGGGATTAATCGAAAGCCATGACCAAAAAAAGAACCTAGATATTATCTTTCAAGAAATTATCTAGAAAAAGTGCCCTAATATTCTAGAAGCAGAGGGTAAAATAAATATTGAAAGAATCCATCCATCCATCCATCACTTCCTGAAAGAGACCCCAAAAGAGGAACTCCTAGGAATATTGTGGCCAAATTTCAGAGTTCCCAGGTCAAGGAGAACGTATTGCAAGCAACTATAAAGAAACACTTCTAGTATTTTGGAAATACAATCAGGATAGCACACAAGCTGGCAGTTTCTACATTAAGAGATCAGAGGGCTTGGAATAAGATATTCCAGAAGTCAAAGGGACTCTAATTAAAACCCAGAATTACCTACCCAGCAAAACTGACTATAATACATCAAGGGGAAAAATGGTTATTCAATGAAACAGTGGACTTTCAAGCATTCTTGATGAAAAGACCAGAATTGAAGGGAAAATTTGATTTCCAAACACAAGAATTAAGAGAAGCATGAAGAGATAAAGAGGAAAGAGAAATCATAAAGGACTTTCTAAAGCTGAACTGTTTACATTCCTACATGGATAGATAATATTTGTAACTCTTGCGGCTTTTCTCAGCATTTGGGTAGGTAGAAAGATTATAAACACACACACACACACACACACACACACATATAGACAGAGAGTAGAGGTTGAGTTGATTCAGAAGGGATGATATCTACAAAAAAATTAAGGGATGAGAGAGGAATATACTGGAAGGAGAAAGGGAGAAATGGAATGGGTCAAATTATCACTCATAAAAGAGATAAGAAAAATCTTTTTCAGTGGAGAAGAAAAAGGAGGAGATGAGAGGAGAAAAGTGAAGTTTACTCTTTTCACATTTGGTTTAAGGAGGAAATAACATGCTCACAAAATTTGGTATGAAAATCTATTTTATATTATAGGAAAGGAGGGGAGAAGGGGACAAGTGGGATGAGGGGAATGATAGAAGGGAGGGCAAACGGGGGAAGGGAGTAACTAGAAGTAAACACTTTTGGGAAGGGACAAGGTCAAATGAGAGAATAGTATAAAAGGGGGACAGAGTAGGTTGGAGGGAAATATCGTGAGTCTCACGCAACATAATTATTATGGAAGTCTTTAGCAAACCAACACATATATAACCTATATTTAATTGTTTGCCTTCTCAGTGAGGATGGGTGGGGAGGGAGGAAGGGAGAGAAGTTGGAATTCAAAGTATTGGCAACAAATGTTGAGAACTGTTACTGCATATAATTGGGAAACAAGAAAAACGGATAATGGGGTATAGAAATCTATCTTACCCTACCAGAAACGTGAGAAGATGGGGATAAAGGAAGAGTGGGGTGTGATAGAAGGGAGGGGACATTCAAGGAAAGGATAATCAGAATGCAAGGTGTTATGGGGTAGGGGAAGGGGAGAGATGGTGAGATAAATTGGAACTCAAACTTTCGCGGAAATCAATGTAGTAATGTAAAAATGAGTTAATTAAAAATAAAAAAAATAAAAATTTAAAGTTAGCTCGGGGGCAGGGATCAAGTATCTCCTGCAAAGACTAAAAGCTAGCTCAGAAGGCAGGGATCAAGTATAGATCTCCTGTTAAAAGCAATATAAAGGTAGCTCATGGGGCAGGAATCAACTCTGCAGTCAAATGTTCCCTATATAGATCCCCTAGAATTAAAGATAGACCTAAGAAAAGTAGCTAGGGAAATTAGAAATCCGGCTTACAAGACCCTTGCTTCTTATATGTCCAGCCATTATCAACCTGATGATCACAGGTATTGCCAGGGCTGCTGTCAGTTAACTTAAGATAGCCCTAAATTATGTTGACCACAATGGGCCTCTTTTGACCAGTCAAAGTTACTTTATTTCAAAACCAAATTAAGTTGAAAGGCCAACAAAACACCTAACCAGGAGTGGGCATACTTTCATTGTTAGTTTGTTGAAATGACTGAGTGAGAAAGAGGCCTCTTCCTTCAATGCTTGAGAAGTTGTTCCAGTGCCACACCCCCCTTCCTCAACACCTGCTAACTCCCTTTACCCTATCCTACCTTCTTGCCTGACAGTCCCAGCTTGTCCCTCCTCTCCAGCTGTCTCTTCTCCTTCCCTCCCTCCACATTATTCTTCACCTCCTTCCTCCCCTCCTTCCCCTGAAGGCTCTGATCCTGGGAAGGATAACTGGACTTTGTGGTTACTCTCTCCCTCACTGCTTTCCCTTGCCTCTTCTAATCCTGAGGAAGGTAACTGTTCCTCAATCATTGCTTCCTCCCCCTTCCCTTCCCCTTAAAGAGTCTAGTCTTGAGTTGGATAATTACTCTCTGTCTATGGACCAGAGATATGAACATAATTCCATCAGAACCTATCCTTTTAAGGTAATCAGTAGGCAGAGCCCCGAGACTGTATCTATTGTGGATGAAGAGGGCTATGTCAAACCAACTGTCTCACTCGTTTCCACCACTCAGTATAATTCCAAGCCTTGGGAATGAGGCAAATACAGGCCATAAGAAAGGACTTGCCTGATCCTTTCCAATACCCTATATGTTTTACTGATTAATTCAAGGTCACCCTCCAAACTTATAGCCCAGGGATCCCTGACATTTGCCTCTTTGTGGTGATCCTGGTTAGGAAAGATGAAGTCAGGAATTGATGGAAAAGGGTAGACACAGAAGCAAAAATTGAGGAAAAGCAAAAAATAGATTATGTTGCTTATAAGAAGCAGGAAGAGCACCATCAGGAAGCTAAAGTCCTAGGGGAAGTTGTAGTTGAAGCTATCCCAGCAGCCTGTCCCTGACTTGTAAACTTTTCTCTGTAAACAGTCTCTGAAGAGACTGTGTTTCAATTTTATAATCACCTAGCTGAGATTTTTGATGCTGACTTTGGCTTAGTCCATGATTGAGAAGGTGAGGGACAAACTCAGTCTCTCTCCTACTTTGTTAATAACCTCCAACCTTCCCTCTAACGAAATATCAAAATCACTCAGCCAGAGTGGCAGTCTAAACATCTACAATTTATAGCTAAACTTACCTCCCAGCTTTGTCAGACCCTACCAATATAGGCTGAGGAGGACTCAGAATCAGAAAGGGAACTTCAAACTAAAAAGGGTCAGGTTTACACTATGCTGTTTCAGCAACTGAGAGCTCCTATCCCAACTTCACACCCCACTTCCATTCTGGCACAGGATCACATATGTAGTAATTGCCACTACTGTAAGAATCCAGGACATTGGAAATCTGAATATAGATCCCATCTCAAGGTTATAGAAATTCAAAAGAGCAGGGGTCGTCAAGACCCCTCCACCCAACAATCATAGGGGTACTGCGAGCAGGATCTGATTTCTATCTACCCATCTCTATCTCTTTCTCAATTAGGGGAATGGTTTATGGTAGTACAAGGCCACCCCATTCTAGCCCTGGTTTATACCGGCACTACTCTGACAGTTATGGATCCCTGCAAATTTCCCACCCCTCTTCCTCAGTTTAATGACAATCTACTAGTGGTGGGGATTTCGAATAAGCCTCTCTGGGCTTTCTGAACTAATCCAGTCTCAATCATTCTCGACAGGACAATTTTCAACACACCTTCTGTCTTGTCCCTGGGGCCCCTTGTCATCTTCTTGGACAAGACATCCTATCCTACCTTTCTGCTACATTAAGCTTTACCCCAACTGTTCCTCTTCCCCAGCACCTATAACAATCCTATCTCTCCTACCTCAGTCTGAGATACTTGGCACCCCTGACAAAGAACTATCCCTGGCCAAGGTGCTGCCCTAGTTATGGGCCACAGAACATATTGGGTGCATTTTCACAGTTGCCCCATACAGGTTCAGATTGACCCTTCCCATCCCCTTCCATGCCTCTATCAGTATCCCCTTCCTTCTGCCCTTATTGAAGGTTCTAGGCCTCTCCTCCAAAGGTTCTTTTCCAAAGGACTGATAGTCCCCTGTATCTTTCCTTGCAACACTCCCATTTTCCCTTTTAAGAAGCCTGGTAACCAAGCTTGGCACCTCATGCGGGACCTCCATGCTGTTAATACCCTTGTTCTCCCCCACTCGCTGTTGGTCCCAAATCCCCATACTCTATTATCCTGTATTCCCCGCATGTGACACTGTGCTCACTGCTGTTTATCTCTGTAGTGTCTCCTTTTCTATACCTGTGCACCCCTCCAGCCAATACCTTTTTGCTTTTACTTGGTGGAGACAGTAGTATACTTGGACTATCCTTCCTCAGGGCTTCACTGAATCTTCATCCTATTTGAGTCAAACCCTGCATGACAATCTCACCTCTCTTCTCCTTCCCCACAGCTATGTACTCCTCCAGTATGTGGTTCATATGTTGCTCTGTTCCCCTGACCTGACTGCAGGGAAGGGTGATGCAATAGCGATCCTTATATTTCTAGCTTTAAATGGCCATAAGACTTCCTGGGATAAACTTCAGGTTTGCCATTCCTCTGTAAAATTCCTCGGACATGTCATTTCTCAGGGCAGTGTTTCCGGGATTACTCACGAATTTGGGCTATCTGTGATTTTCCCCACTCAACATGCAAAAGGCAACCTCAGGGCTTTTTGGGTCTGGCTAGATACTGTCAGTCTTGGATTCCCTAATTCTCTGGGCTCTCCTGCCCTTTGTATGAAGCCCTGTGACACCAAAATACTGACTCCCTTTGCTTATATAAAGAACAGCAGCTGCCTATAGAATCCATAAAGACTTCCCTTTTAGAACCCTCTGCATTGGGTCTTCCTAATTACTCCCTGCCTTTTGTGCTTTTTGCTATGGAAAAAGGAGAGAATGCAGAGGGAGTTTTAGCACAGAAACACGGGGAGCGTTACAGAGCAGTAGGATACAATAGCAAACAACTGTATGCAGTAGCCAGGGCCCTACTACCCTGCCTGAGAAGTGTTATCGCCATAACTGAGATTTTTCAACAAACTGAGAGCATCATACTTCATACACCAGTGACATTTTGTACCCCATGCAGTTGAGGCTCTCCTAAATTAATGCTTTCATTTTATTTGATGACAATTAATTAGAATGCTTTTAAATAGTAAATGGAGAAATTGACATTCTTAATTCATCAGAACAATTCTTGCCATGTTTTTATTTGAATTCTTCTGGTCGTGAATTTATTTCCCTTTTATAAATTCACAGTTTATCAGGCTAACATTTTTTATTGTTATCTCTAACAGTCCTTGTCATTTATCAGTTGAATTGTTTTCTTAAATGAGATTGTCACATTTGCCCAATCTCATAGATAATTAGTGCTAATGTTATCTCAGAATATCTCAGTTAAGGTCAGGGAAGACTTTAAATATTCATCATATAAGGCCATTCACCAAGTCATGTCTTCCTTCCATATCTTTCAAAATGGTTTGATGCTATATCTCATTCTCTTTTCTTTTCTTTTCTAACAGTAGCCACCCCTTGTCAGCCCACAAATCCCAATACGCTGATATCCTTTCTTGCAAACTGCTCCCCAAATTTTACGTCACTGATATATTTTTAAATTTTGATCTTTATTTTTTCTTTTATTTATTTATTTACCTTTTAATATTCATTTTAACAAAATTTTGGGTTCCAAATTTTCTCCCCTTTTGTCCCCTCCCCCCCACACCAAAACACCAAGCATTCTAATTGCCGCTATCACCAATATGCTCTCTCTTCTATCATCCCTCTCTGCCCTTGTCTCCATCTTCTCTTTTGTCCTGTAGGGTCAGATAATTTTCTATACCCCTTTACTTGTATTTCTTATTTCCTAGTAGCAAGAAAAGTGCTCGACAGTTGTTCCTAAAACTTTGAGTTCAAACTTCTTTACCTCCCTCCCTCCTCACCCCTTCCCTTTGGAAGGCAAGCAATTCAATATAGGCCAAATCTGTGCAGTTTTGCAAATGACTTCCGTAATAGTCGTGTTGTATAAGACTAACTATATTTCCCTCCATCCTATCCTGTCCCCCATTGCTTCTGATCTCTCTTTTGATCCTGTCCTTCCCCATGAGTGTTGACCTCAAATTGCTCCATCCTCCCCATGCCCTCTCTTCCATCATACCCCCCACCCTGCTTATCCCCTTATCCCCCACTTTCCTGTATTGTAAGAGAGGTTTTCATACCAAAAGGAGTGTGCATTTTATTCCTTCCTTTAGTGGAATGTGATGAGAGTAAACTTCATGTTTTTCTCTCCCCTCCCTTCTTTATCACTCCACTAATAAGTCTTTTGCTTGCCTCTTTTATGAGAGAGAATTTGCCCCATTCCATTTCTCCCTTTCTCCTCCCAATATATTTCTCTCTCACTGCTTGATACCATTTTTTTAAGATATGATTCCATCCTCTTCAATTCACCCTGTGCACTCTGTCTCTATGTATGTGTGCTTGTGTGCATGTGTGTGTGCAATCCTACCCAGTACCCAGATACCGAAAAGTATCAAGTTACAAATATTGTCTTTCCATGTAGGAATGTAAACAGTTCATCTTTAGTAAGCCCCTTATGACTTCTCTTTGCTGTTTACCTTTTCATGCTTCTCTTCATTCTTGTGTTTGAAAGTCAAATTTTCTTTTCAGCTTTGCTGTTTTTACCAAGAATGCTTGAAAGTCCTCTATTTCATTGAAAGACCATTTTTTCCCCTGAAGTATTATACTCAGTTTTGCTGGGTAGGTGATTCTTGGTTTTAGTCCTAGTTCCTTTAACTTCTGGAATATCCTATTCCACGCCCTTCAATCCCTTAATGTAGAAGCTGCTAGGTCTTTTGTTATCCTGATTGTATTTCCACAATACTTGAATTGTTTCTTTCTAGCTGCTTGCTATATTTTCTCCTTGACCTGGGAACTCTGGAATTTGGCCACAATGTTCCTAGGAGTTTCTCTTTTTAGACCTCTTTCAGGTGGTGATCTGTGGATAACATGAATATTTATTTTGCCCTCTGGTTCTAGAATCTCAGGGCAGTTTTCCTTGATAATTTCATGAAAGATGATGTCTAGGCTCTGTTTTTGATCATGGCTTTCAGGTAGTCCCATAATTTTTAAATTGGCTCTCCTGGATCTATTTTCCAGGTCAGCTCTTTTTCCAATGAGATATTTCACATTATCTTCCATTTTTTCATTGTTTTGTTTTTGTTTTGTGATGTCTTGGTTTCTCATAAAGTCATTAGCCTCCATCTGTTCCATTCTAATTTTGAAAGAACTATTTTCTTCATTGAGCTTTTGAACCTCCTTTTCCATTTGGCTAATTCTGCTTTTGAAAGCATTCTTCTCCTCATTGGCTTTTTGAACCTCTTTTGCCAATTGAGTTAGCGTATTTTTCAAGGTGTTATTTTCTTCAGCATTTTTCTGGGTCTCCTTTAGCAGGGTGCTGACCTGCTGCTCATGCTTTACCTGCACGTCTCTCATTTCTCTTCCCAGCTTTTCCTCCACCTCTCTACCTTGATTTTCAAAATCCTTTTTGAGCTCTTCCATGGCCTGAGCCCATTGAGTGGGCTGGGATACAGAAGCTTTGACTTCTGTGTCTTTCCCTGATGGTAAGAATTGTTCTTCCTCATCAGAAAGGAAGGGAGGAAATACCTCTTCACCAAGAAAGTAACCTTCTATAGTCTTATTTCTTTTCCCTTTTCTGGGCATTTTCCCAGCCAGTGACTTGACTTCTGAGTATTCTCTTCACACCCACTTCACCTCTGGATCCTCCCAGCCAGCGCTTGGGATCTGAGATTCAAATGCTGCTTCCTAGCCTCAGGGCTTTCAGAGGGGGCGGGGCTGCTATTCAGTGTGAGATTAAGTTCAGGTGCTCAGGTCAGGGCAGGGCAGCCTCACGGGCTCAGTTCCCTCAGGGGGTTTATGCAGAGACCTTCAACAATGGATCCGGGCTCCTGCCTGCTTGTGGAGCCATGGTCTGCTCCCGCCTCAGCTGCTGCCTCCCAAGGGGGCCTGAGTTACGGGGGCACCCCACTCCCCTCTCGACCCACCAAAGAGACCCTCTCACCGACCCCCGTCATCAGTGGGTGGAGGGACCCCTGCGGCCACTGAAGATTCCATCCCTGAAGCCTGCTCAGATCTGCTCCTCTCAGTGCCCCGCTGCCAAGGCAGGGCTGGGCTCGACTCCGCATCCGCAGCAGGATCGACCTTTTGTGAGAGGTTTGCAGGGTTCTCTGGAAGAGAAATCTCGTCTGCTCAGCTGTTGTGTGACTTCTGCTGCTCCAGAATTTGCCGGGCGGTTCTTGTTTTACAGATATTCTATGGGTTGTGGGTTTGGAGATAGCGTATCTGTGTCTTTCTACTCCGCCATCTTGGCTCCACCCACTACCTCACTTCTTAATCTACATTCTTTCCTCTTTTGCTGTTTCCTTATCAGCTCTTAGGATACACTTAGTTCTCTGTCTACCATATAATCAGTATTGGCAGATTTAACACTTCTATGAGAATTTATAACCCTGTATCTCTCCTCCATTTCCTAATCGCTTGACTCAGTTATCCAAGCTATAAGAACCTGGCCCCTGAGGAACACCATTTTGCATGGTTCTCTGATGGATCTATTCACTACAATAGAGGCATATGTAATTGGACTGAAACACCCACTAATCTGATAAAAGCAGACAACTAGGGCGTGGGGATACTGTCAACTCCTTCCAGTTGGCTGAACTCCCTGCTGCATAGCTGGTATATGAAGCAACCTAAATGTTCTTCCTAAAAGAATGTAGAAAGGATGATCATCATCTACACCACTGACTTCGAATCAGGTCAAGAGGTCTGGGGCCTGGAGAGAAAAAGACTGAACAATCAAAGGCTCTCTCCCTTAGTATGAAGTTCAGTGGAGGAATTTTGCTGATGACACCCACTGAATATAGTTACTGTGGGACACATCAATGCTGAGTAGAATCATATCTTAAAAAACCAAACAGGCTGAAATTATTACAAGTGTAGCAGGGGTTGGGAAGTGGATCCAGTGCCAACATAAACATTGAAATGCTAATATCTGCACTCTCATTAAGGAAATGGTAGCAATTAACTAACCCAAATAGCGCCAAACCTAGGCCCAACAACAAAATGGAATCCCTTTCACCTTAACATCAGATGGTTGCCAATTCTGGTGAATGGTTCTATCATTATCCATGTGACTACCCAAATTAGGAAGAAAATTCCTGGAAGCTATTTCTATGACAGCATCATACCCTGGAAGGGAGAAAGAAAATACTTTGTCTTTCTTGTTTCCAATCTGCAAGAAAATTGCTCTGATAATAATGGAGTCTTTGGGGATATTGGTCTGGCTGATCTTCCCATGTCTTACTTTCTTCCTTTTCTGGAACAGAGTCACAAGTTTCTTGCCTCCTTAGAGGGCTCCATGCTTTCTGGAAAAGTGGTACACATCCTTTGAGATGGGTTGGGAAACCCTCTCAGAAAAAGGGCTGGTATTTTTGTGAATCCTTTTGCGTTCTAATAGTACAGAAGAGGTAATGTAGTCATCTAATATTTGAAAACATCTTTCTCCTGTGCATTCTAGAGTAGGTCTTTTCCAGAGCAACTCTGAAATATCCTCTTCATATTTGTTTCTCTGGTTCTACATCACGTATAGATTCTTATACGTTCTTTACAGTTTGAATAATAGATCTTGATACAGTTTAGGACACCATTTTGAAGTTGCTTCACCAATAACTGCTTCACTTGGTGAAAGTTAGTGGAAATTTTGTAGATTTATGTGAAATATTAGCAACAGAGGGATGAAAACAACATCTAATCAGGAACCTGTTCTTCATTTCAAACTTCAGAGCACAGGCTGGTGGAGCTATGAACTTTAGACCATAACACCTTTGAAGAACTGAAAATTTAAAAACACCCAGGATGAGCTGAAAGCATCAGTATGAAATACTTGAAGCTTAGGACAGAGCGGTATTCATCCCAGGAACAGACCACCAACTTTAAAATAATGTTAAAAGTCAAGGAATAGACTGTGAAAATGAGCAAAAAAAATAACAAAAAAGAATCTGACCATAGAAAGTTCCTATAATAATAGGAAGGTCAAAGCACAAACTAAGAAGACAGAGAAATCAAAATGGCAAATATGAATTGGTTTCCAGCCCAAAGAGAATTCCTGCAAGAGTTCAAAAACATTTTTTAAAAATCAACTAACAGAAGTAAAGGGAAAAATGAGGAAGGAAGTGAGAGTGATGTAAGAAAATTATGACAAAAAGTAAGGGCTTGGTAAAAGACATGGGGAGATATACTGGAAAAAATAACACTAAAAACAAGAATATAAAAAAGAAGCAGAAAAATTAACTGAAGAGAACCCCTTAAAAATCACCTTAGGTAATGGAATATATATTCATCCAAAGTGAGACTTTTAAGAAATATATTAATCTATTTGTTTTTGGTTCTCAACACTCAATTTCAGAAGATTTTGAGTTCCATATTTTCTCCCCATCTCTCCCCACACTCCACCCCGATGTGGCATCCATTCTCATTTCCCTTTCCCCCAGTCTGCCCTCCTTTCTATCATCTCCCTCTTCTCTCCTTCCCACTTTCTTGGAGAGTAATACAGATTTCAATAACCCATTGCCTACATATCTTATTAACCAGTTGCATGTAAAAACAATTTTTCACCTTGATTTTTTAAAACTTTGAGTTCCAAATTCTCTTCCTTCTTCCATTACCACCACCCTCTTTAAAAAAAATCAAACAATCTAGTGTAGATTGTATATTTGTAGCTAAGCAAAACACTTCCACAATAGTTATGTTGTGAAAGACTATCTATATTATTCTCCATCCTATCCCATCCTTCCTACTTATTCTATTTTCTACTTTGACCCTGTCACTTTTAAAAAGTGTTTGCTTCTGACACCTCCTTCCCCAATCTGTCACTCCTTCTATCATTTCCCCCTCATCCCCTTCCCCTTTACTATTCTTTATGGTAAGCTACCCGAATTAATGTGTATGTTATTCCCTCCTTTAACCAAATCAGGTTAGAGAAAGGTTCACTCATTCCTCTCACCTCCCCCTTCTTCCCAGCCATTGTAAAAGCTTTTCTTGCTTCTTTTATGTGAAATAATTTACCCTGTTCTATCTTTCCCCTTTCTGCTTTTCCCAATATATTTTTCTCTCACACCTTAATTTTATTTTTAGGGATGATATTCATATTCAGCTTCATTCAACCTTCATATTCAACTCATTGTGTGACTTTTATTTTTCTCTCTGTCTGTCTCTCTATCTCTCTATCCAGCTATTTCCTTCAACTATCCTAATATTAAGCAAGGTCTCATGAGTTACACATATGATCTTTCAATGTAGGAATGTAAATAGCTCAATTTTAATAAGTTCCTTATCATTTTTCTTTCCTGTTTACCTTTTCATGCATCTCTTGTTTCTCATATCTAGACACCAAAT
Organism: Notamacropus eugenii; assembly: GCF_028372415.1. Lineage (NCBI taxonomy): Eukaryota > Metazoa > Chordata > Mammalia > Diprotodontia > Macropodidae > Notamacropus > Notamacropus eugenii. Next base: position 320,490,187 of record NC_092872.1, on the reverse strand, counting down.
TTTATATGCAGCTCTTGTCTTTTCAGCAAGAACGTTGAAAGGCTTCTATGATTTGAAATTGCATTATTCCCCCTGAAGGGATATATTTAGCTTTTCTGGGTAAGTGGTTGTTGCTTTTAATCCTTGCTCCTCTGACGTTCAGAATATCATATTTCAAGTCCTTTGATTTAAGGTGGAAACTATTAAGTCTTTTGTTATCTTGATTGTATTTCCCCAATACTTGAATTGTTTCTTCCGGCTGCTCAGAATATTTTCTCCTTGACTTGGAAACTCTGGAATTTTGCTACAATATTCCTAGAAGTTCTCCTTTGGGAATCTCTTTCAAGAGTGGTCAGTGGATTCTTTCCATTTATATTTTACCCTCAGATTCTATACGACCAGGAGAATTTTACTTCATAATTTCTTGAAAGTTAATGGCTAGGCCCCTTTTTTGCTCATGACCTTCAGTTAGTCCAGTTCTTTAAAATTATATGTGTTTTCCACATTGGTCGTTATCCAAAGAGATAATTCAAATAGTCTTCTTTTTTGTCATTCTTTTGGTTCTCTCCTACAACTTCTTGATTTCTCATAAAGACCATTAGCTTCCATTGGCTCCATTGTAATTTTGAAGAAATTAATTTTTTTTTTTCAGTGAGCTTTTGGACCTCATGTTTCATTTGTCCATTCCTTACTTTTAAGACATTCTTTTCCTATAAGCTCTATAGACTTTTTTTACATTTGGGTTAGCTTAATTCTAACGTGTTATTTTCATTTTTGTTCACTCTATACCTACTTTTATTATCAGTTCATTTGCTGGATACACATAATATCTTCCTTCATATGCAGTTAATATGGTATTTTTTGTTAAAATTCCTTTTTTAATTTAATTTATTTTTTTTCCATTTTAATATCTTTATTTAAGTTTTCAAAATTCCTTTCCACAAAATTTTGAGTTCCAAATTTTCCCCTAACCTTTCCCATCCCCTCACCCCAAAATGCCTTCCATTCTGATTGTCCCTTCCACCAATGTACCCTCCCTATTAAAATTCCTCCCTTCCCTTATCCCCATCTTCTTTCTTGTCCTGTAGGGCAAGATAAATTTCTATATCCCATTACCTGCATTTCTTATTTCCCAATTGTATGCAAAAGCAGTTCTCAACATTTGTTCCTAAAACTATGAATTACTTCCTCCCTCCCCACCCATTCCCACTGAGAAGGCAAGCAATTCAATATAGGCTATATATGTGCAGTTTTGCAAATGACTTCCATAACAGTGATGTTGTGTAAGACTAACTATATTTCAGTTGGTCCTGTCCTACCACCAATTTCTTCTATTTTCTCTTTCGACCTTGTCCCTCTCTAAGAGTGTTTACTTCTAATTACTCCCTACTCCCATTTGCTCTCCCTTCCATCATCCTCCCACCCTGCTTATCCCCTTCTTCCCTATTTTACTGTAGTGTAAGATAGATTTCCATACCAAATTGAGTATGCATGCTGTTCCTTCCATGAAACAAATGAAATTAGAGTAAGCTTCACTTTTCCCCTCTCACCTCCATCCTTTCCCCTCCACTGGGAAAACTTTTGCTTTCCTCTTCTAGGAGATATAATTGGTCCCCTTTCCATTTCTGCCTTTCTATTCTCAATGTATTCCTCTCTCACATTTTCATTTTATTGTTTTATATATGATCCCTTTCTCTTCAACTCACCCTATGTGCTCTCTCTCTCTCTCTCTCTCTCTCTCTCTCTCTCTCTCTCTCTCTCTCTCTCTCTCTCTGTGTGTGTGTGTGTGTTTGTGTGTGTGTGTGTGTGTGTGTGTGTGTGTGTAATCCCTCCAGTGACCCAGATTCTGAGAAAAGTCTCAAGATTTACAAATATTATCTTTCCGTGTAGGAATGCAAACAGTTCAACTTTAGAAAGTCCTTTATGATTTCTATTTCCTGTTTACCTTTTTATGTTTCTCTTGATTCTTACGTTTGAAAGTAAAATTTTCTATTCCGTTCTAATTCTTTCATCAAGAATGCTTGAAAGTCCTCCATTTCACTGAAAGACCGTTTTTCCCCTTTCAGTATTATACTCAGTTTTTCTGGGTAGGTGATTCTTGGTTTTAATCCTAGTTCCTTTGACTTATGCAAAATCATATTCCAAGCCCTTTGATCCCTTAATACTGGAATTGTTTCTTCCTGTACGTCTGGAATATTTTCTCCTTGGCCTAGGAGCTCTGTAATTTGGCTAAAATATTCTTAGGTGTTTCTCTTTTTGAGTGTCTTTCAGGAAGTGATGGGTGAAATTTTTCAATATTTATTTGCCCACTGGTTCCAGAATATCAGGGCAGTTTTCCTTGATAATTTCATGAAAGATGATGTCTAGACTCTTCTTTTGATCATGACTTTCAGAAAGTCACATAATTTTAAAATTGTCTGTCCTGAATCTGTTTTCCAGGTCAGTTGTTCTCCAATGAGATATTTCACATTGTCTTCCATTTTTTCATTTTTTGGTTTTGTTTTGTAATTTCTTGGTTTCTCATAAAATTATAACCTTCCACCTGTTCCATTCTATGTTGTAAAGAACCGTTTCCTTCAGTGAATTTTTGAACATCCTTTTCCATTTGACTAGTTCACCTTTTTAAAGTATTCTTCTCATTGGTTTTTTGAACCTCTTTTTCTAATTGAGTTAGCTTATTTTCAAATGTTTTATTTTCTTCAGCATTTTTTTGAGTCTCCTTTATCAAGCTGTTTACTGGCTTTTCATGATTTTCTTGAATTGCTCTCATTTCTCTTCCCAATTTTTCCTCTACCTTTCTTACCTGATTTCCAAAGTCCTTTATGATTTCTTCCATGGTCTGAGGCCATTTCATATTTATTTTGGTTGTTAGGGAACCACTGCTGCTGGGGATTCTGCCCTGGCTGGTCTGTGCTCTGTCCAGCATCCAGCATGACAGACCCCTCACCCTGGTCCTGCAGGTCACCCTGTGCTGAAAATCTTCTCCACTCTCTTGCTCTGCAGCATCTGCTGCTCCAGAATCCATTCAGGGTTTCTCTTCACAAGTATTTTATGGGACGTGAGGGAAGAGCTCGAACATGTGTGTCTTTCTACTCCAACATCATGGCTCCACCCCTTTGGTGTTATTTTCTACAGTATTTTCTTGGGTCCCCCTTAGCAATCTCTTGACTCATTTTTCCTGATTTTCTTCCATTACTCTTATTTCTCTTCCCTAGTTTTCCTCTATTTCTCTTACTTAATTTTGTAAATCTTTTTCAGTTCTTCCATAGTCTCAGACAAATTCATGTTTTTCTTGGAGTTTTTAGATGTAGGAGCTTAAGATATGTTGTCTTCTAGTTGTATGTTTTTATTTTTTTAGTCACCAAAATAAGATTCTCAAGTTCGAGTATTTTTTTAAACTGTTTCCACACGTTCCCAGCAAAATACTTGATTTTCTAACTCCTTGTCAAGGTATGACTCTGTTTCCAGAAGGGGTGTGTGTGTGTGTGTGTGTGTGCGTGTGTGTGTGTGTGTGTGTCTGTGTGTGTCTGTGTGTGTCTGTGTGTGCGTGTGTGTGTGTGTGTATGCTGTCCCAGGTTTTAGGGGTTTTCTGTCACCTGCTCAATCCCCCACTCTCTGTCAGTGCAGAGTTCTGTACACAGCCACCACCAGTGTTGCTGCTGTGGCTGCTGTTGCAAATGCCACCTCCTCCTTCTCTACCCCAGGTCTGGGGCCAGACCAATGCCCAATCAGATCCCACAGAATTTTCCGAGTAACCTTCTATGCTACCTTTGGTGCTTATGAGTTGAGAAGTCTGGAAACTGATACAGGTGCTAGTGATTCAGTCCCCTGAGGGCTGCTCCCGCCCTTTCTTTTCTGGTGGGGTTCACGCTGCACTGTGTTGTGCTCAGTTCTCAGTGTGGTGTAGTAGATGCTTTCTGGAAGGCTGTCTTGCACTGGTTTCTTTACATCATTTTGTGGATTCTGAAGCTGAAGAATTTTTTTAGGCATTTTTAAGGGTATTTGGAGGGGTTTATGGGGAGAGCTTCAGTAATTTCTGCTTTTACAAAAAACAAGTACTTTTTGGAGAATTTGACAAATCAAAAAAATGCACAAAAATTTACATAAGAAAATAGGTCCTTTAAAAGTGGAACTGAGGAAATGAAAGAGGCAGTGCAAAAGTTCAGTGAAGAAAAGAATTCCAAGAAAATTAGATTTCTGTTAGTGCAAGTTTATGACTCCATGCAACATCAAGAAACAATAAAATTGACCAGCTGGATGAGCTCATACCAGACTGAAATTCCTCTCTGAGAGCTAAAGGTTTGTGCTGATTTTCATATCAAGGGTTGGGGAAAGTTTGCTTGCCCTCCTTCTTTCACTGTTGTTGATTATACTTCATTCTCAAAGAGGTCCATGGCATCAGAAATGTAATTCCATGACATAGAAGTAAATTGAATTGAAGTGATATAGGGCTGTCCAAAGTTATCAGATTCCCTTTCTCCTCTGGAGCCATCTGGGTTCAGTGGCAAGTTGTGTATTAGGATGACTGTAGGTATTCCCCCAACCCTACCTTCAATAAAAGGAAGAATACATGCCACCTCTTTGGGATTATTCATTGCTCTCAGGTGCAAAGACATGGATCCTCCAGAATTGGTTCTAAACCCTTGGAGAACATTTCATGACACTAAGAACATGAAGCATTGATAATGAAGAAGACAGTGTCTTTTCTTCCCATCTCTCCAACTGTTCAAAGACCTAAAAGAATGCATTTTCTCTATTTCTGATATTTTATGAGTCAATCCCCTCCTATTTCTGATGAAGGAAGTGCTCTAATTTTCCTTTAACCTTGATGTTGAAGTGAATCTGCTCATGGGTTAATTTTTTCCTCATTATCTCTGTCCATGTCTCTTGACCCCCATGTTTCCTTCTAGAGACTTTCCTTAATTTTAGAATTTGAATCCACCTGTTATTTTCCCCCAGTACCAATCATTGTCACTCATGTCTCTCTTTCAGTTAGAGGAAATGAGACATGAAATGGACTGAAAATGTGAAGAAAATTCCCACTGCATATCTAGGCACCGTATACTGTTTCTAATATAGATCCCCTTTTATATAGCAGGGCAGTGACACACTTGTCCTTGATGGGCATAAGTTTGTCTTCTCCATTGTCAGGGGTGGAACATATTGGAACGAACTTCCAAGTGGAGGCACCACTCTCCTTACTTAGAGCTCCCAAGTCTGCCATCTTTATGTCCTTAAGAAAAAGAAAATCTTATCCCTGCTTTTATCTACTTTCTCTATCTTTGCTGCTGACCAAGAAATGAGCTAGGTCAGTGTTCTTATTCCACGATGGATAGGGGAGAAGATGGGAAAGAGAGGGTGATGGTTTATGAAATCCATTGGGAACTTTCCAAAATACAAATTATTTGCTTATCAGCCATTAGGTTTGGGAAATCTTGTGTAATGCATAGAATATGAAATGTGTCAATTCTGTGTGTTTTTTTCCTTTCCAGGCATGGAACCTGTATTTTTATTTTTCTGTCATTGCTTCATAATCTCTTTAAAAAAGGAATTTACTACATTATATGGAATATAATGAAATATTAATGCAAATTGCATGATAGAAATTATGTCAATTAAAATAATTATATTTTTTCAATGTAGAAAATTAAGTACATTAATTAATTTTTCCCCCTTTAAATTTTCTTTGGAAGACAGATCTAGCAATTCTATTGCTTCATCAAAGGGTATGATTTTGTGGTGGCCAAGAACTGGAAATTGCAGCGATTCCCATCAATTGGAGTATGAAGGAACAAACTATAATATATGATTGTGATGGAATTTTATTGTGCTATAAGAAATAACTAACTGGATTATTTCAGATGAACCTGATCAGTTGAACTAATGCAAAGTGAAGTGAGCAAAACTAGAAGAAAATTTTACACAGTAACAGCAATATTGTGTGATGATCAACTGCGATAGACAGCTTTTCTCAGCAATATCCTGATCCAATACATTCACAAAGGACTAATACTGAAACATGGCATCCGTCTATTGAGAAACAACTATAGAATCTGAATGCAGATCAAAGCTCAATATTTTCATTTTTTTTTTATTTTTTCTTTCTTTTTTCCTTTCGCTTGTGTTCTCACTCTTCTCTCTCAACATGACTAATATGAATATATATTTAACATGATACTACATATATAACTTTTATGAGATTCTTTGGTGTCCTCCTGAGATGCAAAGGAAGAGAGGGAGTGAAAAAAATTGGAACAAAAAGTCTTGGAAAATGAATTGGATAACTACATGTTATTGGAAAAAAATACAATTAAATTCAAAATATAACAAAAAATGGTTAAAGCTCATCAATATTTGTCACTAATAGAATACTTACATTTATGAATAAACATTTTGAATGATGAATTGGTGAAAAGAAATGGAGTTTGGTAAACATGAACCTCAGTTCAATATTTTCATAGGTTAGATAAGTTGAATCTGAACTTTAAAATATATGGACTCTCATGACTACATTGAAAATCTTTTCTAAACATTCCTATTACAGTGCTAGTAGGATCAACATTATTGGCGAGGAAGTACCTTATTGCTCTTGAGTGCAGGAAACCCAGGTACCAGGATGGGAGAGCACCAGAAAGAAACAACTAGAATTTCCGTACTTTTAAAAAGGCACTGAAATCCTTTTTAATGAGTCATTCTAGCAATGATGACTCATTTAATTTTATAGTTTGGGAATGCTATTGGTCAGCCAGTCACTCCATGTTCTTTAGGTAGTGACAGTTCCCTTCATACTTCATACTTCAAGGCTCAAAACTCCTCTCAGGTTGATTAATGAAATTTCTTACATCAACTAAAGCAACAAAGATTTCTTTACACTGGCTTACAAGTTGTGAATGGGATACTCTTTTGACCATATGTAAAGACATGTTTAACCTAAGCATGGTGAATGTGATGTTGCTGTGTCCACATAGTACTGAGAAGATTAAAAAGGGTCCTGTAACATATTCCTCTTGATCCTATTTACAATTAATTGATTATGTTCTGTAGCTGACTACTAAGTTATGGTTCTATATCTGTGAACTTAATTCAGAGTTCAGCTCACCTGTAATGGGTTAAATTTTGAAATACAGTTTTCTTGCCAACCACTTCTCTATACTTGTCTCATGCAATTCTGCTAATATTCAATGAGTATGACTTCCCATAAAGGCATTAAAACTAATATCTTTACACCACCAAACTCTTCTTCAAGAATATTTAGTTTGCTCTCCGCAGAATTGCAGGCCATTATCTGGGAACTTGCAAGAGGACTCAATTAATAATCACTTCTTAATCAAAGATGGGAGTTTTCTTAGACCCCCTTCCCAACTTCCAGATTATGAAGTTGCTCCCCAAGACTCACCTATGTAATCAGTCCTGTTGACCTTAAACCCTTAGTGTCACCTATTTGCTCTGTTATTTTTTCTGTACTCGCCAAAATCTATAAAACGAGAGTTGTCTTTAGCTTGGGATCTTTGGCTGTAGAATCAATCAGTTACTGACCCTTTTTATTCTCAGGTTACTAGCCCTGATAATAGAATGCTTTCTTAGTTAGAGAAATATGCCTAATTCACATTATTCTTAAATTTAACTTAAAAGAATGCATAATTTATAATTCATACAGATACTTTTGTGCTGATTGTATTAAAATGTCTGATATTTTATATTGTTGCATATTACATTTAATGGAAATCACAAATAGGATACATCTCAGCAATATGAGACTGCTTCATTCACAAAGGAACAGAAGGTCAAATCAGCAAGAAGTATTTATTTACTAAGCACATACCTTGTACCAGGCACAGTACTAAGCTAAGTGCTGGGGATAAAAAGGAAGGCAAAAAATAGTACCTGTTTTTTAGGAGGTCAGATGCGTTCACAGAGACGATATGAAAGTAATAGTTAGAATTTTCTGTATATGCAGTGCAAAGGTACTAGAATTACAGAAGATGTGGAAAGTAGAAGGGGGGAATGTTTTAGGTGAGATGCAAAGGGAGACAAAGGGGCCATGAGGAAGGGATGAGGAGGAGGAGAATTCCAACGATTAATGACACAAACAATAGTGGAATCGTCACTTTTGTGAAAATAACAGCAAGAAGGTCGGTGTCACTGGATTGGTGAGTATGTGGAAAGGAGCTAGGTAGAATAAGATTGGCAGAAACTAGGACATGGAAGGATTTAAAATCCAAATGTCTTTGCATATTTTTTTCCTGGAGGTAATAGAGTATCTGGAATTTGGGGGAAATGCTCAGACCTGTGCTTTAGGAAATAGTCTTGATAACTGGGTTTAGTATGAAGTGGAGTGAAGAGAGTACTGAGGCTTGGAGAACAAAGAGCAGGCTAGCACAATAATCCATTTTGAACTGGTCAGAAGGGTTGCAGTACCTGAGGAGAGAAAAGAGAACATACTAGACATGTAATGTAAGTAGAAGTGATATGACATAACAACTGACTGAATATTGGATGGTGGTAGGAGTGAGAGTGAGGCATTTAAAATGATAGGTAGCTACTGGAAATGTTTCTTTCTCCTGCGGCAGAAGGAAAAACAACACAGGCCATAAATAGCAATATTTCAGAACCACTCTACACCGGTTAGTGAATCTAGGCATCTTGTACTCTGTGCATCATGAGCTCAACCCCCTTCTAGACTCACTGGCACCTCGCCTCCTGACAGGGGAAGTTTCTGTCTGGTCTCAAAATGCTTTTCCTCCCTGTGTCTCTTGTACAATAATACGGAGCTGTATCCCTGGTGTTAAGGGAATTCATCTGTAAATATAACACATTGTTGCATTATCTCTGGAGATGGTGAATCAACCTTTCAGGGAATCTGCATAGTATAGTACTTCCATCAGTGCTAACTTCTTCAACCCATTACAGTCCCTTCCCTGGAGCCTGGTGGACCCAGCTCATGTAGTAATTGTTGAAGGTAAACCCAGAAGCTTTGTAGGAGAGAAACAGAGAACCTCCAGGCTGTCTCACATCTCCATCATACTCCACCAGATGCACATCACATTGGACTCCTGAAACACAGAGACACTGCATTAAAGTCAATAATCACATTAAGTCACCATTTCTGTATTGTGCACCCTTCTCCAGAAAACCACCTTAGAAAATGTTCAGAAGTAAAATCCAGTTCAATCTAAATTTCATGGTAAGTTTCTAGGATAGTCCTCTAGGGCACAAAGAGCTTGAGCTTGTCTACCAAAGATAGAGGTACAGGTTTGGAGCTGCTTTTTATCCCAGTAGGGAGGGACCCAATTTGCATGTCTTCTTCTATTCAAAAAGGGGAAGAACTTCTTCTTCCTCTAAATTAGAATTTTCTTTCCCGAACTTCAGCAGGAAAGTTTTCCTAGAGCTTGTTCCAAAGCATCTGAGAATGTTGGTGATACTGAGACTCCCTGAACTGATCATTTTCAGTCAGTATCAATCTTCCCACATCACTTCAACAAGTGGACTACATGGAGCAGTGCTTTCTGGGTTCCTAATAAACTTCTGATCAATGTTATTCACATTTCTGATAGTCCAAGCTCTTCAACCACCTTCCAATTCCAATGAGTAACAGATGGAATATTTTTTTGCCTATCACTTTCTTCTCAGAGTCTCTAGTCCTGATTGCTGCCACTCTACTGCTTCCTTAGTCAACTTTTTACCTCCCTTTACCTGGGATTACATTTTCCCTAAATTATTTTCCCATAGTTCCACTTATGCTCACTCATTGACTTTCTAGAAATACCTCATACTCCTTGTGCTACTCTGCTAGGTGAAGAAACTGAAATATGAAAGTCACAGTTCACAATAAGAAAATTGAAAATCTCTTCCAACAAATACCTTACTCTCACAAAGGCACATCCTGTTTGAAGGGACAGAGCAATTATTATCCTCTGTGACACTGACCTAAAAATCTGATTTATGGAGCAAATATGGCTCACATTTCTATGAGAACATCCTCATTTTTGAAATACCAGTCTCATCACCCAGAATATTTACCTCTGCTGCCACCTACTGAACATTTAATTGTGTACTCAAGAACATGATTTAATTCTCTATTCTTTTTTCTTTTCTTTTAGAAAAGAATTTTGTAATTTCAAGGCCCTTATGCTTTTAGAAATCTACATCTAGGGGGTGAAGTTAAGATGGTGGAATAGAAAGACATACATAGGCAGGGTCTCCCCATGCAGCCCATAAAATGCCTGTAGAGAGGGACTCTCAACAAATTTTGGAGCAGCAGAAGTGGAGAAGAGGAGATTTCCAGCCCAGGGTGACCTGAAAGTTCCACGTGAAATATCTATTGCACTGGACGTAGAGCAGAGCCCAGCCTAGGCCTGGTCCCTTGGCACGACTCGTGAACAGCCCTCGGAGGCAGAATCTCCACTCACGGAATCCCCAATCCCAGCAGCAGTGGGTTCCCAGATCCCTCAACCCACAGGCACCAAAGGTCAGTGATGGGTTTTTTTTCAGCTGCCCAGAAAGGGAGAACGGCCTTTCCAAAGCTCTGGCAGCAGGCAGGGGCCACAGAGGCCACATCGTCAAGCGCAGCAGCTGCATACATTGTTGGAGCATGAAACCCCTGGGGGCACTGAAGAATGAAGTCTTGCCTCCACCCTCTGTGGAGGCCCTGGGCGAGCTGGTCTTTGTCTCACACTGAATGGTAGCCCTGCCCATCCAGCTTATCTGAAAATCAGCCCCCTGTGCTGACTTGGGGGAACTGGAGGCCAGGTGGCTGTGGAGAGGTAACTGCTAAGATTCTGGGCACAAAAAATCACTCTCTGCGTCCATACCAGTATACGCTTGATCGTGCCACCATGAAGGGAGTGAGATCTCACAGATTCCCAGAGTATGTCTTACTCTTAACAAAGGACCAAAAAGTCAGGTAACTGGTTGGGAAAAATGCGCAAAAAAGGGAAAAAAATAAGGCTATAGAAGGTTACTTTCTTGGTGAACAGGTATGTCCTCCCATCCTTTCAGATGAGGAAGAATAATGCTTACCACCAGGGAAAGACATAAAAGTCAAGGCTTCTCTATCCCAAACATCCAAAATAAATACTCAATGGGCTCAGGCCATGGAATAGCTCAAAAAGGATTTGGAAAATCCAGTTAGAGAGGTGGGGGGAAAACTGAGAAAAGAAAAGAGAGAGATGCAAGAAAAGCATGAAAAGCAGCTCAACACCTTCCTAAAGGAGATCCAAAAAAATGTTGAAGAAAATAACACCTTGAAAAATAGGCTACCTCAATGAGCAAAAGAGATTTTAAAAACCCAGTGAGGAGAAGAATGCTTTAAAAAGCAGAATTAGCCAAATGGAAAAGGAGGTTCAAAAGCTCAATGAAGAAAACAATTCTTTCAAAATTAGAATGCAACAGATGGATGGAGCCTAATGACTTTATGAGAAACCAAGAAATCACAAAACAAAACCAAAACAATGAAAAATGGAAGATAATATGAAATATCTCATTGGAAAAATAACTGACCTGTAAAATAGATCCAGGAGAGACAATTTAAAAATTATGGGCCTATGTGAAAGCCAGGATCAAAATAAGAGCCTAGACCATCATCTTTCATGAAATTATCAAGGAAAACTGCCCTGAAATTCTAGAATCAGGGGGCAAAATATATATTGAAAGAATGCACCCATCACCTCCTCAAAGAGATCCAAAAAGAGAAACTCCTAGGAACATTGTGGCCAAATTCCAGAGTTCCCTGGTCAAGGAGAAAATATCGCAAGCAGCTAGAAAGAAGCAATTCAATTATTGTGTCACTGCAACCAGGATAACACTAGATCTAGCAGGCTTCTACGTTAAGGCATTGAAGAGAGTAGAATATGATAGTCCAGAAGTCAAAGGAACTAGGACTGAAACCAAGAATCACCTACCCAGCAAAACTGAGTATAATACTTCAGGGGGAAAAATGATCTTTCAATGAAATGGAGGACTTTCAAGCATTCTTGGTGAAAGGAGCAGAGCTGAAAAGGAAATTTGACTTTCAAACACAAGAATGAAGAGAAGCATGAAAAGGTAAACAGCAAAGAGAAGTCATAAGGGACTTACTAAAGCTGAACTGTATACATTCCTACGTGGAAAGACAATACTGGTAACTCTTGAGACTTTCTTCAGTATCTGGATAGTCGATGGGATTACATACACACACACACACACGCACACACACACACACACACACGTAGAGAGAGACAGAGAACACAGGGTGAATTGAATAGGATGGGATCATATGTTTATATAATGAAATGAAGCAGTGAGAAAAATATATTGGAAGGAGAAAGGGAGAAATGGAATGGGGCAAATTATCTTTCATAAAAGAAGCAAGTAAAAGACTTTTCAGTGGAGGGAAAAAAGGGGGAGATGAGAGAAAAAACATGAAGCTTACTCTCATCACATTCTTCTGAAGGAAGCAATAAAATGCACACTCATTTTGGTACGAAAACGTATCTTACAATACAGGATAGTGGGGAAGAAGGGGATAAGCAGTGTTGGGGGGGATAATGGAAGGGAGGGAGGTCAGAGGAGGGAGGACTCTTGGGGAGAGATAGGATCAAAAGAGAGAATAGAAGAAACGGAGGGCAGGATAGGATGGAGGGAAATATAGTTAGTCTCACACAGCACAACTATTATGGAAGTCATTTGCAAAACAACACAGATATGGCCTATATTGAATTGCTTGCCTTCCCAATGGCAATGGGTGGGGAGGAAGTGGTGAAGAGAAGCTGGAACTCAAAGTTTTAGGAACAACTCTTGAGTATTGTTCTTGCAACTAGGAAATAAGAAATACAGGTAATGGGGTATGGATATTTATCTTGCCCTTCAGGACAAGAGAGAAGATGGGGATAAGGGAAGGGGGGGATGTTAGAGGGGAGGACACATTGGTGATAGGGGTAATTAGAATGCTCCACGTTTTGGGGTAGGGAGAGTGGAGAAATGGGGAGAAAATTTGGAACCCAAAATTTTGTGGAAATCAATGTTGAAAACTTAAATAAATAAATTTAAATACCAAAAGAAGAAGAAGAAGAAGAAGAAGAAGAAGAAGAAGAAGAAGAAAAGAAATCTACATCTAGAATACTTTCTGAGATCATCATTTTCTTTGATGACTGAACTTAGTTTTGGAAAAAAAAGTTAAAAGCCCAACAATCCGTCCCTTAATCACCACTATATCTATGGTATCTTTATCGTAAAGTAGAGAGTATGATTCATGTCTATTTGCTTATCTCCCCTGTTATTGTTAATTAATTTTAGGTGGATCCTTGCTTCTCTATTATTTACCAAATTAAACATAACACAGTAAAGCAGAGTTGTGAACAGAGTTCAATGACTACAGAAGAGAAAAGCTAAAATTGGTACTTTAGGTGCTGAGTCCATAAACCATTGTTTCAATTATGCTAGTAAAAATGTCTTAGGCTTTTAGACTTTTCCCACTTCAGATATTAAATTTCTATGTTTCCTATTCATAGACAGCAAAGGTTACAAAACGTGGGAGTGTCCCATCAACTATTTATAAAGGAAATTTAAAGAAATGGTTACGTTTTTAACATCCATAGTTAACATGAACAATTTTAATCATCTTGAGAGGATTTGGTACCCTTTCTCGTACGATTAAGGCAATTGATGCCATGTAGGAAATATCTAAACTTGCTGTGTCCCTTGGATTGATATGAGGCAGTCTAGAAAACTCTAAATTAAATAAAAGGAGAGTTAGCTCTTCCATCAGGAGGTAAGCAGAAAAGCATCTGCAGGGAATACGATTGTAAGAACTACCCAGCAAAGACACTGTTGCCATAAAAAGCTACATTTTCGCTGTAATGAATATGCAAATTAAGTACAAAAGCCTATGAAGGAAGATATTTTCTGCCTAAAGAGAAAGAACTGATAAACAGAAGCATGTATAGAAAGATTTTTCCTGTATACATATTTGTCTAATGGCCATCTCTGGGGTGGATGGAATACAATAAAGATATCGACATGATAACTTTTTAAAATTTGTTTGAACTAATTTAAAAGGAATAGTAAGCCATACATGACAGACTTGCAATTTTACGTGCAATATTGTTGCTATGCTATATTATGGAAATGTTTGTTTTATTCTATAAATTTTAAAAAAAACTAAAATTTAATTATTTAAAAATGACATGGAAATTTCACAATAAGAGAAAGGAAATCAATATCTTGAAGTGAGTGGCAGGAACTTCAGTTGACTTGGTCATGTGTATTCCATACACACACACACATATACATATACACACACATATATATACATACATAAACAAAAATATTTACATACACACATATATATACATACATATATACATACATAAACATTAGCACACTCTGCATATGTTCGCTGTTCCACTGAATCTGTATGTGCTTGTGGGAAAGTGTGCCTCATATTTTTATTTGAAATGTTCATGCTGTAATTGTTGTCTTTGCTTTGAATTAATTGTATCCAGTGGTTTGAGCCCATGAGTTATTTAGCAGCATCTACATTATCGGAGATGAGAGATTGGAATATGGTAATCTAGAGGACAAAGGAGTTAGGATTATATGGGATTACAAATGGGGAAAAGCCATAATACTTGACTTATAGTCTGTGAAAGGTGGAATCCCACACATGTGACCTGTTAAATATCATTGCTTAGATACAGAATCATAAATTCTGTATCCAAGTCATGATTGAGATAATGTGTCACGTAAAAGTCATAACAAGAATATGGGGACCTGTATATGACCATTTAGAGCAGTATAAAATCTTGTCTTTAGACTTTTTTTGAATAACATTGGGTAAAAGCAAAGCTTGGAAATAAGCTCATTACTAAGGAGAAAACCTCCAATATCCACAAATTGGTAGTGATGCACTCTCCTCCCATTTTCTGTTTTTTTTTTTTATACTTACTCTGGAAATTTTTTAAGGAGACTCACTGTTTAGTTGGGTTGCTACCACAGATTGAAACTCTTAGCAGAATCCTAAATATAAGTAACCCAATTTCTCAAACTACTACATATAATTGATTTAAAGGAACTCCTTTGCCTTTTCCTTTGGTATGAAACTTGCATAAGTATTTGGTGGAAGGGGAGGAGATGTAGGAATCCCTGTGTGGGGGAATTCCAAACTTGAGAGATTACAACCAAGATGCACCTACCCAGATAAACTGAATATAATCCCTACTTGAAGAAAATTGACATGCAATGAAATAGAGGACTTTTCAAGCATTTCTTATGACAATACTAGGGCTGAAAAGAAAATTTCACTTCAAAATGCAAGACTCAAGAGAAGCATAAAAAGAGAAACAGAAAGAAAAAATACAACAAATTTAATAAGGTTACATTCTTTACATTCCTCTATAGGAAGATGATACTTGTAACTCATAAGAACTTCATTATTATTAGAACAGTTGGGAGTATATACAGACAAAGGGTGCAGGTGTGAGTTGAACATGAAAGGATTATATCTAAAAAATATGGTTAAGTTCAAGACAGGCATGTCTAATTTGATTGACTTTGCGTTGTAGTTTCAAAGAGTTCTCCAGAACGGTTAGAGAAGATCAAAACTCCACCAATGATGATTTCCACTAATCTTGTCAAACATTTATCACTTTCAATTTCTTTCATAATAGCCAATCTGAAAGGTATGAGATGATATATTGCAATTGTTTTAATTTGCATTTCCCAAACTAATAATGATTGAGAGCTTTAGTCATATGACTATTGATAATTTTAATGTCCTTTTCTATTTCTTTAGCATTATCTTTTTCCCACTCACATGTATGAAGAATTTACTTTGAGTTCCAAGTCCTCTGCTTTCCTCCATTCTTTCCCCACTTATTGAGAAGGCAAGCAAAGGTTATACATGTGTAGTCGTTCAAAAGATTTCCATGCTAGTCATGTTGTGAAAGAAAACATGGACAAAAGAAACAAAGAAAGAAAACCTCAACAAAAATAAAGGAAGTTAAAAATATGATTCAGTCTGTGTTGACATCATCAGTTCTTTCTCTGGGTATGGACGGCATTTTCCATCATAAGTCTTTCACAGTTTTCTTGCATTTTTATATTGTTAAGTATGACTGTCATTCTTAGCTGATCATTGCACAATGTTGCTGTTACTTTGTACACAATGTATTTCACTTTGCATAAATTCATGTTTGTCTTGCCCAGATTTTCTGAAAGCATCCTACTCATCACTATTTATGCCACAATAGTCTTCCATCAACATCATATAGCACAATTTAGATAGCAAAATGAATTGTAAAATCATATGGTTTACAAGAGACTCTTGAAACAGAAAGACACACACACAAAGCTACAATAAGAGCCCGGAGCAAAACCTATTACAATTCACCTCAAATGTAAAAATGCAAGGGTAGAAATCATTTTCTTAGATAAAGCAAAATAAAAAAGTAGATATAATAAACAGAGGGAATCATGGGAACTTCATTTTGAAAAAATGTACCATAGACAAAAACATAAATATATTAAATATAAAATAATAAATAAAATATACAATAATAAAATACATAACAAGTAAAAAGAAATGTATTAAAATATATGCATCAAATGTCAGACAATCCAAATTTTCATTTGTTTATTTATTTATTTATTTTTAACATTCATTTTCACAAAATTTTGGGTTCCAAATTTTCTCCCCATTTGTCCCCTCCCCCACCCCAAAACACTGAGCATTCTAATTGCCCCTATCACCAATCTCCCCTCTCTTCTACCACCCCTCCCTTCCCTTTTCCCCATCTTCTATTCTGTCCTGTAGGGCCAGAGACTTTCTGTACCCCTTTACCTGTATTTCTAATTTCCTAGTAGCAAGAACAGTACTCGACAGTTATCTCTCTCTCTCTCCCTCCCTCTCCCTCCCTCCCTCCCTCCATATATATATATATGCATATACATAGACACATACACTCATGTAGATACACATATTTACACATATATAATATACATATATGCAACTGCTATTAATACTGAAAATGCTAAAGAGCTTACACAGATTATCACATTCACAGTTAATTCTGAAAAATAAAATGAAATAAAATCAAAGAGGTAATAGTGTTCCTAAGCCAAAAGCTATCTATATTCCATTGGAAGATGGAAACTACACACATGAGCTAGGATCTCCTCTAATATGAGACCCAAGGAAGTGATGATAAACCTTGACACACACACACACACACACACACACATACACATATACATATATATACATATATGTGTATATACATACATATATGCATACACACAAACGCACACACACACATATAAGTATGTATATAAATATGTATATATATAAACATATATATACATATTATATATACTAATGTATTACATATATTAGGGAATATATATATACCCTAACACTGAAAAAAGTCTCATGACTTACAAATGACATCTTTCCATGTTGGAATGTAAACAGCTCAGCTTTAATGAGTTCCTTAAGGTTAATTTTTCCTGTTTACCTTTTCATGTTTCTCATGATTCTTGTATTTGACAGTCAAATTTTTTATTCAGCTCTGGTATTTTCAACAAGAATGCTTGGAAGTCCTCTATTTCATTGAAATTTCATTTTCCTTCTGAAATATCATACACAGTTTTGCTGGATAGGTGCTTCTTGGTTTTAATCCTATCTCCTTCAACCTCTGGAATATTATATTCCAAACCCTTCTATCCCTTAGTGTAGAAGCTACTAAACTCTGTGTTATCCTGATTGTATTTCCAAAATATGTGAATTGGTTCTTTCTGTCTGCTTTTAATGTTTTCTCCCTGGCCTGGGAACTCTGGAATTTGGTTACAATATTCCTAGGAGTTTTCCTTTTGGGTTCTCTTTCAGGAGGTGATTGATGAATTCTTTCTCATTCTATTTTACCCTGTGGTCCAAGAATATCGAGGCAGTTTTCCTTGAAAATTTCTTTTAAGATGAAGTCAAGGCTTCTTTTATCATGGTTTTCAGGTAGAACTATAATTTTTTAAATCATCTATCCTGTATCTGTTTTCCAGGTCAATCGTTTTTCTAATGAGATATTTCACATTGTCTTCTATTTTTTCATTCTTTTGGATTGGTTTTGTAATTTCTTTGTTTCTCATAAAGTCATTAGCTTCCATCTGCTTCATTATAATTTTGAAAGAACTATTTTCTTCAGTGAGCTTTTGAACTTCCTTTTCCATGTGGCCAATTCTGCTATTTAAAGCATTCTTCCCCTCATGGCCTTTTTGGACCTCTTTTGTCATTTGGCTTAGTCTATTTTTATAGATGTTGTTTTCTTCAGTATTTCTTTGGATCTCCTTTAGCAAACTGTAGGCTTGTTTTTCATGATTTTCTTGCATCTCTCTCATTTCTCTTCCCAATTTTTCTTCCACCTCTCTTACCTGATTTTCAAAATCCTTTTTGAGTTCTTCCATAGCATGAGACTATTGCACATTTTTTCAAACGTTTTCGATGTAGAAGTATTGACTTTGATGTCTTCCTCTGATGCTATGCTTTGGTCTTCCTAATTTGAAAGTATGGAAGATAATACCAGAAAATGAAAAAAGTGAGATTTTATGGTCTTATTTTTTCCCTTTTTTGGACATATTCCCAGCCAGTTACTTGACTTTTGATTCTTTTGTCAAGTGGAAGGTATACTTTAGAGACCTCTATGTTCTCTGTTCCTCCAAAGTGGCAGGAAGAATCAAGGGAGAGGAATGTGCTCCTCTCCTACCCTGTGCTCTGATCTGTGACCAACCACAAGTACAATTTTCTGCCTTAAATCTGTGAATAGGATTCCCTCTCCACCGTCAATAACAGCTCCACCAAGCCAGTACCAGTGCTCTTCCTCACCCCAGGTCTGCCACTCAGAACTGAGACTCAAATGAGCTACAAGATTCCCCAAAGGTCTTTAGGGGGAGGGGTTCAAAAGTGGACATTGCTGCAACAGTGGCTGCTTCCACCCTGGAACCAGGCATGGGGCCAGATGGCACTCCACTCTCACCCAGGTGAAAGAGTTTTCTTACTGATTTTTGAAGCTGTCTTTGGCGTTTGTGGGTTGAGAAATCTGCGAACTCCTGCTGCTCCCCGTGTTTCCACACCCTGAAGCCTGTACTAGTCCTTTCTGTGCCAAATGACCAAGGCTGGGCTCTGCTCTCCTCTGAGCCCTGTGCGATAGACATTTCCTGTTGGTCTTCCAGGCTGTCTTGGGCTGGAAATATCTTTCATTCTGTCATTTTGTGGCTTCTGCTCCTCTAGAATTTGTTTGGAGTCATTTTTTACAGGTATTTTGTGGACTATGGGGAAAGAGCTAGAGCAGTTCCATCTTTCTCCTCCATGGTCTCTCTTTAAATGAATGTTAGAATTCATTTCTAAATTCATTTATTCTTGATGCTTTATTTTCTTAGGAAGCTCATTTGTGCCCTGTTAAATTTCTTTTTCTAAAATAGGTCCATTTAGATATCCTATTTCATCTTCTGCTAATCTGGATAACTTATATTTTTGTAAATATGCTATTTCATTGCAATTGTTAACTTTCTTGACATATAGTTGGGCAAAATAATTCCTTAAAATTGCTCTGATTTCATCTTTGTTAGTGGTTTGTGCTCCCTTTTTACTTTGATACTAATAATTTAGTTGGCTTCTCTCTTTTTTAAATCAAAGTAAAAATATTTTTATTTCATTTTTATTTCTAAAACCAACTCTTACTTTTTCTTTACTAATTCAATGGTTTTTTGTATGTTTAATTCAACTCACTTTTAATTTTTAGAATATCCAATGGTATGTTTAATGGGAGACATTTATCTAATTGTTTTTCTTGCTAATTTTACTGACATACCCAATATTACTCACGTCTACTCTTTCCTCTATTTATTGGTGTAAGCATTTTGAGATGTGAATTTTCCTGTAATCACAGTTTTTTCTATATCCTCTAATTTTTACTATCAGTCAATAGTTTGCAGATCTTTGAAATAAACCATTGATGACATATTATTATTAAAATTATAATTCCATAGTTGACATTATATTAATAGTTATTTTCCTATTGTCTTTTCACATAAATATTGAGAAATTTTTATTAGTTATTTAGAAGCACACACATGTTATTTACCAAATCCTATGATATGTGTGACTGTTAAAGATAAAAAAAAATTAAGAAACTTATTCAATCACAACATAGTTGCATAAAAAAAATGTTAATTAGATATGCTAAACTAACATTATTTTCACCACAAAAACCACCAGCTCTTGGATAAAAAGAAGCCCTCAGTTTCTGATTGCAAGATAAGAAGTCTCCATATTCATAGTATGAAATCCCACATTGAGTGAGAGTGACAGTACTTTAGATAGTGTGCCAGTGTTAAAGAGATCTCAGTATACACTGAAAAGATTCCAATCCTAATCTGTGCCTATGATATTTCATTTTTTCTAGTTCCCAGGATTACAAACGTAATGATTGATAAATGGGATAGGAAGCAGATGATGAGAATGCCCTCAGTACATCTGAATTTGTCATTTGAACATCCTAGAACCAAGTGCTAAAAAAATTCAATTCAAATCAAATAAAAAAAACTCCATTTCTTTTAAGTTTATCATAATTGTGCATAAGGTTAATTGGTGTGGCAATGTTTAGAGTACTAGACCTGGAATAAGGAAAATATTTGTTTGAATTCTTCCTTTTTGCATTTAGTTAGTTAGTGGCGCAGTCATTCTCCCTTAGTCAATTTTGTACTGTGTAAAATGAAGATAGGAAAAGTGACTACAGTGTGACTCCATGGGTTTCCTGGGAGGATCAAAGAAAGTGCTTTTCAAATCTTTATGTCTTGCTTATTGCTTGATATTAATGCTATCATTTCTATTTATAATTACTGTTGGTTTTTTGTTTTGTTTTGTTTTTGTTTTTTGTTTTTTTGTTTTTTTTTTTTTTTGAAATCTACAGGAATACTCAGCAGTTTAGGGAGAGAAGGGAAACTAAAGACAGGAACAAAATCACCTGGGACAGAATAGGAGCTTACACAAAGCACCAAAGTGTTCTACGGAGTTGCCTTTATCTTTTAATTTATATTTTATCTTTCCAAAGAAAATGACTTTAAGGAACAACCCTAATGAAAAAATAACAGTGTCTTTTCTCAACAAAGTTTACATCTTTCTCTTGTGATCCTAAATTTGAATGGTAACCTAGATAAGGTAGTCTAGAGAAATTTTAGGGACAGCACAGTGGATAGAGCATCTGGTCTGAAGTCAGGAAGTCTCATTTTCATGAGTTCAAATTCGATGTCAAACACTCCCTCATTGTGTGAACGTGTTTGCCTCAGTTTCTTCATCGCTAAAATGAAGGAGAATAGCAAACCACTCCAATATCTTTGCCAAGAAAACCCCAAATGGAGTCAACAATATTTAACAACAATTCAAGCAAAAGAATAATGAAGACCTAGACGGGTAGGAGCCATTTGGATCTTTCAAGTTACATATAAAAACTTTGAAAGACATAATATGTGGGTAGTTAATCATTCCAGTAATCCTGCTAACAGATAATTAATGAAAAAGGTCGGTGGAACTCTCAAATGCCAAAGATACATCAGGGAACCCACTCCACATTTACTTACCTTTGCAAGAGTGGGTATTGCTCAGTGTGGCAATCATCTCCAATTCGTTAATAATTGATGACGGGGGGGTGGAGCCAAGATGGCGAAGTAGAAAGACGCACATACACACAGCTCCGAACCCACAAACCACAGAACGGCTAGAGGGGACCGACCCAGGGCGAATTCTGAACCCAGAGACCACGGAATATTGGAGCGAGGGAGATTTCTGCTCCAGAGAGACCTCCAAACCTCTCGCGGGGGGGTCCTTCGCGCCGTGGATTGGGCACCGGGACGGGGAGCAGAAGGCAGCCCTACCGCGGCAGCGACACCGTGAGGAAAAGATCCGAGAGGGCTACGGGGACGGGATCTCCAGCGGCCACGCGGGTCCCTCCACCCACAGAGGGACCTGCAAACCGCTCGCAAAGGTCCGTCCTGCTGCAGACGCGGAGCCCAGCCTGGACCTGCGGCGGCGGCGGCCGTGGCTCCGAGAGGTACAGATCCGAGAAGGCTCCAGAGACGGGATCTCCAGCGGCGTTACAAGCCCCCCCCCCACCAACAGGGGACTGACGGGGGTAGGTGAGAGAGTCTCTTTGGCGGGTTGAGAGGGGAGTGGGGTTCCCCCATGGCTTGGGCCCCCCCAGGAGATAGAAGCTGAGAGGCGGCTGCAGACAGGGGCTCCCCAAATGGGCGGGAGCCTGGATCCATTGTGGAAGGTCTGTGCATAAACCCCCCAGAGGGAACTGAGCCAGAGAGGCGGCCCTGCCCCTGACCACCTGAACTTAATTCTCACACTGAATAGCAGCCCTGCCCCGGCCAAAAATCCTAAGGTGGGAAGCAGCATTTGAATCCCAGTTCCCAAACGCTGGCTGATAGGACCAGGAGGCGAGGAAGGTGTGAGGAGAACATGCAGAGGTCAGGTCACTGGCTGGGGAGAATGCCCAGAAAAGTGAAAAGAGATAAAACTATTAAAGGGTACTTTCTCAGAGAAAAGACACCTCCTCCCTTCCTTTCTGATGGGGAGCAACAATGCTTGCCATCAGGCAAAGACACAGAAATACAGGATTCTGTGTCCCAGCCCACCCAATGGGCTCGGGCCATGGAAGAGCTCAAGAGGAATTTTGAAAATCAAGTTAGAGAGGTGGAGGAAAGACTGGGAAGGGAAATGAAAGGGATGAAGGAGAAGAATGAAAAGCAGATCAGCTCCCTGCTAAAGGAGAACCAAAAAAATCTTGAAGAAATTGGCACCTTGAGAACTAGCCTAACTCAGTTGTCAAGGGAGGTGCAAGGGGCCAATGAGGAGAAGAATGCTTTCAAAAGCAGAATTAACCAAATGGAAAAGGAGATTCAAAAGCTCACTGAAGAAAATAGATCTTTCAAAACTGGAATGGTACAGATGGTCGCTAAAGACTTTATGAGAAAGACAGATATCACAGAACATACCGTGCAGATTCGAAAAATGGAAGATAATGTGAAATATCTTATTGGAAAAACAACTGACCTGGAAAATAGAATCAGGAGAGACAATGTAAAAATTCTGGGACTACCTGAAAACCATGATCAAAAGAAGAGCCCAGACATCATCTTCCATGAAATTATCAAGGAAAACTGCCCTGAGATTCTAGAACCAGAGGGCAAAACAAATATTCAAGGAATCCGTAGAACACCACATGAAAGAGATCCAAAAAGAGAAACTCCTAGGAGCATTGTGGCCAAATTCCAGAATTCCCAGGTGAAAGAGAAAATAGTGCAAGCAGCTAGAAAGAAACAATTCAAGTATTGTGGAAATACAATCAGGATAACACAAGATCTAGCACCCTCTACCTTAAGGGATTGAAGGGAATGGAATAGGATATTCCACAAGTCAAAGGAACTAGGACTAAAACCAAGAATCACCTACCCAGCAAAACTGAATATAATACTTCAGGAGAAAAAATGGTCTTTCAGTGAAATAGAGGATTTTAAAATTTTCCTGGTGAAAAGACCAAAGCTAGAAAGAAAATTTAACTTTCTAACACAAGAATGAAGAGAACCATGAAAAGGTGAACAGTAAAGAGAAGTCATAAGGGACTTACTAAAGTTGAACTGTTTACATTCCTACATGGAAAGACAATATTTGTAACTCTTGAAACATTTCAGTATCTGGGTACTGGGTGGGAGTACACACACACACACATGCACACACGCACACATACATAGAGACAGAGTGCACAGAGTGAATTGGAGAGGATGGGATCATATCTTAAAAAAAATGAAATCAAGCAGTGAGAGAGAAATATTGGGAGGAGAAAGGGAGAAGTTATATGGGGCAAATTATCTCTCATAAAAGAGGCAAGCAAAAGACTTATTAGTGGTTGGATAAAGAGGGGAGGCAAGAGAAAAACATGAGGTCTACTCTCATCACATTCCACTAAAGGAAAGAATATAATGCACACTCATTTTGATAGGAAAACCTATCTCATAATACAGGAGAGTGGGGGACAAGGGCACAAGCAGGGTGGGGGGGGAGGATGGCGGGGAGGGTATGGGTAGGAAAATGCAATCCGAGGTCGACACTCATGGGGAGGGAAAGGATCATAAGAGAATAGAAGTAATGGGGGGCAGGATAGGATGGAGGGAAATATAGCTAGTCCTATACAACACAACTAGTATGGAAATCATTTGCAAAACTAAACAGATTTGGCCTGTATTGAATTGCTTGTCTTCCAAGGGGAAGGTTTGGAGAAGGAGGGAGCTAAAGAAGTTGGAACTCAAAGTGTTAGGACCAAATGTAATGTTCTTACCACTGGGTAACAAGAAATACAGGTTAAGAGGTCAAGAAAGCTATCTGGCCCTACAGGACAAAAGAGAAGACGGAGACATGGACAGGGAGAGAGGATAGAGGAGACAGCAGATTGGTCACAAGGGCAATTAGAATGCTTGGTTTTGGGGGGGAGGGGATAAAAGGGGAGAAAATTTGTAACCCAAAATTTTGTGAAAATAAATGTTAAAAATTAAATAAAAAAAATAATTGATGACAGGAAAGAATACTATAATCTCTGGATTATTCTAATGAGAGATTGGTGGGACATGGTTATGATCACTCAGTGCCGGACAAAGAGATGCATCTTTCATTCAAACTACCCCCAGTAGAGCAATCTAGGAAAAAACGGATCCACCTCTACTCAAGCTCAGCTTAGTGGAACACAATGGGCTCGAATTCATCTTATATTAAATTCTTTGTAAAGTTCTCTATTTGAGTGGGGTAGCAGTTCCAAGATTTCCTCTCATCATCCACGTTCCCCTTCAAAGAATTAAATTTTAACATAATCTCCCAATGAAGAAGAGAAAAAAGCCATGATCACACCAAATAATTTCTTATTTAACAATAATTTCTGTCACGTTTGGGAAAATAAATATAATTAGTGTAAATGCATGTATACATTCTCCAATAACTATCAAAACAAAAATAACACTTTTAATTATGAAAATTCTTGGAAATAAGCCCATTCTTAAGTCATAAAAGTTAATGAAAGAAAGAAAAAAGTACACATTATGGTATGCATCGGGTCACTCTCACGGTCACTTTCAGCAAGATTCAAAGGAAAGAGATTTATTGGTTTTCCTCCTGCTGTCCATGCAAAGAACACCCTGCTTTCTTTAGTCCTCTCTTTTTACTATTAGGGGAAACCCTGATTTCCAGATCTATGACCAGTCAAGAAAGCTGCATCTCAAACTTGTGATAACAATAATCCTTTGTGCTCGCCTTCTGGATGAATTCTTCTCATTACCAGAACGGATTATCCCTAAGTTCAGACAAGCACCAACAGACCCAGGCACTAAGCACTACTATGAATGTATTTACCTCATTTTTGCTGTTATACCTCACCACTGTTGCTCCACCACATTGTCTAATTCTTTATCTAGCCAGAACTACATGTGGGTGTGTACATATGTGTGTGTGTGTGTGTGTGTGTATCAAGGTTTCTCATCACTTCCTTGGGTCTCCTATTAGAAGAGATCCTAGCTCATATATGTAGTTTCCATCTTCCAATGGAATATAGATAGCTTTTTGCTTAGGAACACTATTACCTCTTTGATTTTATTTCATTTTATTTTTCAGAATTAACTGCGAATGTGATAATCTGTGTAAGCTCTTTAGTATTTTTAGTATTAATAGCAGTTGTAAAACCTGTATGATGCTTTGGTCATTTGTTTACAGAGCTGAGACTTCATACTAGTATAAAAACACAGGTAATAATAACAATAATAATAACTGACCTTTACATAAATCTTATTGTGTACAGGCACTACGGCAAGGAGTGCACAAGTATTATTTCATTTATTCTTCGGAACAAGTCTAGAAGATAGGTGCTACTGTCTCTATTGCACAGATAAGACACCCAAAGTAAACAGAATTTAATTCAAGGACGACACAGGTAGTAAGTGATTGAGCCCACATTTGAATTCAGGTCTTCCTAACTCCAGGCTGAACACTCTATCTACTGTGCACCTAGGTGAGCCCAAATTCTAATTGAATCTATGAGGTTCTGAACACAGACTGCGAAAATTAAGGATAAATGATATCCTGGTAAATGTTTTAACAGTCATCTTTCTGCCTTCCCAAAAATATATGCCCTCAGGACACTGTTTTCTGTTTTATCAGCATTACTAATATTTTTCTTATCACTTTCTTTAGTCTTAAAATGCAACAACAAAACAAACAAAAATTGAGGACATTTTCTGTTAAATCTCTCTTCTCCTCTCTTCTTCATTTAATAGTATTAATATGTCATTGAAAATTGTCTCCTTTACTGCAGTCTCACATGATGAAGAGGACTTCTCTCAGTACTCATTCTTCTTCACTTCTCTGTTGCTTTGACACTACTGACCACTCTTTTTTCCTTGTTACTTTCTTCTTTCTACGTTTATGGGACACCACACACTTTGTTCTTATCCTAGATATCTGAATTCTCTTTTTCTTCCTCCTTTGCTGGATCATTATCCAGATCATACTCTCTTATCAGAGGAATTGCATGGATTTCTTTCCTAAGTCCTTTTCTCTTCTTTCTCTATAATATATTTTTTGATGAAAATTTATTTGGTATACACGAAATTTTTATTTAATTATAATATTATATTTATTCCTGTTTTTTATATCCCTTTATACACCTGAGGGGGTTCCCTTCACACTTTTATTTTTTTTTTTTTATTAAAGGGACCATCCATTGAGCAACTACTTAAAGAAGTCTATTCATTGAATAGGTATAACTCACTCAACGTGAGAATGTGATAAGACCTTACCCTGAAAGGGCCAGGGTATCACATCGTATCCTGTGCCATCTCCAGTTGTCCCGATGAATATCAGGCATCTGGACCCAGATGGATCAGGAGGTGAAAGTGAGGTTGTTGACCTCGCACCCTCCCTCAGTCAAATCAAAGTCAACTGTAAGTCATGTCATCATCTTGATGTCATGATCCTCTTCGAGAACAAAGGAAAAACACAACAAAAACAAAAAATCAACTCTCACTGATTCAACTACTGTTCAGCTATTTAGTCATGTCCAACACTTCACAACGTCATGGGCATAGAACAGATTCTTATCTGCTAACTATCAAAGTCTCTCCAAGCTGGTAATCACATTTTACATGAGATTACATTCACCTCATCCTCTGCTACCCTCTACTACATTTTCCTTGAATCATTTTTTTTTTTTTTTGAAATCTGGGTCTTTTCTGATGAGTACCATCTTTTCATCATGTGGCCCAACCATTTAAGCATTAGCTTTTGTATTGAATCCAACTGGAAATATCCCAAATTTATATCGTTAAATATTGATTGATTTAACTTCCTTGCCATGCAAGGGGCTCTCAAAAGTCCATGAGATTCCATGAGAGAAGTAACAGCAATAAAACAAAATCAAAAGACTGAAAAAATAGAATAAAATGTGAAGTATTTCATCAGAAAAGCAACTGCTCTGGATAGTAAACTAAGGAAAAATAATTTAAGAAATACTGGATTTCCTGAATTTTATAATAATGTGTTAACAAGAAAGACTTTTAAAGTACACACACACGCAAACACACACAAAGACACACACAAGGAGAGAGAGAGAGAGAGAGAGAGAGAGAGAGAGAGAGAGAGAGAGAGAGAGAGAGAGAGAGGAAGGGAGAGAAAAAGATAGAGACTGGAGGGATTGAAGGAGAAACTATTGTATACTGCAGCTGAAGTAAAAAAAAGAAAGCAGGAGATGGAGGCAAGATAGCAGAGTAACAAGATACACTCTCTAGAGTACTGCCCCAAATCCCATCCAAATACCGGAAAAAATGGCTCCAAACAAATTCTCGAGCTGTGGAACCCACAGGATGACTGAGAGAACCAAACCTTCAGCCTAAGACAGCCTGGAAAGTTGCTGGGAAGTGTCTATTGAATGATGCAGGGGGAAGTGGACCTTGCCTGGCACAGAGGAGACCTGAGCAGGCATTAGGGAGACTGAATCTCTCACATCTGTGGCACTTTTCAGATTTCAGGGCCCCAAAACACTGAGGACAAATTGGAAGATCTGTGGAAAAAGCCTGTGGAATCATTGTGAAAGAGTGGAGGGATCTAGCCTCAGAAAGGACACAGAAAGGAAACCAAAAGGCAACAGAAACGAAAGAGGGCAAAGGAATGTGCCACAGCCACAGAAACAGCAGAGGCAGCTGCAGCCACAGCTTCTGGAGTTCTAGGCCCACAGATTGTGGGGGAATCGAGCAGCTAGCAGTATATTACCCATGCCTACAGGAAACAGAGATCTACCATTACACAAAGCTCAAAAGTCAAGTAAACGTCTGGGGAAATGAACAAAAACCAGAAAAAGAATCAGACTATCGAATTTTACTTTGGTGATAAGGAAGACCAATGCATGCAAACAGAAGAAAACAAAGTCAAAGCTCTTCTATCCAAAGCCTCAAAGAAATATGTGAATTGGTCTCAGGCCATGGAAGAGCTTAAAAAGGGTTTTGAAAATCAAGTAGGAGAGTAGAGCAAAAATTGAGAAGAGAAATGAGAGTGATGCAAGAAAACTATGATAAACAGGTCAACAGGTTGCTATAGGAGACCCAAAAGCTCACTGAAGAAAATAACACCTTAAAGGTTAGAATGGAGCAGATTGAAACTAATGACTTTGTGGTAAATCAAGAAAGTGTAAAACAAAACCAAAGGAGTGGAAATATAACAAACAATTTGTAATATCTTATTGGAAAAATAATTGCCGTGTAAAGAAGATCCAGAAGAGACAACTTCAAAATTGTGGGACGACCAAAAGCCATGATCAAAAACAGACCTAGACATCATCTTTCATAAAATTATCTAGGAAAACTACCTCAATATTCTAGAAACAGAAGGTAAAATAAATATTGAAAGAATCAACCAGTCTCTTCCTGAAAGTGATCTCAAAAAAAATAATAACTCTTAGGAATATTTTAATGAAATTTCAGAGTTCCCAGTGAAGAAGAAAATATTTCAAGCAGACAGAAAGAAACAATTTGGATATTGTGGAAACACAATCAGGATAAGCAAGATTTAGCAGCTTCTAGAGGATCAGAGGGATCAGATTGGAATATGATATTTCAAAAGTCAAAGTATCTAAGGTTAAAACCAAAAATCACCTATGCAGTAAAACTCAGTATAATACTTCAGAGGAAAAATGGTGAGTTGAATACGAAGGGATGATATCTAAAAAAAATAATAAAGGGGTAAGAGAGGAATATATTGGGAGGAGAATGGGAGAAATGGAATGGGGCAAATTATGTCTCATGAAAAAGACAAGAAAAAGCTTTTTCAATGGAAGGGAAAAGAGGGAAGGTGAGAGGGAAAAGTGAAGCTTACTCTCGTATTTGACTCAAGGAAGGAACAACATGCACACTCAGTTTTAGAAAACTTAGATATGGTAAAACTCTGGGAAAAATTAAATTGAAACAGAAAGGAATATACCTTTTTTTTCAGCATCTATAAAAAAAGCAGGCCATATATTAGAGCACAAAAACTTCGTAAAGAATGGAGAAAAGAACATACACTAAATACATTCCTTTCAGATCATAGTGAAAGAAAAATTACATTCAATAAGGGACAATAGAAAGATTAACAATAAGAAACTAACACCTAATGTTAGAGGCTGGTTGGTTGGTTGTTGTCCTTCATCTTCAGAGGACCAAAATGACATCACCATGATAAAGTGAAATTTCAATGTGTCTGACTGTGGCTGGTGAGACCAATACAAGCTTGGAATGCTTTATTACAGGTTGGGCACAAATATTCTGTGTGAATATTTTGGGGTGGAAAAACACAATATGGGCATCCTGTGTTTACTTTGTGCTGTCTCATTTCTGCTTTGCTGAAAGAGTGCAGCCCCAAATCTGATATGGGCACGCCATGCTGAACAGTCCTGTGCCATAGTCTCCCATGTGGCACAGTGGAATCCAAAATTCTTGAGAGAGATTTTTCAGAGTGTCCTTATATTGTTTCTTCTGGCCACCATATAATCGTCTGCCCAATGCCGGCTCTGCAGAAAATAGTCTTTTTGCCAATCATATATTTCGCATTCGAACAACGTGGCCAGTCCATCAGAGCTGCCCTCTCTGAAGCACAGTTTGAATACTTGGCAGTTCAGTTCCAGCAAAGCCTGCAGTGTCTGATACCTTATTCTGCCAGGTGATCTTCAGAATCTTCCTAAGACAGTTCAAATGAAAGCGTTTCAGTTTCCTGGCAATGTGCTGGTAGACTGCCCACGTTTCACAAGCATATAACAATGAAATCAGTGTATCTCTCTGTAGGCATTCAGTTTGTTAGTGAGTATAATGCCTGTTCTCTGCAAAGTTTTCTTTGGAGCCTCACGAACGCTGAGCTACCTCTGGTAATGCATGCCTCAACCTCACTGTCAATATCCACATCCTTGAAAAGTACACTATCAAGGTAAGTGAAGTTATCCACAGTATTCAAAACTTCTCCGTTTCTTGTAACCAATGGTTTCATAAATGGATGGTGTGGTGGTAGCTGATGGAGCACCTGTGTTTTCTTGGTGTTGCTTATTAGGCTAAAATTAGCACAGGCAGAAGAGAAAATCATCTGCAAACAGAAAATCATGCACCATCACTCCCTACACTTTGGTCTTGGTTGGCAGCCTTTTCAAATTGAAAAACTTACCATCAGTATGGTAGTTGACATTGATGCTGTGTTCATCTTCATTGAAAGCACTTGTCACAGGGGTTCAAAATGTCATGCTAAAAAGCATGAGAGAAAGCACACAGCCCTGTTTCATTCCACTGGTGACTGGGAAGGCACGAGAGCATTGTCCATTACCTAGAACCCAGGGAAACGTTAAAATGAAACTGACTTAAAATATTGATGAAATTCTCCAGGCAACCAAATTTTGATATAATTTTCCATGAGCCCTCAAGACTAACGGTATCACAGGCCTTTGTTAGATCTACAAGAATTGTGTGCAGACCTCTGTTCTGCTCCTGGCATTTTTCGTGGAGTTGTCAGGCAGCAAACCACACTGGCTCTCAGTTATAAGTCCATCTTCCAAGTGAAGGATCACCCTATTTAGCAGGACTCTAGCAAGAATTTTTACAGCAATGGCTAAGAGAGAGATCCCCCTGTGATTGTCGCAGGACAATCTATTCCCTTTACCTTTATAAAGATGGACAACGGAGGCATTCTTGAACTCATAGGGGATAACCTCCTCTTGCCATATAACCTGGAAAATTTCAGCCAAATTTTCTATGAGCAGTGGTTCCCCTACCTTGTAAATATCATCTGGAATATAATCAACACCAGGTGCTTTGCTACACGAAATGAGCCAAATGGCCCTCAAAATCTTTCTTCAATTGGAAGTTCAGCTAAGAAGGAATGGACTTCAACCTGAGGTCAAAGATGAATGGCCTGAGCATTGATTGGTAATAGTCTATTGAGAAAACTTTGAAAGTGTTCAGCCCATCTCACTAGGACCATGTCCTTATCGTTGATCAATGTGGCTCCATCAGCAGTAAGTAGTTGTGATGGACCATAGGACTTTGGTCCATAAATAGCTTTCAGAGAATCATAAAAGCCCTTTGGATTGCTGCTATCAGCATAAAACTGATTTTCATCTGCCTTCTTACTGAGCCAGTAATTCTGTGTCTCTCTAAGCTCTACTTGTACTTTGTTTTTCATGGAAATAATTGTTGCCTCCTTAGAGGAAGATGAACTATCCTGCTGGCAAATCCTGTGATGTGTTCCTTTTTCACTAAGCAGCGTGTGACATTCCTCATCATTTTCATGAAACCACTATTGGAGTTTGCAAGTGTTCTGACATAGAGGAGCAAATGCAGTGCCGTACATCAAATCTCAGAGCTGCCCAGTCCTTTTCTGCTCCACTGTTGCCAACTGTGTGTTGGCTCAACTTTACCTCCAAGTCAGTTGCAAGCTGTTCACTCTCAGAAAAGAGCTCTAATTTGTTGATATTAATTCTTCCGGTAGTCATTTTGCCTTGTGGGTGGCGCTTTTGATGAATGCAAATATTTAGCTTGGAAAGGATAAGTCTATGATCAGTCCAACACTCTGCATCACACATTCCCTTTGTCCCTGTCACATCTAGTCTGTCTCTTCTCCTTACACACACATAGTTTGTTAGATGACAGTGGTTGCTTCGAGGGTACATCCATGAAGATTGATTGCATTTTGGTAAGCGAAAAACAGTATTGGTGATGAGAAGATCATGCGATGCTCAAGTGTTCAGCAATAAATAACCACTCAGGTTGCTGTTTTCAACTCTGTTCCTCCCTAGGAATTCCTGCCACCTCTAGTAGTCTGAGTCTTCTCTAACATAAATGTCACCCAGAATTATAATCTTGTCCTCTTTTGGGACATTGAAAATAAGTGTCTCTAGGTCTTCACAATATTTTTCTTTGATATCATTCAGGTTTATCATGGTGGGATCATAGACACTGGTGATGGTGGCATGGTGTTTTCCTGCAAGTGGCCATCACATTCTCATGAGTCTGTCATTCACTACTTTTGACAAGCATACCAGTTTGCTGATTAGAACAGTTTTGATTGCAAAACCCATGCCAACCTCATGGCATTGTCCTTCACTGCACCCACTTTAGAAAAAGGTGCATCCGGCTGCAAATTCAGTAACCTGACCTTCATTTGCCAACTTTGTTTCACTCAGCACTACAATATGGATGCGATACCTGCTGAGTTCACTTGCAACAAAAGCAGTTGTTTTTGTTTTGTCTCTTAGTGTGAGTACAGTTCATGTGCTGATGGTGAATGGAATCATCTTTGAAGATGTTTTCTTACATTTTTGTGTTTTCTTACTGCATTTTGGAATTCCCTGTCTGCTGTAGTAATCAGGCCAGGGTTGGATAAGAACGCGGTGTTTAGGGCATCTTTTTTAGTCCCCTTCCTCACACCAGGAGGTGAGTATTGCAATCCTGAAAAGATTGCTAAGATGCCCAGGGGTCTGCCGAGTCTTGCTGCTGCTTCCAGTGAGAAACGACACTATGACCTAGGCCACCTGTCTGCAGGGTTGTGACTCCCAGTGTATCAGGACTTTCAGGCTTAATAGTCAAATGGTATGGATGATCTCTTCTGATTCATGTGTAAACTGGATTTAAGTGAGGCAGAGTTGCACAAAGTTTTCAGGTTCATTCAGTTCTCCAGAGTCATGATAGTCCAGTGCCAGGACAGAGTCAAGACGGCTGGCAATGGCTCAGGACACAAGCCAGAGAAATGCTGGAAGATCAAAACATACACTGAGAATACAACCAAGTCAAAACTCCTACATCTAAAACCTGTATGAAAAATATGAATTGATTACAGACCATGGAAGAGTTCAAAACGGATTCTGAAAATTAAATAAGAGAAGCAGAGGAAAAATTGGGAAAAGAAATACAAGTGATGTAAGAATATTATGAAAAACAAGTGAACAGCTTGTTAATGAGGACCCAAGAAAACCTGGGGAAAAT
This sequence comes from Notamacropus eugenii, assembly GCF_028372415.1. Taxonomy (NCBI): domain Eukaryota; kingdom Metazoa; phylum Chordata; class Mammalia; order Diprotodontia; family Macropodidae; genus Notamacropus; species Notamacropus eugenii. Next base: position 320,456,659 of record NC_092872.1, on the reverse strand, counting down.
AGCACCCTAAAAAGTGGAGTAACCCCAAAGTCAAAAGAGATCTAAGAAAAAACAATGAGGAGATGAATGCTTTAAAATAGTGGCCAAATGGAAAAGGAGGTACGAAAGCTCACTGAAGAAAATAATTCTTTAAAGATTAAAATGGAGGAAATTGAAGCTAATGGATCTATGAAATATAGAAATCTATGAAATTACTGTATAAATCCAGAAATTATTAAAGAAAACCTACAGAATGAAAAAAATGTAAATTATCTCAGTTGAAAAAATTGACCTAGAAAACAGATATGGGAGAGATAATTTTAAAATAATTGAACTACCTGACAGCCGGAATAAAAAAAAAAAAAAGACCTTAAATATCACAATTAACGAAATTTATATGGACAACTACCTTGGTATTCTAGAACCAGAGGGCAAAATAGAAACTGAAATGATCCACCTATCACCTCTTGAAAGAGATCCCAAAAGGAAAATTCCTTGGAATATTATAGCCAAATTCCTGAGTTCCCAGATCAAAAAAAAAAAATTGCAAACAGCTACAAAGAAACAATTCACGTATTATAGAAACATGATCAGGATAACACAAGAAAAGGCAGCTTCTATGCCACGGGACTGGAGTGCTTGAGATAAGACATTTCACAAGTAAAAGAAGCTAGGATTATAAACACGAACCAACTACCCAGGAAAACACAATATAATTCTTCTAGGAAATAAATGGATATTCAATAAAATAAAGGACTTTCAAGCACTTCGATGAAAAGACCAGAACTGAGTACCAAATTTGACTTTCAGATAGAAGACTCAAAAGAAGAATGAAAAGCTAAACAGGAAAGAGACATCCAAAGGTCTTATTAAAGTTGAAGTGCTTACATTCCTCTCTGGAAAGATATTAGTAATTCATGAGACCTTTTTCTGTATTAATGTAGTTGGAGGACACAGGGTGAATTGAATATGAAGAGATGACATCTAAAAAGGAAATCTGAGGAGTGAGAGAGGAATTTGCTGAGAGAGGGAGAAAGAGAGACATAGAATGGGGTAAATTATCTCACATAGAAGAGGCAAGAAAAAGCATTTAAAGTGGAGTGGAAGAAGGGGGAGGTTAGAGGAAACTAGTGGACTTGACTCTCATCAGATTTGGAGGGAATAACATACATGCTCAGTAAGGTATGAAAATCTATCCTAACTACAGGAAGGCAGGGGGTAAGGGGATAAGACAGGATGTAACGATAAAAAAGAGAACAGATTTGGGGAGAAAGAAGCATAGATTTTTGAGGAGAAACCGGGTCAAAAAGGAAAATGGAATAAATGGAAGGTTGGAAAGAATAGAGGGAAATAGGGTTAGTCGTTCACAACATGACAATTATGGAAGTGTTTTACATGACTACATGTGTGTCACATATATTAAATTGCTTGCCGTTACAGTGAGGGTTGAAGGGGAGGGAGGAAGGGAGAGAATTAGGAATTCCAAGTCTTAAAAATGAATGTTAAATGTTTTACATACAAGTGGAAAATAAGTTATACAGGTAATAAAGTATAGAAATTTATCTTGCTGTACAGAAAAGTGTAAGGGAAGGAGATTAAATAAAGGGAGGGTGGTGATAGAAGGGAGAGGATATTGGGGGAAGAGTTAATCAGAATGCAGGCCCTCTTGGGGTAGGAGGAAAGGATAGATGGGAAGAAAATTTGGAATATATTTTATGGAAGCGACTGTTGAAACTAAAATTAAAAACAAACTTCGTGCTCCCTCCTACAACAGTATCACAATTCTCCAATATAAGTATAACGATACATATATAAACATATAGGTTATATATAAACATATAAAAATATATCAATATAAACATATGGCAAGATCAGATAGATAGATGGATAGATAGATGATGAAAGAAAGAAAGACAGAAGGAAAGATAGAAATAAGGAAAGAAGGAAGAAGGAAAGGAGGAAAGAAAGAAAGAAGGAAGAAATGAAGGAAGGAAGGAAGGAAGGAAGGAAGGAAGGAAGGAAGGAAGGAAGGAAGGAAGGAAGGAAGGAAGGAAGGAAGGAAGGAAGGAAGGAAAGAAGGAAGGAAGGAAGGAAGGAAGGAAGGAAGGAAGGAAGGAAGGAAGGAAGGAAGGAAGGAAGGAAGGAAGGAAGGAAGAAAGGAAGGAAGGAAGGAAGGATGGAAGGAAGGAAGGATGAAAGAAAGTAAGAAAGAAAGAAAGTAAGAAAGAAAGAAAGAAATAGAGAAAGAAAAAGAAAGAAATAGAGAAAGAAAGAAAGAAAAATAGAGAGAAAGAAAGGAAGGAAGGAAGAAAGAAAGAAGTAGTAGGATAGGGTAAGTGGCATTTGGGAAGGAACCACAGATCTTGCAAATTTTGACTGTTTGATTCTTCTCTTCTTATTGCAAGTGGTGTCCTTGTGGTCAGTGTTCTTGAGTTTCCTATCTAATTCATTTTCCACATACTCTTTCTATGTGAGTAGGTTTATGTCTGAACTCATATTCCTTTTTCTCATTGTTTCTCTTGAACAGTAATATGAGGTTTTGTCCTCTGCCTTAAGGAAATTCATTTGCAGATGTGGTGTCCTCTTCTTTTTGTCCCTAGAGGCCGTGAATTGGCCTTTCACAGATTCTGCATAGTATGTATCACCACCATACCAAATAGCTAATAGAAATCCCAGCCCTCTCCCTGGACTCTGGTGAACCCAGTGAATGCTATAGTCACTGTAGATGAACTGAGAAGATGAATTGACTGCTGAGCCATTTTCGAAACTTGTTCCACCTTTGATGTCCACCTGTTCCTCCAAACTCTCACCTGTGGCTACAAGAAGCTGCAGCATGCCCACTGGCCACACCCTGGTAAACCACTTCAGCAGATAGGCCAAACCAGATTGAGGGTAACCAAGGGTTCTCAAATCCATTGGTGAGTTAGGGGGTGTCTATCCCAAACACATGAAGACTTCATTTGGTGGAATGGGCAGATGAGAGCAATTTGTTCCAATGGCCATGAAGGCAGATGAAGCAGGTGATATGGAGTGCTAAGAGCTTGGTTGAACCCTGAAGATGTCAAGGTCATCCACTTCATCCTGAGCTATTGCCAGCCATCTTGACTCTGTCCTGCCATTGGCCTATCATGACTCTGAAGGAGAGAGTGAGGCTGACGACTTCATACACCTTCGCCTTACTTAAATCCAATTTACGCATATATTAAAAGACATCGCTCATACCATTTCACTATTATACCTCAAAGTCCTGGGGTAGAGGCAACTGATGTAACAGCAAGAGCAGATACACAGAGAGCTGTAATCACAACCCCGCACACAGGTGGCCTAGGCCATAGGGTCTTTTCTCACTGGAAGCAGCAATGAGACTTGACAGCCCCCTGGGTGTCTGAACAGCCTTTTAAGGGTCTCACTGTTCACCTCTTGATGTGAGGAAGGGGGCTGCAAAAGGTGCCCTAAACATTGTGTGCTTATCCAACCCTGGCCTGGTTACTGCAGGAGGCAGGGAATCCCACAAAAAATGTACGAAAACATCTGCAAAGATGATTCCACTCATCATTGGCACATGGAACGTGCTCACACTAATAGACAACACAAAATCCAGTAGATCTGAAAGAAGAAATGCTCTTGTTGCAAGAGAACTCAATAGGTATCACATCCAAATTTCAGCCCTGAGTGAAACAAGGTTGGCAAATGAAGACCAGGTTACTGAAGTTGGAGCTGGATCACCTTTTTCAGGAGTGGGCACAATGAACGGCAATGCCATGAGGCTGGCATGGGTTTTGCAATCAAAACTAATCTAACCAGCAAGTTGGTATGCCTGCCAAAAGGAGTGAACGACATGTTCATGACAATGTGATTGTCACTCACAGGAAAACGCCATGCCACCATCATCAGTGCCTATGCTTCCACCACGAAAATCCCTGATGGAGTAAAAGAAAAAATTTGTGAAGACCTAGAGACCCTTATTGTCAAGGTCCCAAAAGAGGACAAGCTTATAGTTTTGGGTGACTTTAATGCTAGAGTAGGCTCAACCTACCAGATATGGTAGGGAATCCTATGGAGGAATGGAGTTGGAAACAGCAACAGCAATGATCATTTACTACTGAAGACGTGAACATCAGAAGACCTTTTCATCACCCACGCTGTTTTCAATTTATCTAAACACAATAAAACTTCATGGATGGAGCCTCACAGCAAACACTGGCATCTAATAGATTATGTAATTGTAAGAAGAGACAGACAAAATGTGACAGTGACAGAAGCAATGTGTGATGCAGAGTGCTACACTGATCATAGACTTATCCTTTCCAAACTAAATATTTGCATTCATCAAAAGTGCCACCCCCAAGGCAAAATGACTTCCAGAAAAATTAATGTCAAGAAATTGGAGCTCTTACCTGAGATTGAACAGTTTGCAGCTGACTTGGAGGGAAAGTTAAGCCAACTTCCAGTTGACAACAATGGAGCAAAAAAGGAGTAGGCAGGTTTCAGAGATTTGGTGTATGGCACTACATTTGCTCACTTGTGTCAGAACACTCGCAACCACCAAGGCTGGTTTGATAAAAATGATGGGGGAATTCAGAAGCTTCAAAGTGAAAAAGGAGCACTCCACAGGATTTACCAGCAGGATAGTTCATCCACCTCTAAGAAGGCAGCATTTAATTCCATCAAAAACAAAGTTCAAACAAAGCTTCCAAAGATGCAGGATTCCTGGCTCAGTAAGAAGGCACATGAAATTCAGTTTTATGCTGATAGTAACAGTCCAAAGAGCTTTGATGATTCCCTGAAATCTATTTATTAACCAAAAACCTATGGTGCATCAAAACTACTCAGTGCTGATGAAGCCACATTGATTCCTGATAAGGACATGATCCTAGAGAGACGGGTTGAACACTTTCATAGTGTTCTCAACAGATCGTCGTCAATCAATGGTGAAGATACTGGCCATTTACCTCAGGTTGAAGTCAATCCCTTCTTAGCTGAACTTCCAACTGAAGAAGAGGTTTTCAGGGACATTAGACTCCTTTCATGTGGCAAAAAGCTGGTGCTGATTCCATTCCAGCTAAGATTTACAGGGTAGAGGGATCATTACTCATACAAAAGCTGACTGAAATTTTCCAGGTTATATGGCAAGAGGAGGTTATCCCCCATGAGTTCAAGAACGCCTGCATTGTACATCCCCATATGCTTAAAGGAACAGATTTTCCTGCGATAATCACAGGGCGATCTCTCTCTTACTCATTGCTGACAAAATTCTTGCTGGAGTCCTCCTTACTAGGCTGATCCTTCACTCAGAAGATGGGCATATACCTGAGAGGCAGTGTGGCTTCAGAATGGGCTGAGGAACTGTTGATATGGTGTTTCCTGCACTACTCCAGGAGAAATGCCAGGAGCAGAACAGAAGTTTGTATGCAACGTTTGTAGGTCTGACCAAGGCCTTTGACACTATTAGTCATGAGGGATTATGGAAAATTATGTGAAAATTTGGTTGCCCAGAGAAGTTCAACAATATTTTATGTCAATTTCATGATGACATGTTTGCCCAAGTTCTGGATAATGAACAAAGCTCTCGTACCTTCTCAGTCACCAATGGAGTGAAACAGGGCTGTGTGTTTGTTCCCATGCTTTTTATCATGATGTTTTCAACCATGTTGACAAATGCTTTCAAGAAGTTTGAACACAGCATCAAGATCAACTACCATACTGATGGTAAGTTCTTCAATTTGAAAAGTTTACAAGCCAAGACCAAAGTACAGGGAGTGTTGGTGCATGATTTTCTATTTGAAGATGATTGTGCACTCAATCCAGCCTCTGAAACTGAGATGCAACACAGTATACATCAATCCTCTGCTGACTGTGCTAATGTTGGCCTAATGATTAACACAAAAAAACCACAAATGCTCCATCAGCCACCACCACACGATCCATAAGTGGAACCATCTGTTACAACAAAAGGAGAAGTTTTGATTGCTGTGAATAAGTTCACTTACCTTGGTAGTGTACTTTCCAGGGATGTGCACATTGAAAATGAGTGTGATGCACGCATAGCCACAGTTAGCTCAGTGTTTGGGAGGCTCCGATAAAACGTTTGGGAGAGAAGAGGTATTAGACTGATTACCAAATTGAAGGTCTACAGAGTGGTTGTGCGGACCTCATTGTCATATGCTTGTGAAACATGGACAGTCTACCAGCACCATGCCAGGAAACTGAATGGCTTCCATTTGAACTGTCTCAGGAGGGTTCTATGGATCACCCGGCCAGATTAGCTACCAGACACTGAAGTCCTTGCTCAGACTGAACGGAACTGAACTTCAGAGAAAGCAACTCTAATTGGGTGGCCACGGTGTTAGAATGCAAAATGTATGCTTTCCAAAAGGACTCTCTTGTGGAGAAATTGCACGGGGCAAGTGATCACATGATGCCCAGAAGAAACAATCCAAGTACGCCCTCAAGGTCTTTCTCAAGAACTTTAGATTTAACTGTGAAACATGGGAGACACTGGCACAGGACCGCTTAGTGTGACATGACCACATAGGAAAACGTGCTGTCCTCTGAGCAAAGTGAAATTGAGACAGCACAAAGTAAACGCAGGATGCGCAAATTTGGAATATCCACCCCAAATATTCATATAGGCTACCTGTGCCCAACCTGTGGTAGAGCATTCTGAGCTCGTATCGGTCTGATCTGCCACAGTTGGACACACTGATATGTCCCTTTACAATGGTGATGTCATTTTGGTCCTCTTCGAAGACAAAGACAACAACCAACCTACTATAGCCACTTAAGGTGAATTGAGAAGCTTTGCAGGAAAGGCAAAGAGATCCTCCAGATTATCTCACATCCTCACCAGATTCTTACCAGTTGAACATCACAATGGACACCTGTAAACAGTCAGTAAAGACAAGAGTCCCACAAATACATCACTTCAATGAGTGTTTCCTTAGTCAGAAAACAAATCTACCTTGTAAAATAATCAGAATGAAAATTCCATTCTGTCCAAAACCCATTTTTCATGCTCTACAATGCCAGTCTTTTGGAGAGAAAGGACACACAAAGGAAAAGCTCCTTTCCCAGAGCTGCAGACACAAGTTTTCCTGGTTTTCTTCTCTACATGGAGGAGCCCAAATTGCATGTTTTTCTCTGTTCAGTATTACTAATAACAACTGTCTCACCTTTCCTGAGCTTCATAGAAGTTTCCCCAGAATTGGCTCTCAATGCCTGAGGAACGTCAGTGACACTGAAAATCCAATCTACTTTCACTTCCAAGGAAAGACTTTTCTGTTGGTCTGATATTTTCCCAGTGCCTTTTCTAATTAGGAAGGTACCCCAAGTCTTTGCATTCTTCATCTTCACCAGACATGAAATCTGCTTTAGGAATACTTTTTTCTTTTATTTTATTGGCAGGGAAAGAGGAAAGTGACAATTTCTCAGCATGCTCCTAAGTACTTTGGCTTGCTTATAGAGCTGGTTTTTTGCTCGTTCTTTTTGGAATCAGATTTCATGTGGATTAGATGCCCCAAATTCCATTCATTGTCCCTTATATACAGGGTATGCTCTATTGGCATGAGAGAGGTGATTGTTAAGTTTTCAGTGTGAGCGGTATACTGCAGAAATCAATGGACACTGAACATTATGGCCATATATACAGGGTTTTTTAGTTCTTTAGACTTTAACAAAGGGAGAGAAGAACTATTAGTAAAGCAGTTCAAAGTAAAAAGTGTATTTTTCCCCTTCAGAGCTGGTTGCTCAGAACTGACAATAACATCCAAAATCATACCACTGTTTAGCTGCAGGAATTGAGGCACAAAATGTACAGGACGTAATAAAATCTGCTGAATCTCCTGAAATCTCCTCTAAAATGTCCTATGTTTTGTATCTCAGTTGAACTCATTGTATATAGTTGAACAGTGACACAATATCCTCTGAAGAATGTGGATATCTTCTGGAGTATCTGGAAAAAGGCATAATCTGAGCCTCCATGTGTAGGTAACCTGCATTCCAGAGCAGCCAAGTCTGCTGCACATACTGTACACAGTGGCATTAAGAGAGAGAGACAATATTTTTCTGGTTCATGTCTACATTATAAGGTAGATCTCATCAGGGACCAATAGAATGCAAGCAAAGACGCTAATTATTCTCCCATCAGCCTTTGGAACTGTGGAATTTTGTATACTGTAAAGCCTAAACTGGGTCAGTTTGTCTCTCTGTTTTTCCTTTGTCTGGTTCAGGTCTTACATTTCCATTGTTCTGTCATTACTACACAATCTATAGATAGAAAGAACATTTCAAAGTAGCTTATGACATACAGCTAAATTTCTGGTCCTACAAAAAAAAATTTGGCCTCCCAAACATAAAAAGTCTCATTGAACTTATTTTATCTTCAGGTTATCTTTCTATATTATTTCCCTTTCAATAACTCCTGGGAAAAGTATATACTTTATATGCATATTTATAGACATCTATACTCCTAATTTCCATATGGACTATTTTGGCACACCTGTGGTAGAGCTTTCCAAGCTCATATTGGTCTGATCAGTCACAGTCAGACACACTGTACCTTTAACACAGTGATGTCATTTTGGTGCTCTTTGAAGTCTAACAAAAACGCAGCACAGTAGCATTCTGTCACATTCATATACCACAACTTATTCACCTCAATTGTTGAACATATTCTATTTTCAGTTTTTTGTTTTTAACACCATAAAAACAACTGCTATCAATATTTTTATATAAAAGCCCCTTTCCCTCTTTGTTTCATCTGTTTTGGGTATAGGCCTAACACGGGCACAGTTGGGTCAAAAGGCACCCTTTTACCAGCTTTTAGTGGTATAATTCTAAATTGTTTCCACAATAGTTGTCCCCATTCAGAGATTCACCAATAGTGCATCAATGTGTCTATTCGACCATAGCATCTTCAACATTTATCATTTTCCTTTTTTGTCCATCTGGTATGAGGTAGAACCTCAAAAGTGCTTTCTTTTCATCTCTCTAATTATTAGTGATATGACATTAGCATATTTTCACGTATATATACATGTATGTATATATATACACGCATATGTACATACACATATTACTAGAAAATACATATAAATAAAGATAGTTTGAATCTTTTCCCTTGTGTACTACCTATTCATACTTACGGAGATTTTTTCAATTGGAGAATTACTCATTAATTTGAATTACTTCATACATCTGGGAGTCAAGAGCTTTATCACAGAAACTTGTTGTAAAGATTCTTCTCCTCATTGTTTCTCTTTTAATCTTTCCCCTATTTGATTTGTTTTTGCAGAACTTTAAAAATTTTACAAATGGAAAATTATCCATTTGTAAGCTGTAAGAAAATTCTTCCAACTGAGGCCTGATGTGTTTCAATTTCATTCCTAAGGGGAGTCTCTGAGGTTTTTTATACTTATTTTTCCATCAGATTGTTTACCAGAGTTGGAATATACCATTTCTTTCTAGACAGTGTGTTTCCCTGACATCTCCAGTAATTTTTTTCATGCTACCTTCCAATTCTAAGACAGCTTGTCAATTCTCATTACAGTTTCCTAAAACCTTTTTTCTGATCATACATTGTACAATCTGAGGATTCTTGGAATTCTCCATATAACCTTTGGTTTTGATATTATTTCTAAGATTTTCTTTTTGTTTTTATTTTTTTCTGTTTCTTCCTTTATAATTGAGTCATTTTCTTCTCTCTGGCTCATTCTAATTATTAAGGCATTAAGTTATTTAATTGGATTTCCTGTTTTCTATTTCAAGATAACAATTTTCCTTGACTTTTTTTTTGCGAATGTTTTTTTCCATTTTGTGTCCCTTGTTTCACTTGCAACAGATCCATGCACAGTTTCTGAAGAACAGAAAATTATTTTTGTTTATGACTGCATGAACTGCTATTATTGCTTTTGTGGATGTCCCCCACATCAAGGGATTGCTTCGTGTTGTTCACAATCTTCCTTGTTCATTCAGTGAGATAAGGGTTGGGGTTATGAAAAGTACTGAGGGCACCTGTACATTGGTCAAACTCTACAACAGACTAGTATGACCTAGGCCTCGAAGGTACTGAGTGTTTTGGACCAGACTGGTCTTTCTCTTACTAGGACCTACTTGGGGCTATCTCTTGTCACGGGATTTTGGGACCTCTTTCTGCTGTAAGATCTGCCTTAAGATATCACCTGGAGCTATACTGGAGCTAGGCTATGTTAGGTTAACTAATTCCTCCCCTATAGTTAAGATTTTACTGTACATGAGAGTTGAGGGAGGGGGAAATAAAAAGTGGAAACATAGAGAAAGAAGAGCGACCTAACAGCCCATCCTCCTATCATATAACAGTAGAATCAGACTCAGTTCCATCACAGAGGCATCAAACTATTATGTTCCTACTTAAAATGATTGTACTTGATAAGTAGATGCTATGACTAGTTGTTGCTTCACACAGTATTCAATAAGCCTTGAGGAAGGTGGTTTGGGATGGTTTGGAGCAAAAATCATTACAGTAAACAATAATGCTGCAAGGAGAAGTTAAAAAAGGCTTAAAGGGTTCACTATTATGTGAAATTTTGATTTCAGAAATAAGAAAACTGAGGTCCTGGGAGATCTAATATTGCTTTTTCCTGGACTACAGCAGTCTCATTTAATTCTTACTGGCACTGACTGTAAGCTTCAGTGAGCACATTCTATGGTTCCCTGAATTCATAGTCAAGTCAATAAACATTTGTAATCGTTGGTTATGAGGCAGGACTAGATACAAAAATAGAATGAATTCCTGCTTACAAGGAGGAGGGGAGGAAGTGAAGAAAAGCACATAAGGACATATAGAATGTAAAGTAGTTCAAAAGAAGGTAGTTTGGGAGGAAGGGAACTAGCATTTGACAGCCTCAGCAAAGGAATCATGTAGAAGGTGGTGTCAGACACACATTTTGAAAGAAGGGAAATTTTATGCATTAGAAATAAAGATGAAGTGCATTTAAGTCATAATTAAGAGGAGAAAAGTTGCCTCTATGTTGTTTTCCACTGGCTTCTGTCCTTTTTCCTTAGTTGGCATCTCTGTGTGATGGTGTCATTCTTTAGAGGTGGTTTTCTCCTCTTTTTCTCATCACACCATAACATCTTCAGTTATCATTTTCAGACTATACACAATCTTCAGTAACATGGAAAGAATTTTCAAGTAGTTAAGTAGAAAAACCTCACCTAAACTTCAGTTTGATTTGATTTATTATTCACTCAGAATAAGAAATAACAGTAAGATGACAATAGGTGATACAGAAGAACAAGTGAAAACAAGGCTGCATGTTATAATCAAAATTTCACTTTAATTAGATATAGTGGACTTTGCCCAGGACCTGCCATGACCTCCATTAAATGCAAGTTGTGAACATGGAGTGAGAACAAAGAAGTACTGCAAGGAAGTGTGTGTAAGAGAAATGTGGTACTGCATTTTACCAATGTGTCTTATACTTCCCATGCATCTACATAAGTGTGACTGATATGGAGGCACAATTACACATCTCTATAGTGTTTTGCCTCCACCCTTCTCTATGAGGGACTTTAATTCCTATGTAGAAAGGAACATAAGAGAGTGTCCTGGCTCTGGGGTAATCAAACAGGGATTAGCAAGCTCAAATTTTATTTATCCTACCTCCCAAATATTATTAGTCTAAGGAAAATCAATTCTAGGTACTAGCTGAACTTAAAAAGATTTTTTTCTATAAAATTTGGATTCAGAGAAGAGGTCACAGGGAAGGGCCTGGAAGACCACATGTCACCGTGAAATCACAGGTTCCCCACCTCTGGCCCAAGATATATAACAAAGGCTCAACTCCTTTCGCACTATACTGGAGTTTTACACTCAGCCAAAATGTTATTGCTAAGTTGCTTCACTTGTGTCTGATGTTTTCTGAGAAGTCTGGTGTTTTCTTGACAACAATGCTGGAATGGTTTTCACTAATCTTGGTCAATTTATTTTACAGGTGAATAAACTAAGGCAAAGAGGATTGAGTATCTTGCCCACAGTCACACAGCTAGTAAGTGTATAATTTGAATTCACGATGATGTGTTTTCCAGGCCCATCAGCTCATTCACTTTCTTTACATAGCTGCCCTTTGTGCACAACACAGAGTGGTAAATTCCCATAATAATCTAGTGTGTAATAAACCAAAGACACATGTTTTGGGGACAAAAATATAGTATTTCACCAAAACTACTGAGACAACTGAAAAACAGTTTGGCAGAAAATAAAAAGATGTAAACCAACACCTCACACGGTGTACCAAGATAAGATCAAAATGAATAGATCATTTAGATGTAGAAGGTGATACCATGGGTAAATTAGGGAAGCACAGAATAGCTTAACTGTCACTTCTATGAATAACACATAAATGTATGATCAAACAAGGGAAAGACAAGATTAAAGGATGTAAAATGGATAATTTTCATTATGTTAACTTAAACTTATATGCCACGGAAACCAATACAGCAAGGTCAGAGGGAGAACAGAGAGCAGTTAGAATATTTTTATATTAAGTGTCACTGATAAAGGCCTCATTTCTCAAATTTAAGAGAACAGATTCAAATTTATGAGTATACAAATTACTACTCAGTTGATAAACGGTCAGAAGATATGAATGGGCAATTTTCAGATGAAGAAATCAAAACAATCTACAGTCAAAAGAAAAAATATTCAAAGCAGCTATTAATGAGGAAAAAATTTAAAATAACTGAGGTACAACATCACACTTATCAGATTAGTAAATATGACAAAAGAATAAAAATGACAAATACTGAAGGAATGTGGGAAACTTGAGACATGAATGTACTGTTGGTGAAACTGTGTAGTAATCCAAATACTTTGGAGAATAATTTGGAACTAGTCCCCAACAGCTATAAAATTATGCATAACCTTTGATGTGCTTCTCGATCTGTGTCCCAAACAGATTTTTTTTTTAAATTTGGAAAAATACTTATATGTACAAAAATATTTATAGCAGGTATTTTTGTGGTGCCAAAGAATATGAAATTCAGAATATTCTCTCAATTAGCAATAACTGAAGAATATATGGTATATGATTATACTGAGATACTATTGCATACCTCTAAGAAATGATCAGTAGAATTGTTTCTGAATAAACCTGAAAATACGTAAGTGAATTGGTGGGAAATGAAGTGAAAAGAACCAGGAGAACATTGTATAAGACAATATGAATAACAAATGATGAACAATTGCGTATAACTTAGGTATTCTTAACAATTCAATAATCCAAAACAATTCCCAAGGATTCAAGATGGAAAAAAAGTGCTGAATAGCCACCAGACAAAGAAATAATGGAGTCTAAATGCAGATCAAAGCATATCATATTTCACTTTTTTTCTTTTCCTTTGGGGAGAAGGTGTCTACCCCAAGCAGAAGACTGTCCCTAGTCAAAGGGGCAGATGTGAACAGTTTGCTCCAAGAGACCATGAAGGCAATGAAAGCAAGTGCTGTACAGCACTCAGAGCTTATGTAGACAGTGAGGGTGCTAAGGTCATCAACTAAATTGTCAGACATCACCAGTCATCTTGACTTTGGGCTTGCCATTGGAATTCGATGACTGAAAAGCAGAGTGAGGATGATGAGTTCTTGCAACTGTACCTCACTTTAATCCAGTTTGTGCATAAGTCAAAAGACAACAACCATACCATTTTTGCCTGCCTCAAAATCCAGTGGTGATAGGTAAGTGGTGATAGATACAGGGAATAGTAATCATCAAAGTGAACACTGACTATAGAGTTTACTTCTCACTGAACTGAAGCAGCAGTGGGATTCAGAAGGCCCCTAGGTGTCTACACAAGGTTTTCTTTTGTTTTGTTTTGTTTTGTTTTGTTTTTTGTTTTTTTGTTTTTTTTTCAATTATTTTTTATTTAACTTTTAACATTTATTTTCACAAAGTTTTGGGTTACAAATTTTCTCCCCTTTTCTCCCCTCCACCCCCCCAAACTCAAGCATTCTAATGGCCCCTGTGACCAATCTGCTCTCTCTCTTCTATCCTCCCTCCTTGCCCTTGTCTCCGTCTTCTCTTTTGTCCTATAGGGTCAGATACCTTTCTTTACCCCTTAACCTGTATTTCTTATTTCCTAGTGGTGAGAACATTACAGTTGATCCTAACACTTTGCGTTCCAACTTCTTTAGCTCTCTCCCTCTCCACCCCTTCCCTTTGGAGGACAAGCAATTCAATATAGGCCAAATCTGTGTAGTTTTGCAAATGATTTCCATACTAGTTGTGTTGTATAGGACTAACTATATTTCCCTCCATCCTGTCCTGTCCCCCATTACTTCTATTCTCTTATGATCCTTTCCCTCCCCATGAGTGTCGACCTCGGATTGCATTCTCCTCCCCATGCCCTCCCCTCTATCCTCACCCCCACCCTGCTTGTGCCCTTGTCCCCCACTCTCCTGTATTGTGAGATGGGTTTTCCTATCAAAATGAGTGTGCATTTTGTTCTTTCCTTTAGTGGAATGTGATGAGAGTAGACCTCATGATTTTCTCTCGCCTCCCCTCTTTATCCCTCCACTAATAAGTCTTTGCTTGCGTCTTTTATGAGAGATAATTTGCCCCATTCAATTTCTCCCTTTCTCCTCCCAATATTTCCCTCTCACTCCTTGATTTCATTTTTTTTAAGATATGATCCCATCCTCTTCAATTCACCCTGTGCACTCTGTTTCTATGCATGTATGCGTGTGTGCATGTGGGTGTGTGTGTACTCCCACCCAGTACTCAGATACTGAAATGTTTCAAGAGTTACAAATATTGTCTTTCCATGTAGGAATGTAAACAGTTCAACTTTAGTAAGTCCCTTATGACTTCTCTTTGCTGTTCACCTTTTCATGGTTCTCTTCATTCTTGTGTTTGAAAGTCAAATTTTCTTTTCAGCTCTGGTCTTTTCATCAAGAAAACCTGAAAATCCTCCATTTCATTGAAAGACCATTTTTTCTCCTGAAGTATTATACTCAGTTTTGCTGGGTAGGTGATTCTTGGTTTTAGTCCTAGTTCCTTTGATTTCTGGAATATCCTATTCCGTGCCCTTCGATCGCTTAATGTAGAGGGTGCTAGATCTTGTGTTATCCTGATTTTGTTTCCACAATACTTGAATTGTTTCTTTGTAGCTGCTTGCAATATTTTCTCTTTCACCTGGGAATTCTGGAATTTGACCACAATGTTCCTAGGAGTTTCTCTGTTTGGATCTCTTTCATGCAGTGTTCTGTGGATTCCTTGAATATTTATTTTGCCCTCTGGTTCTAGAATCTCAGGGCAGTTTTCCTTGATAATTTCGTGGAAGATGATGTCTAGGCTCTTCTTTTGATCATGGTTTTCAGGTAGTCCCAGAATTTTTACATTGTCTCTCCTGATTCTATTTTCCAGGTCAGTTGTTTTTCCAATGAGATATTTCACATTATCTTCCATTTTTCGAAACTTCTCGCTATGTTCTGTGATATCTGTCTTTCTCAAAAAGTCCTTAGCGTCCATCTGTGCCATTCTAGTTTTGAAAGAACTATTTTCTTCAGTGAGCTTTTGAATCTCCTTTTCCATTTGGCTAATTCTGCTTTTGAAAGCATTCTTCTCCTCATTGGCTTTTTGAACCTCTTTTGCCAATTGAGTTAGGCTAGTTTTCAAGGTGTTAATTTCTTCAACATTTTTTTGGTTCTCCTTTACCAGGGAGCTGATCTGCTTTTCATGCTTCTCTTTCATCCCTCTCATTTCTCTTCCCAGTTTTTCCTCCACCTCTCTAACTTGATTTTCAAAATTATTTTTGAGATCTTCCATGGCCTGAGCCCATTTGGTTGGCTGGGACACAGAATCCTTGATTTCTGTGTCTTTGTCTGATGGTAAGCATTGTTCTTCCTCATCAGAAAGGAAGGGAGGAAATGTCTGTTCTCCAAGAAAGTAGCCATCAATAATTTTATTTCTTTTCCCTCTTCTGGGATTTCTCCCCAGCCAGTGACTTGACCTCTGAATACTCTCCTCACACCCACCTCGCCTCCTGGTCCTCCCAGCCAGCGTTTGGGGACTGGGATTCAAATGGTGCTTCCAGCCTTAGGGCTTTTGGCGGGGGCACGGCTGCTATTCAGTGTGAGAATTAAGTTCAGATGGTCAGGTCAGGGCAGGGCAGCCTCTCAGGCTCAGTTCCCTCCGGGGGTTTATGTACAGACCGTCCACAATGGATCCAGGCTCCCGCCCGCTTGGGGAGCCCCTGTCTGCAACCGCCTCTCAGCTTCTAACTCCCGGGGGGGCCCGAGCCATGGGGGCACCCCACTCCCCTCTCGACCCGCCAAAGAGACTCTCTCATCAACTCCCGTCACCTGTGCGTGGAGGGGCTTGTGCCGCCGCTGGAGATCCCGTTCCTGAATCCTGCTCGAATCTGTACCTCTCGGAGCCAAGGCCGCCGCAGGTCTGGGCTGGGCTCCGCGTCTGCAGCAGGATGGACCTTTTGCGAGAGGTTTGCAGGTCCCTCTGTGGGTGGAGGGACCCGCGTGGCCACTGGAGATCCCGTCCCCGTAGCCCGCTTGGCTCTTTTCCTCATGGTGTGGCGGCTGCTGCAGGGCTGCACTCAGCTCCCAGTCCCAGCGCCCAGTCCTCAGCGCGAAGGACCCCCCACGAGAGGTTTGCAGGTCTCTCCGGAACAGAAATCTCCCTCGCTCCAATATTTCGTGGCCTCTGGGTGCAGAATTCACCGTGAGTTGGTCCCCTCTAGCGGTTCTGTGGGTTGTGGGTTCGGAGCTATGTGTATGTGTGTCTTTCTACTCCGCCATCTTGGCTCCGAATTTTTGTTTTGTTTTTTTAAGAAATTCACTTCTCATCTACTGGAATGAGAAAGAGGCTAAAACAGGTACCCTAAAAATTGTCTGCTTCAACTAACCTAATCCTGGTCTGCTTACTAAAGTACGTAAGGATCCTACCTTCTAGTCAAAACATAAACAGAAAAAATACAAAAACTTTTGCCAAGATGAGTCACATGAATGTTTGCCCTGGTATGAACAAGAAGAAATTCAACAGATTTCAAAAGTCTTCTTTTGTGAAAGATGTCAGCAAATATCGTGTAGAAATAGCAGCCTTGAGCGAGAGAAGGCTTCATATGATAAATGATAAAAAAAAAAAAAATAACAACACTTTCCAAATTTGGAGCTGTATTTTTCTGGAGAGGTCACTGTAACAACGAGTGTTATGAAGCTGATACAGGTTTTTCAATCAAATCTAACCTAGTCTAAACATTTATTCACCTCCAAAAATGAGTCAAAAACAGGTTGATGACAAGATGATTGTCATTTGAAGAAAAGTTCCCTGCCATCATCACCACTGTGCATGCTCCCACCATAACAGCACTGGTCAAGCCAAAGAAGAATTTTATGCATAACTGAACATCCCCATCATCAATGTGCTAAAAGAGGACAAGAGGATAAATCTGTGCCAAGCTTCCTATCAGGCATGACATAGAGCCATTGGATAGAATAGAGAAGAAACAAGAACAGGCACTTACAACTGAAGACTTCAGCATTTCATAACCTTCTCATCACCAATACTGTTTTCCATTTATCTAAGTGCAACAACATTTTGTGGATGCATCCTCAGAGCAAACATTGTCATTTAATAAACTATGTTGCAAAGAATGAGAGTGATAAAAGTGATGTGTGGCACAATGTGACGGAAGAAGTCTATGATTATCCTCTCCAAACTAAACACTTGCGGTAACAAGAGTGGGATCCCAAAACAAGATGACTAATGGAAGCCTTAATATCAACAGAATGCAACACTTCTCCATTCATAGACAAACTGAGCCAACATACAGTTGACAACAGGGGAAGAGAAAAGAAGTGAACAGCTTTGAGAGATTTGGTGTACATAATTGCATTAACTCATTTGGGCCAGAACATTTTCAAAAAGCAAACCTGTTTGATGAAAATGAAGGAAAAATTCAGAAGGTGCTAAATGAAAAATGAGAATTCCATAGGGCTTACCAGCAGGAGTTCATCCTTTCTCAAGAACGTGGCATTTAACTCCACCAAAAGTGAAATGAAAACAAAGCTTAGAGAGAAGTAAAATTCATGGCACAGCAGGAACACAGATGAAATTCAGTTTTACACTGATAGTAACAATCCAAGTAGCTTTTATGATTCTCTGAAGACTATGTATGGGGAAAAACCTATGGGGCATCTCAACTACTAAGCATTAATAGAGTCACATTGATTAGGGTAAGGGCATGCTCCTGGAGAGGTAAGTTGAATCTTTCCATAGCATTCTCAACAGACGTTCATTACTGCTGAAGACATTGATCATATCCTTCAGATTGAAGTCAATCTCTCTTCTAGCTGAATTTCCAACTGAAGAAAATTTATTGAATGCCATTAGGCTCCTCTCCTGTGACAAAGTGCCTAATACTGATTCCATTTCAGCAGAGATTTACAAGGCAGGAAACCATTGAAAGAAATCTTCTGGATTATATGGAAAGAGGAGGCTACCCTCCAGAAGTTCAAATACTCCTCCATGTCCATTTTCATAAAGGTAAAGAAAATGAATTGTCCTGTGACAATTATGGAGGAAGATGAAGTCTCTCTCTTAGTCCCTGCTTACAAGATTCTTGCCAAGGACACCCGTAATAGACTGATCCTTTACCTGGAGCCCGGTCATCTACCCAAGATTCAGTGTGCCTTCAAAAAGGCCTGAGAAATGATATATAGACCATATAGTGCTTGCTGTCAGACAAAACCAGAAGCAATGACAGGAGCAGAACAGAAATCTGTACATATTTCTTTTTTCATTCAGGTCAAGGCCTTTGACCAAGGTGAGACATGAGAGTCTGTGACAAAATTTAGTTGCCCAGAGAAATTCTTCAATATTACAGGTCACTTTCAGGACAGCGTACTTGCACAAGAACTGGACAAGTACAATGTAGTTGCACTTTTCTAGTCAAAATGGAGTAAAGCAGAGCTTCTTGACATGAACCTTTCAGCAATTTGGTCAGCCTACTCAATAAGGACAAAAATATCACCAAGGACAACTGAAGGATAATAATTAAATTTATAAAGGACTTTGTCAACATGAACATTATTGGTTCTTCAAACCAGTGTTATGGAGAGGGTAAGTTTTAAGATGAGAGGCAGACCAAAGATGGCAGAGCAGAAGAAGAGATCTGTCCTAGCTCTACACCCAGAGCCCATAAAATAGCTGTAAAAATGTCTTTTAACAAATCCTATAGCAATGGAAATCACAAAACTACAACGTGAAAAACATTTCCAGTCCAAGACAACGTGGAATGCTGACAGGAAAGGTCTCTTGCACAAGGCTTGGAGTAGAGCACAGCCCAGGGAGCTCAACCCAGCCTTGGCCTTGCTGTGCAGCATGACCAGGATCAGAGAAGTATTCAGGGCACGGAATCAGAGGCAACAGCTGCAGTTCCCAGATTTCTCAACACACGAACTCCAAATACAGCCTTCAATGTCAGTGAGATAACTCTTTCACCTGAGTGACAACGAAGCAGGGTCCTCCCTATACCCTGTACCAGGAAGTGGAAGCAGCAGAGTCTTTTTTTGGAGCCTTTGGCTAAAGACCCTGGGGGAATTGAGCTACTGATTTAGATGTCAACTCTGAGAGGTGGCCCTGGATGAGAAGGAGCACTGTCTGATGGAGTCTCTAAAGATGGAATTCTGCTCTGAACAGAAAAACTTATGGTTGCTTCCAGACCAGAGCACAGGCCAGACAAGAACTAAACTCCTCTCCCTTGATTGTGTCATCTTGGAGCAATTCAGAATTTACAGGTCCCTAGAGTATAACCTCTACTTGACAAAGGACTCAAAATCAACTAAAAGAAAAATGTCTAAAAAAGAGAAAAACAGTAAGATAAAAGAAGGTTACTTTCCTGGAGAACAGATATTTTCTTCCATTCTTTCAGATGAGGAAGAATAATGCATAACATCAGAGGAAGACATCAAAGTCAAGGATTCTACATACAAACCTGCTCAAAATATGCAGTGGTCTTAGGGCATGAAAAAAGTCAAAATAAAATTTGAAAATCAAATAAGACAGGTGGAGGAAAAATTGGGAAGAGAAATGCAGGAATGCAAGAAAATCATGAAAACTGAGTCAACAGGTTGCTAAAGGAGACCCAAAAAGTGCTGAAGAAAGTAACACCTTTAAAAATAGAGTAACTAAAATGGCAAAAGAGATCCAAAAAACCTGTGAGGAGAAAAATGCTGTAAAAGAAGAATTAACCAAAAGGAAAAGGAGGTTCACAAGTTCACTGAAGAAAATAGTTCTTTAAAAATTAGATTGGAGCAGATGGAAATTAAAGACTTTATGAGAAACCAAGAAATTAGCAAACAAAAACCAAAAGAATGAAGAAATAGAAAACAATGTTAAATATCTCACTGGAAAAGTGACCTGGAAAATAGATCCAGGAGAGACAATTTTAAAATTACTGGACTACTTGAAAGCCATGATCAAAAAAAGAGCCTAGACATCATCTTTCATGAAATTGTCAAGGAAAACTGCCATTATATTCTAGAACCAGAGGTTAAAAACAATGTTGGAAGAATCTTCAGATCACCTCCTGAAGGAGACCCGCAAAGGAAATTTCCTAGGAATACTGTAGCCAAATTCCAGAGTTCCCAGGCCAAGGAAAAAATACATTGCAAGCAGCCAGAAAAAAACAATTTGATTATTGAGGAAATGTAATCAGAATAACACAAGATCTAGCGGATTCTACATTAATGGATCTGAGGTCTTGGAATATGATATTCCAGAAGTATAATGAACTTGGATTAAAAATAAGAATCTCCTGTTTAGCAAAACTGAGTATAATACAACAGGGGAAAATATGATCATTCAATGAAATAAGGAACTTTCAAGCATTCTTGTTCAAAAGACTAAAGTTGCACAGAAAATTGCACTTGCAAATACAAGAATCAAGAGAAACACAAAAAGGGAAACAGGAAAGAGAAATCATAAAGGACTTACTAAAGTTGAACTGCTTACATTCCTACGTGGAAATTCTTGAAACTTTTCTCAGTATTTGGGTAGTTGGAGGGATTATATACATATACATAGAGACAGAGGCACAGGGTAAGTTGAATAGAAAGAGATGATATCTAAAAATATAATTAAGGGGTAAGAGAGGAATACATTGGGAAGAGAAAGGGAGAAATTGAATGTGGTAAATTTTGTCTCATAAAAGACGCAAGAAAAAATTTTCTCAATGGAGGGAAAGTGGGAGGAGGTGAGAGAGCAAAAAGGGAAGCTTACTCTCATCACATTTCTCTTAAGAAGGGAAAAACATGCACACTCAATTTCATGTGAAAATCTCTCTTACACTACAGGAAAGCTGGGGAGAAGGGAATAAGTGTGTGTGGGATCATAGAAGGGAGGGCAAATAAGAGGAGGGAGTAATTAGAAATAAACACTTTTGGGGAGGGACAAAATCAAAAGACAAAATAGAATAAATGGGGAAAGGCTCCTTGGAGGGAAATATAGTTTGTCTTTCACAACATAACTATTAAGGAAGGTTTTACATGACTACTCATGTATGGCCTATATTGAATTGCTTGCCTTCTCAGTTGGGATAGGAGGGAGGAAGAGAAAATAGTTGGAATTCAAAGTTTTAGGAATGAATTTTGAGAAGTGTTTTTGCATGCAACTGAGAACTAAGAAATACAGGTAATTGAGTATAGAAATCTATCTTGCTCTACTAGAAGGTGGAGGAGATGGGGATAAGGGAAGGGAGGGGTTTGATAAAAGGGAGGGCAGATTGAGGCAAGCGGTAATCAAAATATATGGTGTCTTGTGGTGGGGGAAGGGGAGAGACGAGGAGAAAATTTGGAACTCAAAATCTTATGAAAATGAATGTTGAAAACTAAAAATAAATCAATACATTTAAAAAATAATTTTGGAACTGTGTAGTTCAGTCAGTCACTAAATGCTTCTCATGTAGGGCCAATTACTGTCATACTTCAAGGCCCAAAAAACCTGTTAAATTTTGTAATGAAATTCCTTACATCAGTTAAAGATATAAACATTTCTTTACACTTGCTGACAATTTGTGAAGGGACACTCTTTGATCCTATGTAAAGGCATGTTTAATCTGGGCATAATGCATGTGTGTAGCCCAATATGATATTCACTCCCCGACAAGGACCATGAATATCCTGGCACAATTCTGAATCGTGAAGTTCAACAAACTCTCCACATGGACGACAGAATCAAAGCATTTATTCAGACACCAGAAAGCCAAATCCATCATAGTAACAAAAATCTGTACACAATAACAATGCAGAGAATAACACCTTCCCCAAGTTTTTTCCCTGCTAGGCTTCCCACAAACCAGCTCCATTAAACAAAATCACAAACAAACTCTTTCATTCATGGTAGCCAACTTCTTGCATCCTGGACTCTGACTGGACTCTGACCAATTTCCTCTCAAGATTACTTAGCTCTGCCTCCTCCTATTCTATCTGTTCAGTAAGTTAGTTCCACTACAGGCTTTATGTGACTCAGTCTCATGTGACTCAGGCTTTCATGTCACCCAGTTGGTCACATAGGCCTATTAATGAATGAGAACTATCCCCCAATTTTAATTATATTGCAGCATAACATTGCTATATGCATATAATACTGAGAACATTAAAACAAAAAAATTAAAATCCTGTATCCTTTTCTTACAATTAATTGATAATGTCTGTAACTGACTACTTAGTTTTGGTTTTAGGTTTCTGAACTTAATTCAGAATTCAGCTGACTACAATGTGTGAAGTTTTGAAATTTCTTTCTCTTGTTAACCACTACTCTATTTCTGTCTCAGCGATTTTACAAACCTTGAGGAAATATGGCTTGCCATAAGGGAATTGGGCCTAATAACTGTACATCACCAAACTATCCCTCAAAAATATCTGGTTTGCTTTCCCAAGAAGTCTAAGCCATTTATTTCAGAACTTGCAAGTGGATTCAATTTATAACCACTTCTTAGTCACAAATGCTAATGCTCTTAGGCTCCATTCCCAACTTCTCAATAATCATGTTGTTCCCCCTGCTGCAGATGTATAAGCACTCTCGTTAACCTCACGTCCTTAATGTCACTTATCTTGTTTAATTCTTTGTTCTGTGGTCTTCAAAATCTATGAAAGGCGTGCTGCTTTTTGCTTGGGGTCTCTGACTGGAGAATGAGGCAGTCACTCACCCATCTTATTCTCAGATTACTAGACCTAATAATGGAGTGTTATCTTACTTAGAGGAATGTGCCTTAATTTACAATTTAACTAGCAACAATAGACAATACTTTGCTATACTTCAAATGGATACTTCTGTGCTTAATATGTTAAAATGCCAGCAAATTTACTCCTTACATACATAAAAATGGAAATCATGAATAGAACACATTTCATCAACATGGGAGAGTCTCAATCAGAAAGGAAGAGACAGTCCAATCAGCTACAAGTATTCATTTATTCAGTACTTACTTTGTGCCAGGTACATTGCTATGCTAAGTAATGGGATATAAAGGAAAGCAAAATGTAGTAACTATTTTAAAGGAGGACAGTCTCATTCAGAAACAAAATGAAAATAAAAATTATATATGTATGCATAAATATATACATAAATCTTAATTTATCTATTTGAATAAGCATATATATATACATACATATATATATATATATTTATGCAGTGCAATGATGCTAGAATTAGAAATGATTTTTTTTAAAGCAACATGGAAATTCCATAACAAGAAAAAGAGAATCAGGGTCTTGAAGTGGCACAAATTTGAATTGTCATGGCCACATGTATTGCTGATATGTATCTTTCCACTAGCATACTTTGCATATGGCCACTCTTCCCATTGACTGTGCGTATTTCTGTGAAAGTGTGCCTCATATTTATAGATGAAGGGTTCATTCTGTGATTTTTGTCTTTAGTTTTACTTCACGTTGAACTGACTGTGTCAAGTGGTTTGGGCTCATTAGTTGTTTATCAGCTTCCACATTAAAGCACCACAAGACTTGGAATATGATAATCCAGAGGGCAAAGGAGGTAAGGGTATGTGGGATCCCAAATGAGGAAAAGCCATAATACTTGAATAAAATGAAAAGCCATTAACTTAAACTTCCTGAAAGGTGGAACCTCAGAGAGTTACCAATTAAATATCATAGGTTAGATACAGAAATATAAAGTCATAATCCAGATGAGTAATGTTAAAGCCATAAGAAGAATATGTGAACCTCTTTAGGATCATTTGGGCCAGTATGAATTCTTATATTTAGACTTTGATCTCATAACATTGGGTTAAAGCCCAAATTTAGAAACCAGCTCACATCTAAGCAAAGAACCCCAACAACCAGCAGTCAGTAGTGACGCACTCTCTAGGTCCTCCTCCAGTTGCCTGTTTTTGTTTTTGTTTTTTTAGAATCAGTATGAAGATTTGGTTTTGCTTTGTTTCTTTTTGTTTTGTTTTGTTTTGTGAGAATTCACCAACTCATCTGGCTGCTACCCCAGATTGAAACTCTTAGCAGGTATTCGTCATACTGCCCCAATATAAGTAATCAAGCTAATCAAATTGCGACCTCTATATTCAATCTATATCTCCTTGGTTTTGGTTCCTTTGGTTTACATAACTGTATGGGGGAAGGAGAAGAGATTCAGGATTCCCTACGTGGAGAAACTACAGACCTTATAAATTACAAACAAGAATCACCTACCCAGAATATTTAAATATAATCTTTTTGGGGGAATATTCAATAAAATCGAGGGCTTTCAAGCATTCCTTATAATACCAGAGGTGAATAGAAAATTTACTTCCAGTTACAAGACTTGGGAGAAATATAAAACGGTGAACAGGAAGCAGAAATAATAAGAGATTTAATAAGATTTAAATGTGTACATTCCTCCATGCAATGATCATGCTTCTAATTCATAACAACGTTATGACTTAGGGTAGTTAGGAGCATATTTAGAAAGAAGGTGCAAGTGTGAGCTGAACATAAAGGGATGATAACTAAAACAATAAAATTTAGGTTAAGAGAGGCATGTACTGGGAGAAAGGAAAAGGGAGAGATAGAATGGAGTAAGTTATCTGACATAAATGAGGTTGAAAAGAGCTACAATCGATGAGAGGATTGGGCAAATGGAGAGACATGAGTGAACCTTACTTCCATCAGAACTGACTCAAAGAGCGAATAAAATACATATTCAATTTGGTATACAAATCTCCCTAGCCCAACAGGAAAGTATGAGAGGAAGGGTTTAAGAGAAGGGAGGGCAGAATGGGCGAGAAGACAGTTAGAAGTTAAGCATATCTGAGGACAGACAGGGAGAAAGGAGAAAGAAAAGACAATGAATGGCAGGGATTCAATAAAGGGGGAAAGACTTAGCAATGGTAACTGTGAAAAAAATTAACAAAGTTTCTCTGACAAGACTTCATTTCTCAAATATATAGAGAACTGAGTCAAATTTATTAAAATGAGAGTCATTTCCCAAAGTACTCAAAGCTACCTATACTCATATGAAAAAATGATTTAACTTACTATTGATTAGGTAAATGCAAATTATAACAATTGTGAGTTCTATGTCATACCTATGAGGTTGATCAATAGAATAGAAAAGCAAAATCACAAATGGTGGAGAGGATGTGGGCAAAGTGAAACACTGTTTTTAGAGTTTTAAACCATTCTGTAGAGTATTTGGAACTATCTCCCAAGGGTTAAAAACTCAAGTATACTCTTTGACCTAGCAATGCCACTACTGAGTCTGTATTACCAAAAGATATATATATATACATATATGTGTGTGTGTATTCATATATACATATATATGTGTATATATATGAACATAAAGAAAAAAATAAGTATATGTGCAAAACTATTTGCAGCAGCTCTTTCCTGGGGGCAAAGAACAGGAAATTGAGGGGATGCCCATCAATTGGGGAACTGACGAACTTATAAAGGAATAGTATTGTGCTAAAGGAATGATGAGCAAGATAATATCAAAAAAAATAACATGGAAAGACTTACACGAGCTAATGCAAAGTGAAATGAAGTATGTACACAGTAAGAATAATATTTCAAAATCATCAGCTATGAATGATTTAGCTATTCTCAGGAATGAAATTATCTAAGACAGCCCTCGGAGACTGATAACGAAATATACTCTCCATCCCCAGGGAGGAAGTGATGGTGTCTGAAAGCGTATTGAATCTTGCCTTTTTTCACTTTCTTTACTTTTTCTTGACAGTTTTTTTTTTATCTCTTTCTTTATCCTTTCAGATCATTATAGTTACGGAAATGTTTTGCATGACTAGTCATGTATAACGTATATCAAACGGTTTGCCTTCTTAATGAGGGGAGGTGAGAAATCAGAAAGGAAGAGAGTTTGGAACTCAAAGCTTTTAAAACGATTGCAACAATTATTTTTACATGTAATTGGGGAAAAATAAAATAGTGGATGAATTTGTAAAGTTGAACTTCAAAAAGCAAGAAATAAATAAGAAGACAACTGTAAGCAATGAAACAAATTTCCCAGGAGGGTTTAAATGAACAGCAAAAGTTTTGTTGTAATTGTCTCTTGGTTTTTTCTTTTCTTTCTAAAGGTGATACATGAATGTTTTAAATTGTCAGCATTTCCTTGGTTCAGAAGCTCTGTGCAGTATTCTTCTATTATTTCTTGCTTTGTTTAAATTTTCTCCTTACCATGGCTTATGTACTCATGAATAAAAACAAACATGGGAATTCATGCATAAACACCCAAGAATACTGGTATAGATTTGAAGTGAACGGAAAAACAACATTGTACACAGTAACAGCCACAGTGTTATGATGACTGATTTTGATAGACTTAGCCATTCCTAGCAATGAAAAGACATAAAAAATTCGAAAGGAATCATGATGGAAAATGAGATCCACATCCAGAGAAAGAACTACAGAATGAGAATGTAGATCAAAACACATATTTGTTTTTATTTCTCATGGTCTCTCCCATTCATTATAAATGTTCTTCGAAACATGACTAATGTGCAAATGTGTTTGATAGGAAAGTATGTGTAGAAGCCATATAAGACTGCATGCCATTTTAGCGAGGGAAGGCAATTGGAGGAGCAGAAAATTTAAAAGTTGTTGAAGTGAATGTTGAAAACCAAAAAAAGTAAATAGAAAATTGTATTATTTGTTATGTTTGATGGTTCTATGAGAGCTAGAAGGAAAGCTACACTGAGAGAAATTGTAAAGTAAGACATAGCAATATAAGTTTACTTTTTAAGACAAAATTGTGTCCACTTATGTCCCCATTCCTTTTCCTGGTATTAGATACGAGGTAAGAAAGATTGTTTTGAATTTTCTTAATGTGCTACAGATAATTTCTAATTGTGGATTCCACATCTTTCTGAGACTTGGACTTGCCTTTCCTCCTTGATTTTTACGTCTATTTATTTATTTCAGGTTTGCTTACGGCATCTATCTAAAACCAGCAGCAAGCATTATATGTAAGAGAGACAAGTATTCCCAGTAAGACGAAGGATTAAGCAAGGATTAGTATTATCACCACTATCATTCAATAAAGTACTAGAAATGTTAGTTTAAGGAATAAGGATGAAAATAAAATTGAAGGAATTAGAGTGCACAAAGAAGCAAAGTTAGCATTTGATGCAGATACTATGGTCGTATACTTATAGAAACCTAGAGCATCAACTAAAACCTACTTGAAATAATTAACAATGTTAGCAAAGTTGCAGGATATAAAATAAACCCATATAAATCATTGGCATTCCTATATATCACTAACAATACCCAACAGCAAGAGACAGAGAAATTCTGTTTAAAGTAATTGTAGACACCATAAAATATTTTGAAGTCTATCTCCCAAGACAAACTCTTCCTGCTGGTGAACACAGTTAAGAACAGAATTACAAAATAATTTTTCACCCAAATAAAGTCAGATCTAAACAATTTGGAAAATATTATTTACTCATGAGCAAGCTGAGGTAATATAATAAAACTGAGAATTCTACCGAAATTATTTTATTTATTCAGTACCATATCAATCTAACTAACAAAAAATATTTTAGAGCTAAAAAATAATAACAAAATTCATCTGAAAAAATGAATGTTCCAAGGAATATGGGAATCATACTATATGTCAAGATAAGGTAAAAATGGGTATAGCATGTAGATATAAAGGATGAAAACATAAGGAAACTGAGAGAGCAAGAAATAGATCACCCATTAGACCTATGGAGAAAGGAAGAATTTTTCTCCAAACAAGAGATGGAGAATTTTCTGAAATACAAAATGGTCAATTCTGATTATGTTACATTAGAGTTTTTGCACAAAGAAAACCAATGCAATGAAAATTGGGAAGGAAGCTGAAAACTGGGAAAGAATGTTTACAACTACTGTTTCTGATAAAGGCCTAATTTATAAAAGACATAGAGAACTGAGTCAAATTTGCAAGAATAGAAGTCACTTCCCATTTGACAATTGATCAAAGGATATGAACAGTCAGTTTTCAGACGAAGAAATTGAAGCTATCTCTATATAGTCATATAAAAATGCTCTAACACTACGAAGAGAAATGCAAATTAAAACAACTTTGAGGTACCAAATCACACCTATCAAATTGGCTAATATGATGAAAAAAGGAAAATCATGAATGTTGGAGAAGATGTAGGAAAGCAGGAAAACTAAAGCGACAGAAGCATTGTTGGTGAAGTTGGGAAGACATTCTAAGCATTCTGGAGGGCAGTTTGGAAGGATGCTCAAAAGACTATAATACTGTGAATATACACTTTTATCCAGCAATGCCACTTCTAGGTCTGTATCTCAAAGAGATCGTTTTTTTTAAAAAAAGAAAAAGGACTTATATGTTCAAAAATACTTATATTGTGGTGGCCAAGAATTGGAGATTGAGGAGATGCCTGTCAATTGGGAAACGGCTGAACAAGTTGTGGTATACAAATGTAATGGGATACTATTGTGCTATAAGAAATAATGTGCAAGGGGTTATCAGAACAACTTGGAAAGACTTACCAGAACTGATGCAAAGTGAACTGAGCAGAACCAGGACAGCATTGTACACAGTAACAGCAACGTTGTATGATGATTACGTTTCATAGACTTAACTCTTCTGAGCAATTCAAAGATGTAAGATATTTCCAAAGGACTCTTGATGGAAAATGGTATCCACATCCAGAGAAAGAAGCATGGAGTAAGAAAAGAGATCGAAGCATTCCATTTTTCCTCTTTTTTTGGTTTCTCTTTTCTATCTCGCAGTTTTTCCCTTTCTTTTGATTCTTCTTTTAATGTATGACTAATGTGGAAATATGTTCATTATGATTGTACATGAATAACCTATATGAGATTGTATGCTGTCTTGCAGTGGGGTAGGGGATGGAGGAAAAAATATTGGAGCTCAAAATCTTACAAAAATGAATGTTGAAAACTATCTTTACATGTAAATGGAAAAAATATAACATGTATTATTTGGGAAAAACAATTATTCTACGCTGTTATTGCCCTTATATTCAAAAAAAACCTACGTGATATATAAAAGACATAAAAATAAAAACTTTTATGCTGGTTATGTTGCTCTGCTTGTTTCCGTTGACTAGAATAGACCTCTTTGCTTTGTACCAACAAGACTCTGCAATCTTTTAAAATTGATTTTTTTTTATTACTCCATTAAATGTAATGGAATAAATTGTCCCTTTAATTATGCATAAGATATTTCCATGGATTTATGTTCTATAAGATTCTGTCTCTAAAACTTTAGTCAGACTTTCAAGCTATCATGTACTTGATATTTGTGTGTTTCCTTTTCTCACTTTGTGCCTCTGACTTTTTTGTCTATTTTGTATCCATCTCAGATCAGTAGAACCTTCATAACTGCAGGGGAACTGAACTCACCAATAATTTAGCAATGACATCTTTTCTGTTTCTTTTCTCTGTATCTCTGTATGTGTTCAACAGTTAAAGAAATTCCAGTAACTGAATGATTTATTATTCTCTAGAGATTCAAATGATATGAAAGAAAAGTGGCTTTGGGGCAGGGGGGAAGCCCCTAGAATTTAATATAATCAATTATTTTTGAAGTGTGTATGTCCGTACATTTGAAAAAAAAAAAAAAAGTGCCTTGCATTTCCTGAATGTGTGAGCAAAATCGAAAACTGGAGTTTTTTTCTTAACTGTGCTTGTGTATATATAAAACATTGCATTGGAAATTTATCTGGGCAAAATTTTTCTTATCTTGTTGTAATCATCCAAAATTTTAAAAAAAAACCATCTTTGAGTAGTTGTTCTGAAGTATTTTGCAAAAATATATTATTTTAAGGAGAGGCAGTTTTAGGAGTGAAAGACTTTTAGTTAAACTGTATTCCATATTTTCACGTTATCTCTTTGCAAGCTCAATTTTAGTAGATATTGATCTCATTGTATGCTGAATTTGGTCATTCAGAATAATAAGTATTGAAAAGCAGAAGTGCATTGTATGTGTGTGTTGGGGGGGGGGGTATTACTGATTTACTAACTTTGGTTAGGTGTGTCCACGTGGTTAGGTGTATTTACAGGGTATGTCTAGATATCACTCACAGAAAAGCTTTGTTTTTTTTGGTACACATCCTTGGGGGGGAGGTGTTATGCTTTACTGAAGTGTATTCAAATTCTTAAAATACACTTGCAAGTGTAGGATATTTAATAATGTTGAAAGGCCAATATTAACATACACTCCAGGAATTTAAAAGTGACATTGGATTCTTCATGTGATCAAAATCTTCTGGAATTCTTAAATTTTTTATCAGTTGTAAAATAACAAAAAAAGGAATAAGTCTATTGACATAGAATATTTATGAAAAATATGCAAATATTTATAAGCATGTTGGGTTTCTATAAGGCAATGAAGGCAATATTTTCCAAATAAACAAACTAAATATAAAAGTTGCTATATAAAAAAAACTCCTCCTACTCTCATAACCCCGACTTCATCCATCCTTTCAAGAGTATCTCCCCTTCACTTTGCCACTCCCCGAATCTCAATTCATATATAACTTTAACCACCTCCCCATATTCTCCCCAACTCTCCAAAATCCCAGTTCACACACTCCTCTAAAAGTCCCTCCCCTAGTCTGTCACCTAGCTTTTTCGCCGCTCTACATATTCAGAAGATTTCTACATCATTTGAGATGTTTACTTTTTAGGTTATCACCATTACATGTAATACTTCTTTTCAGTGTGAGATAAACACTATCTATTGTTTTGAGAAAGGTTCCATTTATTCTTATGCTTTCTAGAATTTTAATAAATAATGGATTTGCTATTATATCTAAAATTTTGTGAATTTATTGATGCAATTATACTGTTGTGACTATTTTTCTTCTTGGTGTGGTCAATTACAATTACATTTTTCCTAATGTTGAATAATTTCTACATAAATCCGTGAAACATGATATTATGATATAATATTTTAATGCCCTTCTACTATTTTGTTTAATATTTTTGCATTAATATTCACTAAGGGCATTGGTCTATACTTTTCTCTGTGTTTTTGCTTTCCTTACTTTAGGTAACAAAGCCATATTTGCCATGAAATGAATTTGGTAGAAATTCTTCAGGTTTTTTTTTAAATTACTTTTACAGTATTGGGGTTAATTTCTCCTAGAGTTCTTTGCGTTATAGAGATTTTATCTTCTTATGGAACTCATTAATAGCTTGGTTACCATCTTTTTCTAAGATAAAGTGACTTAGTCACTACATTTATGCATCTACAAATGTGCAAAATTTCAGTTTTTGTAAACATCCACCCCTTTCTCTTACTCAGTTTTAATGGCACATAATTGGGCAAAATAGCTCCTAATAATTCGTTTATTTTAGTCTTTATTGGTGGCACATTCACCATTTTAATTTTTTATATTGATAATTTGCATTTTGTCATCAAATTAACAATTACTTTATCACGTTTTTGTTGCTGTTTTCATAAAAGCAACTTCTAGATATGTTTATTGATTCAATGGGTTTTTACTTTAAATTTTATTAATCTCTCAATTTCTACTTTCAATTGTATGAATCTTTTCTTCTCAGGAATTTTACTTTAGGCTATTATTAAGAATTTCTAATGTCTTTTTTCTAGTTCTTAAAATTACATACCTAATTCATTGATCTGTATTGTTTTTAATTTAAGCATTAAAAGATAAAAGAAAAACATTACTGTGATTACTGCTTTGACTGCATTCCACAAATTTTGTTTAAGTACCATATTCCAGGGATCACATACTGTGACCAGATGAAGTTTTAAGAGAAATGTAGGGCTGGTTCAATATCAGGAAAACCATCAGCATAAATAATAGTAACAATAACAAAATGAGCAGATATTATATGATTATCACAATAAACACACACAAAAAGCTTTTGACAGAATACAAACCCATATCTATTAAAAGCACTGGTGAGCCCATGAATAAGTGGATCTTTCCTTAGAGTGATAAGAAGTAGCTAATTAAAAGCATCAGCAACTATTATGTGTAATGGGGACTAACTAGAAGCATTCCAAATAAGATTGGGGTGAAGCAATTGTATCCATTGTATTATTATTATTATTATTGCGGGGTGCCTTTTTGTACTAGAAAATCTAGATATAGACATGAGAGAAGGAAAATAAATTGAACAAATCAAAATAGGAAATAAGAAAACAGAACTGCCACTCTTTATAGAGTATATGATAATATACTTAGAAAATCAGAGATTATCAAATAAAAATTTATTTTAAATCCTTAGCAACTGTAGTAAATTTCCAGGCCATAAAATAAACTCCCATATATATCTTCTACATTTCTATACATTATCAACTAAACCTAACAGTAAGAGATAGAGAAATTCCATTTAAAATAACTGTAGACAAGAGAAACTACTTGGGAGTCTACCTGCTAAGACAAACCCAGGAACTCTATTAACCCAACTATACAACCTTTTCAAACAAATTGAGTCAGACTGGAATAATTGGGAAAAGATCAACTGTTCATGAGAAGACCAAAATAATTTAAAGAAAACATTTCTACATACATTAATTTGCTTATTTAGTTCCATATCAACAAAATTTCTAAAAATTCTTTTATACAGATAGAAAAAATAGTAATTCATATTAAAGTATGAAATGCCAATAAAATGAATGTGAAGAAAGGATGCCTAATAGTACTGGATTTGAAAGTATAACACAAAACATTAATCAGGACAACAATCTTGTACTGGCTAAGAAAGAAAATGGTAAATCAATGGCATGGGTCAAGCACGCAATACTTGACAACAAATGACCATATTAATCTGGTATTTGAAAAATTCAAAAATTCAAGTTGGGGTTGACACAATAAAGACCAAAAAAAAATTAATGAGAACAATTACCAAAAAAAAAAAGAAAAAAGCCAATAGTGACAGGAAACATCAAGGTATAAACTTAAAACAGAACAACAGTGTGAAAATGGCTATCTGCAAAGCCTTAAAGGAAAGAAACTCCTGGAAAAGCTTGCGAAGGACTTTTAAAATCAAATAAGAGAAGCTGAAGAAAAAAATGGGAAAATAAAGAAGAATAATGTTATAGAATCATAAAAGAAAGTTAACGGAAAGGTAAAAAGAACAAAAATTGGAAAAGGATACAAAAAATTTGCCAGAAATGATTCCTCAAAAAATAGACATAGTCGAAGGGACAAAGACCTCCAAAAGCTAACTGAAGAAAATAATTCTTTACAAATTAAAATTGGCTGTATGAAATTTCATGATTTCCCAAGACTTCAAGAAATGGTAACACAAAATCAAAAGAAGGGAATGTGATATTTCTCATTCTCATTCACTGGAAAATAGATGCAAGAGAGATAAGAATTATTGGACTACCTAAAAGCCATGATCAAAAAAAAATTGCCTGGACATCACACTTCAAAAAATTATCAAAGGAATATATATCTAATATCCTAGAAACAGAGGGTAAAGTATATATTGAAAGAATGATATTATCACGTCTGGAAAGAGATCTCAAAATGAAAACACCCAAGAATATAATAGACAAATTCCAGAACTGTAGGTCACAGAGAAAAATGTTGCAAACAACCAGAAAGAAACAATTCAAACATCACGCAATCATAGTCAGAAATACCCAGATTAAGAAAGTTATACATTAAAAAATAAGACCATTTGGAATATGATGTTCTGCAAGGGAAAGGAATTAGAATTACAACCAAGAATTACATACCCAGGAAAACTGAGTACAATCCTTGAGGGGGAGGAATAGGCATTTAGTGAAATACAGGATTTTTAATTATCACTAATTACGAGACTAGAGAAGAATAAAAAATTCTTCTTCAAAGAGAAGACTAAAGAGGATGTAAAAGGGTAAGAAAAAAATAAAAAAGAGAAAATGAAAGAAATTCAATAAGTTTGGACTTTATATTCCTGAGGGACTCTTAACAAGTTTTTCACTATAAGGGAAATTTGAAGGATATACACATAAAGAGACGTGGAGGTGAGAGATGACTATGATGACATGATATTCCCCACCCAAAAACACACCTGATATTAAGAAGTGAGCAAGAAGACTGTACTGAGTGAAGAGAGGAGGAGACAGAATGAGGCAAATAATATCACATAATAAAGCATGAAACACCTATTAACATGAATGGGGAGAAAGGGAGGTAGCAGGCAATACTTTAAGCTCATAAACATTGGCTAACACAGGGAATAACATACACACTGAAGTGGATATAGAAACCAATCTTGTCCATAAGGGAACTAAAAGTGAGAGGGAAAAGAGAAGGGGTTGTGATTGATAGAAAGGAGATCAGATTGAGGGAATCATTGATCAGAACTAAAATACTTGTAGGGAGGAACACCATGAAAAATAAGAGCAAGAAAAAAATAAGGAAAAGATAAGATGGAGAGATATACATAATTAACAATAACTGTGAATATGAATGGGATTGGTTCACCAGTAAAACAAAAGCAGATAACTGAAGGAATTAAACAGCAGAATCTCTCCATATGCTAAATACTAGAAATATATTTCAAACACAGAGACAATTGCAGAGTAGAGGTAACGGACTGGGACAGAATCTACTATGCTTCAATTGAAATTTCAAAAAGCAGGGCAATAATCATAATTTTTGACAAAGCAAAAGAAAAAATAGATCTAATTAAAAAAGATAAGTGGGAAAACTGCATTTTGCGAAAAGGCACCTTAGACAATGAAGTAACAGCAATATTAAACACATATGAACGTAACTGGTGTAGCATCCATATTCTTTTTTTTATTTATGAATGCTTTTACTCATTTATTTATTTTTAGTTTTCAACATTCATTTCCTCAAAATTTTGACTTCCAAATTCTCTCCCCATCTTTCCCCTCCTCCCACCCCAAAACACTTTACATTCTGATTGTTGCTTCAACCAATGTGTCCTCCCTATTAACATCCCTCCCTTCTCTTTTGCCTATCTTCTCTTTTGTCCTGTAGGGCAAGGTAAATTTCTGTACCTCATTACATTTATTTCTTATTTCCCAGTTGTATGCAAAAATAATAGTAAGAAATTTGAGGAATTTGAACTAACCCTTACCTCTAAAAGGAAGGACAGAATTGTACCTCACTCCTGCTTCTGTATCAATGAAGGTTTTCTTAGTGAGCACATCTGATTTCTCAAGAGAAGCCTAATAAATGCCACCCTCTGTCCACTCTGTTTCTTAATTCTGTCAGTGAGAAGGGAATTGATGTGCTAAAGGCCATATGATGTGGATCTTCCTAAGGACTCACTACCAGGGAAATAATGGACACCTTAAGCTAGTCCTAGCTAACTCACTGACCCTAACGGGCAAGTCCTGTGAACCTCACAGCTGTGTTAAGGGGCATATCAAATGGACTGTCCTAAAGTCAAGCTACCAAGGAAGCAGTGGACAATGGAATCTATTTCCTGACGCTACCTGGGAAATTTTGTGAGCCTCACAACCAGGTGTCTTACATTCTAAAACTAAATTAGTCTTAAACTACACTTTTTCATGACACAATAAACTATCATAATTTATTTTACAGACAGAAAACACAACAACAACATTTATATCTAAGAACATAATATGAAGAATACCAAGAGAATGTGAAGGAAGTTGAAATCGCTTCCCAACACCTAAAATTGTATTTTGAAGTAGCATTAATCAAAACAATCTTTCACTTCTTAGAATGCAGTGGTGGATGAATAGAATAGATTAGGTACACAAGACATTGCAGTAAATGATTACCATAATGTAGGATCTCATAAATTCAAAGATCTACCATATAGGAACAAAAAAAGTCATTATTTCACTGCAAATATATATCATACAAGGGTATTTAAAATTTTTTTAAATATTTTTTCCAATTACATGTGAAAACATTTATGTGTTTTCTTTTTTAAGTTTTGAGTTCCAAATTTTATTCCTCCCTGCATCCCTGCAACCCTCCTTATGATGGTACCTGATTTAATGCAAGTTATATATGGTCAATCATATAAATATTGTCATATTAGTAACTTGTGCAAGAATACTTCAACAAAGCACTTCAAGAAAGCATGGAAGAAAAAAGAATGAAAGAGAGAAAGAACAAAGCAATGACGAACTAAAAAAGGAAGGAAAACTGCAAAACAGCATGTTAAAAGCTGGGCATAGAGGACCATCTCAGCCTACACCAAGATAAGGTCAAAATATACACACGATCAAGAAATAAAAGGTGAGGAGGGCAGAGCCAATATGTTAGAATAGAAAGACACACATGCTTTAGCACATCCCCCACAGGCCACAAAATGCCTGTAAAAAATGACTCTCAACAAATTCTAAAGCATCAGAAACTACAGAACAACAGAGAGAAAAAAATTTCCAGGTAAAGGTAACCTGGAAGGATGACAGGAAAGCTCTATTCCATGTGACACTGACCCAGTTCTGGCCACGCAGCACAGGGAGGAACAGGACCAGAACAAGCCTCTCAGGCAGAATCCAGATCTCTCAACCCACAAGACACAAAGAAATATTCATAGGTCAGTGAGGGAGGGGTTTTCCAGCTGGGCTAAAGGGGAGCAGAATCTCCCCAGCACTGGCCCCTGGCAATGGCAGAGGAGGCAGCAACAGCAGCTGGGGGCAGCTGGTGGCTACTGTGGACAAATTTCAGAGCTCCCAGCTCAAGGAGAAAATATTGCAAACAGCTAGAAAGGAACAATTCAAGCATTGTGGAAATACAATCAGGATAACACAAGGTGTAGTAGCTTCAACATTAAGCAATCAAAAGGCTTGAAATAGGATATTCCAGAAGTCAAAGGAGCTGGGTTTAAAACCAAGAATCACCTACTCAGCAAAACTGAATCTAATACTTCAAGGTAAAAATGGACATTCAATGATGGAAAGGACTTTCAAGTATTATTGATGAAAAAAACAGAACTGAAAAGAAAATTTGACTGTCAAACACAAGAATCAAGAGAAGCATGAAAAGGTAAACCAAAAAGAGAAATCAAAAAGGACTTTCTAAAGCAGAACTGTTCACATTCCTGCATGGAAAAATAATATTTGTAACTCTTGAGACTTTTCTCAGTATTTGAGTAGGTGGAGAGACTACACACACACACACACACACACACACACACACACACACAGTCACACACACACACACACATATAGACAGAGAGTGCAGGCTGAGTCAAATCGGAAGAGATGATATCCATAAAAAGATAAAATTAAGCGTTTAGAGAGGAAAATATTGGGAGGAGAAACAGAGAAATGGAATGAGGCAAACTATCACTCATAAAAGAGATAAGAAAAATGTTTTTCAATGGAAGAGAAAAGGGAGGAAGTGAGAGGGGAAAAGTAAACTTACTCTCTTCACATATGTTTTAAGGAGGGAATACCATGCTCAGTAAATTTGGCATGAAAATCTTTCTTACACTACAGTAAAGTAGGAGAAAAGGGGACATGTGGGGTGAGGGGGATGATAGAAGGGAAGGGAAATGGGAGAAGGGAGTAACTAGAAGTAAAGAATTTTGGGAAGGGACAAGGTCAAAAGAGAAAATAGAAAACAAGTGGGGACAAGGCAGGATGGAGGGCAATATAGTTAGTCTTACACAGCATGACTATTATGGAAGTGTTTTGCAAAACGACACATATATAGCCTGTGTTGGATTGCTTGCCTTCTCAGTGCAGATGGGTGGGGAGGGAAGAGAGGAGACAAGTTGGAATTCAAAGTAGTAGAAACAAATGTTCAGAACTGTTATTGCATATAACTTGGATATACGAAATACATGTAATGGGTTATCTAATATATCCTGCCCTACAAGAAAAGAGAGAAGATGGGTATAAGGGAACTGTGGGGTATGATAGAAGGAAGGGCTCATTGAGAGAACGGTAATCAGAAAGCAAGGTGTCATGAGGCAAGGGAAGGGGAGAAAAGGGGAGAAAAATTGGAACTCAGAATTTTGTGGAAGTGAATGTTGAAATCTAAAAATAAATAAATAAAACCAAAAAAACGAAATAAAGGGTAATGACATAAACTAATCAGGAGAACAAGATAGAGTTTACCTTTCAGATCAATGGTTCGAGGAAGAACTTAGGATCAGATCAGAAATAAATAGCATTGTGAAATATAAAATGGATAATTTTAATTATATAAAATGAAAATTTTCACACAGATGAAACCAAGGCAACTAAGAGTAGACGAAAAGGAGAAAGTTGTGGCATAAAAATTAACAAATATCAGTGATAAAGACTTCACTTCTCAACCATGTAGAAATTTGAGTCAAATTTACAATATGTATCATTCCCCGGTTGATAAATGAACAAAGGATTTGAAAAGGCTGTTTCCAAATGAAAATATTTAACAAAAAGCAATATTTAATCATATAAAAAATGATCTAAATCACTATTTATTGGAAAAATGCATGTTTAAAGAACTCTGTGGTAACATCTGACATCTATCAGATTAGTGGATATGACAGAAAAGTAGAATGATAAATGTCAGAGAAAATATGGGGAAACTGAAACACAAATGCATTGTCAGTGGAAATGTAAACTCATTCAACAAATTGTATGTATGGTTCATAGGATTTAAGATCTTCTCCATCCATTAATAAGCCTCACATGGACTCTTGGAGCAGAGCCAATTACCCTCTGGGCCACAGGGATTCCCACACCTTTCCAAGTAAGTGCTGATTTCCAAGCTTCTCAACATGAAGCCAACCAGATGGAAAGTGTTTAACAGGAAACAAATGGCTTGTTGCGTTGCTTAGAGGGAAAGATGTGGGTGGAGAAGAAAGCAGGCAGAGAAAAATAGGCAGAGTTGGCATGGAGGAACTTGCTTGCAATGTAAGTGCTCCCTGGATTCTTTACTAAATCTTGTCTTCTGGTATCCTAATAGCAATGTTCCAAAGAAATATTTTGACTTTGTCTTGCAGGAGGAGAGTTTATTATATTTTGAGATCAAACCGGGGGAATATGTATGCATATTCATATCAGGTTCTACGGGTAGTTCATGCTATTCCATTGGGGAGAGCAATTTCAAACTATGTGCAAAGAGCAATCAAACTGTGTATATCCTTTGTCTGATAATACCACTACT
The DNA here is from genome assembly GCF_028372415.1 of Notamacropus eugenii. NCBI lineage: Eukaryota > Metazoa > Chordata > Mammalia > Diprotodontia > Macropodidae > Notamacropus > Notamacropus eugenii. Next base: position 320,417,095 of record NC_092872.1, on the reverse strand, counting down.
TGGTGTATATCTGAAAGAGCATAAAAAAGGGAAAAGGAGTTACATGTACAAAAACATTTATATCGACTAAGAATGTGGAGGCTAAGAATTGGAAATCAAAGGGAAGCCACTCATTAGGGGAGGGATAGGGAACCTGCAGGCTCAAGGCTACATCTGGTCCTCTAGATCCTCAAGTGAAGTTTGCATTCAGTCAAAGCTCCTCACTTGAGAATCAAGAGGGCCAAATGTGGTCCTGATGCTGTAGGTTCCCCATGATGGCATTAAGGAAATGGTTGAACAAGTTGTGGCATATTCTTTTAAAGGAATATTTATGCATTGTAAGAAATGGCAAGCAGCATTCTTTCAGAAAAACCTGAAAAGACTTACATCAGTTCATACAAAGTGAAGTAAAGAGAACCAGGAGAATATTGTTCATAGTGGCAGCAATACTGAATGATGAAGAGCTGTGAATGGTGTAGCTAATCTCATGGATACAATACTGCAAGACATCGACAAGGGACCTATGATGAAAAATGCTGCCAGAAATAGAACTGATACTGTTTTAATAGAGACTGAAGTATACTATTTTTTCATTTATCCTATTTTCTTCCTTCCTTTTTCTTTCTTGCTTTATTTGTTAAAGTCCACTTGAACAAAATTACTAATATGGCAATGCATTACATGATTGTACATGTGTAACCCATATTAGATTACTTACCATCACATGGAAAGGGGGGGAAGTTAGAGAACAGCGTGATATGTAAGCAATAGAAAAGAGGAAGAAAAAAATCCAGGGAAGTTGAAAGGCAAAGAGACATTTTGGACAACACCAAGAGCTCGGTGATTCACTAGCAAAGAGCTGCAGATGATTTACTTGAGGGTAAGTCTTGCTTCACAGGTTCCTGTGAAGAGTTTTATCCTTATGGACCTCAATGTCTCCTCAAACTAAAAGTATAGAGAAAGTAAGGTTATTGTGATTTCTGAGATGAGGATCTCAAGTACACAGAGGTATATCCAGTCAAAAGAAGATGATCATTTATTGAGGGAAATGAATATAATTTTGATATTATGAGAAGTCTTAATGAAAAGAAGCTTCATATTTCCTCAAATTGAGGTGTTATGATCCTCTGATTTGTGTATAAATACATACACACACACACATATATATATATATATATATATCATGTGTGTATATATGTATGTGTGTGTGTGTTTGTGTGTGTGTGTGTGTAGATCTGTATGAATATCCATTGGGAGAATCATATACATAAAGACAAACACATATATGTATATTGAATGTACCCATAGGTAGAAACGATTTCCACTTGCACAGTGTATACAAAAATGCTATGGGATGAACATAGTGAATGTTCAATAATTCCTTATTTGTCTCATGTTTGAAAACTCCGAAGAAATTACTCATCATGGATAAAATAAGCAAGCTATCCGATGAATATATCTTCTGTCTATACCTGCAGGCATCAGAACAGGAAAGAGTCTCAGGGACACAAAGGAGATTAGAAGATAGATAGATACATAGATAGATCGATAGATAGATAGATAGATAGATAGATAGATAGATAGATAGATAGATAGATAGATAGATAGACAGACAGGTAGATAGATTGATAGATGACAGATACTTAGATGGATGAAAGGAAAGAAGGATGGGTGGGATAGATTTCATTGTGAATTTGGAAGAAATAATATACCTTGAAAATTTTTCAGCCTCACACTTCACCTGTTATTCTAAGTGGTCTCTTTCTGCTCAATATTCTTGACTTCCCTCTCCAAGTCCTTCTGCCCATGGCCGATGTGATTCAGTAGTTTTATGCCTGGTCTCATATGTTTTTTTCTCACTGTCTCTCTTGCACAGTAATAGATGCCTGAGTCCTCAGCTTTTAGGGAATTCATTTGCAGGTACAGCATGTTGTTGCTGCTGTCCACGGAGATGGTGAATCGGCCTTTCACAGAGTCTGCATAGTTTGTTCTTCCTCCATTACCCCTAATGTATGAGAGCCACTCCAGCCCCTTCCCTGGAGCCTGGCGGATCCAGTGCATGTAAACGTTGCTGCTGAAAGTGAATCCAGAACCTTTGCAGGAAAGGCGAAGAGATCCTCCAGGCTGTCTCACATCACCCCCAGACTCTACGAGTTGAACATCACAATGGACACCTGCAAATAGTCATAAAAGACAAAAGTCACACAAATACATCACTTCAAAGTGTATTTCCTTGGTCTAGAAGCAAAAAAAAAAAAAAAAAAAAAAAGACAAACTACCTTGTAAAATAGCCAGAATGAAAATTCCATTCAGTCCAAAACCCATTGTTTAGGCTGTACAATGTCAGTCCTTAGGAGAGAAAGCCACACAAAGGAAAAGTTCCTCTCCCGGGACTGCAGACACAGAATTTTGATGATTTTCATCCCTTCAGGGAGGAGCCCAATTTGCATTTCTTTTTCTCTTCAGTATTAGTAAGAGCAACTGCCTCCCACTGGGATGAGTCGTAGCACACAGGTGTTTCCCCTAAACTAGGGAAGGTTAGTGACACAGAGAATCTAAATATCATTTGTGAGGACTCAGTGTCTATCCTTCTCTATCATTCCATTCTTCTCTCAAAACTAAGGGTATGCTCCTTGGGCTTTTATAACATTGTCCTTTCTAATTAGGAAGGAACCCCAAAATTTTGTAATTTTTTTTTTATCTTCAGTCGTTATTGGATCTATCTGCGGGGCGGGACACCACTTCTGAGCTTACTCCTGACGACTCTGCTGGCTTGTAAAGCTTTTTTTCTTCATTCTCTGTATAACTGGAATTCATGTGAATTATGTATCCCCAGTCCCATTCAAAGTCCCTTACATCCAGAGTATGCTCTATTGGCATGAGAGAGGTCATTATCAAGTTTTCAAATCAGCAGTATACTTCAGAAATTAGCAGACACTAAAAATCTGAGTTGGATTTTGTTTTATTTTTTGTTTAGACTTTACAAAGGGCAAGAGAAAATAATGTAGATTAACCTTAAAAGTGCATTGTGCATTCCTTTTCCTTCCTTGGAGAACTGGTGTAAAAAAAAAAAAAAAAAACTTTCCAGCACACTCAAGCTCATATCCCTCTGAGTTGGAGGATTAGAGGCACAAAAATGATACAGCAAAATAAAGTCTGCTGATTCCCCTGTATTCTCCAGAAAGTTCCATGTTTTGTTTCTCAGAAGGACTCATTGTGTGTGGTAAGACAGTGACACCATATCCTCTGGAGTATCTGGGGAAAGGTATAGGCTAAGCCTCAGATTGCTCCTTCCCAGAGCAAGGAAGTCTGCTGCCATCTACTGTGCACAGTGGCATCAGAACTGACAGCATTTTTCTCTCTTATGTCCATTTAACATTAATTCTTTAGTTATCGGTAAAAAGTATTCTCCTCAGGGATCATTAGGATGCTGGCCAAAACACAAGTTATTCTCCAATCAGCCTTTGTGATGGTGGAATTTTGTATATTGTAAAGCTCTGACTGGCTTTTTTTCACTGTTTCTCTGATTTTTCTTCCCCTGATCCAAGTCTTATATTTACATTATCCTGTCCTTCCTGTATAATCTATAGGAAAAAGAACAATTCAAGGGAACTTTTAAAAGACAGTTGAATTTCTGTTATTACAAAATATATCTTGGCCTGTCAAGCCTGAAAAGGTTCTCTCATCCTATTATCATCTTCCAGCTCTCTTTACAAATCTTTTCTCTTTCACTGATTCCTAGGAAAATTACATACTTCTTGCCTTCCTTTAAGGATCTTCTCAGCCTATTGCAATCACTTTCATGGCCTTTTCACTCAGGTCATGTAACATTTTGTCCTCAAGTCTGTGTGTGTTTTTGAGTTTTCTTCCCTTATTTAGTTCAGTTAAATATGAAGTAGTTTTGTTTATATATTTGCTTGTGCTCCCTAATTATATGACATAATTTTTTCTAATAATTCTTTACCTTTCCCCCTTGTGTTAATATTATTCTTCCCCCCTCCACTCTTCTCTTAGTATGATTAAGACATAGAAAAACCACTCTCATTATCTGTGTACTAAGATTTCCTCCGTAGGGACACAATCTCCCCATATTTGAATGTAAGGACTTTACTCTTCCTTAGTTGTTATGTTCAAGACAAAAGGAGAATGGAACTATAGGTAGTATGCATTCATATAATGTCTACTACACCCCAAGAATTGTGCTAACGGCTTTTTGCAAATATCTCATTTTATCCTTACAAAAATCCCAAGATAAGAGTGCCATTCTTATCCCAATTTTATAATTAAGAAAGCCAAGGACAACTAAGATTAAATAATTCACTCCACAGTTACAAAGCTGGTATCTGAGGCCAATTTTAACTCAAGTTTTCCTTGTTCCAGGCCGAATGTTTTATCCACTGTGCCCCTGGTTGTGTCTAGGAGATGGTTTCAGAGAAACAGGATTTTTGGATCATACTTGGCATTATTGTTTCTCTTAACTACGGCTTTTGAACTTCAGTATTTCTACATGGCTCTAGTCTTTTAATTAGGAATTCTTTAAAGTTCTCTATGTATTTAAAAATCTATGCTTTACTTCCATTTACATTTTTATTCATTTTTGCTGACAAGTGTCCTTGGTTATAAACTTTTAGGAAAAGTTTATTCCAATCTTTCAACTTCTTCGTGGTGGTGGCTTTTAAATCATATGTGATCATTCCTTTCACTCCTCAGTACTTGAGTTCTTTCTGGTTACTTGTATGAATTTTTTAAGTTGATCTGGAAACTCTGAATTTTAGCTCTAATATTCCTGGAAATTTTAATTTGGGATTTTCTTTCAAGAGATGACCAATGTATTTTTCCCAATTCAATTTTTGCCCTCTGATTATTTTTTGTTAGGTAAATTTCCTTATTTTCAAAATTTTCCCTTGTTTCTTCCCTCCCCAATCTACAGATGGCACATTCTTGCTCAGTTCTTTCTCTAGGTGTCTAGATGTCTGCATTTTCCCTCATGAATCCTTTATAATTATTTTGGGTATTTTTAATAGACCGAATAACTTTTGTTCTCAAACACATATTGATTGTACTGTATGTAACTTTCTCTTGCATCTGCTCATTTCACTCTTCATTATTAAACGCATTTTTTCTGAACACCATTGAGCTCATCATTTTTTATAGCACAATAGTATTCTATCACAAACATATACCACAATTTGTTCAGCAGTGCCCCTCAATTTCCGCTTCTTTACCAACACAAAGAGAGCTACCAGAAACATTTTAGAATATATAGAGTCATTTTATCTTCAGCAGTTGATCACCTCGGGGTATTGCCAGATTAAAGGTTATAGGTAGTTTAATAACTCTTTGGACATAAATCCAGATGGCTCCCCAGAATGGTTAGATCAGTTCACAATTCCTCCAAGAATGAGTGTCGCATTTTTTCCATATCCCCTTCAACATTTGTCACTTTACCCGTGTAACTCTTTAGCCAATCTACTTGGTGCAAAATGATGTCTCCAGGTAGTCTTATTTTGCATTTTTCCAACCAACCACGAGTAGAGAATTTTTTCATGTGATTATAATTATTGTGATTCATTTTTTAGGAAATTATCTGTTCATATCCTTTAAACATTTATCAATTAAGAAGTGACTCATATTCAAATAAATTTTTAAAAGTTCTTTATATATTTAAAAGATGAATTTTTGTCTAATAAACTGTGTACAAAATATTTTTCCCAGTTTTTCTATTTTCCTTCTGATCTTGGCCACATGTGTTTTTTTTTTTTTTAACTAAAACCTTTTCATTTAATGTAATTGAAATGATTCATTTTACACCTAAATTTGCTCTCTACCTCTTGCTTCTTTATAAATCTGATAATATATTCCATATCCTTCTAATTTTCTCATAAAATCATTCTGCATATCTAAGTGGTTCTTCACACCACTTACGATGATTTTAAATACCATCCTTTCATGCTCAACTCACACTTGCATCCTTTGTCTATATATACTCCTCACTGATGTAATAATGAGAAAGTTCTTATGAGTTACGAGAATCATCTTGCCATACAGTAATATAAACAGTTTAACTTTATCAAATCCTTTATGATTGCTTTGTCCTGTTTACCTTTTCATGCTTCTCTTGATTCTTGTGTCTAAAAATCAAATTTTCTATTCAACTCTGGTCTTTTCATCAAGAATACTTGAAAGTTCTCTTTCATTGCATGACCTTCTTTTCCATGAAGTATTATGCTCAGTTCTGCTGGGTAGGTGATTCTTGGTTTTAACCCTAGTTCCTTTGAGTTCTGGAATATCACATTCCAAGTCCTGTGATCCCTTAATACAGAAGCTGTTAGCTCTTGTGTTATACTGATTGCATTTCCACAATATTCAAATTCTTTCCTTTTGGCTACTTGCAGTATTTTCTCCACGAACTGACAGTTATGGAATCTAGCTACAATATTCCTAGAAGTTTTCCTTTTGGAATCTCTTTCCATAGGCAATCATAGATTCTCTCAATATTCATTTTACCCTAGGGTTACAGAAAATCAGAGGAATTTTCCTTGATAATTTCTTGAAATATGATGTCTGGGTTACTTTTATGGTCATATCTTTCAGGTAGTCTCATAATTTTTAGATTTTCTGTCTTGAATCTATTTTCAAGGTCTTTTTTTTTTTTTTTACCCAAAGAGACATTCATATTGTCTGCTAGATTTTCATTCCTTTGGTTTTATTTTATAATTTATTGATTATTTCTAAAGTCATTAACTTCCTTCTGCTCCATTTTGATTTTTATAATAAGTTTGTTTTTTCCTTGTTTACCCTTTTATTTCTCTCTTCATATCTGTGTTTAAAGATCAAATTTTCTATTGATCTCTGGCGTTTTCACCAAAAAGGTTTGAAAATCCCTTATTTTGTTGAGTTTCCATCTCCTTGCCTGAAATATTGTGCTCAACTTTAATAGGTAATTGATCCTTGGTTGTAGTCCCAGCTCCTTATCCTTATGGAATATCCCATTCAAATTTCCTAAGTCTGTTAATGGAGAAGTTGCAAAGTCTTGTTTAATCCTCACTGTAGCTCCTCCATATTTGAATTGGTTCTTTCTGGCTCCCTGCACTATTTTCTCATTCAGTTGATAGTTCTGGAATTTCCCAAGAATATTCCTTGGTGTTCTTAATTTGGAATCCCTTTCAGGAGGTGAATGGTGGATTCTTTCAATGATTATTTTGGCCTCTGAGCTTAGGATTTCTGAGCAGTTTTCCTTGATGATTTCTTGGAAGCTGTTGTCCAGGTTCTTTTCTTTTCATCGTATTTTTCTGATAGACCAATTATTTCTAGATTTTCTCTCCTGGATCTATTTTCCAGGTAGGTTGTTTTTTTCCAAATAGATATTTTGTATTTTCTTCTATGTTTGCACTCCTTTGATTCTGTTTGACTGATTTTTAATTTCTCATAGAGTCGTTAGCTACTACTTGCCTAATTCTAATTTTCATATAATTGTTTTCTTCAGTTAACTTTTGCATCTCCTTTTCCATCTGTCCACTTGTGCCTTTTAAGGAGTTATTTTCTCCAGTTAGTTTTTGTACTTCTTTTTCCATTTGTCCAATTTTCCCAGTTAGGTTTTGTGCTTCCTTTTCCATGTGTCCAATTTTCCTTTTTAGAAAGCTTTTCTCAGTGAGTTCTGTTTGCATATTTTTAAAATCTTTGGCCAGTTTTTCTTCTATTTCTCTAGTTTGGCTTTTAAAATCCTTCCTGACCTCTTTTAAGAATGCTGTTTGGACTTGAGACCTATTCATATTCCCTTCTGAAGTTTCAGATGGAAGTATAGTCTCATTGCTGACCCCTTCAGTATTATTCTTTTGTCCTTGTCCCCATAGAAAGATTCTACGGTTCTTTCTTTTGTGGCTTGCTTATTGCTCATGATGATCACCCTGTTCCTGGCTTTTAAGGTAGAATTCTACTTCTGGGGGACAGGGGGCTCTGTCTCACATTTCTTGTGCCTTGAACTTGAGGCTTTTTGTGTTGTGGCCTCTGAGTCTTCCAACTAAAAGGTAAAATGCTGCAGCTTACCTGGTGCTGAGCTGGTTGATGTTCAAAAAGAGAGGCCAGGTGAAATCTTTCTGGATTTCCTTGGAGTTACCCTGGAGCTGGCTGCATTAATTGTTGGGAAGCATTGGTGTGGCCACAGGAGGTCTCCTCTGCTGAGGTAGATAATAGGCAAGCTAGAGAACTCCTCTACACTACTGTCTTCCCGATTCCCCTGGGGTGCTGAGTCATGCTTGACATCCTAGTGTTACTTTTTGCAGTCTCCAAACACCCGGGTCTGAAGATATCCTTCCAGTTTGCTTATGTGGTGCTGTCTGGGACAGCTCTGGTCCTGAACTGGTTCCCTTCAGCCACAGCAAGAGGGACCCTCCTTAGAGATTGTCTTAGTCTCACAGGATAAGAGATTATTTACCCCTTCAGCTGCTCCCACTGTACCAGGATTTTTCCTGGGGAAATACTCTCTGGGTTGTTGGAAGTCAACAAAGGGAGGAAAATAGCAATTAGAGATCACTCTGCCATCTTCGTTTTCAGAAGTTTAATTGGGTGATCTTCTTGCTCTCACTCTGCCATCTAGGCTCTGCCCCCCCATTGTAATCTTCAAGGAATTATTTTTTTCAGTGAGCTTTTGGACTTCCTTTTCCACCTGGCCCATTTTCCTTTTAAGAGTATTCTTCTTTTCATTGGCTTTTTGAATCTCTTTTGTCATTTGGGTTAGTCTATTTTTTAGTATTGTTTTCTACAGCATTTTTTTGGGTCTCCTTTTGCAAGCAGTTGACTCTTTTTTTATGACTTTCTTGCATCACTGTCATTTCTCTTCCCAGTTTTGCTCTACTTCTTTTACTTGCTTTTCAAAACCCTTTTTGAGTTCTTCCACTACATGAGACCAATTCATTTATTTCTTAGGGCCTTTGGATGGAGGAGCTGTGACTTTGTTGTCTTCTGTCTGCATGTTTTGATCGTCCTTGTCACCAAAGTAAGATTCTGTAGTCTGATTCTTTTTTTCAATTTTTACTGATTTCCCCGGGCATTTACTTGACTTTGAGCTCTTTGCCAAGGTAGATCTGTGGTTCCACTTGGGTTGGGGGTGTACTGTCACAATATGTTTGGGCCTAGATCTCCAGAAACAGTCACTGTCACTGTCAGTGCTGCTGTGGCTGCTGCAGGTTCTTCAGTCCCTTTCTTCTTTGCTGCCCTGGGGTTGGGACCAGATCACTCCATTCTCCCATACTGATCCCATAGGCTTTTTCCATCGACCTTCCAAATTGTCCTTGGTGTTTTGCCGTCCTGAAGTCTGGAAACTGCCACAGCTGTGAGGGATTCAGTCTCGCTATGGACCGCTCAGGTCCTGTCTGTGCCAGTGAAACCCACGCTGCACTGCCCCCTTCCCTCTGCCTGGCATGATAGACACTTCCCAGTGATGTTCCAGGCTGTTGTGGCTGGAGATTTGCTTCACTCCATCATTCTGTGGGTTCTGAAGCTCCAGAATTTGTTTAGAGTCGTTTTTACAGGTATTTGGCTGGGCTTAGGGGCAGTACTCTGGAAAGTTTGTGCTGTTAATCCCCCCATTTTGGCTCCATCCCACATCTTTTCTCAATTGCTAACTCTGTTAGTTGCTCTGAAAAGTGTATATTTATTCTGAGGTAAGATTTTGACTTGAGGCTTACTCTTTAGAAGAAAGTTTATGTGCCAGGTGAGGCTCTGAGTAGCCCTTAAAGAGGACCTGTGCTTTGAAAACCCTTGATATTGGTGCTTCTTTCTCTAGTAACTAAATAGATTTGTAATGGTCAGTTGAATCTGTCTGTCTATCTGTTATGTATTTATTGCCTATGCCCAGACAGAAGCTCTGTCTGTGGGTCTTCATGTCTCTGCTTGTATTTCCTCTGTTGATATATGTACCGAAAGATGGTGGTTGACTCCCTCAAAAGTTGCTTTCCTTTTAAAAAATCAAATCTAAGAAATTGTGCCAGAAGGTCAATTTAGAGAGGCTAAGAGGCTTGCTGTTGCAAGGTGGCATGTCTATTTTGGCATTTTTTCTTGGTAAGTTCTGTAAGATATTGATCTGTGCCTGGTTTCTGACATGCGATTTTTCCAGGTTTCTCACTTGTTTTCCTAAAATCTTATTTCAAATCGTAAGTCTTTATATTAATTAAACACAAAGTTATTATTCTTATTTAATGCTGTAAATTCTATACTTGTACTATTAATGGATATACTTTCAATATCTTAGTAAGAACCAACTACTTTTGATAATTGCAATTTACAATTTACTTTAAAATCTTACAATTTACTTTACAATCTAGTACTGCTAAATCTCCTTCCTTTATATTTTTTCCATTATTTCTTTTGATATTCTTGACTTTTTTATTAAAATGAAGTTATTTATTTTTTTCAAATGCAATGAGAAGAAAATTTTTGATTTAATTGCTATCACATTGAATATATAAATACTTTGCATAAAATTGTTGTTTTTCCTATATTGGCCTTGCTTTCCCATAAACAATAAATACTTTTTTCCAATTATTTCAGTCTGATTATATTTGTATAAAAAATTTTATATAATTTCGTTAATATACTTCCTAGATTTGTTTGCACAAACATAGATCCAGAGAACTTACATTGTCTAGAGTTGTTTTAAAAGGAACATTTTAATCATCTCTTCCTGTAGAATTTCATTAGTGACTTATAGGAGTCCTGATGATTTATATATTGCACTGATTTGCTAAAATCTTTATTTTAAATAACTTTTATTGAATCTTTGGCATTTTCAAAGTACATCATCACATCTTCTGCAAGAAGAAATAACTTTAGTACCTATTCATATATCTTCAACTTATTTTTCTTCCCTTATTTGCTATTGCTAGGATTTCCAATAGAATTTTAAATAATATTGATGTCAGTTGGTGGCCTTGTTTCAAGGCTGATCATCCTTGGAAGGCTTCGACGTTTTCCTCTTAGAAATAATGCTTGGTGATAGTTTTAAGTGTAGGCTATTTAGCAATTTAAGGAAAAAAACAATTTTAGCTATGTATTCAAGTGTGTTTAAAAAATATGAGGGTTAAATTTTGTCAAATTCTTTGTGCATCTGTTGATACAATCAAGATTACCTTTTCTTTTTAAATTTATGTACTTACATATATAAATAGATTTCCTTTTGTTAAAACACGCTTAAAATCCTGGTATAAATCATACTTGATCATGATGTTTTAACCTTTTAGCTAGCATTTTATTTAGGATTTTTACATTCTTTTTCATTAATAAAATTGGGCAATAATTTTCTTTCTCGATCTTTACTCTGCCCAGGTTTAGGTATCAGTACCATATTTGTTTCGTAAAAGGAATGTGGTAGAATTCTTTCAATACATGTTATTCTAAATAATTTATTTACTATTGGAATTAGTTGATCTTTAAATGTTTGACAGAATTCACTTGTAACTATGTCTGGTCCTGGTGCTTTTCTCTTAGGAAATTCGTTTTTGACGTGGTCAATTCTCTTTCAAAAGTAGATCTATTGAGACTTTAGGTCTATTACCTGTTCTGCCATTTGAATCAGTTTTTATTTTTGTAAATATTCTTCCATTTCACTTAAATTGTTAGGTTTATTAGCCTAAAATTGGTAACATAATTCCATATAATTGTTCTAAGTTCATCTTCACTAGTTATATATTCACCCTTTCCATTTTTGATGGTAGTGGTTTCAGGTTATTTGTTCATGTATTTTATTTGTTTTTTTTTTATTTTACCATAAAAGCAAACCTTAGTTTTCTTTATTAATTGTTCTTTTAGCTTCAATTTTATTAATCTGACCATTAATTTTTAGAATTTACAATTCAGTCTTTAATTGGGGATTTTTGTAGTTTGTTAGTTTTTTCAATTGCATATCAAATTCATTAGTCTATTCTTTCTCTATTTTGTTCATATAAGCATTTAAGAAATAAGTTTTCCTCTAACAATGTTTATATTCTATTCAAAATAAAATGTCTGGTCAACACCTATAAGTCTGTCTTCCCAAAGCAACAGGAGATACTTCATTTTTTTCTTGCTGAGCTTCTGCCATTCTTGTTTATGAATTAATTTTGGTTATTTTCAGTGTTCTACAATCATTACCATATAACTTAGATTATAATTTTTCCCTTACCCCTCTTACCTCTCCCCTCCCTTCCCGAGATGGCATGCAGTTTTATATAGGTTCTACTCAAACATACTTATTAAATATATTTTCACTATAGTCATGTGTAGAAGAAGTAAATTGAATGGGAGAAATCATATAAGAAGCCAAAACGTAATACACATACAGAAAAAATTATCTGCTGTATTCTGTGATTGAATTTCATAGTTCTTTTTCTGGATGTGGAAAGCATTTTGTCTTAGAAGATCGTTGGGATTTTTTTTAGTCCTTGCATTGCTACGAAGTTCCAAGTCTACCAGGAATAACACACACCCTATAGACATTGCAATGCACAAAGTTCTCCTGGTTCTGCTGCTTTCACTCAGCATCAGATTATATATGTTTTTCCAAGCCACTCTAAAGTCTTCTGTTCATCTTTTCTTATAGCACAGTAGTATTCCATTATGTTCATATACCATAATTTATTCAGCCATTCCCCAATTGATGGGCATCCCCTTGATTTCCAGTTTTTGGCCACCACAAAGAGTGCTGCTATAAATATTTTTGTACATGTGGGACTCTTTCCCACTTTTATGATGTCTTTGGAATACAGTCCTAGAAGCGATATTGCTGGGTCAAAGGGTATGCATATTTGTAGCCCTCTGGGCATGCTTCCAATGGCCAGATCAGCCCACAGCTCCACCAGCAATGCATTAGTGTTCCAACTCTCCCACATTCTCTCCAACATATATATCATCTTCCTGTTTTGCCATGTTTGCCAATCTGATACTTGTGATATGGTACCTCAGAGTTGTTTTGATGTGCTTCTCTCTATTAAAAGTAATTTAGAGCATTTTTTTCTTATGACTATTGATATCTTTAATTTTGTCCTCTGAAAATTGTCTGATCATATCCCTTAACTATTTATCAATTGGGGAATGACTTATATTTTTGTACATTTGACACAGTTCTCTATATATTCTAGAAAAGAGGCCTTCAATACTGACCTCACCTGTAAAAATCCCTTCCCACTTTTCTACATCCCTCTGAATTTTGGTTGCATTGAGCTCGGTTGTGCAAAAACTTTTCAGTTTCACGTAACCAAAATTATCCATCTTGTACTTCATAATGCTCTCTGTCTCTGCTTTCATCACAAATTCTTCCCTTCTCCATAAATCTGATAAATACACTATTACTTGCTCCACCAGTTTGTCCGTAGCACCAATCTTTATACCTAGGCTACGTACTCATTTGGATTTTTGTCTTCGGTAGGGTGTCAGGCATTGATCTATATATGGTTTCGGACACACTTTTTTTCCAATTTTCCCAGCAATTTTTGTGAAACAGTGAGTTTTTGTCTCAGCAGCTAGGGTTCTTGGGTTTATCAAACAGTAGATTGCTATGTTCATTGACTACTCTGTCTTGAGTACCTAGTCCATTCCACTTGTCTACCCTTCTGTATCTTAGCCAGTACCAAGTGGTTTTGATAATTGCTGCTTTATAACACAATTTGAGACCAGGTAGAGCTAGGCCACCTTTCCTAGCATTTTTTTTTTCATTAGTCTCCTTCATATTCTGGACCATTTGTTCTTTCAGATGAATTTTGATACGATTTTTTCCAGCTCTAGAAAATACTTATCTGATAGGTTAATTGATATCGCACTAAATAAGTAAATTAATTTAGGTAAAATTGTCATTTTTATTATATTGGCTTGCCCTACCCATGAGAAACAGATGTTTTTCAACTTACTTACATCTGACTTTATTTGTGTGAAAAGTGTCTTGTAGTTAGTTGTGCTCATAGAGTCCCTAGATTTGTTTTGGCAGTTAAACTCGGAAATATTTTATAATGTCTACCCTAGCTTTAAATGGGATTTCTCTTTGTATCTCTCGTTATTGGGCTTTGTTACTAATATACAGAAACGCAGATTAGTGTGGCTTTATTTTGTACCCTACAACTTTGCCAAAGTTGTTTATTATTTCAAGTACTTTTTACTTGAATATCTGGGATATTTTATCATCATATCATCTGAAAAGAGTGATGACTTAGTTTATTCTTTTCCTATTCTAATTCCTTCATTTTCTTTATCTTCTCTAATTGCTATAAATAATATTTCTAGTACCATATTGAATAATAGCGGTGAAAATGGACATCCTTGTTTCACCCCTGATCTTATTGGAAAGGCATCTAAATTATCTCCACTGCACATAATGCTTGCTGAAGGTTTTAGGTAGATACTGCTTATAATTTTGTGGAAAGTTCCCTTTATTAGTATGCTCTCCCATGTCTATAACAGGAATGGGTGTTTTATTTTGTCAAAAGCTTTTTCTGCATCTATTGAGATAATCATATGGTTTCTGTTAGTTTTGTTGTTGATATAATTGATAATGCTAATAGCCTTCCTAAGTCTGAACCAGTTCTGCCTTCCTGGTATCAATGCTACCTGATCATAATGTATTGTTCCCGTGATAAGTTGCTGTATTCTTTCTGCTAAAATCTTATTTAAAATTTTTGCATCTATATTCATTAGAGAAATTGGTGTATAAGGTTCTTTCTCTGTTTTCTCCATTCCTGCTTTAGATATCAAAAACATATTTGTATCATAGAAAGAATTTGGGAGAACATCTTTCCCAATTTTCTCAAACAGTCTATATCACATTGGAATTAGCTGGTTTTTAAAAAAATTTTTAATAGCATTCATTTGTAAATCCATCTAGCCCTGGAAATTTTTTCCTAAGGGGTTCATTGATGGCTTGTTTAATTTCTTTCTCTGAGACGGGGTTGTTTAAATATTCAACTTCTGTTAACCTGGGCAATTGATATTATTGTTAAATGCTCATCCTCATTTAGATTGTCAAATTTATGGGCATAAAGGTGGGCAAAGTAATTTCTAATTACTATTTTAATTCCCTCATCTTTGGAGGCGAGTTCACCCCTTTTATTTGAGATATTGGTAATTTGCTTTTCTTCTTTCTTTTTTCAATCAAATTATCAAAATGTTTATCAATTTTACTAGTTTTTTCGTAAAACCAACCATTAGTTTTATTTATTAGTTCAATAGTTTTCATAATTTCAATTTTATTGATGTCTCTTCTGGTTTTCAGTATTTCTAATTTTTTATTTATTGGGGATTTTCAATTGTTCTTTTTCTGTCTTTTTCAGCTGCATAACCAAGTCATTGATGTCCTCTTTTTCTATTTTATTCATTTAGGCATTCAAACACATGAAACTTTTCCTCAGAATTGCTCTTGCAGTGCCCCAAAAGGTTTGGTAGATTGTCTCATTATTGCCATTTTCTCGAATGAAGCTGTTGATGGTTTCTATGATTTGTTGTTTTATGCACTCCTTCTGTAGAATTAGATTATTTAGTTTCTGATTTATTTTTGGTCTATCTTTCCATGGCCTTTTATTAAATATAATTTATTGCATTATGATCTGAGAAGGATGCCCTGACTATCTCTGCCTCTCTGCACTGGATTGTGAGGTCTTTACGTCCAAGAACAAGGTCAATTTTTGTATATGTGCCATGTACCTCTGAGACAAAGGTATAATCCTTTCTATCCCCATATAATTTTCTCCGGATATCTATCATACCTATCGTATCGAGAGTTTTTATTCACTTCCTTATTCTCTTTCTTGTTTATTTTGAGGTTAGATTTATCAGGTCCAGAGAGGGGGAGGTTGAGGTCACCTGCTAGTATAGTTTTGCTGTCTATTTCGTCCTTCAACTCCCCCAGTCTCTGCTCTAAGAATCTGGATGATATACCATTTGAAGCATACATGTTTAGTGAAGTGCTTCATTTATGGTGCCTTCTAGAAGGATATAGTTTCCTCCCTTATTTCTTTTGATTAGATCTATTTCTGGTTTTGCTTTATCTAAGATTAGGATTGCTACCCCTGTTTTTCTTATATCAACTGAGTCACAATATATTCTGCTCCAACCTTTTACCTTTACACTGTGTGTATCCTCCCATTTCAAATGTATTTCTTGTAAACAACATATTGTTGGATTATGGCTTTTAATTCATTCTACTATCCACCTACATTTTATGAAAGAGTTCATTTCATTAACATTCACAGTTATGATTACAATCTATGTCTTTCCCTTCATCCTCTTTCCCACCATTTGTGCTATCAGTTCTCCCCTGTATCTTCCACTCCTCAATAGAGTTTTCACTCTTCCCCACCATCTCCTGCAGTCTTCCCTTTCTTGTTAAAGCCCTCATCCCTTTTACTCCCCTTTACTCTTACTACTTTCCCTCTCCTTTTTAGCTTCCCCTCCCATTTCTTTCCCCTTCCCCTCTTGCTGCCTATAAAGATACTTAGATTTATATACTTAGGTTTATTGTTCTCTCCTTGAACCAAATCAGAAGAAATTGCTTCTCAAACAATGCTTATCTCTCTCCCCTCTTCCCTTCTACTATAATATTGTACTTCTTCCTGAGATGTAATTTACTATTTTCTGCTTCATCCTTTTTCACATCTCCTGTTACAATCTTTTCACAAGCTTAAATTGTATTTTTATCATCACATCATTTACTTTATACTTGTTCCCTCTATTTATCTCCCTTTTATATTTCATAATAGATGTACAATTCTCAAGATTAACAAGTATTACCTTCCCTTATAGGGAGGCGAACAGTTTGCCCAAATCGAGTAACAAGTTTTTCTTTTCCCCTGTTTACTTTTTATGCCTCTCTTGAGACTTGCGTTTGAAGATCGAATTTTCTATTGAGTTCTGGCCTTTTTGTCAGAAAGGACTGGAAATCCCTAATTTCGTTGAATGTCCATCTCCTTGCCTGAAATTTTATGCTGAACTTTGCTGGGTAATTGATCTTTGGTTTTAGTCCCAGATCCTTTGCGGAATATGACATTCTAATTCCCTCAGTCTTTTAATGTAGAAGTTGAAAGGTCCTGTGTGATCCTGACTGTAAGTACTCGATATTTGAATGATTTCTTTGTGACTGCTTGTAGTATTTTCTCCTTCACTTGATAATTCTGGAATTTGGCAACAATATTTCTTGGTGTTTTTAGTTTGAGATTCCTTTCAGGAGGTGAATGGTGGATTCTTTCAATGATTATTTTGCCCTGGATCTAGCATTTCCTGGCAGTTTTAATTGATAATTTCTTGGAAGATATTGTCCAGACTCTTATTTTCATAATGGCTTTCCAGTAGACCAATAATGCTTAAATTTTTTCTCCTGGATCTATTTTCCAGGTGAGTTCTTTTTCCAATTAGATACTTTATATTTTCTTCTATCTTTTCATTCTTTAGATTTTGTTTGACTGATTCTTGATATCTCATAAAGTCATTAGCTTCTATTTGTCCAATTCTAATTTTCATCGAATTGTTTTATTCAGTTAACATGACCATCTACTTTTCCATCTGTTCAATTATTCCTTTTAAGGAATTATTTCATCTGTTAAGTTTCTGAACTTCCTTTTCCATTTGTTAAATTTTCCTTTTTAAAGAGTTATTCTCTTCAGTGAATTCTTTTTTCACACTTTGAAAATCATTGACCAATGTTTTCTTCTATTTCCTTCTTCTGCTCTTCCAGGAGTGCTGTCTGTGTATGCGAGCAGTTCATGGTCCCTTCTGAAATTTCAGATGGGAGTACAGTTTCAATACCACTCTCTTTGGTATTCGTGTATTAGTCCTTGTCCCCATAAAAAGATTCTATGGTCTTTTCCTGCTTTTTCTGCTTCTTTTTGCTCATGGTAGTGTGGCTTTATATGTTGTGGCCTCTTGATCTTTCATTTAGAAGTTGTAGAGTCTATTGCTGATCTCCTGGTGTAGGAAAGCTAAGGGTAGGTGCCTTTGTTTCTTTCGTTTTGTATTTGCTGGCTTAGCCTGGGAGCTGTCTTGTTCATTGTGGGGGAGGGGTAGTCTGGTCATAGAAGATCTCCTCAGCTGAGCTAGAGACAAGGCAAACTCAGCACTTGGTGATCCTCACTGCCCTAGTGTCTTCCTGTTTCCCCTGGTCTACTGCAGTATGCCTAGGATCGTGGTGTTGATGGCTGTAAGGCTCCACTCCACTGGAGCTCTTTTCTTCTCCTGGTTCACTAAGGTGGGTCTGCCTGGGTCCTAGTGTGCATTTCCACTCCCTCTGTGGCTCCTCTCCTTGTGCTTATGCACGACTGTGTCTTCGTGAGAGTTTCCACCCCCTAGGAGCAAGGGGCTCCTCTCATAGCGCCTGGGTCCTAATTCAAGTTTCCACCACCCTTGGAGCTACTCTCTTTGTGCTGAGGCACATCTGGCTCCTAATGTGAGTTGTCAACTCCTCTAGGGTTTCTCTCCTTCCTGTTCGCCTCCGCCATAGTAAGAGGAATCCCCCTTAGCTGCTTTCAAAGTCTCAGGTCCTACAAGACTGTTTGCCCCTTCAGTTGCTCCCACTGATCCAGGATTTTTCTGGGGAAATATTTTTTTGTTCTTTCAAGGTCAATAAGGTGAGGGAGAGAGAGCATTTATCCATCACACTGCCATTTTGGCTCCTGGAAGAACAAGTAGGTGGACTAAAAGTCTCAGGGATCTTCTGCAACTGATACCTGGGGCTCAGCTGCTGTCACTTATTCAGATCCACTGGTCTCCTGCCCTGGGCTACCTAAGGCCACCCTGGGTGTTTCCTGCTTGGCCACTCCACTGCAGGATGCGTTGTCCAGGGTGTTTTGGGCTCACCCCCATGGAGCAGATTCTTTCTGTGGATCTTCCAGTCTGTCCTGGTCTGTGAATTTGCCACAGTCTGTCTCCTATTGGATTCTACACCTCCAAAATTTGGTGAGATTCTCTTTTTAGAGTTATCTGACGGAGTTGTCTAAGAGCTTAGGTGAGTAGTTGCTCTCACTCTGCCATCTTTGCTCTGGCTCTAATTTCTGATATTCTTCAAATGAAAGTTTAGGAGGTAAAAGTTAATGAGATAAAATTTATTGAGACCATGAGGGAGGTGAAAATTGAGGTGAAGTTTCTAGAGTCGTACTCTGCTTCTCTCTGAGCATATTGTTTTTTAATTCAATGGCATCAGCCTGGAAGTGTTTACACTTTACTCTGACCAAGTCTCTTACTCTGGAGCAGAACTGAAAAACTTAGTTCTGATGAGGGAAAGTAAGCTGTTCAGATCTGTTTTACATGCTTTACATTTTTAATGTCTGTGTGAAATCCTTTTGCAGGCCTTATATTTTGTAGGCCTGCCCTGGTGTTTTTTCTGAAGTCCTCTCTAGATGTCATAGCAGGACAATTGCTTTACCCCTTATTTTGCGATGCTTTGTTCACTTCTTCGCAATTTCTGTCTGTTTATGGAGGTAATCTGGAGAGCCTGGAGACTTGTAACCTACTCTACCTTCTTCACAGAATGCTCAGGATTCTACTTTCCATATCTTCTTTGCTGAACACATAATAGGAGACTTCAAGGTCTCCTCCTATTCTGGGTTATATGGTTCATACTGGAAGGGTTGTGAGCCTGGTCTCTTTGACTCTAAGTATATTTTCCCTCTGGTAAAGAACTGGCCTTTCATTACCCTGTGTTTTCTCAATGAATTTTAAAAAATGTATAATTCAAAGAATTTCCAAAAAATATTGAAATGTGCATGGTTTATACTATCTCCCTTCTAGTGCTGATTCCATGTATTTTGATTTCAGGAGTACAGGGTAGCCTCTTTCCCAAATAAAACTTCCATTTTTTATGATGATTAATTAGAATGTCTTTAAGAAATTTATATCTTTAATTCATCAGAATAATTTTTGTCACAATTTTGTTTGAATTATTCTGGTTATGAATTTGTTTGCCTTCTATAAATTCACAGTTTGTCAAGCTCACATTTCTGATTTTCATCTCAGGAAATCTTTGCCATAATTCCATTGACTTGTTTTCTTAAGTAATCATCACACTTGCCCA
This sequence comes from Notamacropus eugenii, assembly GCF_028372415.1. Taxonomy (NCBI): domain Eukaryota; kingdom Metazoa; phylum Chordata; class Mammalia; order Diprotodontia; family Macropodidae; genus Notamacropus; species Notamacropus eugenii. Next base: position 320,397,099 of record NC_092872.1, on the reverse strand, counting down.
ATCTCAGAGACAATTAATGCCAATGTTATCTCAGGATATCTAAATTAAGAACAGGGAAGACATTAAACGTTCATGATAATATTCCATTCACCAAGAAGTCATGTCTTCTTTTCATGTATTTCCAAGTGCTTTGATTCCATAACTCAATTTCTCTTCTTTTCCTTTTTAACAACAGCCACCACTTATCATCCCAGGAAGCTCAATACACTAACATCCTTTCTTGCAAACTGCTCACACAGCTATCCCTTACTTCATTGCTTAATCTTCATTCTCTCTTCTTTTGTTATTTCCTTCCCAGCTCTTAAAATACACTTAGATCTTCCATTTCCATATAATAAATATTTGTAGATTTTCCAATTCTATGAGTGCTTATACTGCTATATCTCTCCTCCATTGTCTACTCTCTTTTTATTTAATTTTTTTTTATTTCATTCTTTATTTTTTTTTTTACTTTTCATTTTTAATACAGTTCATATCACATAAAAAATTTCCAAATTTTGGTCGGGTGATACTTCTTTTAAAGCATTTAGTGTATAGACCACAAATGAATTTTTTTTAACATTAACCAGCTGAGACACAAATAATAACTATGTGTGATAACTTCACAAGCCCTTGACCTAATTGTCTCCACACTATTACTAAGAATTAAAGGACTCTAACTTATTTTTGTTGGTCTTAAGTCCTAACCCTAATAGCTCAATTTTATACTTAATCTTGGATGTTCCCCTACTACCAATCTCTAATTTAACAGATGTCATGTTAAGCTCACAAACCTTTTGACTGCAGGAAATTGCTCCTAAAAGTAGGGACATTACAGGGAAAAGTATCTCCCCAGCTTCATATCAATTTCAGGCACGAGTAGATTGTCAACTTGGATTCAGTCAGGCTTAAAATCTTCCAGGTGTCAGTGGGGAAATTGAGTCAGGAGAATCCTACCTCAGCCCAGGCTGAACAGCCACTCCCCCACCTTTTCCATAAGATTACCTTTTTCAGTTCATACCAGCATCTCACAGGCTTACTGGCATCATGGACAGTGGGCTCAGACCACCTTTATTTCTATCCTTACCTGGAGTTACACTCAGAAGAACATTCGGTTAATGTTCCCGTAGAATCTTAAAATAGCAAGTTCCAACAACCAGGTTTCAGATATGACTACCATTTCACATTGGCTAAGGAACATCTTTTGAGCCAAGTATTAAGTAGCTTACATGCCTTTCTATATATGTTGCAGTCCCTGATTAAATAGTAATCATAAAATCAAATTTACCGTTAAAACCTTAACTTTTGCATCTACGCCAAATTTTACCCGAAGTTACCTGCCTCTAGGAAACTTAGATTAAAACTCTTTTCCCCAAACTAAAGCTATCCCTGATTTAGTCTCAGAAATTAATTCAGTCAATTGCTTTAATACGAATTGCTTTTACATCACTTTGTAACATGTCCAATTTTTCTCCACCACTCTCCCTTCCCCTCACCCCCTAATACCTTGCAATCTTATTGCCCCCTCCCTCAATGTGCCCTCCCTTCTATCACACCCTATCCTTCCCTTATCCCCATCTTCTCTCTTTTCTTGTAGGGTGAAATAAATTTCTATACCCCATTACATGTGTTTCTAATTTTGCGGTTATATGGAAAAGACTTCCATAATAATTAGGTTGTGTAATACTAACCGTATTGCCCTCTATCCTGCTCTATCCCCACCTTGATTTTTATTCCCTCATTTAATCTTGTCCCTTCCCAAAAGTGTTTATTTCTACTTACTCCTTTCTCCCATGTGCCTTCCCTTCTATCATTTCCCTCACTCCACTTGTCACCTGAGTCCCCTCCTTTCCTGAAGTGTAAGATAGATTTTCATATCCAGTTCAGTGAGTATGTTATTCCTTCCTTAAGCCATATGTAGAGAGAGCAGCTTCACTTTTCCCCTCTCCCTTTCTCCTTTTTCTCCTACATTGACCAAGATTTTCTTAACTCTTTTATGAGTTGCAGCCTGCCTCATTTAATTTTCCCATTCTCCTCCCAGTATTTTCCTCCCTCACCACTTAATTTTTATTTTATTTTTTTGTGGATATCATCTCTTTTGATTCAACACAGCCTGTACTCTCTGTCTATATGTGTGCTTGTGTATGTATAATTCCTCCACCCACACAAATATTGAGAAAAGTCTCAAGAGTTATAAATATTTTATTTCCATGTAGGAATGTAAACAGTTCAGCTTTAGAAAGTCTTTTATGATTTTTCTTTCATGTTTACCTTTCCATGCTTCTTTTGATTCTTGTGTTTGAAAGTCAAATTTTCCCTTCACTTCTGGTCTTTCATCAAGAATGCTTGAAAGTTCTCTATATCATTGAGTAACCATTTATTCCCTTGAAGTATAATACTCAGTTTTGTTGGGTAGGTGACTCATGGTTTAATCCAAGTTCCTTTGACTTTTGGAATATCCTATTCCAAGCCCTTCAATCCCTTAATGTTAAAGCTGCCAGATCCTGTGTTATCCTAACTGTATTTCCACAGTACTTGAATTGTTTATTTCCAACTGCTTGCAATATTTTCTCCTTGACCTGGGAACTCTGAAATTTGGCCACAATATTCCTAGGAGGTTGTCTCTTTATGTCTCTTTCAGGAGGTGTTAGGTAAAGTCTTTCAATAATTATTTTGCACTCTGGTTCTATGATATCAGCACAGTTTTCCTTGACACTTTCATGGAAGATAATGTCTAGGCTCTTTTTTTGGTCATTACTTTCAGGTAGTCCCATAATTTTTAAATTGTCTCTCCTGAATCTATTTTCCAGGTCAGGTGTTTTTCCAATGAGATGTTTCACATTATCTTCTATTTTTTCAACTTTTGGTTTCCTGTTTTTAATTCTTTGGTTTATCTCATAGTCATTCATAACCCTGAACTCAATTCTGTCTTTGAAAGAACTATTTTGTTCAGTGAGCTTTTGAACCTTCTCCTCCTTTTCACAAATTCTGCTTTTTAAGGCCTTCTTCTCCTCGTTGGCTTTTTGAACCTGTTTTTCCAATTGAGTTAGACTCCTTTTAAAGATGTTATTTTCTTCAGCATTTTTTGGTTCTCCTTTAACAACCTGCTAACTTGCTTTTCAAGCTCTTCTTTTGCCTGAGACTAGTTTAAGTTCCCTTTGGAGGCAGTGCAGACAGGAGCCTTGACTTCCTGTGTCAGTATGCCTTCTTCTTCCTCATCCAAAAGGATGATAGGAGACACCTGTTCAGTGAGAAAGTAACCTTCCATGGTCTTATTTTTCCCCTTTTTAGGGCATTTTGCCAACAAGTTACTTGATTTCTGAATTCTTTGTCAAGGAAATGGCCCTATTTCCCCTCCTCTCCCTGGGATTGTTTTCAAGGTTGAGTTTGGACTCAGCTGCTCGATTTTCCTGGGACTTTGTGTGGGGCCAGGGCCATCACTCAGCGCTGAGGTTTAGATTAACTGCTTCCTACTGCCGTAGGCTTTAAACTGTGTTGCTTGGACAATGGACCCAGGTTTCTTCCTAGCCACCTTAGCTGCCTGCATTCTTTTGCCATTGCCTCTGCCATTGTCTGGGGCTATTGCTGGAGGAACCCCATTCCCCTTTAACCCAACTGGGAAAGCCCTCCCACACTGACCTTTGGAGCTTTCTTTGTGCTTGTGGGTTGATGGATCTGGGACCCTCCCTGCTGAGACCTCTGCCCCAGAGGTCGGCTCAGGTACTGTTCCTCCTAGTGCCACATGGCCAGGGCTGGGTTCAGCTCCACTCAGCATCCCCTGAGATAGACTTTTCCTGTCAACCTTCCAGGTTCTCTTTGGCTGGAAACCTCTTTTGCTGTGTTGTTGAGAGTCATTTTTGTTGAGAGTTATTTTTTACAGGCATTTTGTGGGCTGTGGGGGAAGAGCTGCAATACATGTGTCTTTCCATTCTGCCACCATTCTCTACTGTCTTGATCCAACCTATAAGAACCTATACAAGCCTGGCTCCTGAGGGATGCCATTTTGTCTAGTGTTGGGGGTGTAAGCTCAGTTCCATGTGGACAGTCTCGGGTGGGTAAAGGTGAGAGCTTCTAAACCTTAGAGTTCTCATGAGGCCCCCCAGGAAACAGCAGGGAATTGAGGAGTGAGATCTCGTGCATTTTCGCCTCTTCCCGTGAGAAACGTGATGGGAGAGAGCTTCCCCGCCCTCGAGATTGGCCCAGGTCTGAGCATACCTATTGTGAGATTGGCCCGGATCTGGGCACATCTATTGTTATCTAACAGGCACGGTATTCGGGTGCAAACTATACGGCAGGAGAGCTTAAGTAGGGTCAGGAAAGCCCGAAGGCGCTCTTAGCGCTGAGGGGCCCTTACAGGACAGAAGGCCCCTTTTTCTCTCTTCGCTCTTCCCTCCCCCCTCTCTCCCCACTTCCACTTCTGCTTCCAATCTCTTACTGTAAGATCTTTGCCTCCTTGGGAGATTTCTCTCTCTCTCCTAAGGAATAGTTCCCCCTGCACATGTAACCAGGACCCTGAAAAAATCCTAACCCTTGTTCGACTCTGGAAAGTCTCTTCTCTCATACGTTTATCCAGTTTGGCCAGCTGAAGACCTACGATAGGTAAGGTGAGACTCGGGTAGCCCTCAGGCCTCTAGGCCTGGCAGTCTAGTTGTATGATAAGTCTATTTACTGCAAGACAAGCATAATACAATTGGACTGAAACACCCACTAATGTGATCAGAGGAGATACGTAGGGAGTAGGGGCACAATGACAACTCCTTCCAGTTGGTTGAATTCCATGCTGCATGGTTGACATATGACAGAACCTTAATATTTCACCTAATGTGATGAAGAAAGGATGACCTTCACCTTTACCAGTGGCTTTTAATGAGATCAGGCAGTCTGAGCTCTGGAGAGAAAAAGACTTAACAATCAAAGGTTTTTGCCCTTAGTATCCACACCAATGGAGGAATTCTGCTGATGATACCCACTGAATATAGTTATTTGTGGGGCACATAAACACTAAATATAAACATATATTAAAGAATCAATCAGGTTGGAGCTGATAAAAGAGTAGCAGAGGTTGGGAAGTGTATCTAGTATCATTGCAAACATTCAAGTGCTAATGTCTTCCCCTTCATTAAAGAAAATGAAGCTATTCCTAACCCAAGTAGGCGCAACCTGTGCCCAATTGACAAAATGGCACTTTTACCACCTTAAGGTAAGGTGATTGCTTATGCTGGTGAACAATTCTATCATTATCCAATTGACCACCCAAATCAAGGCACAAATTCCTGGAAGCAAGGTCTATGACAAGTCCATGCCATCCTGGAAAAAGAGAAATAAAATCCTTTGTCTGGTTATTTCTTGGATTCAATCTCCAAACAAATTGACCTGATAAGAATGAAATGTTTTTGGATATTGGTGTTACCTATGCTGTTCTGTTCTTGGTTTTGTTTTGGCCAACATCTATAAAAGGGGAGGTGACTTTTGCTTGAGGTGCTTGGCTGGAGAATGAGGCAGTCATTGACTTTTTCTTATTATCAGGTTACCAGACATGATAATACAATGTTATCTTGTTTATAAAAATGTAAAAGTGAGGAATGTAAAAGTGAAAATAAAAGGGGGGAAGATATTAGGTGAACTTCGAAGGAAATCAAAGTGGCCATGAGGCAGGAATGAGGAGAATTCCAGCTACTGAAATCACAGTGAGTAAAGAAAGGGATGGAATGCCTTGTGAAAGGAACAGCAAGGAAGCTAGTGTCACTGGATTGCTGAGTATGTGGAGAGGAGGAAGGTAGAAAAAGGTAGGAGGGAGCCATGAAATGGAAGAGTTTAAAAAACATATAAGATTGCATATTTTGTCCTGGATGTATTAAAGAGTATCTGGAATTTGGGGGAAATGGTCAGACCTGTGATTTAGGAAGATAACTTTGATAGCTGACTTCACTATGAACTGGTTTGAATAGAATACTGAGACTGGGAGAACAACCAGCAGGATAATTTCATACTCCCAATGGAGTTGGTAAGAGCCTACCTCACAGCGGTTGCAGCACCTGAGGAGAGAAGGGAGAATATCTTAGATATGTGATGAAAGTAGAATTGACAGGGTATATCTACTCACTGTGTATGGGATACGGATGAATGTGAAAGTGAGACACTGAGGATGATAGATAGCTACCGGAAATGTTTCTTTCTTCTGGGACAGAAGAAAAAACAACACAGGTCATAAATAGAAATGGTTCACATTCACTCCACAGTTGTTACTGGACCTAGGCATCTTGTACTTCATGCATCATGAGCTCATCTACTTTCTGGACTCTCTGGCATCTCACCTACTGGAAGGGAACTTTCCTTTCTGGTCTCACATTCCTCTTTCTCACTGTATGACTTACACAGTAATACAGGCCCTTTATCCCCAGTATTAAGGGAATTCATCTGTAGATATAACATGCTGTTGCCATTGTCTCTTGTGATGGTGAAACTCCCTTTCACAGAATTTGCATAGTATGCACTACTTCCACCAGTGTTCATTCTTGCAACCCATTCTAGTCCTTTCCCTGTACTGCAACACTGGTAAATAGCATTGGGGAAATATAACCCAACATTGGTTTCCCTGGACTATAACATTGCAAGAAGTCCATGCTCAGAAATGAGCTCATTACTAAATAGAAAAACCAAAACGTACATCAATCAGTGCTGATCCATTCTCTAGGTTTTCCACACTTCTTTTATTATTACTATGGGGATTGTTTTTCATGGGGATTCTGGATTAGTTTGGCTGCTGCAGAGATTAGAAGGGAGCAGTCTGAAGCTAATATCTTTATGAATAATCAAAAAATTATAAATCAAAAACGAAAGAAAAAAGTAGCAGATATTGTGAAATATCTCATTGGAAAAATAATTGACCTGGAAAGTAGATCCAGGGGAGACAATTTAAAACTTATGAGACATCCTGAAAGCCGTGATCAAACAAAGAGCCTAGATATCATCTTTCAAGAAAATACCAAGGAACTGCCTTGATATTCTAGAATCAGAGGATAAAACACACATTGAAAGAATCCATCGATAACCTCCTGAAAGAGATTGAAAATGAAAAACTCCTAGGAATATTGCAACCAAATTTCAGCATTCTTAAGCCAAGGATAAAATACTTCAAGCAGTTAGAAACAATTCGAGTATTGTGGAAATGCAATCAGGATAACAAAAGATCTAGAGACATCTACATTAAGGAATTGAAGGGCTAAAATATGATGTTCCAGAAGTCAATGGAGCTAGGACAAAAACCAAGAACCACCTACGGAGCGAAACTGAGTATAATACTTCAGAGGGAAAAATGATCATTCTATGAAATAGATGCCTTTCAAGCATTCTTGAGAAAAGCAATAGAGTCGAATAGAAAATTTAGCTTCCAAACACAAGAATCAAGAGAAGCATGAAAAGACAAAGAAGAAAGTGAAATCGTAATTGAATTACTAAAGTTGAACTGTTCATATTGTTACATGGAAAGATAATATTTGTAACTCTTGAGAATTTCCTCAGTATTTGGGTAGTTGGAGGTAGTTGGAATCTATACATCCATACAGACAGAAGGGACAGGGTGAGTTGAATAGGAAGAGATAATATAAAAAAAATTAAGGGGTGAGGGAGGAATATATTGGGAGAAGAAAGGGAGAAATGGAATAGGGCAGATTATCTCTCAAAAAAGAGACAAGGAAAAGCTTTTGCAATGGAGGGGAGAAGGGGGAAGTGAGAGGGAAGAGTAAATCTTACTCTCATACCATTTGGCTTAAGGACGGAATAACATGCACACACAATTTGATATGAACACCTATCTTACACTATAGGAAATTAGGGAAGGAGATAAGGGCAATGTGGGGGTCGGCAAATTAGAGGAAGGGGTAATTAGAAGTAAATATTTTTGGTGAGGGACAAGGTGAAAAGAGAGAATAGAATAAATGAGGGTCAGGATAGAATGGAGGAAAATCTAATTAGTCTTTCACAGCATGACTTATGGAAGTCTTTTGGACAACTACTTATATATAACCTATATTGAATTGCTTGCTTTCTCAGTGGGGATGGGTGGGGAGTCAGGAAGGGACAGAATTTGGGACTCAAAGGTTTAAAAACAAATGTTAAAAATTCTTTTTTCATGCAGCAGGGAAATAACAAATACAGAAAATGCGCTATGGGAATCTATCTTGCCCTACAAGAAAACAGAGGAGTTAGGGATAAGGGAAAGGAGGAGTGTGATAGAAGGGAGGACACATTAGGGGAAGTGGTCATCAGAATGCCTGGTATCTTGGGGTCTGGGAGGGGAGAGATGGGGAGAAAATTTAGGAGACAAATCTTAAGGAAATGAATATTTAAAATTAAAATAAATATTTTTTTTTAAAAAAGAGAAGAATGTACTGAAATAAATGAAGGCGCGAGGGTAGTATGGGGTAAATTATCTTATGTAAAAGGTTGGAAAGATCTATTCTCATGGAAAAGAAGATAGGCGAGGTGAAGAAATATGACTGAACCATGCTTTCATTAAAATTGGCTCAAAGAAAAAATAAAATACATATACAATTAATTATCAACATCTATATTACATTACACGAAAGCAGGATGTGATGTCAGTAAGAGAATGAAGACTAGATTGAGAGAAAAGGGAGTCAAATGTAAACCATACCTGAAGAGAGAAAAAGTGAAAAGAGAGAGAAAAGAGAATGAATGGAGGGATAGGATAAAGGGAAATAGAGTTAGCAATAGTAACTGTGAAAAAAAATTGAAGCACATCTCTCCAACAAAGTCTCGTTTCTCAAACATGTACAGAACTGAGTCAAATTTATAAAAATAAGGGCCATACCCCCAAGTAATCAAAGCTATCTATAGCTATATGTAAAATGATTTACCTCAGTATTGATGGGAGAAACGTAAATTAAAACAATAATGAATTGCTTCCTTATACCTATTAGTTTGGCTGATCATACAGAAAAGAAAAATAACAAGTGGTTCAGAGAATGTGGGAAAAAATTAGACATTAATGTACTGTTGGTGGAGTTGTGAGCTGATTCAGCCATTCTGTAAGAATAGTTTGGAACTATGCCCAAAGTGCTATGCAATCATACATATCCTTTGAACTAGCAGTGCTCCTATAAAATCTGTATCTAAAAAGAATAAAAACAACACAAAGGAAAAATGTTTATATATGGAAAAGGATTTACAGCAGTTCTTCCCTGGGGTCAAAGAAGAGGAAATTGAGGGAATATCCATCAACTGGGGAATGACTGAGCTTATGATGGAATTTTGTTTGTGTTCATCCTTCATTGCTAAAGGAGACCATGCCATCAGAGAAATAATTACATGACTTGCACTTGACTTTCTTTTGAGTGAGGGAAGCCTGTGTAGGTCACCAGCCACATCTCTCTTCCAGAGGCATCTGAATCCAGTGACCAGATATTCATCAAGATGACTGAAGAGGACCCAGGATGAGGTAATTGGGGTTAAGTGACTGACCCAAGGTCATCTCGCTAGTAAGTGTCAAGTGTCTGAAGTGAGATTTGAACTCAAGTTCTCCTGAGTCCTGCACTGGTGTTCTATCCACTGCATCACATAGCTGCCCTTATGATGTAAAATTTTGGGCTAAAAGAAATGATGACCACGATAATCTAAAAAATAACATAAAAGGACTTACATGAGCTGATGTAAAGGGAAACATACTATGTGCAAAGTAACAGCAATATTGTGCAATGATCAGCCATGATTGGCTTAGCTGTTGTCAGCCATAAAATGATCCAACATTGCCCTGAAAGACTTCAGGAAAAAGCTACTATCCATCTTCAGAGAAGGAATTGATGGAGTCTGAATATAGATTGCAGTTTGTGTTTTCTTTTTACTTTCTTTGTTTTTCTTGAATATTTTTTTGGTCTATGTTTTCTTTCACAATATGACTGCAATGAAAATATTTTCATGTTTACACTTGTATAACCCATATCAAATTGGTTGCCTCCTTGATGAGAGGATGTGGGGAGTGAGAAAGGAAGAGAGTTTGGAACTCAAAGTTTTAGAAATGACTCTGAAATATTGATTTTACATGTAACTGTGGAGAAGTTAAATACTATTTTTTTAAGGCTAAATATCAAAACCTAAAAAATAAATAAGAAGAAAAGTATAAGCAACGAAACTTCCCTGGGATTTGTAGCTGAAGAGCACAGGATTCGCTGTTGTTGTTTGTTTATTTGTTTCTTCTTTTCTTTTCTAAAGGTGATGCATGAATGCGCTAAACTGGCACCATATCCTTGGTTCAGAAGTTCTCGGCAGTTTTCTTCTCTTATTCCTTGATTTGTTTATAATTACCCCTTTTCATGACTTATGAACATACGCGTAAATAAAGGCATGGAAATTCATACATAGACATGCATGAATATTCATGTAGATATATAACTTCTTCTTGTTCAGTCATATGTTACTCTTTATGACTCCATTTTGGGATTTTCGTGGCAAAGACAAAGGAATAGTTTGTCATTTCCATCTCCATCTCATTTTTCATATGACTTGCACTTGACTTTGTTTTGAGTGAAGGAAGGCTGTGCAGGTCACCAACCTCACTTCTCCTCCATAGCCATCTGAATCCAGTGACCTGATGTTCCTCAGAATGAGTGGAGATGGCCAAGGATACACTCGGAAACCTTGGGGTCTTTAGCCCAATGTCTTTGCAGGTACTAATTTAGGGTGAGGCAACTCCCATTCATTGAATAGATCTGTTTAAGAGGTACCTAAGACATGGCCCCTTTAATGAGGTCAAGAAAAGAAAGACATCAGGCTGGGTGGGGAACAGCAATAGTTACTCTTTATAATCACTCTAAAGCCCTGGCAGGGGTCCCTTGGAGTCCCAGTTTCAGAGTGTAGTTGATTTAAGGTGTTGGGAGAGGATAAGGGACAGGGAAGAGAAGGGAAGGGAAGGGAAAGAAAGGGAAAAGAAGGATGCAGTAAAACCCAGGTCAACTGGGCCACTTCTGGCCATCCAAATTTACCTTTCTTTGGAGGAGAAGGAAGGGAGGACGAGGTAGACAGGAGAGGAAGAGATGTGGTACCCAGCTAGCATTCAGTCACCTGCATCTACTCACAGGATCGTGTTTGACCTTGGTGGTCAAAAAAGACCATGCCATCAGAGAAATAATGGCATGAGTTGCACTTAACTGTTTTGAGTGAAGGAGGGCTATGCAGATCACCAACCTCACTTCTCCTCCAGAGCCATCTGAATCCAGAGACCTGATATTCATCAGGATGATTGGAGATAACAGAAATTCTTGAGAGAGATGTTGAGAGTGTCCTTGTATCACTTCTTCTGAGCACCATGTGACTACTTGCCCCATGTGAGTTATCCATATAATAGGCATTTTCCCAAGAATACATATCGCATTTGAACAACATGACTAGACCACTGAAGTTTCATTCTCTGAAGCATAGTTTGAATGCTTGCCAGTTGAGTTCAAGCAAGGACGTCAGTGTCTGGTACCTTATCCTGACAAGTGATCCTCAGAATCTTTCTGAGATAGTTCACATTGATGCCATTCAGTTGCCTGGCATGACGCTGGTAGACTGTCGGTGTTTCACAGACATACAATAATGAGGTCACCATAAAGGCTCTGTAGACCTTCAGTTTGGTAGTCAGTCTAATACCTCTTATCTCCCCAAATTTTTTTTGTAGCCTCCTAAACACTGAACTAGCTCTGGCAATGTGTGCATCAACCTCATTGTCAATGTGCACATCCCTGGAGAGTACACTACTAAGGAAAGTGTACTTAACCACAGCATTCAAAACATCTCCATTTGTAACTGATGGTTCCATGCAAGTATGACATGGTGGTGGATGATGGAGCACCTGAGTTTTCTTGGAGTTGATTATTAGTCCAAAATTATCACAGCCAGGAGAGAATTGATCCATATTTTGTTGCATCTCAGCTTCAGAGACTGCACTGAGCGCACAATCATCTGCAAACAGAAAATCATGCTCCAATACTCCCTCCAATTTCTTCTTGTCTTGTACCCTTTTCAAATTGAAGAACTTACCATCAGTATGGTAGCTAACTTTGATGTCATGTTCATCGTCATTGAAAGTATTTGACAAGGTGGCTGAAAACATCACAGTAAAATGCATGGGAGCCAGCACACAGGCCTGTTTCACACCATTGGTGACTGGGAAGGCACAAGAGCATTGTCCACTATTCAGAAACCAGGTAAACATGCCATCATCAAATTGATGTACAATGCTGATGAACTTTTCTGGCCAACCAAATTGGACATAATTTTTCTTAAGCCCTCATGACCAACAGTGTCAAAGGCAATGATCAGATCTATAAATGTTGTGTATGGACCTCTAATCTGTTTCTGCATTTCTCTTGGAGTTGTTGGGCAGCAAACGCCATAATGACTGTTCCTCAGTCCTTTCTGAAGCCACACTGGCTCTCAGGTATAAGACCATCTTCCAGGTGAAGGATCAGCATATCAAGGAGGACGCTAGCAAGAATCTTGCCAGCAATGACTAAGAGAGAGATCTCTTCTATGATTGTTGCAGAACAATCTATTCCCTTTACCTTTATAGAGATGGACAATGCAGACATCCTTGAACTCCTGAGGGGTAATCTCCTCTTGCCATATAATCTGAAATATTTCAGTCAGCTTTTGTATGGGCAATAGCCCCCTCCTCCCCCTACGTTGTAAATCTCAGTTGGAATAGAATCAGCAGCAGGTGTTTTGTCAAAGGAAAGGAAATGGCACTGAAAACCTCTTCTTCAATTGGAAGTTTAGCTAAGGAGGGATTGACTTCAACCTTAGGTGAACAGTCAGTGACCTAGGCATCGATTGTTGATGATTTGAACTATGAACTATGGACGTGTTCTACCCATCTCTCTACGATCATGCCCTTATCATATCACTAATCAATGTGACTCCATCAGCACCAAGTGGTTGTGATGCACCATAGGTTTTGGTCCACAAATAGCTTTCAGAGAATAGTAAAATGTCTTTGGAGAGTCAGCATAAAACTGACTCTCATTTCCCTTTTTTCCAGAGCCAGTAATCCTGCATCTCTCTAAGGTTTCCTTGAACTTTACTTTTGATAGAATTAAATACTACCTTCTTAGAGATGGAGGAACTGTCCTGCTGTTAAATCCTGTGCAGTTCTCATTTTTCATGTACCAGATTGTGGATTTCCCAATCTTTTTTAGAAAACTAGTCTTGGTGTTTGTGGAGCTTCTGACCCAGGTGAGCAAATGCAGTACTGTACACAAAATCTTTGAAAGTTGCCACTGTGGTCAACTGTGTATTGTCTCAACTTTTCCTTCAAGTTAACAATAAACTGTTCACTCTCAGAGAAGAGCTCTAATTTGTTGACATTAATTCTTATGGTAGTCATTTTGCTTTAGGAGCATCACTTTTGATGAATGTGAATATTTAGCTTGAAAAGAACAAGTGTATGATCAGTCTAGCACTCTGCACTACACATTGTCTTTGTCACTCTCCCATATGGTCTGTCTCTTCTCCTTACAATCAGGTAATCTTTTTATATGCCAATGTTTGCTGCAAGAATACATTCAAGAAATTTTATTGCATTTAGGTAAATAGAAAGCAGTTTTGGTGATGTAAATGTCATGTTATGCACAGTTTTTCTATTCTTTTTAAATGCATCAATTTGTATCTATTACTTTCTGTATTTCCGCAATCCAAGCTCTTCAAAGGAAGCACTGAACATTGCCATAATTCAACTGTACAACTTTTGAAAAGAATATGTTTTAAAACAAAAACATAGAAAGCAAACAACATCATATAAAATAATATCTTTTCTAAATCATGATAATCAAAATCCACAGTGTTTGCTTTCATGTAATACTTGGCCAACCATCCCCCCTAAAAATAACCAATCCAAATACACCTCCAACATATATCACCTATTATTCCTTTACCACACCCACCCACACCCACCAAAAAAAAATTTACAACCATTTTGAGACAAAAAGAAATGTAACATGTTCAAAAATTTCAACACCTATTCCCTCAATGATTGCGGTGTTATCAGTTTGGGCATGCAGCAAGTTCATAACTATCACCATGATGGAAATTAAAACATTTTAAGAATTCTAACAATATGCTATTTAACACTAATTCAGAAACAAAAAAGGAAAACGCCATCAACATGCAATGTTAATTTCCATAATAGAAAAAGTTAGAAATAAATTAGTAAAAATAAATTCCCAGTGTTAGCGTCCAAAACGCATTGTAATACATTCCAAATCAGCCAATTTAGCCAAGTCAAGTGGTCATACTTTCTGCTGGGAAAAAAAAAAAAAACCTATCTTTTTTTGTTGTTAAGACAGGCAAATAAATGTGGAGAAGCAGGTTATACATATTATAACGATATTTCAATGGGGATGTATCTGATGTATTTTTACTAGTGTAATTTTTTTCCCGCAATTGTTTAGAAGGATAAATAGGCAAAAAGTCTACGACAGAGGGTCAGATGGGTCAAATAATTCATCTGATATGCTGTCAAAGGTTGAGTTCACATATTTCATTATCGAGGTCTTCTTCTGCATCTTCTGTAGCCACTTTTTTGGTTTGATATAAAGATAGTGTTTCTAATTCTAGATCTTCAGTACCTGTTCTGTAGTGTATCAAAAGAAGTGTTAAAGCCTGCAGTCTTTGACCTAATTTAGACGCACAAGTTTTCAGCAATAAATAACTATAGCTATTGCTGTTTCCAGCTTCATTCCTACCTAGGACCCCCTCCCAAGTCTCATAGTCTGAGCCTACTCTAGCATTAAAGTCACCCAGAATTATAAACTTGTCCTCTTTGGACACATTGATGATAAGGGTCTCCAGTTCTTCATAAAAATTTTGTTTTTTTTTACCTCATCAGGGATTGGCATGCTGAGAGCAAAGTCACTGATGATGGTGGCATGGCTTTTTCCTGCTGGTGCCAATCACATTTTCATGAGCTTGTCATTCACTCCTTTTGGCAGGCATACTATCTTGCTGACTCGATTAGTTTTCATTGCATAAACTTCATCATCTACATGACGCTCCCCTTCACGGCAGCTACTCCAGATGAATGTGTATCCAGCTACAACTTCAGTAAGTCAGGCTTGCTTCACTCAGGGATGCGATTTGCATGCAGAATACCTGTTGAATTCTCTTGCAACAGGAGCAGTTTGTCTTTCAGGTCTACTAGATTTTGTGTTGTCCATAAGTGTGCACAAGTTCCATGTGCTGATGGTGAAGGGAATCATCTTTGCAGATGCTTTCACACTTTTCTTAAATTTGAGGGAAAGTCCCCAATTGATAAATGGTCAAAGGATATGAACAGGCAATTTTCAGAGGAAGAAATTAAAGCTATCTATAATCATATGAAAAAATGCTCTAAATCACTACTGGTTAGAGAGATGCAAATCAAAACAACTCTGAGGTACCACATCACACCTATAAGATTGGCAAACATGACAGAACAAGAAAATGATAAATGCTGGAGAGGATGTGGGAGAGTTGGAACACTAATTCATTGTTGGTGGAGCTGTGAGCACATCCAACCATTCTGGAGAGCAATTTGGAACTATGCCCAAAGGGCTACAAAAATGTGCATACCCTTTGACCCAGCAATATCGCTACTAGGACTATATCCCCAAGAGATCATAAAAATGGGAAAGGGTCCCACATGTACAAAAATATTTATAGCAGCACTCTTTGTAGTTGCCAAAAACTGGAAGTCAGGGGGATGTCCATCAATTGGGGAATGGCTGAATAAATTATGGTATATGAATGTAATGGAGTACTATTGTGCCATAAGAAATGATGAACGAGAAGACTTCAGAGAGGCCTGGAAGGACTTATATGACCTGATGCTGAGTGAAAGGAGCAGAACCAGGAGAACTTTATGCACAGCAACAACCACAGTGTGTGAGAGTTTTTTCTGGTAGACTTAGATTTTTGTAATAACACAAGAACTTCTGAAAAAAAAAATCCCAATGGTGGACCTCAAGGCAAAATGCCTTCCACACTCAGAGAGAGAAATATGGAAGTCACTCACATAATGTAGCAGATCATGTTTGTGTATGTGTATCTGTTTGTGTATCATGTTCTGATTTGTTATACGGATTCTTTCATTTATCTTAGTCTGACTACATAGCATGACTATAGTGAAAATATACTCAATAGGAAAGTATATGTAGAATCTATACAGAATTGTATGCAGTCGTGGGGAGGGAGGGAGGTAGTGGGGGGTGGGTGGGGAGGGATAAAATCGCAATTGTATGGCAGTGATTGTTAAACTTTAAAAAAATAAAAAATAAATAAAAATAAATAAAAAAAGAAAAGAAAAGACTTGAACTAAAATTTAAAAAATAAATAAATAAATAAATGAATAAATAAATAAATAAATAAATAAATAAATAAATAAATAAATAAATAAATTTGAGGGA
Source organism: Notamacropus eugenii (assembly GCF_028372415.1). Lineage (NCBI taxonomy): Eukaryota > Metazoa > Chordata > Mammalia > Diprotodontia > Macropodidae > Notamacropus > Notamacropus eugenii. The sequence goes on along the minus strand of NC_092872.1, from coordinate 320,380,681 downwards.
AAGGAGTTGACAGCAGAGTGGTATTCCCCACCCGTCACAGTAATCATGCCAGAGTTGGGTAAGCAGACAATTTTAGGGCACCTTTTCAAGCTCTTTTCCTCATGCCAGGAGTTGAGCAGTTCAATCCTTAAAATGCTGCTCAGACACCCAGGGGGCTTCCAAGGCCCACAGCTGTTTCTAGTGAGAAATGTCCCTATGGCCTGGGCTGCCTGTGTGCAGGGTTGTAACTACAGCTTCCAGTGTATCCCTACCTACTACTTTATGTTGGCACAGGACTTTGAGGCATAATAGTAAAATGTTATGGGTGAAGTCTTTTGATTCGTGCATGAATTGTATTTAAGTGAAGCAGAGTTGCATGAAATCGTCAGCCTCACTCTCTCCTCCTGAGTCATCATAGTCCAGTGGCAGGGCAGAGTCAAGATGGCTGGCAGTGGCTCTGGATGCAGTGGATAACTGTCATGTCTTCAGTGTCTAACCAAGCTTTAAGTGCTCCACATTGCCTGTTTCAGCTGCCTTCATGGTTGTTGGAACACATGGTTCTCATCTGCCCATTCCTTCATATGAAGTCTTCACATGCTTTGGGTAGACACCTCCCTAATTCATCAGTACGTTTGAGGCCTCTTGGTTACCCTCAACCTGGTTTGGCCTGTCTGCCAAAAGTTTACTGGTGTGTGGGCATGGCACATACTGCTGCTTCTTGGAGTCACAGGTGAGAGTAGAGTGGAAAAGGTGGACACCAAAGGTGGAAAGAGTCCTGAAAAAGGATCAGCAGGCACAGTACTGCAGTAACTGGTCCCTCCCTGAAGACCTCCTTCACCCCGTGTGTGTTTATATGCATAGCAAATGCTATTCCCCAATACATCAGTGGCTAAGTAGTCAAAGAATATGAATAAACAGTTCTCAAAAGAATTACAAACTATTGAAAATCGTATGGAAGTGTGTATCAATTTACTAAAAAAAATAGAAGATATGCCCATTAAAAAACCTCTGAGAATTAGCAAGGATGAAAGAAGATGGAAATAATCCATGTTTGAAAGATTTTGGAAAGATAAGCATATAAACATAAGCTCTGAATGTGCAACAAAAGGTGGAATTACAAAATAACTTGATTTATTTTGTTATTTATATTACATATAGCACATATAAGCAAATATTTCATTTTTTGTGTTTTTATTTATGTATATTTGGGTAGCAAGATGGCACAGTTGATAGAGCACTGGACTTGGAACCAGATAGAATCATACTCATGAGTTTAAATCTAGCTTCAGATGTTTGCTACTTGTGTGAACTTGGGCAAGTTGCTTAGATGTATTTGTCTCAATTCCTCATTTGTTGAATGTGCTCAGAAAGAAAATACAAACAATTCCAGGAACTCTGCAAGAAAAAACCATGTATAGGGTCACAGATAGTCTGATGTAACTGAAAAATGACTTAATAAAACATGAAAAGACATTATTCTATTAGTTTTTATCTCAAGAATATTATTGATAAGAAGAAATTTCTATAAATGACAAAATATTTATGGAAGTATGGCAGAAAGGAATTTCAAAAATAACAGATATCTTGTAAATGGGGAAGAAATCAAAAGGTTAAATAAATTGTGGCATATAAACCTTAGGGAACAATGCAAAAAATGATACACTTAATGAATCCAGAGTTATATGGAAATATTTACATGACACAACATAGAGTGAAATGAACAGAATCAAGAAAACAATACATAAGTATCTATAACAATAAAAATGAAATATTTATCATAAAGTCATTACAATGGATGTTAAAAAAATACAGCAAAAAAGCATAGTCCCAAGGAAGACTTCCTCAACTAGAAGCCTTAAAAAATTTTAAGCTTTATGAGTGATGCACAGTACATACATTTTCAGAAGTATTTCCTACAATGTTTTTCCTGATTTTTTTTCTTTAAAATAGTTGTTTGTTCATTCAAGAGAATGAAGGCATTGAAAAAACATACCAAAAGTTGTGGGATGCAGGAAGACAAGTTCTTCTTGGAAGTTTTATATCTCTAAATGCTCATATGAATAAAATACGGAAAGAGGAGATCAATGAAGAAATCAATTAAAAAACTATTTGAAACGAACAATATTTTAGCAAAGTAGCAGGATGCAAAACACACACACATAAATCATCAACATTTCTATATATTGTCAAGAAAGTCAAGCAGTAAGGGATAGAGAAAAAAATCCATTTTAAATGAATGTAGACAATAAAACATACTTGTGAGTATATCTGCCAAGATAAACCCAGGAAATATATGAAAACAATTACAAAACACTTTTTACAGAAAAAAGTCAGATCTGAATAATTGAAAAAATTCAATTGCTCATGGTAGACCAAGACAATATAATAAAAATGACAATCCTACCTAAATGAATTTAATTATTTAGTGTTACACCAACTAAATTACAAAAGAATACACAAAGTAAGAATTTTTTTTTCATATGGCTAGAAAATTATAGAGCTAGGAAAAAATTGAAATTGTCTGGAAGCACAAAAATATCAAGCAAATGAACCTAAAAATCTGAAAGAAAATTACCTAGGTAATACCATATCTGAAATTGCATTATGCAGTGGTAGTCATCAAAAAGAATGTAGTAGTAGCTAAGAAAAAAATGGTGGATCTGTGGAGTAGATTTAGGCACATGATAAATTACCATAGTGATCCAAGTTTCAGGAAACCCAAAGACCCAAATTTTGGGGACAAGAACTTACTTTTTGGCAAAAATTTCTGGGACAACTGCAAAACTGTATGACAGCAACTAGATGTAGAACAATATCTCATCCTGAGTACAAAAAAGATATTTAAAAGATGTATAATTTAAATATAGTAAGAAGTAGCTTCCTTCCTGTAAGGGAATTTCCAACCCTCAGCTCTCTTGGATGGCGTACACCAATCACAGCTCAGGTAATCTGAGGGGAGATTGGTAAGGCATGAACAAGATGGTGCTGGGAGGAAGGGTTCTGCCCCTGTTCACCACCAGATACTTCCTGAAACGTGTCTGGAAAGCAGTAGCAAAACTTGCTTAAACCAGTTTAATCTTGCTTGTGCTGCTTACGTAACTAAGGCATACATGATACTATATAAGTGCCTGAGCTAGTTTGAATAAATGGAGTTGCCTTACATCTTTGCCTCCCGCCTCATCGTTACTCACAGCAAGCTCCTTCAGGGTCGACAGGCCCTGCAGGTCAGATAAACATGTTGGCTCGGGGTGAGCGGCCCCCACTAAATCCCATTCACTTTCCTTTTCAAAATTCAACTGAAACATAATTGATTCACCTCCACCTATTTACCTTTACTCTGTGTCTCTCTGCTTCAGTTGTCTTTCTTATAGACAACGTTTTGTTGTATTCCGGGTTTTGATCCACTCTGCTATCCACTTGTATAGAGAGAGTTCATCCCATTCCCATTCACAGTTATGATTACTGTATTTCCCTCCATACCATTTTCCTGCCTGCTTGTCCTATCGCTCCTTTCACCCTTTAGCCACTTGACAATGTTTTCCTTCTGTTTACCACCTCACCTTAGTCTGCCCTCTCCCTTCTGTCAACATTTTCTTTAACTTCATCTCTCCTCCTGTTTTTCTATCAGGTAAGATAGATTTATATATTTAACTGATGGTGCTTATTATTTTCACTTTGGACCCATACTGATGAAAGGAAGGTTCAAGTGATGCCCATCACCCACCCTGCCATCTTTTGCTTCACTGTATTAGGTCTTTCACAAATCCTCATGTGAAATAATTTACCCCATTCTACCTCTCCCACCCTTCTGCACCCAGTGTACTCCTCTTTCTCATCCCCTAATTCTTTATTTTATGTACTCTTCTCAATTCACCTTATACCTGTACCCTCTCTCTGTGATAGCTGTACTGTTATTGGCACAATTTTTAAGAATTGTAGGTATCATTTTTCTCATGTAGAGATGTAAACAATTCGGTGTTCTTTTCACTTCTCACTTTTTAAGGCTTCTCTTGGATTTTTATATTGTAGATCAAATTTTTTCTTCAATTCTGGTCTTCTCCTTATGAAAACTTGAAATCCTTCCATTTCATTGAATGATTCCCCTCTATTTCACTTGAGGTGTTATGCTTAATTTCCCTAGATAAGAAATTCTTGGACACAGTCCTGCCTCCTCTGTCTTCCAGAATATCATCTTCCATGGTTCCTGATCCTGCAGTGTTGTAGATTCTGGCTGCTCGATATTTGAATTGTGCCTCTTTGGGTACTTGTAGTATTTTTTTCTTTGACATGAGAGTTCTGAAATTTGGCGTTAGAGATTTTATTTTGTGATCTCTTTCCTGGGGTGATCGAGGGATTCTTTCAAGGCCAATAATGTCTTTTGTTTTCCTGAACATCAGGGCAGTTTTCCTCGATAATTTCTTGAAAAATGCTGTCCAGTTCCTCTTTTTGATTATGGCTTTCATGAAGTTCAATGATTTTGACATTGTCTCTCTTGCATCTATTTCCCAGGTCAATTTGTTTCCCAGTGAGATATTTTATGTTGCCTTAGATACTGAGGCACATGGGGGATCCTGGTGTTGGCATTTGACTGTTTACCAGGGTTCAGGATGTCCAGTTAATTTTCTGAGACTTACTGGTAAGCTGTCTGTCTTGCACTGTGTTCTCCTTTTGCTTGAGTGAGACACACCTCTCTTGCTGATCTGCCAAGTTCCTTGCCCTAATGGATTGTTTCACCCGATATTTTTGCTGGTTCTTCTGAGCCAGTATATGTTTTGGGGCTCCCTTTGATGATTGCACAGAGGTATGTATGAGAGAGTTTTGATGATTTATTGATTGCTCTCCCGCCTTAACTCCCAGAAGTTGTTGATGGAGTTGTGAACTGATTCATGCATTTTGGAGAGCAAATAGGCACTATGGCCAAAGGGCTGTAAAACTGTGGATATCCTTTGATCCAATAATATCACTACTAAATCTGTATCCTAAAGAGTTCACATAAAAGGAAATTATTTGTAAACAGCTCTTTTGTGGTGGCAAAGATTTGGAAATTGAGGGCATGTTCAAAAACCGGAGAATGACTGGAGGAGTTGTCATATATGATTGTAAAGGAATACTATCATGATTTAAGAAATGATTAGCAGACAGCATTCAGAAAAACCTGGAAAGAGGTGCATTGATGCAAAGTGAACTGAGCAGGGGCAGAAGAATATTACAGATAATGAGATCAATAGCTGTGAAGGACTTGGCTACAAAGATCCAAGGCAACTTTGAAGAATCTATGATGGAAAATGCTATCAACCTCCAAAGAAACAACTGATGAAAGCTAAATGCAGATCAAAACATACTGGTTTTCTTTTTTTTAACTTTCTTTTCCTTTCATCTCTGCTTTCTTTTACAATACAACTAACATGGAAATGCATTTTGGATAGGTGCACATGACTTTTATTGAATGGTTTGTTTTCTCAGTAAAGGATGAGAGTAAGGAAGGTAAGAGAAAATCAGAAACAAAAAATTGTAAAACAGAACAGTTTAAAATGTATGTACATGTATTAAGACACTATTGTTTATATGCACAAATGAATATAAAATGCTAGAACTTTTTGAAGTGTTTTTAAGATAGAAAAGGTGATATCATAGGTAAATTATAGGAGCACTGGAAAATTTATCTGACAGGTCAATGAATAAATGATGAGTCTGGACCCAAAAGAAATAGAAAGGTCACTGTAAGAAATCATTAATTTTGATAATAATATTTTAACTGTTTTGAACAAACACCACCAAAGGAAACAAAATTAGAAGGAAAACAGAAAATGAGGAGAAAAATCTTCTTTCGTAGTACTTCTCTTATATGAGATGAATATCTCATATAGACAAGCAATTGAGTGAAATTTACTAAAATAAGAGCCATTCCAAGACTTCTTGGAACCAACATGGCAGAGTAAGCAGGAAATCACTTGCCCTCTTAAAAATTCAGGAATATAAAAACACTACCAAAATTATTAGCAGTTCTATATATAACAAAGTCCAGCAGCAACAGATGGAGAAATTGCATTTAAAATTGCTGTAGACAATACAAAATATTTGGGAGTCTACCTGTCAAGGCAAATCTTATATGAAAAGAATTACAAAGCACTTTTCACACAAAGTGAGATGCAACAACTGGGAAAACAAATGTAGTTCATGCATAGACAGAGCTAATAAGTAGTAATCACAATTCTACATCTATGAGCAGCTAATATTTCTTCAATGGTTTACATTTTGCCATGTGTGAAAAGTATTCTACAATTGTGTTAATGAATTTCCTGGATTTATCTTCGTAGGTGGATTACAAAGGGTTTTATTTTTACATAAATTTTAAATATATTTCTCTCCCCATATTTTTTTGATGTGTTTTATTGGTAACATACACAAATGCTGATAATTTGGGTTTATTTTGTATCTTATTATTTTCCTTAAAGTTGTTATAACTAGTCTTTATAGTTTTCCTCCTAAGTTCTCTATTTTCATCATATCATATTCAAAGAGCTTTATTTCCCTATTGCTATTTTTCACTTTGTTTTCTTGTTTTATTGATGTACCTAACATTTCAAATGCAATTCTGAATAATAGAGGTGATAATAGACATATTTTTTCACTCTTGATCTATTAAGAAGTTCCTAGGTTGTCACCATCGCAGATAATGCTTTTTCTTAGTTTGAAATCAATACCATTTACGATTTTAAGAAACGGTCAACTCATTCCTATGCTTTCAAGTGATTTAAAAAGAATGGGTATTAAATTTTATCAAAAAATATGGATTTATTGATGTGATTCAATTGTTTTGATTATTTGTGCTATTGATTGATGTTCATATTTTTCAAAATGTTGATTAATTTCTACATAAGTTCCTGCTACATGATCTTTGTGATATATTGCTGAAATACTCTGCTAGTATTTCGTTTAAAATTTTTGCATCAGTATTCACTCGAGATACTGGCTCTTAGTTTTCTCTGTGTTTTTTCTTTCCATCCCTCAAGTATCACAATAATATTTAGTTGTAAAATTAATTTGGTAAGATTCCTTTAATTTTTTCAGATTGTTTTTATAGTACTGGGATTAATTGATCTTTGTCTGTTTTGGGTTGTAGGGATTTTATCTTCTTGTGGAGCTCATACTTTTCCTTGGTCACTATTTTTTTCTAAGATGAAGATATCTAGTTATTCTATTTCCTCATTTTAAATATATGTATATATTATACATGTATTTAATGAATATACATATATATATATTCATCCAATAAACTTAGATAGTTTTAAAGATACATAATGGGTGAAAATATATTCCAGTAATTTCTTCATTTTTGTCCTCATTGCAGGTACATTCATCATTTTAATTTTTAATACTGATAATTTAGGTTTTAATATCAAATTAACCATTGATTTTATCGGTTCAATGTGTTTTCCCTTAAATTTTATTAGTCTCTCAATGTTTCCTTTCAATTTTCTGAATCATTGTTTTACAGGATTTTTACTTTAGGGTTTAATTTAACATTACTATTTTTTCTAGTTATTAAAATACACACCCAATTCATTGATCTGCATTTTGTCTTTGTTTTTTACTTTATCATTAAAAGATAAAGGAAAGCATTTCAGTGATCGTTGCTTTGAATAAAACCTACAAATTTTTGTATGGCACCATAGCACAAGGATCATATATTAGGATAAGGTGAAATTCATAAAAAAAAAAGTGTAAAGAAGCTTCAATAACGGAAAAACTGTCAGCATAATTAACTATCAATAACAATGCCAAAAGAAATCATATGATTTTCTCAACAGATTTTTATAAAAAACGTTTCACAAAATACAAATCTATATGTATTAAAAGCACTAGTGAGCAAAGGAATAAACTGATATTCTGTTAAAATGATAACTATTAAGAATTTAAAAGCATCAGCAGACATTATTTCCAATTTGAAAATACTAGAAGCAGTCACAATAAAACTAGGGTTAAACAAGGGTGCCCATTACATTGCTAATATTATGGGGTGCCTATTATTGTCCTAGAAATACTAGCTATAGGTATGAGAGATGGAAAAGAAATGGAAGAAACTGGAATAGACAAAAAGGAAACAAAACCAACCCTCCTTACAGATGATTTGATGATATACATAGAGAACACTAGATTAGTACTTAGAAAGTTAGTTAATATACTTAGCAATTCTAGAAAATTATCTGGGGGCGGAGCCAAGATAGCCATGTAAAAGTACAGTCCTGCTCCAGTCCCCCCCACCAAAACCCTTTAAATACCCGTTTAAAAATATTGTAAACAAATTCTAGAGCATCAGAAGTGACAAAAAGAGAGAATGAAATAGGTTTCCAGGGCAGGACAGCCTGGAAGGCAGACTAGAATGGTCCATTGAACCAGGCTTGGAGGTAAGCACAGCCCAAAGTGTGCCATGAAGCACAGACAGGGCTAGAGAAGACATCAGGGCATGGAGCCATGAATAGCTGCCACGGTTTCCACATTGCTCAATCGAAAAATGCCAAAGACAGCTTCAAAGGTCAGTGAGAAAGCTCTCCCATCTTGGAGAGAGGGGATTGGGGTTAGGCCCTGGTCCCAGGCCACCAATAGTGTCCACTTCTGGAGTTCTGAGCCTACAGACTATAGGGGAATAGGGCAGCTGATCTGGGTCTTAGTTCTGATTGGCAGTACTTGGGTGAGGAGGAGGGCTAGTGTGGCAGAGTTGGTGGCAGCCATGGAGATGGCATCCTGCTAGCAGTTACAGGACAGAAAATAGTATTTTGCTGCTCAAAGACCAGAGTGCAAACCGGGAAAGGAGTAAACACTTCTCCTTTAACAATGCCACTTTATAGGAACTCAAAACTTACAGGTTCCTAACAAGATCTCGGGGGAACAGCTGCACAAATCATCTGAAGCCCAGGGTAGTATACAGTAAATTTGAGAAAGGGCTCTAAACTTAAGAAATTGGCTGGGAAAATGACCCAAGAGGGAAGAAATAAGACTAAAGAAGGTGACTTTCTTGGTGAAAAAGGTACTTTCATCCATCCTTTCAGATGAGGAAGAGCAAAGCATACAACTGGAGGTAGACAGCAAGGTCAAGGCTCTTTCATCCAAAGCCTCCCCAAAATATGCAGTGGTCTCAGGCCATGGAAGAGCTCAAAACCTATTTTCAAAATCAAGCAAAAGAAATGGAGGAAAAATTGGGAAGAGAAATGAAAGTGATGCAAGAAAATCTTGAAAAACATATCAACTGCTTGCTAAAGGAGTAACAAAAATGTTGAAGAAATTAGCACCTTTAAAAATAGACTAACCCACCATATAATTTATAACCAATTCATCTATCTATGTATATCCCTTTCACATTTCATAATAAATATAAAATTCTCAAGATTAAAGAGTATCTTCTTTTTTATAGGAATGTAGACAGTTTGTGCATATTGTGCAACAATTTTTCCCCCTGTTAACCTTTTCATGCCTCTCTTGAGAATTGCGTTTGAAAATCAAATTTTCTATTGAGTTCTGCCCTTTACATCAGGAAGGTCTGGAAAACCCAATGTCCATCTCCTTGCCTAAAATATTATTATCAGCTTTACTGGGTAATTAATTCTTGGTTGTAGCTCCAGCTCCTTTGCCTTTCGGAGTATCGTATTCCAATTCCTTCAATCTTTTAATGTAGAAACTACAAGGTCCTGTGTGATCCTGACTGTAGCTCCTTGGTATCTGAATGGTTTCTTTCTGGCTGCCTGCAGTATTTTCTCCTTCACTTGATAGTTATTGCATTTGGCAAAGATATTCCTTGGTGTTTTTAGTTTGGAGTTCCTTTCAGGAGGTGAATGGTGGATTCTTTTGATGAATATTTTGGCCTATGGGTCTAGAACTTCTGGGCAATTTTCCTGGGTGATTTCTTGGATGATATTTTCCGGGATCTTTTTTTCATCATGGTTTTCTGGTACACCAAAAATCCTTGGATTTTCTATTCTGGATCTATTTTCTAGGTCAGTTGCTGTTCCAATTAGATATTTTACATTTCATTGTATCTTTTCATTCTTTAGATACTGTTTGACTGATCCTTGACATCTCATACAATCATTAAATTCTACTTGGTGGATTTTGTTTTTTATTAAATTATTTTCTTCAGTTAACTTGTGCATCTCCTTTTCCATTTGTCCAATTGTTCCTTTAAGGAGTAATTTTCACCAGTTAGGTTTTGTACTTTCTTTTTCATTTCTCCAATGTTCTGTTTTGAGGAGCTGTTCTCTTCAGTGAATTCTTTTCTCATATTTTTAAAATCATTGGCCTGTGTTTCTTCTATTTATTTAATTTACATTTCAAAATCCTTCCAAAGCTCTTCCAAGAAGGTTCTTTGTCCTTCAGACCAGTTCATATTTCCTTCTGACTTTGCAGGTGAGAGTACAGTCTCAATGATGACCTCTCTGATATTTGTGTTTTGGTCCTTGTCCCCCTAAAAAGATTCTGTGATCTATTTTCTACTTTGCTTCTTACTCATGATAATAACTCTTTTACTGGCTTTTAAAGCACATTTCTGCATTTGTGGCACAGGGAGCTCTGCCCCACAATTCTTGTGCCTAAAACTTGAGGGTTTGTGTGTTGTGGCCTCTGGTTCTTTCAACTAGACACTAAAATGCTGCAGCTTACCTGTTGCTGAGTTGGGTGGTGTTTGAAAGCAAAGGTCAGGTGAGGTCTTTTTGGATTTTCTGCACAGTTACCCTAGATATAGCTCCTTAAGTGTGGGAGAGGGGTGTTCTGGATGCTGGGGGCACCTCTGCTGTGCTAGAACACAGGCAAGCTCAGCTGTCTTTGCTACTTTCTTCCTGATTCCACTGGGCTTCTGGGGCACACGTGAAGTCCTGGTGTTGGCAGTTGCTGGCTTCATTCTGCTGATATTCGGTATCTTCTCCTGGTTCTCTGAGGAGAGGCTGTCTGGGACAGCTCTTATCCTACATTGAAAGCCTTGGGCCTCAACAAGAGGAACCCTCGTTAGTGCTCTTATTAGCCTCACAGTCTATGAGTCAGTTTACCACTTCTGCTGCTCCCACTGTTGAAGGGTTTTCCCTGAGAGATATCCTCTGTGTTCCTCAAAGTCAACAAGATAGCAACTACTAATCACTCTGCCATCTGTGAATAATACAGGATTTTAATGGGAGATGTGAAAAGGAGGAGAAGGGAACAACATGAATTCCATCACAGGAATAGGCACAAAAATATATTTTAACAGTGGGAGAGAGAGACGGGAGATGAGCATTGTTTGAGAGGTACTCTCATCTAGTTGGATTCAAGCAAGTTCAACAAACTCAGTTATGTATAGAAATACAAGCAGTTGTATAGGCAGTAGGAGGGGAAAGGGGAAAGAAAAGGTAGGTAAGGCTAAAAAGGAAGGAAGAAGTAATAAGGGAAAGGGGATTATAAGGGAGCGGGCTGAAAGAAGGGAGAGAAGACAGAGAGGTAGTGGTCAAAAACTAAAACCCTGCTGTGCAGGGGAAAGGAGAAGGGAGAAATAAAAGCATGAACAAGGGGAAAAGGGATGGAGGGAAATACACAGATAATAATCATAACTGTGAATGAGAATGGGATGAACTCTCCCATAAAACGGAGAAGGAGAGCAAAATGAATTCAAAGCCGTAATCCAACAACATGTTGCTTACAAGAAACACATTTGAAATGGCGAGATACATACAGGGTAAAGGTAAAAGGTTGAAGCAGAATATATTGTGCTACTGCTGATGTATAAAAAGCATGGATAGCAATCCAAACCTCCGACAAAGCAAAAGCGGAAATAGATCTAATCAAAAGAGATAAGGAGGGAAAGTATATCCTGCTAAAAGGCACCATAGACAACGAAGCAATAACATCAGTAAACATATATGCTCCCAGTGGTATAGCATGGAAATTCTAAGAGGAGATGTTAAGGGAGTTACAGAAAGAAATAGACAGCAAAATTGTAGTATTGGGGGCCAGCAAACTCGCCCTCTCTTCACTTGATAAATCTAGCCTCAAAATAAACAAGAAGGAAGTTAAGGAGGTGAATAGAACTCTGGATAAGGTAGATATGATAGATCTGTGGAGAAAACTAAATGGAAATAGAAAGGAATATACTTTTTTCTCAGCAGGAACATGGCACGTATACGAAAATGGACCATGTATTACGTCATAAAAACCTCACAATCACGTGGAGAAAGGCAGAGATAGTCATTGCATCCTTCTCAGACCATAATGCAACAAAAATTAATGTAATCAAAAGCCATGAAAACATAAACCAAAACCTAATTGAAAACTAAACAATCTAATCCTAAAGAATGCAACAAATTATAGAAACAATCAGCAACTTCATTCAAGAGAATGACAATAACGAGATAACCTAACAAATTTTACGGGATAGCACAAAAGCATTTCTTAGGGGAAGTTTTATGTCTTTGAGTGCTTACTGGAATAAAACAGAGAAAGAGGAGGTAAATGAATTGGGCATACAGGTGAAAAAACTCGAAAAAGAACAAAATGAAAATCCCCAAGTAAATACCAAATTAGAAACACTTCAAACCAAAGGAGAGATTAATAAAATTGAAACTGAAAATAAAATGAAAATGAAAACTATTGAACCAATAACTAAAACTAGGAGTTGGTCTCATTAAAAAAAATAATAAAATTGATAAACCTTTGGACAATTTGGTAAAGAAAAAAGAAAGAAAGAAACCAAATTTTCAAAATGAAAAAGGTGAACTCAGGTCCAATGAGGAGGAAATTAAAACCATAATAAGAAATTATTTTGTCTAACTATGCCTATAAATGTGACAATCTAAATGAGATGGATGATTATTTTAAAAGATATAAATTGACCAGACTAAGAGAAGAAGAAGTTACATACTTAAATAACCCCATCTCAGAACAAGAAAATGAAGAAGCCATCAATTAAGTCCCTAGAAAAAAAATTTCAAGGGCAAGATGGATTCCCATGTGAACTCCACCAAACATTTAAAGAACAGTTAATTCTAGTATGATATAGACTATTTGGGAAAATTGGGGAGGAGGGAGTCCTTACAAATTCTTTTTATGTTACAAATATGGTTTTGATACCAAAGTCAGGAAGAGAAAAAACACAAAAAAAATTATAGACCAATTTCTAAAATGAATGTAGATGCAAAAATTTTAAGTAAGATTTTAGCAAAAACAACACAGCAACTGATCATGAGAATAATACATTATGATCAGGTAGAATTTATGCCAGGAATGCAAGGCTGGTTCTATATTAGGAAAACTATTTACATTGTTGATCATATCAACAACAAAACTAAGAGAAACCACATGATAATCCCAGCAGATGCAGAAAAAGCTTTCGACAAAATACACCAACATTCCTACTGAAAACACTAGAGAACATAGGAACATATGGAACTTTTCATAAAACTACATGCCGTGCCTATCTAAAACCTTCAGTAAGCATTACATGCAGTATGGATAAGCTAGATACATTTCCAGTAAGATTGGGGTGAAACGAGGATGTCCGTTACCACCATGATTATTCAATATGGTACTAGAAATGTTAGCTGTAGCAATAAGAGAAGAAAGAGAAATTGAAGGAATTAGAATAGGCAAAGAAAAAACTGAGTTATCACTCTTTGCAAGTGATATGGTGATATAATTAGAGAATCCCAGAGAATCAAGTAAAAAACTACTTGAAATAATAAACAACTTTGGCAAAGTTGCAGGTTACAAAATAAATCCCCACAAATCTTCTGCATTTCTATGAATTACTAACACAGCCAAACAGCGTGATAGAAAGAGAAATCCCATTTAAAGCTAGGGTAGATAGTATAAAATATTTGGGAGTCTACCTGTCAAAACAAACCTGGCGACTATATGAACACAATTACAAAACACTTATAGCACAAATAAATGAAATATATAATAGGAAAAGGAAAGATATAAGCTGAATAGAAAATTGGATTTGCAAATACGAGAATCCAGAGAAATATGAACAGATAAACTTAAAAGAGAAGTCATAAGGTACGTGTTAAACTTAAAGTGTTTTCATTTCTATGTAGAAAAATATTTGTAATTCACAAGACCTTTGTCAGAGGGAATATAAATATATATATATATGTGTGTGTGTGTGTGAGTGTGTATGTGTGCATATCTGTGTGTGCCTATATATACACATAAATTTACATTTATATATTGATATATGTAGGCACACAGATAAATATATGTGTATATATGTATATATATGCATATATGAAGGTATGTGTATATTATACATGTGTAAGTATGTATATGTACCTGGGTGCACTTATACATATATATATATATACATATATATATATGCATTTATATAGGTATGTATATGCATAGACAGAGGGTACAGGGTAAGCTCAATTTGAAGGGAGAATAAATAAAAATAAAATTTACTGTTGAGTGGAATGTACTAGGAGTAAGAGAAAGGCGGAGGTAGAATGTCACACATTATCTCACATAAAAGAAGCAAGACAGGACTTTTACAATGAAGGGGAAGGGGGAGTAGATGAAATTATATAAATGAGTCTTACTCTCACGGGATTTGGCTTAAGGATGGAGTAACACACACACTATTGGAAATGGAAATCTATTTTAACCTGCAGGAAGGCAAGGGGGAAAGGGATAGGAGAGGGAAGTAAATAAAAGCCACAGCAAATTAAGGAAAAGGATAATCAGAACCAAATACTGTTTGGGGAGGAAAGATCAAGGGAGAGAATGGAATAAATGGAGGGCAGGATAGGACCGAGGGAAATAGAATTATTCTTCCCCAACATACTATCATGTAAGTGTTTTGCACAGTTACAAATGTATGAGCTGTATTGAATTGCTTGCTTTCCAATGAGGGTGGATGAGGAGAGAGAAAAGGAGAGAATATGGAACTTGAAACTTTAATAATTAATGTTTACTATTGTTTTAGCTTGCAGTTGGGAAATAAGATGTACAGGCAAGGGATTATAGCAATGTATTTTGCCCTATAGGAAAATCTAGGAGAGGGAAATGAAAGAAGATATGTCAACAGAAGAGAGGACAGATTGAAGGAAGGGATGGATAGGGTGCATGCTGTCCTGGGTAAGGAGGTGGGGAGAAATGGGGACAAAATTTTGAAATCAAATTATTGTGAATGTGAATGTTGAGAGCTGCGAAATGAGTAAACCATATATTTTAAAAAGTAAACAAGACAAAATAGAATGGTCAGAAAGTAGGTAAATGATAAATAAATTCAACAAAATTATAAAAAAATAATATTTATCAACTCTAGCAAAGTTGCCGGATATCAAATGAACCAACATAATTCATGAGCATTTCTTTATATTATACACAAAGCCCAGCAGTAAGAGATAGAGAATTTTTATTTAAAATAATTGTAGACAATGTAAAGTACTTGCGAGTCTACTTGCCAAGACTAACCCAGGAACTCTATTAACACAATTACGAAGCATTTTTCATACAAATCAACTCAGATCTGAAACACTGGAAAAATATCAGTTGCACCTAAGTAGGCGAGAACAATGTCAGGAAAGCATTTCTACTTCATTTAATTTGCTCATTTAGTGATATAAAAACCAAACTGCTAAGGGCAATTTGAAGGAGGATAGATGGATAGATAGATAGATAGATAGATAGATAGATAGATAGATAGATAGATAGATAGATAGACAGACAGACAGACAGACAGACAGACAGACAGACAGACAGACAGACAGACAGACAGACAGACAGACAGATAGATAGATAGATAGATAGATAGATAGATAGATAGATAGATAGATAGATAGATAGATAGATAGATGGTGTAGGTATGAGATGACAGTGATAAAATTATATCCCACCCACAACAAAAAAAACCCCCAAAATTAAGGGGTGAGAAAGAAGACTGTACTGGGAGAAGAGAGAAAGGGGAGATTAAAATGGGCAATCTATATCACATTAAAGAGGCATGAAACAGCTAGTATACTGAATGAGGAGAAAGGGAGGGGGCAATCAATTCTTTCTGTTTCTAATATAATACCTTGTTTGTAGTGGGGCAGTGACACAGTTTTCTTTGAGGGGCATGACTTTGTCTTCTCCATTTTCAGGGATAGAATATTTTGGACTGAACTTGCAAGTGGAGGCACCACTCTCCTTATTCAGAGCTCCCAACTCTGCCATCACTATGTCCTTAAGAAGAAGCAGTATCTTATCTCCGCTGTTTTCTACTTTCTCTTTCTTTTCCACTGACCAAAAAATGAGGTAAGTCAGTGATCTTATTCCGGGAGGGATAGGGGATGAAGAGGAGAAAATAAGGGTGGGATTTTATGAGATCCATTAGGAACTTTTCAAATTACAAATTATTTTCTTATCAGTCATTAGGTTTGGGAAATCTTGTGCAATGCATAGAGTCTGAAATGGGACAGTTTGTATATTTTTTTCCTTTCCAGGCACAGAACTTGTATTTTAATTTTTCTGTCACTGTTTCATGATCTTTACCTAAAAAATGAGAATTCCATACATTATGTTGAATATAATTAAATTTTAATGCAAATTACATTATATAAGTTGCATTAATCAAAATAATTATATAATTTAAATATGTTAAATTATTTATATACATTATATTAATTATGTAATTTAAATTTAATTTTCCCCCTTTTTTATTTTCTTTGTGAGATGGCTCTAGCAGGGATACTGCTGGATCAATGGATATCCTTTTTTGGTGGCCAAGAACCAGAAACTAAGGGGATACCCATCAACTGGGGAATGGCTGATCAAACCGTGATGTATGATTGTGATGGAATTTTATTTTGCTATAAGCAGTGACAAGCTGGATTATTTCAGAAAAACCTGAAAGATTCACTTGATCTAATGCAAAGTGAAGCGAGCAAAACCAGAAGAAAGTTGTACACAGAAAAAGCAATATTGTGTAATGATCAACTGTGATAGACTTAGTTCTTCTCAGCATTATAATGATCCAATACATTCACAGGACTCATGCTGAAGCACAGTATCCATCTACTGAGAAAGACCTATAGAAACTGAATGCAGATCAAAGCTTAATATTTTCATTTTTTTGTTTTTTTCTTTCTCCTGTCTTTTTCCTTCTGTTCTGATTCTTCTTTCTCAACATAACTAATGTGAATATATGTTTAACATCATGATATGCATATAACCTTTATGAGATTTCTTGCTGACCTTGAGAGGTGGAAAGGAAGGGAAAGAGGGAGGGAGGGAGACAAATTTGGAACTCAAAATCTTGTGAAAGTGAACGTTGATAAGTGCATGTTATTGGAAAACAAAATACAATTAAATGCAAGAAATAATTTAAAAAGCATTTAAAGTTCATCAGTATTTGTCAGTAACTGAATATTTATCTTGATGAACATTAATTTTGAATAATGAATTGCTGGCCAGACGCGTAGTTTGGTAAACATGAACCTCAGTACAGTTTTTTTTCATTAAGGCTAGATAAGTTGAATCCTTACTTTAAAAGATGTGAACTCTCATGACCGTGTTGAAAATTTTTTGTAAACATTTCTATTATGGTGCTAGTGGAGTCAACATTACTGGGGAGAAAGTGCTTTACCGCTGTTGCATGCAGGAAATCCAGGCACAGAGTGAGAGGGCACCTGAAAGGAATAACTAGAAATTCCTTACTTTTAAAAAGGAATTTATATCCATTTGAATAAATCATTTAGCAATGTTGACCCATGTGCTTTAATCGTTTGGAAACACTCTTGGTCAGTCAGTCAGTAGAAGTTCCTCATGTAGTGGCAATTCCCTTCATACTTCAAGGCCAAAAGTTCCTCTCAGCTTGATTAACCAAATTCTTCACATCAGCCAAAGCAACAAACGTTTCTTTACAACACTGCTTACAATTTGTGAATGAGATACTCTTTAGGCTGTAAAGGTATGTTTAGTCTATGAATAATGCATGTGATATTACTGTGTCCATGTAATATTGAGAACATTAGAATGGGTCCTATAACATTTTCTTATTGATCCTATTTATAATCAATTGATTATGTTCTGTAACTGACTAGATGGTTATGGTTCAAAATTCAGCTGGCCTGCAATGGTCTAAATTTTGAAATCCAGTTCTCTTGCAAACCACTGATCTTTTCTTGTCTCAAACAATTTAGCTAATCTTGAGCTAATATGACTTGACATAAGACAATTAGACCTACTACCTTTACACCACCAAACTTTCCTTCAAGATTATCTGATTTGCCTTTTTTGAAACGGGTTTGCTACCAGAGCACAAGTGTTGTGAATACAATCACTAAACTTCCACAAAAATGGACAAGGAAAAGATACACATTAACACTATCGTCATTGGATATGTAGACTCTGGCAAGTCCACCTCTACTAGCCATCTCATCTACAAATGTGGTGGAATTGATGAGAGCTACTGAGAAGCTCGAGAAGTAGACTACCGAGATGGGAAAGAGCTCCTTTAAACATGTCTGAGTCTTGCATAAACTGAAGGCTGAATGTGAGGGTGACATCACTATTGATATCTCCCTGCGGAAATTTGAGACCAGCAAGTACTATGTGACCACTATTGATGCTCCAGGACACAGATATTTTATCGAGAACATGATTACAGGCACATCTCAGGCAGACTGTGCTGTCCTGATTGTTGCTACTGGTGTTGGTGAAGTTGAAGCTGGTGTCTCAAAGAATGGGCAGACTCGTGAGCATGTCCTCCTGGCCTGCACACTAGGTGTAAAACAAGTGATTATTGGTGTAAACAAAATGGATTCCACAGAGCCCCCCTTCAGCCAGAAGAGATATGAAGAAATTGCCAAGGAAGTCAGTACCTATATTAAGAAAATTGGCTACAACCCTGATACAGTAGCTTTTGTGCCAATTTCAAGTTAGAATGGTGTCAACATGCTGGAGCCTAAATCTAATATGCCTTGGTTCAAGGGATGCAAAGTCAGTCGTAAGGGTGGCAATGCCAATGGAACTACACCGCTTGAAGCTTTGGATTGCATTCTGCCACCAGCTCATCCAACAGACAAGTCCTTTTGTCTACCCCTCCAAGATGTCTACAAGATTCACAGTATTGGTAGAGTACTTGTTGGCTGAGTGAAAACTGGTGTTCTAGGCATAGTGGTCACCTTCACACCAGTCAATGTTACAACTGAAGTAAAGTCTGTCGAAATGCACCATGAAGCTTTGAGTGAGGCTCTGCCAAGGGATAAAGTTGGTTTCAATGTCAAGAATGTGTCTGTCAAAGATGTCCATCATGGTATTGTGACTGGTGATAGCAATAACAACTCACCTGTGGAAGCACCTAGTTTCACTGCATAAATTATTATCCTGAGCCATCCAGGCCAAATCAGTCCTGTCCATGCACCTGTTCTGGATTGTCACACTGTTCAAATTGCTTGCAAGTTTGCTGAACCGAAGGAGAAGATTGATCGTCGTTCTGGTAAGAAGCTGGAAGATGGTCTAAGTTCTTGAAATCTGGTAATGCCACCATCGTTCATATGGCTCCAGGCATGCCCGTGTGTGGAGAGTTTCTCTGATTATCCTCCTCTGGGTCATTTTGCTGTTCCTGATATGAGGCAGATTGTTGCAGTTGGTGTCATACAGGCAGTTGACAAGAAGGCTGCTGGAGCTGGCAAGGTCACAAAATCTTCCCAGAAGGCCCAAAAGCTGCATCAATATTCTGTACAACACCTGTCACCCAAGTATTAATCAGTGGTGGAAGAACAGTCTCAGAACTGTTTGTCTCAATTGGCCATTTAAGTTTAATAATAGAAGACTGGTTAATATATACAATGCATCACAAAAGCCTCAGGAGGAAAGAACGTTTTTTAGACCATTTGTTTAGTGGCAGTTTTGTCTTATTAGTTTTTAAAATCAGTAATTTTTAAATGGAAACAACTTGACCAAAATTCAGTTACACAATTTTGAGACCATTAAGCAGTTTAATGTGAAAAAAATAATATCTTATTCGCTTTCAAAAGAAGTCTAGGCCGTTATCTTGAAACTTGCAAGTGCACTCAATTAATTACCACTGCTTAATCACAGATAAGAGTGTTCTTAGGCCCCATTTCCCACTTCCAGATAATCATATTGTTCCCCATTGCTCAGCTATGTACTCAGTACTGTTGACTTTGAGCCCTTAATGTCACATATCTTATCCTGTTCTTTGTTCTGTAGTCACCAAAATCTATACAAAAAGAGAGTTGTCTTTTGCTTTGGGTCTTTGGTTCCTGAATGAGTCAGTCAGTGACACTTTCTATTCTCAGGTTACCAGTCCTGATAAGAGAATGTTATCTTGCTTAGAGAAATTTGCTAATTAAACTTAAAATAATGACTATTTGATAAAAATTCCTATGAATTTTCATACTTAATATACTAAAATGACAGAGAATTTACTCATTACATATATAATATGAAAATCAGAAATGCAATACATCTCAGCAATATGAGAGAGTCTCATTCAGAAAAGAACAGAAGGTCAAATTAGCAGCAAGTATTTACGTATTAAACACATATTTTGTACCAGGCACATTGCTATGCTAAGTACTGGGGATATAAAGGAAAGCAAAAAATAGTACCTGGTTTTTAGGAGGTCAGTCTCATTCACAGAGAGAACATGAAAAAAATTGTTATGATTCCATATATGTATAATGTGGGTGTATATATATACATATGTATACACACATATATGTATTTCTATATATACATACATGCATGTATATGTGTGTGCATATATACATATATATATATATATATATATATATATATATATATTCATATGCCATGCAAAGGTACTAGAGTTAGAGAAGATGGGTCAAGTAGAAGGGGGGAAGATTTTAGATAAGATGGGAAGGAGAACAAATGGCCCACCAGGCAGAGATGAGGAGAAGAAGAATTCCAACCATTAATAACACAAGCAGTAGTGGGATAGAACCTTTGGTGAAAGTAGTAGCAAGGAGGTCAGTGTCACTGGATTGCTGAGTACACGGAAAGGAGTAAGGTAGAATAAGATAGGAAGAAACCATGCTATGGATGTTATGGCATGATTTAAAAGTCAAATATGATTGTATATATTTTCCTGGATATAATAAAGTATTTGGACTTTGAGGGATATGCTGAGATCTTAGCGTTAGGAAGACAATTTTGATAGCTGGGCTTAGTATGAACTGGAGGGAAGAGAGTACTGAGGCCTGGAGAACATACAGGAGGCTAGCACAATGATTCATGGTGAGCTGGTAAGAGTCTACTTCAGAGGGGTTTCAGTACCTGAGGAGAGAAGAGGGAACATAACAGACGTGATGAAAGTTGAATTGACATGACATAACTACTGACTGAATATGGGGTGGGGGTAGGAGTGAGCGTGAGGCATTAAGAATGACAGGTAGTAGCTGGAAAAGTTTCTTTCTCCTGGGACAGAAGAAAAAACAACACAGGCCATAAATAGAAATAGTTCAGATTTGCTCTACATCTGTTACTGAATCTAGGCATCTTGTACTCTGTGCATCATGAGCTCAACCCCCTTCCATACCCACTGGCACCTCACCTCCTGGCAGGGAAAGATTCTGTCTGGTCTCACAGATCTTTTTCTCCCTGTGTCTCTTGTACAATAATACACAGCTGTATCCCCGGTGTTAAGGGAAAACATCTGTAGATATAACATGCTGCTGCCATCATCTCTGGAGATGGTAAATCAACCTTTCACGGAATCTGCATAGTATGTACTACTTCCACCAGTGCTAATTCTTGCAACCCATTGCAGTCCCTTCCCTGGAGCCTGGTGGACCCAGCTCATCCAGTAGCTACTGAAGGTAAATCCAGAAGCTTTGCAAGAGAGACACAGAGAACCTCTAGGCTGTCTCACATCTCCTCCAGATTCCACCAGCTGCACATCACACTGGACACCTGCAACACAGAGAGATTGCTTTAAAGTCAGTAGTTAAATTAAGTCAACATTTCATATTTTCCAACCTTCTCTATAAAACTACCTTGGAAAATACTCAAAAGGAAAATCCAGTTCAGTCTAAATGTCATGGTAAACTTCTAGGTTAGTGCTCTAGGACACAAACAGCTTGAACTTGTTTGCCAGAGATGCAGGTACAGGTTTTGGGCTGTTTTTCATCCCAGTAGGGACAGACCTAATTTGCATGGCTTACTCTATTCAAAAAGAAGAAGAATATCTTCTTCCTCCCTGTAAGAACTTTCTTTCTTGAACTTCAGTACGAAAGTTTTTCTACAGCTTGTTCTAACCAATGTTGGTGTCACTGAAACTCCCAGAACTCATGATTTTCACTCAATATCAATTGTCCCACTTTGCTTCAACAAGTAAACCACATGTTGTAGTCCTTTATGGGTTTCTAACGCACTTGTAATCAATCTTATTCATATTTCTGATTGTACAAACTCCTCAATTATCTTCCAATTCCAATGAGTAATGGATAGAACCTTTTTTTTTAATAATCTCTTTCTCATCAGTATCTCTTGTCCTGATCCTTGCCACTCTTCTGTTTCCTGAGTCAGCTTTTTACCTGCTTTCACCTGGGATTACATTTCACCTAAATTATTTCCCCTTAGCCCATTTATGGTCAACCATTGGCTTTCTAGGAATATCTCATATTCCTTGTTTTACTCCACTAGGTGAAGAAACTGAATTATGAAAGTCACAGTTCACAATAAGAAAATTAAATATCTCCTCCAACTAATGCCTTGTCTCTCTCAAAGGCATATCCTGTTTGAAAGGTCAGAGAAATTTTTATCCTCTGAGACACTGATCTAATAGTCTGATTTATGGAGCAAGTATGACTCAGATTTCTATGGCAAGGTCCTCATACTTTAAGTACCAGCCTCATCACCCAGAATATCTACCTCTATTCCCACCTGCTGAACATTTAATTGGTTACTCAAGAATATGTTTTCATTCTCACTTCTACATTCTTTTTATTAAGAAATGAATTTTGTTATTTAAAGGCCCTTATGATTTTAGAAAGCTGCATGTAGGGTCCTTTCTGAGATCATCATATTTTTTGACAACTCAACTCAATGGCAGAAAAAAAAAAACAAACAAAGACACCAATCCCTCTCTAAACCACCAATACATCTACGGCGTCGTCATCATAGAGCAGGGAGGATGAACCGTGTGTATTTGTTATCTCTCCCCTGTTGTTGTTATTTCATTTTATGTAGTTCCTTGTTTCTCTATTACTTACAAATTAAGCATAACAGAATACACCAAAGTTGCGAGCAGAGGTCAGTGTCTATATAAGAGAAAAGGTACTATTTGTACTCCAAGTGCTGAGTCCACATATCATTGTTTCAGATATGCTAGTAAAAAGTGTCTTAGGCTTTAAGAGTTTTCCAATCTCAGACACTAAATGTCTATGTGTCCTATTCATACACAGCAAACGTTACAAAACATGGGAGTGTCCCATTAACTGTTCATAAAGCAAATTTAAAGAAATATTTACATTTTTAACTCCCTTAGTTAACATGAAAAATTTTAATCATCCTGAGAATATTTGGCATCCTTTCTCATATGATTAAGGGAGCTGATGTCACGTGGACATTATCTAGATTTGCTATGTCCTTTGAATTGATATAAAAGGAAATCTAGCGAGTTGTATTTTAAATGAAGGGAGAGTTAACTCTGCTGTCAAGAGGTAAGGAGAAAAGTAGCTCCAAGGAATACAATTTTAAAGCTGCCCAGAAAAGTCACTGTTCCGAAAAAAAGCTACATTTTCACTATTATGAATGTGCAAATTAAGAGCAAGAACCTATAAAGGAAGATAACATCTGTCAAAAAAGAAAGAACTCATAAACAGAAGTATGAATAGAATGATTTTACATTTATACATATTAGTGTCTAATAACTATTTCTAGGGTGGAAGGAATAAAATAAGGATATTTCCATGGCATCTTTTTAAGCGTTTATTTAAATTAATTGAAAGGAATAGTAAGTGTACATGATAGATTTGCATTTCCTTCTGTAATGTTTTTATTATCTTGTATTATGGAAATGCTTCTTTTATTCCATAAATAAAAAAAATTAAATATACATTTTGAAAAGCAACATGGAAATTTCACAATAGAGAAAGGAAATCAGTATTTTGAACTGGCAGAAACTTGAGTTCACCTGTCCATGTGTACTCCACATATATATGCATATATATGAATATACATATATACACACACATATATACATATATATACACATACATATATATGTATAAATACTTACATATATATCCACTAGTATACTCTGCATATGCTCACTCTCCACTGAATCTGTCTGTATTTGTGGGAAAGTGTGACTCATATTTATATTTAAATGTTCATGCTTTAATTGTTGTCTTTGCTTTGAACTAACTGCGTCAAGTGGTTTGGGCCCATAAATTGTTTAATAACTTCTATGTTATTGGAGCAGAGAGACTGGAATATAATAATCCAGAGGGCAAAGTAACTAGGATTATGTAGTGTCCCAAATGGGGAAAAACCATAACACTTGAATGAAATGAGAAGCCATTAACTTATACTCTGTAGAAGATGGAATCCCAGACATGGTGACCTATTAAAAGTCATAGCTTAGAAACTGAATCATAAATTCTACATCTAAGTAATAATTCAGATAATGTGTTAGGTAAAAGCCATAATAAGTATATAGTGACTTGTCTTTAGTAAAATCTTGTCTTTAGGCTTTTATTGAATAACATTACATAAAAGCTCAAGCCTGGATATTAGCTCATTACTAACAGAAAAATCCAAATATTCAGATGTTCACAAATTAGTAGTGATGCATTCTCCACCCTTTTTCTGTATTTATACTCACTTTGGAAATTGTTTTTTTAGAGATTCACCAATCAGTCTGGTTGCTACCACAAAATGAAACTCTTAGCAGAGATTCCTCCTACTGTCTCAATATAAGTAACCCAATTTA
Source organism: Notamacropus eugenii (assembly GCF_028372415.1). NCBI lineage: Eukaryota > Metazoa > Chordata > Mammalia > Diprotodontia > Macropodidae > Notamacropus > Notamacropus eugenii. The sequence continues at coordinate 320,355,777 of NC_092872.1, read as the reverse complement.
TCAAACAGCTACCTATCATCTATTTAAAGGAGCTCGTTGGCCTTTTCCTTTGGTATCAACTTACGTGACTATTGTTGGAAAGGGAGAAGATGCAGAATTCCTTGGTTCGGGGAATTTCGGATTTTAGAGATTACAACCAAGATGTGCCTACCCAGATAAGCTGAATATAAATCCTTTACGAGGAATGTGGATATTCCATTAAATACAGGACTTTCAAGCATTCCTTATGACAAGACCGGAGCTGGATAGAAAATCTGACTTCCAAATGCAAGACTCAAGAAAAGCATAAAAAGGTAAACAGAAAGAGAACTTATAAGAAGTTTAGTAAGGTTAAACTGTTTATATTCCTCCATGGGAAAATGACACTTCTAAATCATAAGAACTTTCTCTTTATTAGGAGATTTAGGAGTATGTATAGAGAAAGGGTGAAGGTGTGAGTTGAACATGAAGGGATAATATCTAAAAATATACAATTAAAGGCAAGAGAGGCATGGACTTGGATGGACAGTTTGGTTGATGTTTGGGCAAAGTGTCAAAGAGTTCTCCAGAATGGTTAGATAAGGTCACAGCTCCACCAGCGATGCAATAGTGTCCCAATTTTCACCAGTCTTGTCCAGTATTTATCACTTTCCTCTTCTATCGTATTAGCTAATGTGATAAGTATGAGGTGATACATTGGAGTTATTTTAATTTGCATTTCTCTAATTAATAATAATTTAGAGCATTTTTCAAAAGACTATTGATAATTTTGTTTCTTTTTAAGTTATTTAGCATTTTCTTTTTCCCAGTTATATGTAAAAGCGATTTACTTTGAGTTCCAAATTCTGTCTTTCCTCCATCCTTACCCCCATTATTGAGAAGGCAAGCAAAGTTTATACATGTGTAGTCACTCAAAACATTTCCATAACAGTCACGCTGTGAAGGAAAACATAAGACAAAAGAAACAAAGAAAGAAAGCCTCCACAAAAATAAAGTAATTTAAAAATATGCTTCATTCTGTTTTTAGACACCACCAGTTCCATCTCTGGGTATGAACAATACTTTTCATCATAAGTCCTTCAGAGTTTTCTTGCATTTTTACATTGTTAAGTATGGCTGTCATTCTTATCTGATCATTGCACTATATTGCTGCTAGTATGAATACAATATATTTCACTTTGCGTAAATTCATGTTAGTCTTTCCCAGATTTTCTGAGAGCATCCTATTCATCATTTCTTATAGTATAATAGTCCTCTATGATCATCACAGCAAAATAAAGTGGAAAATCCAATAATATGTTGTTTACAAGAGACTCTTAAAACAGACATACACACAAAGTTAAAATAAGAGGCAGCAGGAAAACCTATTATATTTCCTCAAATGACAAAATGCAGGGGTAGCAATTATTATCACAGATAAAGCAAAATGAAATGTAAACATAAGAAAAAGAGAAAATCAGGGGAACTACATTTTGAAAAAATATACCATAGGCAATAAAAATATAAATAAGTCAAATATATAATAATAAATATATAATATTAAATACATAAAATAAGTATTTTTTTCATATATGCACCAAATGGTGGAGCATTCAAATTCTCAGTTTCAAAGGTCATTGACAACTATATATTTTATACTTAATCTATACGACTAATCTTTCACTCTATTCCTCAAGCAATCGTAAACTGTTTTGATGATGATTACTTTGTACAGAGTTTGAAATCTAGTACTGCTGGGCTGACTTTCTTCTCATTTTTCTCTTTAATTTCCTTCATATTCTTGACTTTTGTTCTCTCAAATTAATTTTGTTCTTATTTATTCTAGCATGACAAAAAATTTTGGGGTAGTTTCAGTGTCACAGAAGTGAATAAGTGAACGAATTTAGGCAGAATTACCTTTTTTGTTATATTGGCTTGGTCTAATAAAGATCAATTAATATTTCTCCAATTGTTTAGGCCCGTCTTTGTGAAAAGTTTTTTTTTTTTTTTTTAAGCTGTATTCATGTACTCTGTCTATCTATTTGTATCTGATGGTAGCCATGTGCAGGGTCCAGGGACGTAGGAGGGAAGAAAATTCACAGAACAAGAGAGAATCAACTAAATATCTTGTTGAAGTAACAAAAATCTTTAGTAAGTTTGCAATTTATAGGAAAACCATATCGCCATATCTTACCAAGAAATTCCAACTGCATATAGAAAACAAATTTCATTTAATATAACTGCAGATAAATATAAAATATTTGGGAGTCTACCTACCAAGACAAACTAAATTCATTCCTTATTCACTTCTATGACACTGAAACTACAAAATATCTAAGTTTGGGTCAAAAATTCACTGTAATATATAATTAATATAAGTAAACAATCAGAAGGGACATTATAGGAATGAATGTTTATATTCTATTGAGGGAAAGTGATTCTTTTTCCCTTAGAACTCTGTCATATTCTTGAGGTCAGATTTGGGAAAGTTGTTTGGGTGTGAAAGAATTCACTTAAATGTTCTCTGTTGCCACTATGAGGTTTTATTTACATGCAGAAGCAACACAGGCCTTGTTAATGAGGAGGTAATGAAAAGGCCCTGACATTTGGGAGGACCAGGCTTAGAGAGGCAGAAAACTATACAGTCTGTAGATGTTCAGGATTATCATGTAGTTTTAGGGTTTCATGGTAGGTGAGGATTAAAGATAGGGAAGAATTTTATGATACAGGATGAGAGTGATGGTTGCTTACAGGATGAGGAGAAATTTTATGACAGGATAAGGACAGTAGGACACATAAAAAGGAAAAAAATGTCATACTTTTGGTCATACAAGACAAGGTGAAGTCTTATGGTCTTGCATGACAAGGGTAAAAGGACTTCAGAATGCCCTTAAGAACTACAGAATGAGCCCCAAAGCCCTCAACAAGGGTTTTACAAAGTGCTGGAAAAAGAACTCTTAATGTTCTTTTAATTATTAGGGCACTATATGTTGTATCTACATCATTTCCCCACTTAACCACTAGGCAGGAGAAATCTTTTGGGAAAAATGGTGAAGATCATTATCTTCAGTAGATATTTCCTGCTGAATAGGGGCACAGAGTCCATTTCAGGGTCCTAGAATATTTTTAGGAGGGGTCATCAACATGAGGTATGGAATGTGGTGTGCATTGAGTCCAGGGTGTAGAGAAGTAAACCACACAAGAACATCAAGGACAAGGGCTGGTATCCTTGTCCAATGACCATCTGCAAATGGACCACAGGTACTCTAGAAGGCACAAATTTTATCAACATATTAAATAGGTAGGGCCCAAAGGTCAAGAGGATGAATTAATCAAAAGGAGTATAAGAATGGGAGAAAAGAGTGGTAGAACCCATGAACCCTAAGAACTGTACCCTCATCCAGAGGAAAGAAACTGGCTCTAAACTCTTCTTTTGTTGAGCCTTTTTAACCATGTTTGCAACTCAGGCCTGGACTTTCCTTGAGTTATTAATGTAAACACAGCATGACATGCTAACAAGAACACACACTCCTCCTTAGGAGGGAAAGTAATAATGGAAAGATATCTGATCATCCATTACAATATTAACAAGGAAGTTTAAGGACTCCTGTGGATCCAGAAGTTAGCTAGTTCATCCACAGCAACAGTGCAATGAGTTAAGATTGCTTCATGCTCTATGTAACCACCAATTAAGATTTTTCTAAGCCACCAGAATGATCCCAGAAATTCCTTGTAACTCTCACATAAAATTTGGAAGGAGATGCTGCATAAAAGATTTCAATGGGGAGCCCAAGCATTCCCATGGAGTACCTCCTATATAAGGTGTAGGTGTTAAGGTGCTGAGAGAGCAGGATAATTGAGCCTTCGAACAATTCATCAGGATATGATGTTGGCTTATCTGCTAAATAAATTGGAATAGTAACAAATCTGCATATGAAGATTATCCCCCTTCGGGTATGATGACAGGATTCTAGGAGCTGTTCAAGAGCGTGCTCAAAATCCCAGGGACTAGGGTTGGGCCCCAGTGAGGCAGGTTTTATAATCCTAGTAACAGAAGGGATCTCCCAGGATGTCAGTAGCAAAGTCCACCATAGCACAGAGGGTCATGGTAAGGGGATGAAAGCAGAACAGAAGGAACAGTTAGTGTGAGTAGCATTCGGGGGTCTTGTAAGAAAGAGTTAATAGCCTCATGCAGGAAGTATACCTTCCCCACTAAGAGAACCCATAGTGTTGTAATATTGGGAGAATTTCAAGGAATAGGGGGTAGGTTTATCCCAGATGATGAAGTCAACGATCCATGAAGAATCTATACAGGAGTCATATTGACCAGTGCCCCAGAGAGGGATACTTAAACTGAAAGCTTGTGACCTGCCAGATAAATGGGTAGAGCCCTTGTAGAAGAGAGAAAGTAGAAATCAGAACTTGGTTATGCCTTGGGGGCCCCTAGTGGGATTGACATACCCAGCAATCACTGTGACCTGGATTAATCAAGGACTCACTAGGCAGATTAGGGAGTTTCTGCTCCTTGGGGAAAGAAAATATTTAATGAAAGGGAAAGAGACAGAGTAGAAGAACTGAGGTTTAAGAGAAAATATGTTGAAAAAACAAAAATGATCAGAAGGACCATAGCAGAGAAAAAAGTTACAAAGAGTTTCACTTATGGGATAACTGTTTGCTCCCTTCAGGCTACCTCATGGCTTTCTCTTTTTGTTTTCAGGAAAACCAACTTCAGATCCTCCAAAAACTCACAAATATACTGAAGTGCATCTGAAAGGGAATAAGAAGAGGGACACAGCTTTATCCTATAAACATGGATCTAGCTGTGGGAGCCTTTAAGCTTAGCATTGGTAGGAATGGTTAGGATGATGTTATATGGCCCCTTCCAATTTTCTTCCAAGGGATCCATACCTTGATTTCCACAATTTAAGATAAACCAAGTCTCTTGGGATAAATATTAGGAATGAGCTAGGGACTGATTTATGAGGTGTGGGGGAAGGGTGTGAATTAACATAATGAGATAAAGTCTTTTGCACTTGTCCTAGAGCCAGGCAGTATTTTGTTAAGAGGTTATCCTCTTTGTTTAAAAAGGGTAAATGATAAGTGGTCAGAAAAGGTCTAGAAAATATTCTGTCAAAGCGACTGAGTTTAATATCAGTGCAGGGGGCCATCCTGACCTGGAGGAGAGACACTGGGCAGAGACATACTCAACCTTGGTGAACTTCCAGAGTCAATATATGCAAGGTTCTTTTCAGGGTATGGTTCACCTTTCAACCTTTTCTGAAGAGACAGTGGAGGCTGTAGGTTATACCAAGGGTGTTAGCAACCTTCTGGATAATTTGGGACATAAAAGCTGGTCCGTTATTGCTCTGTCAGTAGTGTGGCAGTCTGTGTCTGGGAATAATTTCCTTCAGAAGTGTTTTAGTCCCTTCCACAGGTTTTTCAGAGCCACAAGGGAAGGCCTCTACCCAATTAGTGATAGTGTCAATCGGGACTTAGAGGAATTTGAATCCTCTATGATGTGTGTGCATGCATGTGTGTGTGTGTGTGTGTGTGTGTATGTGTGTGTGTGTGAGTGAAATCTATCTTCCACTCTTCCCCAGGAGAAGTACCCCTGTACTGAAAAAAAAGTTTGAGAAAATGACAGGGCCTAACAACAGCCCACCCTCAGAACTGGCTCTGTTGCAGATGGGGCATGCCCTGTAGTTTGTGTGGTAGTCTTGGTTGCAGTAGTCTTTGCTCTGAGAAAAGGGGCTTCACAAGATGGTGGAGGGTATTTTCCCAGATGGGCAGCCTAATGAAGCCCCTGAAGGAGTTTCCACTTTCTGATTCAGGATTAGTTAGTTGTCCTATGGGAATTTTGGACCATCCTGTAGGCAAGAGTTCATACCCTCTATAAGAATATTGTTGTTGTTTCTCATGGGTATATCGACAGCCAAAAGAGGATGAGACCTGGGAAATTGGGAGTAAAATGAAAGACAGGGTTCATGCTGTGGATTTGGCAGTCATATCTGACAGCTGGTTTCCTGAAACCTGGTCAGAGTTCCTCTTTATAGCACAATGGCTAATTCTTTGGGTACCTGTACAATATGAAAGAGGAGTAAGATTTTGGGACTACATCTTATAGGGAAATTTGTGGTTAGGAATACTCTTTCATTGCATATGTCTGCATGGGCATGGAGCAAAGGGAAGACATTGTGGGGTCAGCGTAGGTGTAGTTTCTGTTGTCTTTTCCCACTTCTACTGTTCTAGTGAGTGCTGTCAGCCTTTTGTGCTGAAGTCCGCACAGGCAAGGGTCATGATTCTATGCTACAGAGGCTGACTACTGTCTATCTTCCTCTCCTGATTCCCTTCTCCATGAAGCTCTAGTACCCAGTGCACTAATTGTGATCAGGGATTTCTAAGGGAATGTCTATCACTTCAAGGCAACTGGAGGGCATCACTTGGAGTACGTAGTCACAGGCATGGAAGGGATTTTTGGGATCCCCAGTGGAAGGGAGCAGGATGGAGCCTACGCATAAGGTTAAACCAGGGGTATCAAGGAGGAGAGCCTGATATTGGTTCAGGCAGCTAGTAGCCAAACAATGGTGCCTTCTCATTTACAAAATACTCTGGACATAACAGTGTGTGTCAGGATAATATGGAGTAACCTGACTAAGATCTTAGCAGGTTCCCCCACCTGGAAGGCAGTGGTTGCTACTACTCAGGGACAGGGCTGCCAGCTGAAGGCTGTTGTATTCAGCTGTTTAAAGAAAGATGCTATGGGGTGTGCATCAGGCCCCAGGGTCTGACTAAGTATACTCTGGGTCACACAGCATTTTTGAACTATATGCAAGGTGAAGCTTTTCCTTAAGCACACTAAACCTAGTGTGGTAGCAGAGGTCAATTTGCTTTTAAAATTTTTAAATGCCTTATGTTCTTTATGTTCCCAATGAAAGAGCAAGGTAACAGGACCCTTTGTGGAATCATAGAAGGGTTTGAGAATGAGGCCCATGTTGGGAATCAAATTCCACAAAACAATGCCAGACCAAGAAAAGCACAGAATTCACATTTATGGCAAACCTTGAGACAGATCAAAATTGCTTGTTTCATTCTATTATAAAGAAATATCCAGGAAGTGGGGATTAATTGACAATCAAGGTTCTTTACAGACTGCACTGAGAATTTGGATCTTTGGCACAGCTTGTGTCCCCTCTGACCTAGAATATTCAGGGTCCAGTTTGTAGCCTCAAGGTCTGTTTGGAAGGCTGAGCTACAGATAAGGTTTATTCATATGTATAGAGATATCATCAATATATAGGACCATTGTGCTGAAATGAAACTCTGAGATCTTTGTCCAATGCCTGCTCCAATTGGTGAGGGCTATCCTGAAAATCCTGTGGGAAGACTGTCCAGGTGAGTGCCAAGGGAGTTTGCTCCCCAGACTTTGTCCACACTAAAGCAAAGGTATATTGGGAGTGCTTGTAAAGTGGCATCTTTAAGTTCTAAAGTAGTAAACTGGCAATTGCCTTCTGGAAACTGAACTAAAATAGGATAAGGCATTGGGACAATAAGATGAATGTGGATAACAGCATCATTCAGAGTCTGCATTATGTGAACCACGAGAAACTATCCATTTGCATTAAGAGCAGAGAGTACTGGAGTGTTACAAGGTGACTGACAGGGAACCAGCAAGCCTTGTAATAAAAACTTAGCAATAAAAGGCAATAACATGAAGCAGACTTGATGTCTAACAAGGTGTTGTCACCAGTGTTAGATGTAGGGTGAGTCCTTCAGATGGATCTGCACAGGGGCGGCCTATACAGACCTCCCAGGGACTCCTTTGTCCCTGGCTGTCAGGCTAACTTTAGTCTAGACCTCTTTTGGGTTGTGTTGGGGGAGAGGGATCTTCCCGTTGTGACTAAAATTGTTATGGAATTCAGGAACAAGGAAAAGCAGGATCCTAGTTTTAACATGAGGTCCCAGCCCAGTAGAAGAATGACAAATGGTGGGGGAAAAGAAAAGTATGCATGAAAGTCTGAGACTAATAAAGACAAAGAAATGGTTTCTGTTTCCCTTCTTTTTCTAGGTCTGCCATCAGTCCCCTTTAAGGTTAAAGTCTGTGGATAAGGGCCTGAATAATGCATGAGGAGAGAATGGGTCACTGCAGTATCAATTTAAAAATGAATTGACTTACCTTACAGATGTTTTTTTGAACTGAATCTTAGATATGTGAAAAGAAAGAGCCAGTCTAGCCCCAGAGACCTTTCATTCCAAATGTAAAGTGGCCTAGAATGCTAAGTTTCAGTGTTGTGGCCTAGCTACCTTCTGGAAATTTCATTTCCAATGGCCTTTCTGGTAGAAGAGAGGGCATGGCTCAGGAGGTAGATGGTTGTTGATACCTTATAGGGACAATTTTTGGATCAGTGGCTCAGTTATTTACACAAATATTACTCCATCTCCCAAACCCTGAAATTTCCTAGATAATTGTAACCAGGAGATATGCATAGTCTCATCAGCCTTACTCTAATTGTTAAAAATCTTAGAGGTGGTTTAAATTATCTGTTTTTTTAACTTTCTCAAGGGTTTGGAAAGTAATTTAATACATTTTGTTAATACTTTTTTTCTTTTATACATCTTCAAACTTTTTTTCCAGTGTATCTCCTCCAGCAAAACCAAACAATACACAGAAATAATCTGAAAACATGTTCAGCCTAGAATACCATCTGATGCTCCACTTCTGCAAAGGAATAAGGTGGAGTTATAATTTCATATTTTATACGTCATATTTGGGACCATGTTTGTTCTTTGTAGATTTACAACATATACTTTTGATCAATTTGTGGCTACTCTCATTAGTCATTGTGTATACTATTTTCTTGGCTCTCCTTACTTTACTCTGCATCTGATACTACAAATTGTTTTATTTTTAATTAACATTTAGTTAACATTCATTTATGCAAAATTTTGAGTTCCAAATTTTCTCCTCATCTCTCCTCTTCCCCCTCCCCAACATGGTTTGCATTCTGATGATTCCTTCCCCCATTCTGCCTTCCCATCTAACACCCCTCCTTCCCAATCCCCTCCCCTTATTTCTTGTTGGGCAAGAGAGATTTCTATATTCCATTGCCTTTACATCTTATTTTCCAGTTGTATGTTGTATCAGTAAGTACCCCAACATTCCCAACCTGATCTGCTATGACAGGTTCTTAGATCTGCATTCATAAAAGGCAAGGCAATGTTTGAGTGCTTCACAATCACTTTATTCAAGCACATTTATCATTCCTTTAACCAAGTAAATATTTTATTCACCTAATTCAGGGGAGTCAACACCCTGAACTTCAAAAAAAAATACAAAGAAATCAAAAGATCCACAGACATGCCTTCCTCTGCCTGAAATCGACAGGCAGTTGTACCCAAATGGTCTGACCATAGTTATTAGAGATGGAACCACTGACATCTGGGATTTCAAAGGTGGAGGTTCTTTTAGCAGCTTCCCAGAGACCTCATCTGGTCAAACAAACACTTCCAGTCAGTAATCCCCAAAGTAATCAACAGACATAGCTTCCTCTGCTTGACCATAATTCCACAGACAGGTATATCTGTCTGACCATAGTTACCAGAGAGGGTAACACAACATCTGCGTTCTCAAAGACAAAAAGGATTCTTAGCAGCTTCCCAGAATCCTTATCTTGCACTCAAAGCTTCTTGCAAAAACTAAGCCATAAAGCAAAACCTCAACTCAGATTAATAATACCTTTTACAGAGCCAGAGAGCATCACAACCCTTTGACTCAGTGATTCAATATAAAAAAAGAAAAGGTACTTGGGACCCTAATACAAAACAATTCCCCTAATCAAGCTTCCCACAATGGTCAGGCCAATCAATTGAGTGGGAAAGATCTTCTTTAGTCACATTATTCAACCAGAGGCAGTTTTAGTAAAACAAAAATGTCTGAAGATCCTATTTTGATTGCAATTACACATGTGAAAGTAATTTTTCAAACTTGCTTTTAAAACTTTGAGTTTCAAATTCTCTCTCCTATATCCTCCCCACCCATCCTCACTGAGAAAGCAAGCAATTCAGTTTAGGTTATGTGGTTGTTCATACCTGGGACACTAAAAACCCCCGGGGTCCATGATGTGTTCGAATGGAACTGTCTCAAAGAATTCAGTCAGACCACTGAATCCAATACAAGTGTAGGCATTTGTTGAGATTGATGTCTCTCCAGAAACAGGATAAATTCCAGGAGAAACTAGCAACTTCAGATACAATAAGCTGAATTTTTATAGGTTAAAGTTGTACTTACACAATCAACATTTACATAGAGTATAGGCATATGATTAATATTATAAAGGCAAGAGGAGTTTTTTTTTAAAAGATTAGGTTAGGAGAGGTCCCACCTGTGGTGGGGAAATTAAGCATTGTGACCTAGCTCACCTTCAACTGGCTAGCTACTGTGGTCCTGTCTGGTTAAGATAGATAGTTAGGTATTGTGGGCCTGTCTGGGGCTACATGGATGGTGTGATTGTGATTGAACACAAGAAGAAACCTCTTCAAATATGTAGGAATGCTTCTGGGGGCAGTTGCTAGGTAGAGGAAGTGGCTGTATTCCTATCACATGATTATACCTACTGTTGCTGTGTTAACTAAGAGTTTAGGGACACACCTATTTTTCTACTGAACAATGAGGTATGCGTGAAGAAGTTACTATATTGCCAGGGGGACTAGGTAGGAGCAGTGAGCCTGTAACGAAGTGAGAACATTGTGGCTGGGGGCAGCTTTATTAGGATTCCATGAGCTTATACTTGTGTAGTTGTGTAAAACACCTTTATAACAGTCATACTGGGAAAGACTAAGTATATTTTCCTTCCCTATCCCATCTCGCATCCATTCTATTTTCTCCTTTGACTCTGGCCCTTTTCTAAAGTATTTACTCCTAAGTAGTCTCTAGCCCAAAATGTCTTTCTTCAATAATCATTCCTTTTGTTATCCCCTTCCCCCTCCTTTCTTGCAGGGCAAGATATCCAATTGAATATGTATGTTATTCCTTCCTTAAACCAAATCTGATGAGAGTAAGTTTCACTGATTCCCTCTCAAATGCTCCGTATTCCTCTTCATTTTAAAAGCTTTTCTTACGTCTCTTATATAAAGTTATATACACTATTCTATATCTCCCTCTCTCCTTTACCCAATATTTTCCTCTTACTCATTTTTATTATGTAAATATCATCTCCTCATATTCAGCTTGCCCTGTACCCTTTGTGCGTGTGTGTGTTTATATATACACATACACACATATATACACACATATATGTATGCATGTGTATATGTGTGTTTCTCTATGTTCTCTCCAAATACCCTAATGCTGAGGATGGTTTCATGAATTACAAATGTCATCCTTCTAGGTAAAAATGTAAACATTTCAACTTTAATAAGCCCTTTATGATTTCTCTTTCCTGTTTAGCTTTTCATGCTCCTATTAAGTCTTGTACATTAAAGTTCAATTTTTTATTCAGTTCTGGTCTTTTCATGAAGAATTATTGACAATCCTCTATTTCACTGAAGTTCCATTTTTCTCTGGCAGGATTGTATTCAGATTTTCTGGGTAGGTGATTCTTTGTTTTAATCTTACCTTCTTTAACCTCTGGAATACCATATTCCAAACGCTCTGATCCCTTAATGTTGAGGATGCCAAATCTTGTACTGTCCTTATTGTGTTTCCACAGAACTCAATTTGTTCCTTTCTGGCTGCTCTCAATATTTTCGCCTTGACCTAAGAACTCTGAATTATCCTAGAATAATCCTGGGAGCTTTCCTTTTGAGATATCCACTTCTATTTTGCCTTCTGATTCTAGAAGATCAGAACAGTTTTCCTTGATAATTTCTTGAATGATGCTTTATAGGCTCATTTTTTGATCATGGCTTTCAAATAATACAATAACTCTTAAAATTAACTCTTCTGGTTCTATTTTCAAAGTTACTGCTTTTTCCAACGAAATATTTCACATTGTCTTCTATTTTTTCATTCTTCTTGTTCTGTGTTACGGTTTATTTATTTCTCATAAAGTCATTAGCTCCCATTTTCTCCATTCATTTTTTAAGCAATTATTTTCTTCAGTGAGTTTTTGAACACTCTTTTCCATTTAGGCAATTCTTTTTTTTAAGCCATTCTTCTCCTCATTGACTTTTTGAACCTCTTTTGCCTTTTGGATTAGTCGATTGTTTTAGGTATTACTTACATCAGTATTTTGACGGGTTTCCTTTATCAAGTTGTTGATTCAGTTTTCATGATTTTCATGTACCACTCTACTTTATCTTCAATTTTCTTTTTACTTCCTTTTTTTAAAAATTATTCATTGATATATTTAATTTAAGTCTTGAACATTTATTTCCTCTAAATTTTGAGCTCCAAATTTTCTCCCCATCTCAAAACACCGAACATTCCTCCCTTCCCTAATCCCCATCTTCTCTTTGGTCCTGTAGGGCAAAACAAAATTCTATAGCCCGTTGTCTATATTTCTTATTTCTTAATTGTATGCAGGACTCAACAGCTGTTCCTAAAACTTTGAGTTCCAATTTCTCTTCCTCCTTCCCGCCCCACCCATCCCCACTGAGAAGGCAAGCAATTCAACATAGGCTATATATGTGTGGTATTACAATTGACTTCTATCACAGTCACATTGTATAAGACTAACTATATTTCCCTCCATCCTATCCTGCCCCCCACTTCTTCTATTCTCTCTTTTGACCTTCTCCCTCCTCAAGAGTGGTTACTTCTAATTGTTCCCTCCTCCCATTTGCCCTCCCTTCCGTCATCCCCCCCAACCTGCTTATCTCCTTCTCCCCTACTTTCTTTTACTGTAAGATAGGTTTTCATACCAAATTGAGTGTTCATGTTGTTCCTTCCTTGAGCCAAACGAGATGAGAGTAAGCTTCACTTTTTCCCTCTCACCTCCCCCTTTTTCCATACATTGAAAAGGCTTTTTCTTGACCCTTTTATGAGAGATAAGTTGCCCCATTCCATTTCTCCCTTTCTACTCCCAATATATTCCTCTCTCACCTCTTAATTTTGTTTTTTAAAGATGATCCCTTCATGTTCAATCACCCTGTTCTCTGTCTTTCTTGAGATGTGTGTGTGTGTATGTGACTGTGTGTAATCCCTCCAACTACCCAGACACTGAGAAAAGTTTCAAGAGTTAGAAATACTATCTTTTCATGAAGGAATGTAAACAGTTAAACTTTAGTAAGTTCCTTATGATTTCTCTTTCCTGTTTCCCTTCTCATGCTTCTCTTGATTCTTGTGTTTGAAAGTCAAATTTTCTTTTCAGCTCTGGTCTTTTCATGAAGAATATTTGAAAGTCCTCTATTTCATTGAAAGATCATTTTTTCCCTGAAGTATTATACTCAGTTTTGCTGAGTAGGTGATTCTTGGTTGTAATTCTGGTTCTTTGAATTCTGGAATATAATATTCCACACTCTTTTATCCCTTAATATAGAAGATGTTAGATCTTGTGTTATTCTGATTGTACTTTCACAATGCTAGAATTATCTCTTTCTGGCTGCTTGCAATAATTTTTCCTTGACCTAGGAACTCTGGAATTTGACTGCAATGTTCCTGGGAGTTTCTCTTTTTGGATCACTTTCAGGAGGTGATTGGTCGATTCTTTCAATATTTATTTTGCCTTCTGGTTCTAAAATATCAGGGTAGATTTCCTTGATAATTTCATGAAAGATGATTTCTAGGTTGTTTTTTTAATCATGGTTTCAGGTAGTCCCATGAGTTTTAAATTGACTCTCCTAGATCTATTCTGAAGGTCAGTTGTTTTTCCAGTGAGATATTTCACATTATCTTCCATTTTTTCATTCTTTTGGTTTTGTTTTGTGATTTCTTGATTTCTCATAAAGTCATTATCTTCCATCTATTTCATTCTAATTTTTAAAAAACTATTTTGTTCAGTGAGTTTTGAACCTCCTTTACCATTTAGGTTATTCTGCTTTTTAAAGCATTCTTCTCCTCACTGGCTTTTTGAACCTCTTTTACCAATTGAGTTAGCCTATTATTTAAAGGAGTTATTTTCTTCAGCATTTTTTTGGGTCTCCTATAGCAAACTGGTGATTGGTTTTTCACGGTTTTCTTGCATCTCTCTTATTTCTCTTCCCGATTTTTGCTTCACTTCTCTTAGTTGATTTCAAAATCCTTTTTGACCTCTTCTATGGCCTGAGAACACTGAATATTTATTTTGGATGTTTGGGATAGAGAAGTCTTGACTTTTATGTCTTTCCCTGATGGTAAGCATTGTTCTTCCTTATCTAAAAGGATAGGAGAAAATACCTATTCACCAAGAAAGCACCCTGCCATAGTCTTATTTTTCCTTTCTCTGGGCATTTTCTCAACCAGTTACTTGACTTTTGGATTCTTTGCCAAGAGTAGGTTTTACTCCGGGGACCTGTAAGATCTCAGTTCCTCCAAGGTGGCACAGTCAAGGCTGCACACTGATCTTGGAGCAACCAGAAACTCTTGTGCTCAGAAACTTCGAGCAGGGGGGTGGAGCCAAGATGGCGGAGTGAGAGCAACAACTCACCTAAGCTCTTGGACAAACTCCTTCAGATACCTCTGAAAGGAGAACCTGACTAAATTTTGGAGGTGCAGAATCCAGTAGGAGACAGCCTGTGACTGATTCAGAGGCCAGGTTAGACTGGAAGGTCCACGGGAAGGATCTATTCCATGGGGGTGAGACCCCAGCACACAGCACAGAGCAGCCAGCGCAGTGGAGCAGAAGGGACCCGAGAAACCTGAGAGCAGCGAGAGGAACCAGTGGAGCAGCAGACAAGCTGAACCAAACCAGTGTGAGCCACTGAGTGCCAGATATCAGCTCAGCAGCTCCTGAGACCTTCAGCCTGAAGATTAAACTTCAGTAAGTCACCTACTTGAACTTCCAGGAGCCAGGATGGCAGAGTGATCAGTAAATGCTCTCTCCTCTCCCCTTGATGACTATGAAAGATCCATAAAATATTTCCCCAGAAAAATCCTGTTTCAGTGGGAAAAGCAGAAGGGGGGCAAATAGTCTCATAACACCTGAGGCTAGGGAAAATAACTAAGGGGGATTTCTCCTACTTTGGTGGAGGCGACTAGGAAGGAAAGAGGACCCAGGGCAGAGATAACTCGCACTAGGACACAGGCAAGCCTCAGTGCCAGGAGAGGAGCCCCAGGAGGGGTGGGAACACGCATTAGCATCTAGGCGTGCCTCAGCCCTCCAGGGGAAATGGGAAGACAATAGGGCAGCTGGGATCACCATCCCCTGAGCTTGCCTTTGCCTCAGTTCAGCTGAGGAGATCTCCTGTGACCCGACCACTCCTCCCACCCACTTAACAAGGTAACCCCAGGGTTGATCTGGGAAACAAAAAACAAAAACCTGCTTTTAGCTTTTTCACACATTAGCTCAACACAAAGTTCTGTACCTTCTGACTGAAAGAACCAGAAGGTACAACACTCAGCCAACATCATGAATAGGAAAAAGCAGACGAAAAGTGAAAAAACCATAGAATCTTTCTATGGGGATAAGGACCAAAACACAAACACCAAAGAGGTCAGAGCTGAGACTGTACTTCCATCTGAAACTTCAGAAGGGACTATGAACTTCTCTCAAGCACAAGCAGCTCTCCTGGAACAGCTGAAGAATGAAATAGAAGAAAAACTGGCCAATAATTTTAAAATAACAAAAAAGGAATTCACCAATGAGAACATCACTTTGAAAAGGAAAATTGAACAAATGGAAAAGGAAGTTCAAAAATTAACTGGAGAAAATAATTCCCTAAAAGGAAGAGTTGATCAAACGGAAAAGGAAACAAAAAACCTAAAGGGGAAAATTGGTCAAATGCAAAAGGAAACAGAAAACCTAACTGGGAAAATCGGTCGAATAGAAAAGGAAGTACAGAAATTAACTGGAGAAAATAGCTCCTTAAAGGGAAAAATTGGTCAGATGGAAAAGGAGATGCAAAAGTTAACTGAAGAGGACCCATCGAGGCAGGGACAGCTCTACGCTCCTTGCCAGCAGGAAGAAATTTCAGAAACTGAGACCTTTGCCCCTTACCCCAAAAGAATTTGGGTTCAATATTTTTGAGGGGGGAATGATGAGTTTCAGACTCTGGGAGCCTCCTTGAGCTCTCCTTGAATCTTCCTACTTAATCTGGCCTTTCTTACTCAAATCTAACCTTCCCATTTGTTCTGGCAGTCTCAGGAAGCCCACGGGCTTTTCATTCTCAGTGCAGATCTCTTCCACTCCCCACCCTTGATTCCATCAAAACCCCATGCCCCAGGCTGCCGACCACTCCTATCTAGGTCTCTGGATTGCCCCACCTGCATCCCACCCAAAACCCTCCATTGTCTGCTGTCTCCTGATAACCTCCAGCTGTTTCCAGCCTTTGACCCTGCTTGGATTCCCTCCTTGAACTTCTCAAGACCCTTCCTAAATCCCTGCTCCCATCACCCTGGACTACCAGACCACCCCCTCAGATCCCTCCTATACTCTTTTCTGTATTTAAGTCCCACCTTGCCTCCATGAAGGCAGTCAGATGCAATCCAGCTCAGACTCTGTCTAGCTGGGATTGTGTCTGGCCCGCTTGTGAATACAAGCGTTACAAATGCTTAGGCTCCTTAAGAGGCAACCCAATTTGGCGAATCGTTAATAAACTTTGTTTTCTTTGGCTTTAAGAAGGCTTGAGTCGAATTCATTTGAGCATGACCCAGACTCTCGGCATTTTGGGGTCCCCTATCACCCCTTAACCTCTTCAGGAGGAATCTCAGAAATTTCTTCATCTTTACAAGTGAAGAAACTAAGGTCCAAGAATATTTGAAGAACTTTTCTGTGTCTCTTATAAACAAAATCGTTGCTTCCTGACAGTAAGCAGACAGTTGCATATATTTGAATTGTTAAAAAACTCCTAGACAAAAGGCTCCTGAACCATAGGTAGAAGACGGACAAGAACTGCCTGGTTAGAGAAGATACAAATGGTCTGGAACTGTGAGATCAGTGAAGTTGATGGGGTTCAGACTCTGGGAGCCTCCTTGAGCTCCCCTGGAATCTTCCCCCTTAATCTGGCCTTTCTTATTCAAATCTAATCTTCCCATTTGTTCCGGCAGTCTGAGGAAGCCCATGGGCTTTTCATTATCATTCTAGTCAGGTCTCTGTTGCACCACCCCCCACCCTTGATCTCATCAAAACCCCATTCCCCAGGCTGCTGACCACTCCAATCAAGATCTGTATCCATTCGCTTACAGCCTCTATCAAGATCTCTGGATTGCCCCACCTGCTTCCCACCCAAACTCTCCATTGTCTGAGGCTATCTCCTGATAGCCTCCAGCTGTTTCCAGCCTTTGACCCTGCTTGGATTTCCTCCTTGGACTTTTCCTCAAGACCCTTCCTAAATCCCTCCTCCCATCACCCTGGACTACCAGACCACCCCCCAGATCCCTCCTATACTCTTTTCTGTATTTAAGTTTCATCTTAACTCCATGAAGGTGCTCAGATTCAATCCAGCTGAGATTCTGTCTAGCTGGGATTCTATCTGGCCCAAGAAGTGTCACAAATGCTTAGGCTCCTTAAGAGGCAACCCAATTTGGCGAATCTTTAATAAACTTTAAAAAACCAAAAAAAAAGTTAACTGAAGAAAACAATATGATAAAGATTAGAATTGGGCAAGTAGAAACTAATGACTCAATGAGACAGCAGGAATCAACCAAACAAAATCTTAAGAATGAAAAGATAGAAGAAAGATAGAAGAAAATGTAAAATATTTAATTGGAAAAACAACTGACCTGGAAAATAGATGCAGGAAAGAAAATTTAAGAATTATTGGCCTGCCAGAAACCCATGATGAAGAAAAGAGTCTGGACAATATCTTCCAGGAAATCATCAAGGAAAACTGCCCAGAAGTGCTAGATTCAGAGGGCAAAATATCATCAAAAGAATCCACCGTTCCCCTCCTGAAAGAGATCTCAAACTCAAAACTCCAAGAAATATCGTTGCCAGAATCTTGGAGCAGTAGAATTTCCTCTCCATACCTGCTTCACCTGCAGTTCGGCCACACCAAAATTCAGAGCTTAGGTTCAGATCAGCTGCTCAATTGCCTCAAGGGCTTTAGGTGGGGACAGGGCCACCAGTCAGGGCTGAGTTTCAGATCAGGTGATCAAATCCTCCAGGGGCTTTATATACAATGAGGCCTCCAACAATGGATGTGGGCTGCTACTTGCTATTGGAGCCACTGCTGTCTGCTAAAGTCTCTGCCTCCACCTGGGGCTGGAGCTATAGGGGGTACCCTGCTGCCTTCTCTGCCAGTTGAAAAAGCCCATTCACTGATCTTTGGTGCCTGTGGATTGAGGGATCTGTGAAGCTCTGCTGCTGGGGATTTTTCACCTGAGGCCTGCTCTGGTCCTCCTCCCTGAGCCCAGCTGTCATGTCTGGACTGGATTCCGTGGTGCAACCAGTAAGACAGATCTTCCCGGCAAACTTCCAAGTCACCCTGAGCTGGAAGTCTCCTGAACTCCGTCCTTCTGTGGCTTCTGCTGCTCTAGAATTTGTTGAGAGTCATTCTTCACAGGTATTTCATGGGCTGTAGCGGAAGAGTTAGAGTATATATGTCTTTCTACTCCACCATGGTGGCTCTGCCACTTTTTACTTCTCTTCTCAAAATCCTTTTTCAGCTCTTCTGTGGCCTGAAACCAATTTTCATTTTTCTTGAATGCTTTAAATGTAGGAACTCTGGCTTTGTTGTCTTCAACTGGTCGTACGTTTCAGTTTTATTTATCACCAAAGTAAGATTATATATGAATTTTTTAAAACTATTTGAACATTTTCCCAGTCATATACTTCACTTTCTAACTCGTTGTCAAAGTAGGACTCTGCTTTCAGTGGGGGGGCAATGGTGTACTCTCCCAAACTTCAGGAATGTTATGCAACTCTTTTCAGAGATACATCCAGAAGCCTGTAAGTTTTCAGTTTTTCCAATGTGCTATCATTGAAGAAGCAGTGTTTCTTTCTTTTCTGGCTTGTGCTCTGATGTGTGAGTAACAGTAAGAATTCTTTTCTGCCTTGGAACAGTAAGGAAGATTCCTTCTCCTGTGCACCACAAGATCCACCTTGGATAATCCTCCTCAACCCAGTACTGATGCTCATATCCAAGCAAGGCAAAGGTAGAGAATCCTGTCTCAATGCGAACAAAGACTGTAATCCTTGCAACTGGCGTCTAATCACCTGCTCAATCCTCACACTGTGTAGGAGCTGAGAGATCTGCTATTACTACAAAAAAAAGTACAGGTAGAGGAGAAAGAATCTAACTCTAATAATTTATAATTGGAATGGAGAAGATCAGGGTTCATCTTCAGGGGAGGATATTGAAAAAATAAAGCATCCTGTAGCCCCAAAGTCTAACATTAAATGGTCATCTGTTCAGAAAGAATTCATGGAATAATTTAAAAGAGACTTTCATTATCAGTGGAGAGAGAGATGAAGGGAAAACTAAAAAATAGGAATAATTCAAGAAAAAGAAGAAGACGATTTTTAAAAAATCAACCACTTAGAAAAGGAGATTCAGAATCTTAAGGAAGAAAATGACACCTTAAAAGTAGAAGTGAGCAAGGTGAAGTCATAAGAGATCAAGAAATAATTAAAGAATATATGAAGAATGAAAAAATGGGAAAGAAAATAAAACATGAGAAAAATAAATTGTTGTGAATCATGAAGACAAAAGATAAGAATAATTGGACTACCCATACGTTACAATAAATAAAAGAATCTTGATGCAATAATACAAAAAATAATTAAAGAAAAATTGACCTGAAGGTTTAGAACAAGGTGAAAAAACCCATCATTCACTAGTTCAAGGAGATCCAGGGAAAATAATTCATCAGAAAATTATACTCAAATTCAGAAACCCCCATCTCCAGAAAAAAAATGTTAAAACTAACAAGAAAAAAAACAATTGAAATATGATGGTGTCACAATGACAATCACAGAAGACCTAGCAGTGGAAACAATAAAGGCCTGCAGGTCTTGAAACACTAGATATCAAAGAGCCAAACAATTGGGGTTCCCTCCAACAATTTTATATCCACCCAGTTGAAGCATATGTCTGAATAGAAAAAATGGACACCTGATTAATTAGCAGACTCTAAAGACTTTTTTAAAAAAGCAACCTGGAATTAATAGAAGATTTGCCATGCAAGAGTCAAGAGATATGTAAGGTACATACCAAAGACTTATTGCAAGGGATTCAATGAGGACAGAATTTATACACACACACACACACACACACACACACACACACACACATATTTATATAAATGGTTTTACTTTTTAAAGTTCTATCACATTCAGGTCTACCTCAAGCTTTCTAATTAACTACCCATTAACTAAGAACAATCTGAGACGTACAAAATAGAGAATGACAATTATGAACCAATTTCCCTAAGGAATACTCATGCATAAATTTTGAATGAAATATTAACAAACTGTTTACAGTAATTTATCACAGGTTGAATACACTATGGACAGGTGAGATTTATACTAGGAATGCAAAGCTATTTCAGTATTAGAAAAACTATCGAAATAATTGATCATATCAACACACAGAAAGCTATTAGCAAACACTATATGTAATGGAGACAACCTAGAAGCTTTCCCAATAAAACCAGGGGTGAAAGAAAGATGTCCATTACCAAATAGTACTAGAAATACTAGATTTACAATAATAAAAGGAAAAAAAGGAAGGAATAAGAATAGAAAATGAGGAAACATAAGTAAAACTTTTTATTATGAGTGTGGTGGTATACTTAGAAAGTCAACCAAAAAACTACTTGAAATAATTAACAACTCTAGCAAATTTGGAGGATATAATACAGACCCACATAAACTGTTGACATTTCTATATATTACAAACCAATCCAAGCAGCAAGACAGATTTTTTAAAAGTCCATTTAAAGTATCTGTAGACAATGGGAAATATTTTGGAGTCTATGTGCCAAGGCAAACGAAGGAACAAAATTACAGAACACTTTTCTCACTAAGTCAGATCTAAACAACCAGAAAAATATCAGTTGCTCATGAGTAGGTCAAGTTAATATAATAAAAATGAGCATTCTACCCAAATTAATTTACATATTCAGTGCCATATCAAACTACCAAAAAATTACTTCACACAGGAAGAAAAAATAATCATAAAGTGAATTTGGAAAAACAAAGGTCAATAATTCAAAATATGCCAGGAATGTGGCCTAGTTGTACCAGGTGTAAAAGGATATTATCAAGCAGCAGTCATCAAAACTATTTGCTACTGAATAAAAAATAGAATGCTAGTTCAGGGGAATCAGTGACTAATTATGCCAGGCACAATAATCAGTGACTATAATAATCTACTGTTGGATAAACCCAAAGGCTTCAGCATCTTGGATAAGTATGAACTATTTGTCAAAAACTCATGGGAAGACTGGTAAATAGTGTGGCAGAAACTAGCATAGGCTGACATTGCACACCATATACCAAGATAAGATTGAAATCGGTACACAATTTAGACATAATGGATGATATGATAAGCAAATTAGGAGAGCAAGAAATATTTTACCTGTGAGATCTGTGGAGGGGGAAGAATTTGTGGCCAAATGAAAAACAGAGAACATTATGAAACATTAAAAAATTTTGCACAAACCCAATGCAACCAAGATGTGAAAACTGGGAAACAACCTTTACAGGAAGTGACTAATAAAGATCTCATTTCTTTTTTTTTAAGTTAATTGATTTATTTTTAGTTTTCAACGTTCAATTCCATAACTTTAAATTTTCCCCCTCCATCCTCTTCTCCCTCAGAAAGGCAGTGTGCAACCTTACATAGCCTCTCTCTATCTGTTCCTATTAAACATATTTTCACATTAGTTATGTTGTAGAAAAGAATGAGAACAAGCGAAGGAACAATGAGAAATAAAGAACAAAATAAAATAATAAGCTTTACTCTGTATTCAGTATCTATAGTTGTTTCTCTGGCTATGGATGATATTTTGCATCATGAGTCCTTTGGAATTGTTTTAGGTCCTTGCACAGCTGAGAAGCGCTAAGTCATTCAAAGTTAGTCATCCAACAATGTAACTGTTACTGTACATAATGTTCTCGAAGTTCTGCTCACTTCACTCAGTATAAGTTCATATGAGTCTTTTCAGGTTTTTAGGAAGTCCATCTATTCATCATTTCTTATGACAAAACAGTATTCCATTATATTCACATACCACAACTTGTTTATTCATTCCCAAATTCATCAGCATCCCCTCAATTTCCAGTTCTTGGCCACCATAAAAAGAACTGCTATAAATAGTTTTGTACATGTGTATCCTTTTCCCATTTTGATTATCTCTTTGAGATACAGCCCAAATATATAGTCATATTGCTCCGTTAAGGAATACGTACATTTTCATAACTATTTTTATAAACCTTTGAGCATAGTTCCAAATTGCTGTCTGGAATGGTTGGATCAGTTCACAACTACACCAACAATGACTTAGTGTTTCAAATTTCCCTCATCTTCTCCAACCTTTATCATTTCCTGTCCTGTCATGCTAGACAATCAGAGAAGTGTGATGTGGTACCTAAGGCTTGCTTTGAGTTACCTGTCTCTAATCACTAGTGATTTAGAGCATTTTTTCATATGACTATAGACTTTTAATTTCTTCCTCTGAAATCTGCTTGTTCATATCGTTTGACCATTTATCAGCTGAGGAATCATTCTTGTAAATTTGAATCACCTCTATATATGTTAGAAATTATGAAGATCTTATTTCTAAAATATGTGGAGATGTGACTTAAATTTAAGAGAATATGAGTCACTCTCAATTGGTAAATTATCAGAGGATATGAATAGGCAGTTTTTGGAAGAAAAAATTAAAGTTATCTATAACCATAATAAAAAAATGCTCTAAATAGCTATTGTTTAGAGATCAAAGTGCCTGAGGTACCACTTCACACCTATCAGACCCTAATATGTCAAAATAGGAAAATAAAAATTGTAGGACAAGATGTGGGAAAATTGAAGTAATGGTGAGTTGTTGGTGAAGTTGTGAACTTATCTAACCATTTCAGAGAACAATTTGTAACTTTTCTGAGAGGACTATAAAACAGTTCATAGTTTTTGATTCACAAATAACACTACTAGTCCATATCCCAAAGAGATCAACAAAACTGAGAAAGAACCTACATGTACAAAATATTTATTTTCTGCTTTCCTTCTTCTGATTTTGGCTACATTTGCTTTGTTTGTACAAAAGCTTTTTAATATGCAATGTAAATTATACATTTTACATCTAACTTACCTCTCTGTCTCCTATTTATTCAAAAGTTTTTCACCTATTCATAAGTCTGATAAGCAATTATTCTATATTCTTCAAATTTTCACATAATATCTCTCTTCATATCTAGGTCATGTATCCATATTGATTTTATCTTCTTAAATGATGAAAAATATTAGTTTGTATCCAATTTCTGCAATACTTTTTCCAGTTTTCTGAACAATTATTTTTTAACAAATATTTGGTTCTTACTTTTAAATCTGAAGCCTTTCTGCTTGCAAATAAATGATTACCATATTTATTTGTTGCTACAAATTGTATGTCTACACTGTTCTATTGATCTACCTTTCTATTCCTTATCCAGTAACAGAAAGTTTTGATCATTACTGCCTTATAATGTAGTTTAAGATCTGGTACTACTATACCTCCTTGGGGCAATTTTTTTCATATTATATTCTTCACTTTGTTTCTTCCAAATGAATTTTACTGTTTTTCTAATTCAGTAAAATTAATTTTCATAATTTGATTGACGTTAAATGTGTGAATTATTTTAAGTAAAATTGTCATTCAATGAATATTGCTCCATTAATATAAATCTGATTATATTTGTATGCTTTTTTGGTATTTTTGTTTATATAGATCCTGGATTTTTTTTGGCTGGTATGCCCACAGGTATTTTATACTGCATAAAATAATTTTAAAATACATACTTTTTGGTATATCTTCTTGCAAAATTTTATTTGTGATATGAAGTAATACTGATGATTTATGTGGATTTGTCCTGCTGCTCTGCTAAAATGATTGTTTTAATTAAATTTTTCAGTTGAATCTTTGAGATTTTCCCAGTATGTCATCATATTGTCTGCAAAAAGAAATTCCCTATTCTTATTCTTTCTTTTTTCTTCTCTAATTGCTATTGCTATAATATTCAATATAGTATTGAATAATATTGCTGATGGTGAGCATCCTTTTTCACATATTATCTTTCTGGAATTGCATTTTCCAGTTTAACCTCATTACAAGTAATGCTTCTGATTTCTTTAGATTAATGATTTTTATCATTTTAAGGAAAAATCATTTAATAGCAATACTTTCAAGTGCTTTAATAGGCGTTTGTGCTGTGCTTTAGGAAAAGTTTTATCTCTGCACGTGCTGATATAATCATATGATTTTTTGGAACTTTTAATATTTATATAATCAATTACATTAATAGGTTTCCTTATGTTAAAATAACTTTGCATTTTATTATAAATCTCACATGATCAAAATGTATCTTTTCAATATATTGTTGTACACTTTCTCCAGCAGAAATAGACTAGTCTAGAGAAAATAGACTATAAAACTATACTACTGGAAACCTCAACTTTCTCCTCTCAGAACTAGATAAATTTATCCACAAAACAAACAAGTAGGTAAGTAGAACTGTAGAAAAGATAAATATGAAATATCTCTGGAGAAAACTGAAAGAGAATGGGAAGAAATATGTATTTTCTCAGTGTAATGACATTGAACAAAACATATCCATGTATTAGGCATAAAACCTTCAAAATCAATTGTAGAAAGACAGAAATATTAAATGAATCCTTATCAGGTCATAATTCATTAAAAATATATTCAATAAGGAGCAGTATTAAGAAGCATAATAATAATTAATTGGAAACTAATTTATCTAATCCAAAAGAAAAAATGAGTCAGTGGGGGTAGAACCAAGATAGGGGAGTAGAAAAAGAGATCTGTTCTAGCTCTCCCCCCAGAGCTTTTAAAATTCCTATAAAAATAGTTCTAAACAAATTCTAGAGCAGCAAAAACCACAAAATGACAGAGTGAAACAGATTGTTATCCCAAAAGAGCCTGGTGGCCAACAGGAAAGGGGTGGATGTGATGCATGCTGCTTGGGATGGGGAATGGGGAGAGTTGGGGAGAAAATATGAAATTAAAAGTCATGTGGAAGTGAATGTGGAAAACTGGAAAAGTAAACAAATTATGTATTTAAAAAATAAGTGGTTGAAAAAAAACAAATAAAATATCAATAATGAAAGGAAGCAAAATGAGAACAATGAGATAACCTATCAAAGTTGATAGAATGTAGCCAAAGCAGTTTTAGGGGAAAAATTATACCTAAATTCTTACATCAAAAAAGAGAAAAAAAGGAGATCAAATAATTGGATATGCAGTTTAGGAAAGCAGAAGAATGGATTAAAAACGCTAAACTAAATAGGAAATCAGAAATTCCAAAACCAAAAAAGATTAATAAAATTAAAAATGGGAAAACCACAGAACTATTTACAGGAAAACTATTTTATGGTTTTATGGGAAAAGAAAATAATAAAATAGATGAACTATTGGTTAATTTGATTTTTTTTTAAAAAAGAAAGATAAACAAATTGCTAACATATAAAATTAAAAGGTTGATTTCATCACTAAAACAGAAAATTAAAGCAATGATTTTGTGTTATTTCATCGAATTATATGTCAAGAAATCTGGCAATCTAAGCAATATTGAAAAAAAAAAACCTTCACGAAAAATATAAATTGCCCAGAACAAAACGGGAAAGTGTATACTTAAAGAACATTATCTTAGAAAAAAGCAATTGAACAACACATCAATCAACTTTGCAAGAAAAATTCCAGACGAATTCACAAGTGAATTCTACCAAATATTTATGGAAGAAATAATTCCAAAGCTATATTACCTCTTTAAAAATATTGTCAAAGAAGGAATCCTAACAAATTCTTTTTATTGACAAAAATATGAAACCTAAATCAGGAAGAGTAAAAAACAACACCAAAAAGCAGAGTATAGACTGATTTCCCTAAATAACATTGATGAAAAATGTTAAATGAAATACTAGCAAGGGGATTATAGCACTCTATCACAAGGATCATTCACTATGACCAGGTGGGATTCATGTTGGGAATGAAGGATTCATCCAACATTATCATAGTTTTGACCATAACAGTAACAAAATCAACGTGTCACACGATGGCCTCAACAAATACAGGGGGAGGAGAAGCTTTTGAAGAAATCCAGCACCTACTCCTGTTAAAAACACTAGAAAGGAGAGGAATAAATGCAGTTTACCTTAAAATGATAAGTGGTATCTATCTAAAACCAACAGCAAACCCTATCTGTAATGTGGATAAAGTAGAAGGCTTCCCAATAAGATCTAGGTAAAGCAAGCATGCCCATTTTTACTATTATTGTTCAATAGTGTCCAAAAAGGTTAGCTATACCAAGAAGAGAAGAAGAAATTGAAGGAACTAAAATAACCAGTGAGGAAACAAAACTATCACTCTTGGCAGATGATATGATGAGAATCCTAGAGAATCAACTAAAACCTAGTTGAATTAATTAACAACTTTAGCAAAGTTGCTGCATACCAAATAAAACAACACAAATCATCAGTATTTCTAAACATTACCTACAAAGATCAACAGTAACACATAGAAAGAGAAATTCCATTTGAAATAACTATGCATAATATTAAATATGTGAGTCTATCTATCAAGACTAACCCAAATTTTATAAAAGACTTTTTACACACACACACACAAATGAAATCTAAATAATTGGAAAAATATTCATTGCTTATGTGTAGGTTGGGTCAATAAAATAAAAACTGGAATTTTATATAAATAATTGTGATTCTAAACTATTCTTGAACTACACGTTTTTCAATGACATGATAACCAAATTACCAAGAATTACTTTATAGAGCTAGAAAATATAAAAAAAAAAAACCAAATTTTTATGGAAGAACAAAAAGTGAAGAATATCAAGAGAATTTGAAAGAAGGTGAATTAGGTGCATGAGACCTAAAACTGTCTTATAAAGTTGTAATTGTTAAAATAATGTGGCACTTGCCAGAATACAGTGGTGGGTGAATGGAATAGATTACTTACAGAAGACATTGTAGTAAATGACCACAGTAATCTAGCTTTGATAAACTGAAAGACCCACCATTTAGGAGCAAAAACTCATTATTTGATTAGAAATGGAAACCATATAGACATATCTTCTATAAAAAAACAAAAAAAACAAAAAAACAAAAAAAAAAAACATTTTTTTCCAATTACATGTGATAACATTTTAACTATTTTTTTTTAATTTTGAGTTTTAAGTTTTATCCCTCCCTGCTGCCCTGAACCCTTCCTTATGATGGTAACCAATCTAGTACAAGTTATAATGTGCAATCATATAAATCATTGTCATATTTATAATTCTGTGCAAGAAGAAATGAACAAAGGAAAGAAAGTAAAAAAGACAGACAGAAAGGAAGGAAGGAAGGAAGGAAAGAAGGAAGGAAGAAAGAAAAAGGAAGGAAGGAAGAAAGAAAGGGGAGAAGAAAGAAAGGAGAGAAGAAAGGAAGGAAGGAAGGAAGGAAAACTGTGCAATAGCATGACAAAAGTAGGTCCACCATCTCAGAGTATACCAAGATAAGGTCAAAAAGCTTTGACATGTTTTAGGAACAAAGAGTGATACCATAAACAAATTAGAAGAACAAGGATCAGTTTACCTTTAAGATCAACGACTAAAGGAAGAACTTAAGATCAGGCCAAAAATAAAAAGCACTATAAAATGTAAAATGGAGAGTTTTGATTATCTTTTACTAAAGCTTTCATACAAATAAAACCAAGGCAATCAAGAATGAAAGAAAAATGCTTAATAAATGTCTCTGACAAAAACCTCACTTCTCAAATATATAGACATTTGAGTCAAATTTATAATACAAGTCATTCCCTAATTGATAAATGATGAAAGCATTTGAAGGGCCTGTATTCAAATAAAAATATCAAAGTTAACTTTAGTCTTATGAAAAAATAAACCAAATCACTATTGATTAGAGAAATGAATATTAAAACCACTCTTAGATACCAGCTCTATCCTGTCAGATTAGTGAATATAACAGAAAACTAAAATGACAAATGTTGGAGAAGATATCGGAAAATTGGAGCACATATGCACTGCCAGTGGAATTGTAAACTTATCCAACTATCTGTAAAATTAATGGGATATAAGATTTCCCCTCCCCATTAATAGGCCTCACATGGAGTCTTAGAGGAGAGCCAGTCAGAATCTGGACCACATAGATTCCCACACCTTTACAATTAAGTGCTGATTTCCAAGCTTCTTGACACTAAGCCAATCAAGTGCTGCATCTTTGATTGGAAACATTATGCATCTTACATTGATTGCAGGAAAAAGTGTAGGCAGGGAAAGTTAAACAGACAGATAAACAGACAGAGGGAAGAACTTGCCTAGAGGAACTTTCTTCCAATGTCTTTGCTCCCTGAATTGGTAATGAGTACCTCACTAAATCTTGCTTCCTGGTATCCTAATAGCAATATTCCGAATAAATGTTTTGGTTTTTTCTTGGAGGACAACAGTTTATTATATTTTCAAACAAATGCTCTAAATACATATGCATATTTATAGCAGCTGCTGTGGGAATCTCATTGGTGTTACTCCATTCTGGAGAGCAATTTGAAAGTATGTCCAAAGGGAAATCAAATTGTGAATATTCTTTGTTCCAGCAATATCATTACTTGGTCTCTATACCAAAGAGATCATAAAAAAGGGAAGAGGACTTACCTGTACAGAATCATTTATTGCAACTCTGTTGGTGATGACAGAATTGGACTTCAAAGGGATGCCACTCATTAGACAGGGATGGGGAACCAGTGGCCTCAACACCACCTCTGATCCTCTAGATCCTCAAGTGAAGTTTGCATTCACTCAAAGGACTATAATTAGATTGCTTACTGTCACATGGAAGGTGGTAGGATTGGAGGGAGTTATAAAATTTGGAGCTCAAATTTTTTTTTAAAAGTCAAAAACTGGCTCACATTCAATCCAGCTCTGACTCTCTCTAGCTGAGATTATATCTGGCCTACTTGTGAATACAAGTATTACAAATGCTTAAGCTCTTTAAGAGCCAACTCAATATGGCAAATCTTTAATAGACTTTGTTTTTCTTTGTCTTTAAGAAGGCTTGAGTTGAATTCATCCCAGCAGGATCCAGGATGTCAGCATTTTGGGGTCACCAGCACCCCTGACCTTAAACATATGGTTCCCTGACTGAGAAGAACTGCTAATCTCAATTTCTTCTGCCAAGACTGGAAGGTATATAAACCTCACCCTCTCCCTATCCCAGTTTCACTCTCCAAGCAATTTGGAAGGGGTTTTTGGACCTTGGCTCAGTTCCCAGTAGGTCAGGCAGCTAGAAGGCTGTCTTGCATTCATCCTGATGCTCTCAGTTTTGTTTATCCAGCTGCTGTATTCCAGGTCATGAACCTGGGCACACCCTCCAAAGCACAGACAAGGAGAGATGCCCTATTGGGAAGTGTATGCACAACTCTGAATTTCCTTGGTGATAGGGAATTGGGAAAACATCAGTTACTTTTTCCCATGTATTTTTTTCAAGGGTTACTCTCATATCCTCCTTTATGGAGGGAGGGACTTCCAACTCCATGCCAGTAATGGGTCAATCCTCTTAAATCCCCAAAAATTCGCCTTTGGGTTGTCTTTTACAAAATTGGAGAAAAATTATCTTCTCTAAAGAACTTAAAAAGAAATAGTGGTGTTCTTTTGCAACACAGTTTGGCCTCAGTATTACCTGGAGGACCACAAAGTGTGGCCCATTTTTGGGCCATACAATGTAATACTCTTTTGTAGGTAGAATTATATTGTCACCAAAAGGAAAAATGGGTAGAAACACCTTACATAGGGGCCTTTGTTAAGCTCTCTGAGAACCCCATTCTTAGAAAAGATTGTAAGATATTTGTAGCTACAACCACCCCGGAAAGGGGCAATTGTGATGAACTGGATGACTTGGATGAACCCCATTTTATAGTCCCCAGGGTTTTAGTTCCCTCTCCATACCGACCTCCATTCCCACTCTCCCAACTCTTATCCTCACCCTAATCTCCCCTAGCCCCTCCTGCTCTTCCCCAAGCTCCCTCAACTCTCCTAGTTTCCCATGCTTCCCCTTCCTTTACCATCCCTTTTTTCCCTTGGTTTCCCTTCCCTTTTCCTCTACCCCAGACCCCTCATTTCCTGCCTCATTTACCTTCCATGTCTTCTACCTTGCATCTCCTCCCTTGGCAACCCTGGCTCAGATCCTAGGCATGGGTCTTGCTGAGGTGCCTCTTTCTGCAGTCCCTCTCCCTGGGACAATATCCACTCTGGCGTCAGGCCCTGATCCCACCGCAATCTCTTGGGCATCTCTTCCTCTGACCCCTTCCCTTCCTCAGGTACCAGTTGATCTTTCCCCCTGCCAGACCAATCCCTTGACCTTGCAGGGCAATTAAGTTAAGTCAACATTCCCAGCCCCACGCTAAGAGAAAGTGAGACTTTCTATCTTTCTAAATGAGCCCCTGACCCCACAGTACCTTCAATAATTTTTCCCCTGAGGTAAGTGTCTACCTCTAGTGGGACTATTAGAGTGCATGTCCTATTCTCCATCTCAGACTTCTTTTAGGTTAAAGAGAAACTAGGAAGATACTCGGAAGACCCCACTAAGTTTACTGAGGGTTTTAGGGATATATTCCTACATTTTGAACTTTCTTGAAATGATCTGCTTATTTTTTTCTCTGCCTGTTGCACCATTGGGGAGAAGAGGAATATTTGGGAACATGCCCAAAAGTTTGGGGATTTCATGGCTAGCAATGATCCCATAAAATACCCACCAGGAGCAGCTGCTGTTCCCACTAGTGAATCAGGATGAGATTATCAAAAGAGTAAGGACAGAGGAAAGAGAGACTATATGGTAATTTGCCTGAGAGAAGGCCTAAAAACTGTACTTCCAAAACAAGTAAATTTTCAAAAAGTTAGGAAAACTACTCAGGCAGAAAAGGAAAACCCTGCCCTTTTTCAAGACTGGCTAGTAGAAGCTATTAAAAAGCATAAACATTTGCAATGTGATTCCACTGAAGGGGCTTCAATCCTTAGCATGTATTTCATTAATCAGTCTGCTCCAGATATTAGAAGGAAATTGCAGAAATTGAAAATGGGACCCCAGGCACCTCAGGCCCAATTATGGGAAACTGCCTTTGGAGTACTCAGCAACAGAGGTCTATTCAAAGTAGAGGAAATAGTGGTCAGAGTCAGAAAACATGATCAATTCATGGCTGTTTCCATGGCCAGGAAAAGACCCAGGAAGTACCCCTCCAGGGCACCCCTGGGAAGAAAGCTGGCTACTTGGTCAGTGGGGAATCTTGTTTTTGATGCCACATGGAGGGTCACTGGTCCAAGAAGTGCCCTTCCAGGGCACACCTCCAAGAGGGAGGCCCGAAATCAACACCTGTGAAACCATGGCCATGTGACCAGGAAGCACATTGAAGGAAAGATTTTTCCTCAGCTTGGAAAAGTGGTGGAGCCACCCCCCAGTACCCTGTCCTCCAGTCTTCTCAAGTCTTGGAACAACAGGAAAGCCTGGGTTCTAGCAGTGCTCCCACTGTCTCCATCTCTTTCTCCAAGCCCTTGGCAAAAATGGAGGCTGGAGGTAAGGTTACCCACTTTAACGTGGCTTAGTTCTGTGCTTTAACCAGTTGCTCTGGCTTTACCCACCCATTGACCCATCAGTTGATAGGCATGGAAGGGGAAATTAAGGGATGTCTCCAGACATAGCCCTTCCCCAGTCTACTTGAGGATCTGTTGTTTAAATGCTCCTTCCTTATGATCTCCTCTTGCCCTAGCCCCTTGTTGGGAAGGGACCTGATGGTGAAATTAGGGAGCTAATTTTCTCTAGTTAAACCTCCCATCTCCCTTTTGCCTCTGTTTATTAGATCTCCTGGATTACTTGAAAGTGTGGGAGACAGGCCAATTGTTTGGGATCCTGGAATTCCAGGGCAAGCTACTTCTGCCACCCCAGTTGTTGTTACTCTCCCAGACTCTAAACTCTTCCCTCTTCAGAGCCAATATCTGATAAAGCCTGAGGCCTGAGAAGGATTATAACCTTTAACTGAAAATTTTCTCAAGTGTAAAATCCTTGTCCCTTGTACATCTCCATGCAACTCTGCAATCCTTCTCACAAAAAAGCCTAATGGAGAATACTCACAATTTATCACTGCGTTAGAATGGACTGTTCCTGGGAAATGAAGTCTATATTAGCTAACATGGACAGTCTTCCCCCAAGGGTTTTGACATAACCCTCATATATTTGGCCAGGCTTTTAGAAGGGGTTTAAGGGACCTGAAACTACTAGGTAGTAGCTGAATTCAGTATGTGAATGATATTCTTAATTGCCTTATCTACGCTGGGTGTTTTGCTGCTACCACAGAAGCCCTTAATTTCTTGGGCACTCTAAACTATAGGATCTCTTGAACAAAGTCCAGATGGTATGCCAATTCATAAAGTATCTGTGCCATAAACTCATGCCCACCTCTCTCTTCTTTACCTTTGACAGCAAAAGCACTATCCCTGATGCAACCACTAAGAAACAGTTTTGAGTCTTTTTAGGCATGGCAGGATTTTATGGACTCTGGATTGCTGATTTTGGTTTTATTGTTAAACCCCTTTATGACTCTACTCAAGGTCCTGACTCAGATCAGGCTTTTGAGACTTTGAAAACTAAGATTAATCTAGAAAAACCTTTCACTCTGTTGATGAAAGGAGAGGACAGGCTTTGGGAGTTTTAACCCATGTCTTAGTACCTGACCCCAGGCCAATTGATGTTTTTATTTACTCAAAATATGCTTTCCTTGTTCTATATGCCCATGGAGCAATTTGGAAAGAAACAGGATATCTGACAGCCAAAAACATGTCTATCAAACATACTCTTCTGCTTTTTGATCTTGTATATTCATCTTTAATTCTCTCCAGAGAAATTATCTTTTACACCAGAGAAATTTTCTTTTCTTTTTACTCTTTTTTTGCCTATTTGGTCTTTGTCTAACCTTCTTGCTAGGTTTGTCTTTTCCAGAGTGCATGTCATCAACTACCAGATAACTGGTCAGGCTATGTACCCCTTGAACAGTACCCATCGAGGCAGGGAGAACTCTTACACCCCTTGCCAGCAGGAAGCAGTTTCAGAACCTGGGACCTTATTCCTTTATCCCTGCAAATCACTTACTATAAATTTTGAACTTCAATAAGAAGCCCAACCTGAACTAATCAATCAGACTGCTTTGCTTTTCTCTAAAAATGCCCTTTACCATATCAGCAATTTCAAAGACCTGTTTATGACAGGATGCCTGCAACCAGAATGGTGGGATTTTTCCTTATCTTGTATCACAGAGACATATGCAATACAGTGGAAATTCACACATCCTGGAATCATAAATTCCACTTGACACTACTTCGCTAATTGTCTTGTCTCACTGAAATTACAACTTATTTAACTAAGAAAGTTCCTTTCTTACAGAGAAGTGTATTTAAATCTGGTCATTTTTCCATCAAGCTGTCAGAAGCATTTTTGACTCTATGATCACATGGCCACTAGCTTTAGGAGAATAAACTTCATGTGTTTAGCCTGTTTCTTTTTCTTAACCAAACTTTCAAGTCAACAGTTATGGTGCTATGACATGCAGATTGCAACTGATGGACTAGAAAGTACAGTTCCTCACCTGGCCAACACCAAGACTGAGGCACCTCAGGATCCGTTTTTTCCTGAAGTCTTTGACCTTGATGGGGTCAGGGCAAGTCCTTCAATTCCCAGTTTCCAAAGGACTCCCAGTAATGTGGTTAAAATCCATAAATTCCCTTTAAGCTGTCTTTCGGGGAAGGGACCAAGTCTCATTAAATCGCTTTGCATTACTTAGGTCTCTTGATGATCAAACTAAGGAAAAATTAAAAGCCAGATCAGGAGGCAGGGATCAAGTATCTCCTGCAAAAATTACAAGCTGGGGAGGCAGGGCCAAGATGGTGGAGTAGAAAGATACACATACTATAGCTCTTTCCCACAACCCACAAAATACCAGTAAAAAATGACTCTCAACAAAATCTAGAGCATCAGAAGCCAAAGATCGACAGAGTGAAAGAGATTTACAGCCAAAGGTAACCTGAAAGGCTGACAGGAAAGGTCTATCCCATGGTACACTGAGTGGATGAGATCCCAGACCTGGCCATGTGACACTAGGAGGAACAGGAGGAGAACAGGCATTCAGGGCAGAATCCCCAGTAGGGAGGGCCTCAGATCTCTCACCCCACAAGCACCAAAGAAAAATTCAAATGTTGGTGAGAGGGATTTCCCAGCTGGGTGAGAGGGGAGCAAGGTACCCCCCAGCATGGGCCCCCAGGCAGCAGCAGCAGCAGTAGCAGTAGGGCATAACAATGGCTGAGTTGGTCAGCAGCTTTCATTGCTGGAGTGGCTCAGCTTAAAGCTCCTGGGCGAATTGAGCAGCTGATCTGAATCTCAGCCCTAAACACAGTCCTGGAGTGAGAAGGAACACTAGGACTATCCTCTTGACAAAGGATTCAGAAGTCAGTAACTGCCTGGGAAAATGAACAAAAAAAGGGGAAAAAGAAGATGATAGAAGGTTATTTTCTTGGTGAACAGATATTTCCCTCCACCCTTTCAAATGAGGAAGAACAATGCATACTTTAAGAGGAAGTCAAGGCTTCTGCATCCATTATCTCCAAAATGAGTATGCAGTGGGTTCAGGCCATGGAAGACCTTGAAAAGCAAGTCAACAACTTGCTAAAGGAGACCCAAAAAATGCTGAAAAAAATAGCATCTTTAAAATAAGCTAACTCAATTGGAAAATGAGGTTCAAGAAGCCAATGATGTGAGGAAAGCTTTAAAAAGAAGAATCAACCAAATGGAAAAGACGGTTCAAAAGTTCACTGAAGAAAATAGTTCTTTAAACGTGAGAGTGGAGCTGAGGGAAGTTTAATAATTCTATGACAAACCAAGGAATTACAAAACAAAATGAAAAAAATTTGAAAAAAGAACAAAATGTGAGATATCTCATGGGAAAAACAAGCAACCTAGAAAAGGCATCCAAGAGAAACAATTTAAAAATCATGGGACTATCTGAAAGCCCCGTAATAAAAAAGAACCTAGATATTATATTTCCAGAAATTATCAAGGAAAACTGCCCTAATATCCTAGAAGCAGAGGGTAAAATAAATATTGAAAGAATCCACCCATCACTTGCTGAAAGAGTCCCCAAAAGAGAAACTCCTAGGAATATTGTGGTCAAACTTCAGAGTTCCCAGGTCAAGGAGAAAATATTGCAAGCAGCTAGAAAGAAAAAATTCTAGTATTTTGGAAATAAAATCAGGATACCACAGGATCTGGCAGCTTCTACATTAAGGGATCAAAGGGCTTGGAATAAGATATTCCAGAAGGCAAAGGGACTGACATTAAAACGGATAATCACCTACCCAGCAAAACTGACTACAATACATCAAGAGAAAAATGATTATTCAGTGATACAGAGAACTCTCAAGCATTCTTGATGAAAAGACCAAAACTGAAGGGAAAAACCAAGGTCGGCACCTCATGCAGGACCTCCGTGCTGTTAATGCCATTGTTCTCAACCAATCCCTGGTGGTCCCTAATCCTCATACTCTGTTATCCCTTATTCCCCCCATTTGACACTGTGCTCACTGCTGTTGATCTCTGTAGTGCTTTTCTATACCTGTGCACCCCTCCAACCAATACCTTTTTGCTTTTACTTGGTGGAGACAGCAGTATACCTGGACTATCCTTTCTCAGAGCTTCACTGAATCTTCCTCCTACTTCAGTCAAGCCCTGCATGACAATCTCACCTCCCTTGTCCTTCCCCACAGCTATGTACTCCTCTAGTATGTGGTTGATCTGTTGGTCTGTTCCCCTGACCTGACTGTATGAAAGGGTGATGCGATAGCAATCCTTACATTTCTAGCTTTAAATGGCCATAAGGGTTCTTGAGATAAGCTTCAGGTTTGCTGTTACTCTGTAAAATTCCTTGGACATGTCATTTCTCAGGGCAGTGTTTCCCTGGATTTCTCAGGAATTTGGGCTATCCGTGATTTTCCCCTCCCAACATGCAAAAGGCAACTTCAGGCCTTTTTGGGTCTGGCTAGATACTGTCAATCTTGGATTCCCTAATTCTCTGCGCTCTCCTGCCCTTTGTATGAAGCCCTGCTATGACATCAAAATCCTGACTCCCTTTGCTTATCTAAAGAACAGCACCTGGCTATAGAATCCATAAACACTTCCCTTTCTGAACCCTCAGCCTTGGGTCTTCCTAATTTCTCCCTGCTTTTTGTGTCTTCTGCTATGGAAAAAAGACGGAATGCAGTAAGAGTTTTAGCACAGAAACATGGGGAGCATTACAGATCAATAGGATATAATAGCAAACAACTGGATGCAGTAGCCAGGGGCCTACCATGCTGCATGAGAAGTGTTATCGCTATAAGTCAGATTTTTAAACAAAGTGAGGACATCATACTTGATACACCAGTGACACTTTTTGTGCCCCACCCAGTTGAGGCCTTCTTAAACTCACATCACACTCAAAACTTGTCAAGCAGTTACCTGGCAAAAATTGAATCCCAGCTAATGGCACACGCCCAGGTCACCATCAAAAGACTAAATGTATTAAATACTGCTGGGTTTCTAAAGGCTATTCCCAGTACTGAGACAGACCAGTTTGTGAATAATTGTGATTGTAACCCCTCCAATCATGACTGCATTACAATCCTGGATCACCTGCTGATTCCAAGAATTAACCTCCAGGAGACACCCATCCCAGATGCCAACCTCACAGTCTTTACAAATGGCTCTTGTCTGAGGAACTCCATGGGCAAAGTGGAAGCAGATTATGATATCACCACACTAACTGAGGTATTGGAGTCAGGCCCCCCTCACTCATGCTAACTCCACACAGCAGGCAGAACAAGAAGCTGTGTCAAGGATATGTGAGGTGGGAAGGGGGCTGAAGATTTACATCTATATAGAAAGCAGATATTCTTTTGGGGTGCTCCATGATTTTGAAATGTTGTGGAAATGAAGGGGATTTTTAACTTCCACAGGACACCCCATAAAGAAGAGTAAACAAGTCTCTAGGTTATCAGAATGTCTACTACTCCCCAGGAAGATGACTGATATCAAAACTACCAGTCATTCTCATGAATCCACTCCTGAGGTTGTAGGGAATCAACTAACTGATCAAGCAGCCAGGGAAGCAGCCATCTCACCACTGGTTCCTGTAATGATTTCCTGCACTTCCTTGCTTGTTCCCCTGCCTATTGATCTGGTAGCTTTAACTGAGGCTCAAGCCCTCATCTCTCCTGAAAGAGTACATCAGTGGGAATTACCAGAGTGCACTCAGGACCCTGAAACAGAACTTTGGAAACATGGCCAGCAGGTTGTTCTTCCTCCTCAACTGCATCGACCATTACAAAATCACCTACACCATCTGTGTCACTGGGGACTGGATAAACTTTATGAACTTGCTTCTCAGCACTGGTGGGTAATAGGAAAAAATTTGGCTGAAGAGGTGGTGTCTAGATGCCAATCTTGTCCTTTATACAATTCCTCCAAGTCCCTTAGGCCTCCCCAAGGATGCTTTCCTCTCCCTCTCTCACCCTTTGAAATCTGGCAAATTGGATTCACCCAGCTGCCTCCCTGCTGAGGATATAAGTTTGCCCTTGTTATGGTCTGTATGTTTTCCAGATGGGTAGAGGTTTTCCCATGTCAGGCACCCACTTTAGGGATGGTAGAAAAGCCTTAAGTGAACACATCATCCCTTATTGGGGAGGGGGTGTCCCATGGGAAGTTCATGGTAATCAGGGAACTCATTTTACAGGCCAGGGACTCAGAACCATTCCAAAAGTGTGGGGAATCCACCAGCTCTTACATTGTGCTTATCACTCAGTTTTCAGGATTGGTAGAGAAAACTAATAGAGTATTCAAAGGACTACTAGGAAAATTAACCTTAGGTTTCTAGGCACCATGGATCAAAGTGCTACCCATTGCCATCCTTGCCCACTGCTTTTGACCAGTGGGCAAGACCAAACTTTCCCCCTATGAGATTGTCACTGGGAGATCAATGCCCCTCACCCCAGCGAATCTCTCCCCACTCGCCTCTCATTGTCTTCAAGAATATTGTGTCAAGCTTAGTCAGCAAATTCATCAGATCCAGGACCTTGTTTCTCAGTCTCATTCTTTAGGTCCACTTATTGAGACCAGTTCCCTCATCTCTCCTGGTGATTGGGTATATTTGAAGCAC
This sequence comes from Notamacropus eugenii, assembly GCF_028372415.1. Taxonomy (NCBI): domain Eukaryota; kingdom Metazoa; phylum Chordata; class Mammalia; order Diprotodontia; family Macropodidae; genus Notamacropus; species Notamacropus eugenii. The sequence continues at coordinate 320,317,355 of NC_092872.1, read as the reverse complement.
CACCTGGGGAAATACTCTCTAGAACTACTGCAGAAGGGACCCTTCCGGGTACTGTTCACAGCCTCTACTGGTGGCAATTACAAGAAATAGACTCCTGGATCCATCTGTCACATCAGACCACTACTGCTCCAGAGTGGACATCTGAATCTACAGGAGAGCTTGCCCTACAGTTCTGAAGGGGCCTGAAAAAGACAACATCTGATGTAGATGTTGGGGTAATGGCTGGCTCAGTGGAGAGACCCCAGACCAGCAGGATGTCTTGAATCTCAGGCATGCAGTGATGAGGCGGTGGACAGAGAAATAGCAAGCACCATTTATTATTAGCAAGTACAAGTCTTATATACTGTTCAGCCATAAGTTGCATACTCACAGCATGCTAGTGATACATTTACTTTTACCACTCGTCCTGAAGGTACATATACCAGTCCTCATGACTGCCTTGGAAAGTCTTAATAAGTACCACAATGTTTACTCAAGACTGAGAGACCTTGGGGCTATTGTGTAGGGTTCCAGATATCCCAACCAACAACCTTTACTCCATTTGCACAATCGAGTGGGCTTATCAGGCCATCATGTGCTCCTGAAACCCTTGTGGACCTCTGAGGTTCCCTACATATAGAGACAGCTTTCCAGAGAGTCCAGTTTAGGCCTGCACATAGAACAACTCCTTTCCCATCTGAACCCCACTTTTGCTTAGTTGCTTTGTACTTCCACTATGTCCCTCCCACTACCCACCTTGGTTTCCCTTACAACTCACTCCTTCTGCTCAATTGCTATTGCCTTGCGATGGCTGCCCATCTCCAGAGATGATCAACTATGAGAAAAAAGAAACTTCTCACATTTCACCACTCATCCCATGTGGAATCTGGGCCAGGAGGCAAACAGACTATTTAACCTGTCCACTGCAGTCTGTGCCTTAACCTTTCAGGAATCATTTCAGTACAGTCTATCTCTGCTTCTGACTGAGGGCCTGTCTAATTAATGGCCCAGGCTCATCCCACAGAGGGTCTCAGATTCTCTGAAAAAAGAACTCCTGAAAAACTCATTGTAATTCAAAAGGTGGACTAGATACAGTCTAGCAGAGAATTAGAACTTCTCCTTAGTGCCCCCTACTTCTGAAAGCTTTTGAGAAAAACCCAAGTTCATATGAATTTAGATAGCCCTAAAGGTAATGTCTTTTCAAAGGCAACTTGGGCTTCTACAGCCCCCTTGATATTTTTTGCTGCTTATCTAACCACTCTTCTGGAACTTCTGCAGGGAATCTTGACAGTACCCAGTGCAATTACACAATCTGGATGCACCCTGGTGGATTGATCTTAACTACAAGAGAGGAATCTAACTTTGTCTTTCTATCGCTGCACTCTCCCTGGATTCTAGGGACCAATATAACCCAAAATAACTCTGATTACTCCTACTGTGCAGGGCCACCTAATGAATATGTCTGCAGCAGTGATAGATTCCTCATCAATATAACTTTCACTCCTGAGACCTGCCTAAAGTCATGGCCTGATAAAATGGAAAATGAGATAATTTATTGGGATCACTATAAGGGATACTTATGGGCAGAAAAAGAATATGATCCTGTCTCCAATGGGATGAACAACAACCTCTGCTTAAATCCTTCTATGGCCCTACTTCTTTCTCAGTCGTGACTTTTGTACAACAGTACTCCCCCTGACTCAAGCAAGGGCTATCACGTTTATAAAGGAACCAGAATTAATGTCAACTAGCTCCCTGGTTCCCTTACATTTTCCTTTATCTTACCATCCTCCTTGGGAATGTTCTTTCTGTGTGGCACATCCCTTTAGCAGACCCTTCCTCTTCAGTGGACAGGACTATGTATCATTGTCCCAGTGATGCCTGACCTCTGATACATCCCAGGCTCGACTTAAATACTCATGACACTTCAAGACCTGGTTATTGTTGACCCCAGCTCTCCTGCCAAGTCTCTCCACTCCTGGTGCGCCATCCCGATCCTGCCCCTCATCACAGGGGACAGTATTCTGGCAGCTATAGGAGTGGGAGTAACAGGACTTATCACTACAAATGGCCTTTCCAAAGATCTGTCCCGAGAAATCGTAGACATGAATGACAGGATAGCCAAAGTGGTGGGACACCTGCAGAGCAAAGTTGTCCCCTTGGTCAGAATAGTCTTGCAAAATTGGAGAGTACTTGATGCACTCCTTGCAGCCCAGGGGGTGGCTTTGTTTTCCTCGAGGAGGAATATTCCTTTTATGTAAAGAAATCTCAACAGATACAGGATAGTATAAATATATTTAGCTCTCATGCCACTCAGTTAACGGAAAAGGCTGAAGTGATCCAATGGTATGATATATTTAGTTCCCTTTTCCCAGGGGTGAGCTGCTTATTCAGACGCCTCCTCCTTTCTGCTTCTGGGGTGCTTACTATTCTTGCTCTTATCTTGCTAGGTGTCTAATTAGGGTTAACTTTGGCCCACAAATGTTCCACCACCTTGGTAAACAAAATAATGCTGAACAAAGCTATTCCCCTAAACCTGCAGGTCCCATTCCAGATGCAGAGAATAGTGGATCTCCTTGGTCCACAGAGGAAGGATTTCTAGAACTCCCATTTCCTGAGGAAATGTGAAGTTTTCTTTGCTCTATCGGTGAAACCTTCAGTTTACCTTTGGCCAAAAAGAGGGAATGATAATCTTTTAACATAAATTTTGAACTTTAATAAAAGTCCAAGCCTGAACTAATCAATCAGAGTGCTTTGCTTTGCTCTAAAAATGACCTTTCCTGTGTCAGCAATTTCAAGGACCTGTTTATGACAGGTTGCCTGCAACCAGAGTGGTGGGATTCTTCCTTACTTTGTATCACAGAGACATATGCTATACAGAGGAAATTCACGCATCCTGGAATCATAAATTCCAACTGACAGTACTTTGTTAATTCTGTTGTCTCACTGAATTTACAGCTTATTCAACTAAGAAAGTTTCTTTCTCATGGGAAAGTGTATTTCAGCCTGGTCATTCTTCCATCAGGTAGTCAGAAGCTTTTCTGGTTCTGTGATCACATGACCACTAGCCTTAAAGGAATGGACTGTATGCATTTAGCCTGTTTGCCTTTTCTTAATGGAACTTTCAGGTCAAAACCCCAAAAGAATTTGGGTCTAATCTGTTTGAGAGGGGGAATGGTGGGGTTCAGGTTCTGGGAACCTCCTTGAACTCACTTTGAATCTCTTAACCTGGCCTTTCATTCTCAAATTTGCAGACAATTTCCCCCTGAATCTTGCCACTTAACTTGGTGTTCATACTCAAATTTGTAGTCGGGTTCTCCTGAATTTTCCCACTTAATCTGGCCTTTAATATTCAAATCTGTCACCCTTGGCCTAGCCTGGCCTTCCATTGTCTCTTACCTCTGGATTGCCCCACCTGCTTCCCACCCAAGCCTTCCATTGTCTGATATCTCCTGATTTCCTCCAGCTATTTCCAGCCCTTGACCAGTCACTCCAGTCCCATGGAGGTCCTACTTGGACTTCTCCTCAAGACCCTCCATAAACCCCTTCTCCAGTAGACTACCGTAGACTCCTAGACCACCCCCAGATCCCTCCTACAATTCTTTCTGTATTTAAGTTCCATCTTGCCTCCATGAAGACACTCAGATTCAATCCACCTCTGACTCTATCTAGCTGAAATTACATCTGGCCCACTCCTGAGTACAATTCTTACAAATGGTTAGGCTCCTTAAGAGCCAATCTAATATGGTGAATCTTTAATTAACTTTGGGGGTTTTTTTGGCTTTAAAAAATGTCAAAATTGTTTTCACTTGTAATTGGGGAAAATTTTTTTAAATGATACACTTATGCAATTAACGTTTTCAAGATAATAATAGAAAAATATTTCACAAAGGATTATGTTAAAAATCCTTCTATCCCTCCCTATCATCAACCCTCCCTCTTTGTTTCCCGAATTTCCTCACATGATTTTAAACTCCTCTATGCACTGGAAAATAATGGAAATGAGAAGCATATGCCAGCCTTTATAATAAACATGCTACCTCCCCTTGAATTTATTTTTATTAACCTGTCACATTACAATAAAGTATAACCTTCCAGCATTGTATCATTCTCAACGATCTCAGTCCCAAGTTACCATAATACTTAAGAGTTCACTTTGCATCTTAGAATTTATGTGTTTTAATGGACCATTTGGAGAATAGGCTGATATTCAGCAAATGGAAAAGTAGAAGAAAAAAACGTCCAGATTCGCCTCATGTTTGACAACTACAGAGAAATTAGTCACCATAGGCAAAATATGTATACCATTGAAAGAATGTATTTTCTTTTTATAATTGTAGGCATCAGAAATAGAAAACATTCTAAGGGACACAATAGAGATTAGGTCATAAATAGGTAGGTAGACAGATAGGAAGAAAAAAAGGAAGGAAGAGATAAAAAGATAGGTAGATGGATGGATGGACAGAGAGAGAGAAAGATAAAAAAGGCAAATGGACGGACAAACAGATAGGTAGGTGGGAAAGATTTTCACTGTGAAATGGGAAGAAATCAGATAACCTGAATTTTTTTGCAGACTCATACTTCATCTGTTATTGTAAGTGGGCTCTGTGTCAATATTCTTGGTTTCCTGCTCCAAGTCTTTCTCCACATGCCTGTCTGAATTAGGAAGTTTATGTCTGGTCTAATGCTCTTTTTTCTCGCTGTGTCTGTTGTACATTAATACATGGCTGTGTCCTCAGGTTTAAGGGAATTCATTTGCAGGTGCAGAATGCTGTTGCTGTTGTCCTTGGAGATGATAGATCGGCCTCTCACAGAGTCTGTATAGTTTGTACTTCCTCCATTACACCTAATCCCTGAGAGCCCCACAGGCTCCTTCCTTGGAGCCTGGGAGACCCATTTCAGGCAATTGTAGCTGAAGGAGAAGCTTTGCAGGAAAGGCAAAGAGATCCTCCAGGCTCTCTCATGTCACCCAAAGACTGTACCAGCTGAACATCACAATGGATACCTGCAAACAGGGTCATTAAACTCAATAGTCACACCAATCCATCATTTCAAATACTACTTCCTTGGTCAAGAAACAAAGAGAAGACAAACTACCTTGTAAAATACTCAGAATGAAAATTTCATTCAGTCCAAAAGCCATTGTTCAGGCTCTCTAGTGTCAGTCGTTAGGAGAGAAAGGCCACACAAAGGAAAAGCTCCTGTTGGAGAGCTACAGACACACCTTGTTGCTGGCTTTCATCTCTGGAGGGAGGAGCCCAATTTACATTTCTTTCTCTATTTAGTGTTACTAAGATCAACTATTTCCCACTGGGATGACACCCCTACTTGAGATGCAAAGAGATGCTTCCCCCAGAATTAGTTCTAAATCGCTGGGGAAGGTTAGTGACACTGAGAATCTAAGTGAAGACTCAGTATCTATCTTTCTTCATCACTCCAAACTACTCTCAATACCAAGGGAGTGCTTATTACGTTTTTCTATAGTTCCCTTATTTTCCCAGCTTATCCCAATGCTATTTCTAATTAGCAAGGCACCCCAGGCTTTTTTTCAATTTTATATCTTTAGCAGATATTGGATCTACTTTATGGGGGGGGGGGTAATTTATGAACTTACTCCTGACACCTCTCATTACTTATAGGGCCATTTTTTTGTTCATTCTCTTGTAACTGGATTACATGTGGATTATGTACCCCCCAATCCCATTCATGGTCCCTTATTTCCAAGGTATGCTCTGTTGGCATGAGAGAGATCATTGTTAAGTTATCAATATGAGAAGTATACTTCAGAAATCATCAGATATTGAAAATCAGGACTTAATTTAATTGTGTTTTTTAAATTTAGAATTAGCAAAGGAATAAAGAAAATGTTAATAATGCAGATTAAACTTAAATGTGTATGATGATTTCATTATTTTCTCCCCTGGAGAGCTGGTGTTAAAAAAAAAAAAAAAAAAACAAATACAGCAATCTATTCCATGCGTGTGGAAAAACCCACAGCATACAGCACAGCACATCCTGCCACACCACAGCCAAGCAGGAAAGCCCTGGGGCAACCTAAGGCACCAGCAGGACAGCATGGCGGAAAGGGTGAGTGCCAGCCCAGGGTGGGAGACCAGCTGAGCCAAGTGAGTGACAGCTCCTTAGCCCCAGATATCAGCCACAGCTGCTCCTGAGACTATCAGTCCACAGATTAAACATCTCTAAGTCATCTACTTGAACTTCCGGGAGCCAAAATGGTGGAGTGATCTGTAAATGCTCTCTCCCCCTCACTTTGTTGACCTTGAAAGAACCATAAAATGTCTCCCCAGAAAAATTCTAGATGAGTGGGATCAGCAAAAGGGGAAAAGAGTCTCATAGCACCTGAGACTTGGAATATTCCTCTTACTGTGGTGATAACCCCATGTCAGCAAGCCAACCAAGAGGAAATGAGGACCCCAGGTGTGTGGAGCCTCATACTAAGACCCAGGTGTGCCTCAGTGCTCGAGAGGAAATGAGAGGGCAGCCAGCATCACCAAACAGTGAGCTAGCCTTTGCTCCAGTTCAGCTCAGGAGATCTCCCTTGACCAGATCACTGCTCCTCCTCACTTAAAAAGCTAGGCCCAGGGCTAATCCAGGGAAACACAAAACAAAAAGAACAAAAGATACCTGCTTCTTGCTTTCTTAAATCAACAAGCTTAATACCAGGTTCTCTTGATTCTAGCTGAAAGAACCAGAGGTCACAGTACACAAAGCGTCATCATCATGAGTAAGATGAAGGAAAGCAAGAATGAAAAGAACATAGAATCTTTCTACAAGGACGAGGATCAAAACACAAAAAACAAAGAGGTCACTATTGAGACTGTACTCCCATATGAAACTTCAGAAGGGCCTGTGAACTGCTCACAGGCACAAAGAGCTCTCCTGGAACATCTGAAGAAGGAAACAGAAGAGAAACTAGCTAATGATTTCAAAAGTATGAAAAATGAATTCTGAGAAGAGAACAGATATTTAAAAGGGAAAATTGAACTCAAGGAAAAAGAAGCATGCAACCTAAGGGGGAAAATTGGACAAATCGATAAGGAAGTACTAAAACTAACTAGGGAAAATACTTCCTTAAGAGGAATAATTGGACAATGGTAAAAGGAGATGCAAAAGTTAACTGAAGAAAACAATTTGATAAAAATTATAATTTGGCAAGTAGAAACTAATGACTCTGTAAGACATCAAGAATTGGTCAAACAAAATCTAAAGAATGAAGATATAGGAATAAAATGCAAAATATCTAGTTGGAAGAACAATTGACCTGGAAAATAGATCCAGGAGAGAAAATTTAAGAATTATTGGTCCACCAGAAAGCCACAGTGAAAGAAACCATCTGCACAAGATCTTTCAAGAAACCATCAAGAAAAACTGTCCAGAAGCACTAGATCCAGAGAGCAAAATAAGCATGGAAAGAACCCACCATTCACCTCCTGAAAGGGATCCCAAACTAAAAACACCAGGAAATATTGTTGCCAAATTCCTGAACTAACAAGTGAAGGATAAAATGCTACAGGAAGTCAGAAAGAAACCATTCAAATATTGAGGAGCTAGAATCAGGTTCACCAAGGACCTTTCAGCTTCTACAGTAAAAGACTGGGGGAATGAGAATGTGATATTCTGTAAGACAAAGGAGCTGGGACTAAAAACAAGGATCAATTACCCAGCAAAGTACAGCATAATATTTCAGGCAAGGAGATGGACATTCAACGAAATAAGGGATTTCCAGACTTTCCTGACAAAAAGGCCAGAATTCAGTAGAAAATTTGATATTTAAACACAGGTCTCAAAAGAAGCATAAAAAGGTTTGGGCAAACGGTTTACCTCCTTATAAGGCAAGATGATTTCTGTTAATCTTGAGAACTCTCAGTTTATTGTGAAATATGAAAGGGATGTACATAGATAGAGATAATGGGTACAGAGTAAATGATGTGAGATAAAAATGTGATTCTATCACGCAAAGGTACTGTAACAGGAGATGTGAAAAGGAGGAAGCAGAAAATGGTAAATTACATCATAGGAAGAAGTACAAAATTATATTATAGCGGAAGGAAAGAGGAGAGGGAGAAGAACATTATTTGAGAGGTACTCTAATCTGATTTGGTTCAAGGAGGGAACAAAAAACATTATTCAGTATATAAATCCAAGTAGCTCTATAGGCAGTAGGAGCGGAAGGGGGAAGAAAAGGGAGGGGAAGCTAAAAGGCAGGGAATAAGTAGTAAGGGTAAAGGGGAGTAAAAGGGAGGGGGGCTGAAAGAAGGAAGGGAAGACTGCAGAAGGACGTGGTCAAATGTGAACACTCTATTGAGGAGGGGAAGGGAGACAGGACAATTAAAGCATAAATGGTGGGAAACAGGATGGAGAGAAAGACACAGATTGTAATCATAACTGTGAATGTGAATGGAATGAACTCTCCCATAAAAAGGAGACAGATAGCAGAATGGATTAAAAGTAATAATCCAACAATATGTTGTTTACAGGAATTGCATTTGAAAAGGGGGAATACACACAGGGTAAATGTAAAAGGTTGCAGGTGAATATACACTGCTTCACCTGCTGTAGGAAAAGCAGAGGTAGCAATCCTCATCTCACACAAAGCAAAAGCAGAAATACATCTAATCAAATCAAATAAGGAAGGAAACTATATCATACTGAAAGGGACTTTAAGAAATGAAGCTGTATCATTGCTAAACATGCATGCTACAAGTGATATAGCATCTAAAATCTTAGAGGAGACCTTGGAAGTTGCAGGAAGAAATAGATAGCAAAACTATCTGTTTGAGGACCTCAACCTCCCCCTCTCTGAACTTGATAAATCTACCATTATAATAAAGAAGAAAGAAGTTAAGGAGATGAATAAAACTCTGAATAAGGTAGATACGATAGATATCTGGAGAAAATTGAATTAAATGTAATAAAAGGCCATGGAAAGATAAACTAAAAATTAATAGGAAACTAAATAATGAAATCCTAATAAAGGAGTGTGCTAAAAATCAAATAGAAAAAATTAACAAATTCATTCAAGAGAATGAAAATAATGAGACAACCTACCAAATCTTATGGGATACTGCAAAAGCAGGTCTTAGGGGAAGTTTTATATCTTTGAATGCCTACAAGAATAAAACAGAGAAAGAGGAGATGAATGACTTGGGCATGCAGCTGAAAAAGCTAGAAAAAGAACAAATTGAAAAACCCCAAGTAAATATCAAATTAGAAATACTGAAAACCAAAGGAGCAATTAATAAAATTGACATTGAGAAAACTATTGGATGAATAAATAAAACAAAGAATTGGTTTTAAGAAAAAGCTAATAAAGTTGATAAACTTTTGGTCAATTTGATATAGAAAAAGAAAAAATGAAAGGGTGAGCTCACCTCCAGTGAAGAGGAAGTTACAACAATAATCAGAAATTATTTCCATTCTTGGCCATAAACTCAACAATCTAAACGAGATGGACGAGTATTCAAAAAATATAAATTTCCCAGAATAACAAAAGAGGAATTTGAATACTTAAACAGCCCCATCTCAGAAAAAGAAATTGAACAAGTATCAATGAACTTCTTCGGAAAACATCTCCGGGACTGGATGGATTTGCAAGTGAATTCTATCAAAAATTTAAAGAACAATTAATTCCAATATTCTATAAACTATTTGGGAAAATTGGGGAAGGAATCTCCCCAAGTTCTTTTTACACTACAAATGTGGTTTTGATACCTAAACCAAGAAGAGACAAAACAGAGAAAGAAAATTATAGACCAATTTCTCTAATGAATATACATGCAAAAATTTTAAGTAATATTTTAGGAAAAAAAAAATATATATATATATATATATAGCCACTGATCATAATACATTATGGTCAGTTATGATTCATTGCAGGAGTGCAGGGCAGGTTCAAAAATAGGAAAAGTATTAGCTTAACTGATCATATCAACAACAAAACTAACAGAAACCACATGATTATCTCAATAGATGCAGAAAAAGCTTTTGATGAAATATAACACCCATTCCTATTGAAAGCACTAGAGAGCATAGGAATAAATGGAACTTTCCATGAAATAATAAGCGTTATCTACTTAAAACCTTCAGGATGCACTACATGCAATGGAGATAAGCTAAATGCATTTCCAATAAGATCGCGGGTGAAACAAAGATGTCCATTATGACCACTGTTATTCAATATGATACTAGAAATGTTAGCTGTAGCAATTAGAGAAGATAAAGAAATAGAAGGAGGTAGAATAGGCAAAGAAGAAACTAAGTTATGACTCTGTGCAGATGATATAATGATATACTTAGAGAATCCCACTGATTCAAGAGAAAAACCACTTGAAAAAAAAAAGAACATTGGCAAAGTCGCACGTTACAAAATAAACCCACACAAATCTTCTTCAATTCTATGTATTACTAAGAAGCCCAACAACAAGGGATAGAAAGAGAAATCCCATTTAAAGCTGGGGTAGTCACTATAAAATGTTTAGGAGTTTACCTGTCAAAACAAACCCAGGGACTATATGAACACAATTATTAGACAATTTTCCCACAAATAAAGTCAGATCTAAATAAATGGAAAAACATCAGTTGCTCATGGGTAGGCTGAGCCAATGTAATAAAAATGACAGTACTACCTAAATTAATTTATTTATTTAGTGGCTTGTCAATAAAACTATCAGATAATTATTTTCTGGAGCTGGAAAAAATAATACCAGAATTCACCTGGGAGAACAAAAGGTCCAAAATATCAAAGTGGGTAATGAAAAGAAATGTTAGGGAAGGTGGTCTAGTGCTACCAGATGTCAAATTGTATTACAAAGCAGCAATTGTCAAAACCACTTAGTATTAGCTAAGAAACAGAAAGGCAGGCAAGGAGAAGAGGCTAGGCACTCAAGACACAGTATGCAATGGATATAGTAATCTACTGTTTGATAAACCCAAGGACCCCAGCTTCTGTAATAAGAACTCACTGGTCCACAAAAATTGCTGGGAACACTAGAAAACATTGTGGTAGAAACTAGGCATAGACCAATGCCTGACACCATGCACAAGAATAACATCTAAATTAATATACGATCTGGTTATGAACATTGATACTATGGCCCTATGAGAGGCGTCTTCTCATCATGGCGGACCCAAGAGATAAGGCTCTTCAGGACTACCATAAGAGGCTGCTTGAGCACAAGGAGATCGATAGACGCCCCAAAGATTTAAGGGAACAGTTGAAAGAGCTTACCAAGCAATACAAAAAGTGTGAAGATGATCTGAAGGCCTTACAAAGTACTGGGCAGATTGTGGGTGAAGTCCTTAAATAATTAACAGAAAAAAAATTCATTGTTATAGCAACAAGTAGACAAGGGTATGTTGTAAGTTTTCGACATCAGCTTGACAAGAGTAAGCCGAAGCCAGGGACAAGAGTTGCTCTGGATATGACTACGCTAACTATCATGAGATACTTGCCAAGAGAAGTTGATCCTCTGCTTTACAACATGTCTCATGAAGACCCTGGGAATGTTTTTTATTCTGAGACTGGAGGGCTTTCTGAACAAATCAGAGAAATAAGAGAGGTAATAGAATTACCTCTTACAAACCCTGAATTATTCCAGGGTGTAAGAATAATGTTGTTTGATATATGGACCACCAGGTACAGGAAAAACACTCTTGGCAAGAGGTGTTGCTAGGCAGGTGGACAATTTTTTAAAGGTTGTATCCAGTTCCACTGTAGACAACTACATTGGTGAAATTGCTCATTTGATCAGAGAAATGTTCAGTTATGCCAGGGATCGCCAGCCATGCATCATTTTCATGGATGAAATAGATGCTATTGGTGGTTGTCGTTTTTCTGAGGGTACTACAAACTGATAGAGAAAGTCAGAGAACTCTAATGGAGTTACTGAATCAGATGGATGGATTTGATACTTTACACAGAGTAAAAATGATCATGGCTACCGACAGACCAGACACATTGGATACTGCTTTGTTGTATCCAGGAAGATTAGATAGAAAAATACATATTGATTTACCAAATGAACAAGCAAGATTAGACATATTGAAGATTCGTGCAAGTCCTATCACAAAACATGGTGAAATAAATTAAGAAGCAATTGTGAAACTCTCATATGGTTTTCATGGAGCAGATCTATGAAATGTTTACACTGAAGCACGTATGTTTGGAATTCCTGCTGATCATAATTTTGTAGTACAGGAAGATTTCATGAAGGCAGTAAGAAAAGTGGCTGATTCTAAGAAGTTGGAATCTAAACTAGATTATAAATCTGTCTAAGTTATGTCTCAAAAGACAATAGCATAATATAAAAATAAAGCAGAGGAAAATAATGTAAAAAAAGATTGATACTATTGACAAATTTGTGGAGTAATAAACGGTGTATTTATAAGATTTATGGAGAAGGGAAGAAGTTTTGACTAAAGAAGAGGTAGAAAGCATTATGAAGTACAAGGTGGATAATTTTGATTACATTAAACTGAAAAGATTTTGCACAATCAAACCCAATGCAACCAAGATTTGGAGGGATGCAGAAAACTAGGAAAGAATTTTTGCAGCTAGTGTCTGTAATAAAGGCCTCATTTCTAAAATTTATAGAGAACTGAATCAAGTGTGCAAAAATACAAGCCATTCCCCAACTGATAAATGGTCAAAGGATATGAACAAGCAGTTTTCAGAGGAAGAAATTAAGGATATCTATAGTCATATGAAAAAAAAATGCTCAAAATCACTATTGATTAGAGAAAGTCAAATCAAAATAACTCTGAGATACCATATCACACCTATCAGATTGACAAACATGACACAATAGGAAGATGATAAGTGTTGGAGAGGATGTGGGGGAGTTTGTACACTAATTCATTGTTGGTGGAGCTGTGAACTGATCCAACTATTCTGGAGAGTAATTTGGAACTGTGCCCAAATAGCTACAAAAATATGCATACCCTTTGACCCAACAACATCCCTTCTAGGACTGTATCCTCAGGAGATCCTAAAAATGGGAAAGGGTCTCACATATACAAAAATATTTATAGCAGCACTCTTTGTGGGGACCACAAGCTGGAAATCAAGGGAATGCCCATCAATTGTGGAATGGCTGAATAAATTCTAATGTGTATATGTAATGGAATACTATTTTACTCTAAGAAATGATGAACAGGAAGACTTCAGAGAGGCCTGGAAATACTTATATGACACTGAGCAAAAGGAGCAGAGCCAGGAGAACTTTGTGCACAGCAACGGACATAGTATGCGAGAATATTTTTCTGGTGGACTTGGGACTTCATTACAAGGCAAGGACTTAAAAAAATTCCCAATGATCTTTTAAGGCAAAATGCCCTCCACATCCAGAGAAAGAACTGTGGAATTCAATTGCAAAATATAACAGATCGTGGTCTTTTGTATTATGTTTTGGTTTGTTATATGATTTCTCCCATTCTTTTTAATTCTTCTACACAGTATTACTATAGTGAAAATGTATTTAATAGGAATGTATGTGTAGAATCCATATAAAATTGTATGCTGTCTCAGGGAGAGAGGGCAAGGGAATGGGGAGGGAGAGGGGAAAAAATCTAAATCATATAGTAGTAATTGTAGAACACTGAAAATAAATAAAATTAATAAAAAAGATAGATCTATTGAGACTATAGGTCTATATCCTGTTCTGTCAATTGAGGAAATTTATGTTTTTGTAAATATTCTTCCATTTCACTTAAATTGTTAAATGTATTGGCATATAAGTAATAAAAATAACTCATTATAACTTTTTAAGTTCCTCTTCATTCCTTCTGTATTCACCATTTTCACTTTTGGTTTGGTTTTCTTCTCTTTTAAAAACCAAACTGAACCAATTGTTCATCTATTTTATTTGCTTTTTGCTCATGACGGGAACTTTTTTTTTACAATTTATTAATTGTATGGATTTTTCTTACTCTTGATTTTATTAATCTCAACTTTACTTTTTGGATCTCCACTTCATGTTTTAATTGGGGATTTTTTTGTTCCCATTCTATTTTTTTTTCTTATTTCATGCCAAATTCATTGGTTTATTTTCTGTATTTTTTTGTGATAACCATTTAAGATGCAAATTTTCCTCTAATCCCTGTTTTTACTCTGTTCAGAGTGTTTTGTCTTTTCAGCACCTCTAGGCCCAGTTTCTCAAAACACAGGAGTCCTTCAATCTTTACTTACTCAGCATCTGCTATTCTTCAGATGAAAGTTTGGGAGGCAAAAATTTTTGAGATAAAATATCTTGAGATCTTGAGAGAGGTGTAAGTTGAAGTGAAATTTCTTGAAGCCTAACTGCTTCTCTCCAGGCATACTGTTTATTGATTCAGTGTCATCAGTTTAGAGGGATTTGCACTTCACTCAGATGAAATACCAGCCTCTAGAGGAAGCCTGAACAACATTGACCTGCTGAGGGGCAGTAAACTGAGCAGGCCTGTTTTATATAATCTACATTTTTCAAGGACTGATTGAAATCCTTTGTTAGGCTATATGTTTTATCCACTTTTTCTGGAGGCTTTTCTGAGGTCCTCTCCAGACGTCTTAGGAGGACAACTGCTTTACCACTTTATTTTTGTTATTCTATGTTCATTTTCTGACAATTTCTATCTGTTTGTGGAAGAAATATGGAGAGCTATGAGATTTCTGACCTATTCTGCGATCTTTCTAGAATGTTTAGGAATCTACTTTCTATATCTTCTCTGCTGAACAAATAAGAAGAGATTGCTGGGTGTCATCCTGTTCTTGATGATATAGTCTACACTGGAAGGATTCTGAGCTTGGTCTGTATGTCTCTGTGTACTTTTTCCCTTTAGTAAAGGAATTCCCTTTCATTGCCCTGTGCTTGCTCAATGAGTTTTGATTTAGTATAATTCAAAGAAATCCCATTCAATATTAAAAAGAGCATAGTTTATAAGATCTCCCTTGCAGTGCTGATTCGATTTGTACTGATTTCAGCAGGACAGTGTGAGCCTCAATTCCTCTCTCCCTTTCCCAAATAATACTTTCATTTTCTTTGATGATGATTATTTAGAATGCTTTTAAATAGTGAATGAAGAAATTGCCATTCTTAATTCATCAGAACAATTCTTCCCATGTGTTTGTTTGAATTGTTCTGGTCATGAATTTATTTGCCTTTTATAAATTCAGGGTTTGTCAGGCTAACATTTGTGATTGTCATCTCTAGCAGTCCTTGTCATTTATACGTTGAATTGTTATCTTAAGTGAGATTGTCACACTTGCCGAAACTCGTATGTAATCAGTGTCAATCTTATCTCAGAGTATCTCAATTAAGGCCAGGGAAGACATTAAACATTCATCAAACAAAGCCATTCCCCAAGAAGACATGTCTCCCTTCCATATCTTTGAAAATGGTTTGATGCTATATCTCATTCTCTCTTCTTTTACTTTCTAACAGTAGCCACCCCTCGTCAGCCCACGAATCCCAATGCACTGATATCCTTTCTTGCAAACTGCTCCCTAAATTTTAACTCACTTCTTAATCTACATTCTTTCCTCTTTTGCTGTTTCCTTATCAGCTCTTAGGATACACTTAGTTCTCCACCTACCATATAATCCACATTGCAAGATTTAACACTTCTGTGAGAATTCATAATCCTATTTCTCTCCTCCATTTCCTAATTCCTTAACTCGGTGATACAAGCTATAAGAACCTGGCCCCTGAGGAATGCCATTTTCCTGGTTATCTAATGGCCCTATTAACTACAACAGAGGCATATGTAATTGAACTGAAACACCAACTAATCTGATAAGAGCAGACAACTAGGGAGTACGGATACTGGGAACTCCTGCTAGTTGGCTGAACTCCCTGCTGCAGAGCTGGCATATGAAAAAACCTAAATGTTCTCCTTAAAAGAATGTAGAAAGGATGATCATCATCTATACCACTGACTTTGAATCAAGTCAAGTGGTCTGGGGCCTGGGGTGAAAAAGAATGAACAATCAAAGGCTCTCTCCCTTAGTATAAAGTTCAGTGGAGGAATTTTGCTGATGACACCCACTGAATATAGTTACTGTGGGACACATCAATGCCAAATAGAATCATATGTTAAAAAACCAACCAGGTTGAAACTATTACAAAAGTAGCAGGGTTTGGGAAGTGGATCTAGTGCCAATGTAAACATTGAAATGCTAATATGTGCACTCTCATTAAGGAAATGGTAGCAAGTAACGAACCCAAGTAGCCCCCAACCTGGGCCCAACTGGCAAAATGGAATTCCTTTCACCTTAACGTAAGATGGTTGCCAATGCTAGTGGACAGTTCTATCATTATCCATGTGACTACCCAAATAAGGAAGAAAATTCCTGGAAGCTATTTCTATGACAAGACCATACCCTGGAAAGGAGAAAGAAAATACTTTGTCTTTCTTGGATCCAATCTCCAAGAAAACTGGCCTGATAATAATGGAGTATTTTGGGATATTGGTCTGGCATTCTCATGCCTTACTTTCTTCCTTTCCAGCAACAGTCAATAGCAAAGAGGAAGAAAAAATCCAGGGAAGTTGAAAGGCAAAGAGACATTTTGGACATCATCAAGAGCTCCGTGATTCAGTAGCAAAGAGCTGAAGATGATTTGCTTGAGTGTAAGTCTTGCTTCACAGGTTCCTGTGAAGAGTTTTATTCTTATGGACCTCAATGTCTCCTCAAACTAAAAGCATAGAGAAAGTAAGGTTATTGTGATTTCTGAGATGAGGATCTGAAGTACACAAAGGTATATCCAGTCAAAAGAAGATGATCATTTATTAAGGGAAATGAATATAATTTTGATATTATGAGAGGTCTGAATGAAAAGAAGCTTCATATTCTCTCAAATTGCGGTTTTATGATCCTCTGATTTGTGTATAAATACATACACACACATATGTATCTCTCTAATATATATATATATATGTCGTGTGGATATATATATATATATATATATACATATATATGTGGATATATGTATATGTATATATATATATATATATATACACATCTGTGTGTGTGTGTGTGTGTGTGTAGATCTGTATAAATATCCATCGGGAGGATCATACACATAAAGACAAACACATATATGTATATTGAATGTACCCATAGGTAGAAAGGATTTCCACTTGCACCGTGTATACAAAAATGCTATGGGATGAACATAGTGAATGTTCAATAATTCCTGATTTGCCTCATGTTTGAAAACTCCAAAGAAATTACTCATCATGGACAAAACATGCAAGGTATCCAAAGAATATATCTTCTCTCTACACCTGCAGGCATCAGAACAGGAAAGAGTCTCAGGGACACAAAGGAAATTACAAGATAGGTAGATAGATAGATAGATAGATAGATAGATAGATAGATAGATAGATAGATAGATAGATAGATAGACAGATAGATACATAGATACATAGACACATAGATAGATACATAGATAGATAATAGCTACGTAGATAGACAGATAGGTAGATAGATTGACAGATGACAGATACTTAGATGGATGGAAGGAAAGAAGGACGGGTGGGATAAATTTCATTGTGAATTGGGAAGAAATCATATACCTTGAAAATTTTTCAGCCTCACACTTCACCTGTTATTCTAAGTGGTCTCTTTCTGCTCAATATTCTTGACTTCCCTCTCCAAGTCATTTTGCACATGGCTGATCTGATTCAGTAGTTTTATGTCTGGTCTCATATGTTTTTTTCTCACTGTGTCTCTTGCACAGTAATAGCTGCCTGAGTCCTCAGCTTTTAGGGAATTCATTTGCAGGTACACCATGTTGTTGCTGCTGTCCACCGAGATGGTGAATCGGCCTTTCACAGAGTCTGCATAGCTTGTGCTTCCACTATTAGTACTAATCGCTGCGATCCACTCCAGCCCCTTCCCTGGAGCCTGGCGGATCCAACTCATATAAACATAGCTGCTGATGGTGATTTCAGAAGCTTTGCAGGAAAGGCGAAGGGATCCTCCAGGCTGTCTCACATCACCCCCAGACTCTACCAGTTGAATAACATCACAATGGACACCTGCAAATAGTCATAAAAGACAAAAGTCACACAAATATATCACTTCAAAGAGTATTTCCTTGGTCTGGAAGCAAAAAAAAGATAAACTACCTTGTAAAATAGCCAGAATGAAAATTCCATTCAGTCCAAAACCCATTGTGCAGGCTGTACAACGTCAGTCCTTAGGAGAGAAAGCCACACAAAGGAAAAGTTCCTCTCCCAGGACTGCAGACACAGAATTTTGATGGTTTTCATCCCTTCAGGGAGGAGCCCAATTTGCATTTCTTTTTCTCTTCAGTATTAGTAAGAGCAACTGCCTCCCACTGGGATGAGTCCCAGCACACAGGTGTTTCCCCTAAACTAGGGAAGGTTAGTGACACAGAGAATCTAAATATCATTTGTGAGGACTCAGTGTCTATCCTTCTCTATCATTCCATTCTTCTCTCAAAACTAAGGGTATGCTCCTTGGGCTTTTATAACATTGTCCTTTCTAATTAGGAAGGAACCCTAAAATTTCGTCATTTTTTAAAATCTTCAGTCGTTATTGGATCTATCTGCGGGGAGGGACACCACTTCTGAGCTTACTCCTGCCAACTCTGCTGGCTTGTAAAGCTTTTTTTCTTCATTCTCTGTATAACTGGAATTCACGTGAATTATGTATCCCCTGTCCCATTCAAGGTCCCTTATATCCAGAGTATGCTCTATTGACATGAGAGACGTCATTATCAAGTTTTCAAATGAGTAGTATACTTAGGAAATTAGCAGACACTAAAAATCCGAGTTTGATTTTGTTTTATTTTTTGTTTAGACTTTACAAAGGGCAAGAAAAAATAATGTAGATTAAACTTAAAAGTGTATTGTGTGTTCCTTTTCCTTCCCTGGAGAACTGGTGTAAAAAAAAAAAAAAGAAAAAGAAAACTTTCCAGCACACTCAAGCTCATATCCCTCTGAGTTCAAGGAGTAGAAGCACAAAATTGATAGAGCAAAATAAAGTCTGCCGATTCCCCTGTATTCTCCAGTAAGTTCCATGTTTTGTTATTCAGAAGGACTCATAGTGTGTGGTAAGACAGTGACACCATATCCTCTGGAGTATCTGGGCAAAGGTACAGGCTGAGCCTCAGATTGCTCTTTCCCAGAGCAAGGAAGTCTGCTGCCATCTGCTGTGCACAGTGGCATCAGAACTGACAGCATTTTTCTCTCTTATGTCCATTTAACATTTATTCTTTAATAATCGATAAAAAGTATTGTCATCAGGGATCATTAGGATGCTGGCAAAAACACAAGTTATTCTCCAGTCAGCCTTTGTTATTGTGCAATTTTGTATATTGTAAAGCTTCAACTGGCTTTTTTTCCCATTGTTTCTCTCATTTTTCTTCCCCTGATCCAAGTCTTATATTTACATTATCCTGTCCTTGCTACATAATCTCTAGGAAAAAGAACAATTCAAGGCATCTTATAAAACAGAGTAAAATTTCTGTTCCTACAAAATATATCTTGGCCTGTCAAGCCTGAAAAGGTTCTCTCATCCTATTATCATCTTCAAGCTGTCTTTACAAATCTTTTCTCTTTCACTGATTCCTAGGAAAATTACATACTTGTTGCCTTCCTTTAAGGATCTTCTCAGCCTATTGCAATCAGTTCTTTCACCTTTTCACTCAGGTCATATAAAATTTTGTCCTCAAGTCTTTGTGTGTTTTTGAGTTTTCTTCCCTTATTTAGTTCAGATAAATATGAAGTAGTTTTGTTTATATATTTGCTTGTGCTCCCTAATTATATGACACAATTTTTTCTAATAATTCTTTACCTTTCCCCCTTGTGTTAATATTATTCTTCCCCCCTCCACTCTTCTCTTAGTATGATTAAGACATAGAAAAACCACTCTCATTATCTGTGTACTAAGATTTCCTCCATAGGGCCACAATCTCCCCATATGTGAATGTAGGGACTTTACTCTTGCTTAGTTGTTATGTTCATGACAAAAGGAGAATGGAACTATAGGTAGTATGCATTCATATAATGTCTACTATACCCCAAGAATTGTGCTAACTTCTTTTTGCAAATATCTCATTTTATCCTTACAAAAATCCCAAGATAAGGGTACCATTCTTATCCCAGTTTTATAGTTAAGAAAGCCAAGGCAAACCAGGAAAAAATAATTCACTCCAGAGTTACAAAGCTGGTGTCTGAAGCCAGTTTGAACTCAGGTTTTCCTTATTCCAGGCCGAATGTTTTATCCACTGTGCCACTGGTTGTGTCTAGGAGATGGTTTCAGAGAAACAGGATTTTTGGATCATACTTGCATCGTTTCTCTTAACCACGGCTTTTGAACTTCAGTATTGCTACATGGCTCTACTCTTTTAATTAGGAATTCTTTAAAATCCGTACTTTATTTCCATTTAGATTTGTATTCAGTTTTACTGACAAGTGTCCTTGCTTATAAACTTTTAGGAATAGTTTATTCCAATCTTTCAACTTCTTCGTGGTGGTGGCTGTTAAATCATATGTGATCATTCCTTTCCCTCCTCAGTATTTGAGTTCTTTCTGGTTACTTGTAAAAAATTTTTAAGTTCATCTGGAAACTCTGAATTTCAGCTTTAATATTCCTGGAAGTTTTAATTTGGGGTTTTCTTTCAAGAGATGACCAATATATTTTTCCCAATTCTATTTTTGTTTTCCGGTTATTTTTTGTTAGGTAAATTTCCTTATTTTTAAAATTTTCCCTTATTTCTTCCCTCCCCAACCTAGAGATAGCACATGTAAAATTATTCTTGCTCAGTTCTTTCTCTAGGTGTCTAGATGCCGGCATCTTCCCTCATGAATCCTTTATAATTATTTTACTATTTTAATAGAACAAGTAACTTTTATTCTCAAACACATATTGATGTTACTGTATGTAACTTTCTCTTGCATCTGCTCATTTCACACTTCATTATTTTACGCATTTTTTCATCTTCTTTTGAAAACCATTGAGCTCATCATTTTCCATAGCACAATAGTATTCTATCACAGGCATATACCACAATTTGTTCAGCAATGCCCCTTCAATTTCCACTTCTCTGCCAACACAAAGAGAGCTACCAGAAATATTTTAGAATATATAGAGTCATTTTATCTTCAGCAGTTGATCACATAGGGGTATTGCCAGATTAAAGGTTATAGGCAGTTTAATAACTCTTTGGACATAAATCCAAATGGCTCCCTAGAATGGTTAGATCAGTTCACAATTCCTCCAAGAATGCGTGTCGCATTTTTCCATATCCCCTTCAACATTTGTCACTTTACCAGTCTAACTCTTTAGCCAATCTAATTGATATAAAATGATGTCTCCAGGTAGTTTTATTTTGCACTGTTCCAATCAACCATGAGTAGAGAATTTTTTCATGTGACTATAAATTATTTTGATTTCTTTTTTAGGGAAATTATCTGTTCATATCCTTTTAACATTTATCAATTAAGAAGTGACTCATATTCAAATAAATTTTTAAAAGTTGTTTATATATTTAAAAGATGAAATTTTTGTCTAATAAACTATGTACAAAATACTTTCCCAGATTTTCTGCTTTCCTTCTGATCTTGACCACATTTGTTATTTTTTGACTAAAACTTTTTCATTTAATGTAATTGAAATGATTCATTTTACACCTAAATTTGCTCTCTATCTCTTGCTTCTTCATATATCTGATATTATATTCCATATCCTTCTAATTTTCTTTTTTTTAAATTATTTTTAATGTTTAACAATCACTGCCATACAATTGAGATTTTATCCCCCCCCCACACCTACCCCCCAATACTCCCCTCCCTCCCCACGACTGCATACAGTTCTGTATAGGTTCTACATATACTTTCCTATTGAGTATATTTTCACTATAGTCACGCTATGTAGTCGGACCAAAATAAATGGAAGAAATTGTATAACAAATCAAAACATGATACACAAAAACATACACATACACAAAAATGATCTACTACATTATGCGAATGACTTCCATATTTCTTTTTCTGAGTGCGGAAGGCATTTTGCCTTACAGAATCACCATTGGGATTTCATTATTTTTTTTTAAAGAAGTTCTTGCGTTATTACAAAATTCCAAGTCTACCAGAAAAAACTCTCACACACTGTGGTCGTTGCTGTGCACAAATTTCTCCTGGTTCTGTTCCTTTCACTCAGCATCAGGTCATATAAGTCCTTCCAGGCCTCTCTGAAGTCTTCTTGTTCATCATTTCTTATGGCACAATATTACTCCATTTCATTCATATACCATAATTTATTCAGCCATTCCCCAATTGATGGACATCCCCTTGACTTCCAGTTTTTGGCAACTACATAGCGTGCTGCTATAAATATTTTTGTACATGTGGGACCCTTTCCCATTTTTATGATCTCTTGGGGATACAGTCCTAGTAGCGATATTGCTGGATCAAAGGGTATGCACATTTTTGTAGCCCTTTGGGCATAGTTCCAAATTGCTCTCCAGAATGGCTGGATGAGCTCGCAGGTCCACCAACAATGAATTAGTGTTCCAACTCTCCCAGATCCTCTCCAGCATTTATCATTTTCTTGTTCTGTCATATTTGCCAATCTTATAGGGGGCATGTGGTACCTCAGAGTTGTTTTGATTTGCATCTCTCTAATCAACAGTGATTTAGAGCATTTTTTCATATGATTATAGATATCTTTAATTTCTTCTTCCGAAAATTGCCTGTTCATATCCTTTGACCATTTATCAATTGGGGAATATTTTTGACATGACACCATTTACTTTATATCCATTCCCTCTACATATATCCCTTTTATCATAATAGCTACACAGTTCTCAAGATTAACAGGTATAATTTTCCCTTATAGGGAGGTAAACAGTTTGCCCTAATTGAGTAACAAGTTTTTGTTTTTGTTTTTTCACCCCTGTTTACCTTTTTATGATTCTCTTGAGACCTGCATTTCAAGATCAAATTGTCTATTGAGTTCTGGCGTTTTGGTCAGGAAGCTCTGGAAATCCCTTATTTCGTTGAATGACTTTCTCCTTGTCTGAAATGTTATGCTGAACTTTGCTGGGTAGTTGATCCTTGGCTGAAGTCTCAACTCCTTTGCCTTACGGAATATTGGGTTCCAATTCTTTCGATCTTTTAATGTAGAAGCTGCAAGGTCCTGTGTGATCCTGACTGTATGTCCTTGATATTTGAATTGTTTCTTTCTGGCTGCTTGTAGTATTTTCTCCTTCACTTGATAGCTCTGGAATTTGGCAACTATATTTCTTGGGGTTTTGAGTTTGGGATCCCTTTCGGGAGGGGAACGGTGGATTCTTTCGATGACTATTTTGCCCTCTGAGTCTAGTACTTCTGCGCAGTTTTTCTTGGTGATTTCCTGGAAGATATTGTCCAGACTCTTTTCTTCATCATGGGTTTCTGGCAGGCCAATAATTCTTAAATTTTCTCTCCTGGATCTATTTTCCAGGTCAGTTGTTTCTCCAATTAAATATTTTACATTTTCTTCTATCTTTTCATTCTTTAGATTTTGTTTGACTGATTCTTGCTGCCTCATTGAGTCATTAGTTTCTACTTGCCCAATTCTAATCTTCATCGTATTGTTTACTTCAGTTAACTTTTGCATCTCCTTTTCCATTTGACCAATTTTTCCCTTTAAGGAGCTATTTTCTCTATTTAATTTTTGTACTTCCTTTTCCATTAGACCAATTTTCCCAGTTAGGTTTTGTGTTTCCTTTTCCATTTGATCAATTTTCCCAATTAGGTTTTGGGTTTCCTTTTCTGTTTGATCAACTCTGCCTTTTAGGGAATTATTTTCGCTAGTTAACTTTTGAACTTCCTTTTCCATTTGTTCAATTTTCCTTTTCAAAGTGATGTTCTCATCAGTGAATTCTTTTTTTTATAATTTTAAAATCTTTGGCCAGGTTTTCTTCTATTTCATTCTTCAGCTGTTCCAGGAAAGCTAGTTGTGCTTGCGAGAGGTTCATAGTTCCTTCTCAAGTTTCAGATGGAAGTACAGTCTCAGCTCTGACCTCTTTGGTGTTTGTGTTTGGGTCCTTATCCCCATAGAAAGATTCTATGTTTTTTTTTTCTCCCTTCTGCTTTTTCCTATTCATGATGTTCGCTGAGTGCTGTAGCTTCTGGATCTTTCAGTCAGAAGGTATAGAACTTTGTGTTGAGCTGATATGTGAAAAAGCTAAAAGCAGGTTTTTGTTTTTTGTTTCCCAGATCAACCCTGGGGTTAGCTTGTTAAGTGTGTGGGAGGGGTGGTCTGGTCACAGGAGATCTCCTCAGCTATACTGAGGCAAAGGCAAGGTCAGGGGATGGTGATCCCAGCTTCCCTATTGTCTTCCCTTTACCCCTGGTGGGCTGGGGCACTCCTAGGTGCTAATGCGTGTTTCCACCCCTTCTGGGGCTCATCTCCCGGCGCTGAGGCTTGCCTGGGTCTCAGTGCGATTTTTCCCTGCCCTGGGTCCTCTGTCCTTCAGGATCACCTCCGCCACAGTAGGAAGAATCCCCCTTTTCTATTTTCCTAACCTCTGGTGTTATGAGACTATTTGCTCCCTTCTGCTGTTCGTACTGCTCCAGGATTTTTCTGGGGAAATATTTTATGGTTCTTTCACGGTCATCAGGGAGGAGGAGAGAGCATTTACTTATCACTCCGCCATCCTGGCTCCCAGAAGTTCAAGTAGGTGACTTACCGAAGTTTAGTCTTCAGGCTGAAGGTATGAAGGGCTGCTGCGCTGATATCTGGTGCTCAGCGGGTCTTACTGGCTCAGATTGGCTGGTCTCCTGCTCCACTGGTTCCGCCCGCCGCTCTCAGGCTTTTCAGGTCCCTTCCGCCCCGCTGCACTGACCACGGTGTGCTGTGTGCTGGAGGCTCACCCCAGCGGAACAGATCCTTTCCGTGGACCTTCCAGTCTAATCTGGGCTCCGAATCCGTCAAAGTCTGTCACCCACTGGATTCCGCACCTCCAAAGTTTGGTCTGATTCTCCTTTCAGAGGTATCCAGAGGAATTTGTCCAGGAGCTTTCACTCTGCCATCTTGGCTCCTCCCCTCCTTCTAATTTTCTCATAAAATCACTCTGCATATATAAGTGGTTCTTCATACCACTTAGGATTATTTTAAATATCATCCTTTCATGCTCAACTCGCACTTGCATCCTCTGTCTATATATACTCCTAACTGATCTAATAAACAGAAAGTTCTTATGAGTTACAAGTGTCATCTTGCCATACAGTAATATGAACAGTTTAACTTTATCAAATCCTTTATGATTGCTTTGTCCTGTTTACCTTTTCATGCTTCTCTTGATTCTTGTGTCTAAATATCAAATTTTCTATTCAACTCTGGTCTTTTCATCAAGAATACTTGAAAGTTCTCTTTCATTGCATGACCTTCTTTTCCCTGAAGTATTATGCTCAGTTTTGTGGGGTTGGCTGATTCTTGTTGTTAATCCTAGTTCCTTTGAGTTCTGGAATATTAGATTCCAAGTCCTGTGATCCTTTAATACAGAAGCTGCTAGCTCTTCTGTTATACTGATTGTATTTCCACAATATTCAAATTCTTTCCTTTTGGCTACTTGCAATATTTTCTCTATGATCTGAGAGTTATGGAATCTAGGTACAATATTCCTAGAAGTTTTCCTTTTGGAATCTCTTTCCAGAGACGATCATAGATTCTCTCAATGTTCATTTAACCTAGGGTTACAGAACATTAGAGGAATTTTCCTTGATAGTTTCTTGAAATATGATGCCTGGGTTCCTTTTGTGGCCATATCGTTCAGGTAGTCTCATAATTTTTAAATTTTCTCTCTTGGATCTATTTTTAAGGTCAGTTTTTTCCCCCCAAAAATATTCATATTGTCTGCTAGATTTTCATTCCTTTGTTTTTATTTTATAATTTCTTGATTACTTGTAAAGTCATTAACTTCCCTCTGCTCCATTTTAATCTTTAAAACAAGTTTGTTTTTTTCCCTGTTTACCCTTTTGTGCCTCTCTTCAGATCTGTTTTTAAAGATCAAATTTTCTATTGGTCTCTGGCGTTTTCGTCAAGAAGGTTTGAAAATCCCTTATTTCTTTGAGTTTCCATCTCCTTGCCTGAAAAATTATGCTCAACTTTGCTAGGTAATTGATCCTTGGTTGTAGTCCCAGCTCCTCTGCCTTACGGAATATCCCATTCCAATTTCCTCAGTCTGTTAATGGAGAGTTTGCAAGGTCCTGTTTGATCCTCACTGTACCTCCTCCATATTTGAATTGGTTCTTTCTGGCTCCCTGCAGTATTTTCTCATTCAATTGATAGTTCTGGAATTTCGCAAGAATATTCCTTGGTGTTCTTAATTTGGGATCCCTTTCAGGAGGTGAATGGTCGATTCTTTCAAAGATTATTTTGGCCTCTGAGCTTAGGATTTCTGAGCAGTTTTCCTTGATGATTTCTTGGAAGATATTGTCCAGGTTCTTTTTTTTCATCGTGTTTTTCTGGTTGACCAATTATTCCTAGATTTTCTCTCCTGGATCTATTTTCCAAGTCAGTTGTTTTTTTCCAAATAAATATTTTGCATTTTCTTCTATCTTTGCACTACTTAGATTCTGTTTGACTGAGTCTTGATTTCTCACAGTGTCATTAGCTACTACTTGCCTAATTCTAATTTCCATAAAATTGTTTTCTTCAGTTAACTTTTGCATCTCCTTTTCCATCTGTCCAATTTTTCCTTTTAAAGAGTTATTTTCTCCAGTTAGTTTTTGTACTTCTTTTTCCATTTGTCCAATTTTCCAAGTTAGGTTTTATGCTTCCTTTTCCATGTGTCCAATTTTCCTTTTTAGAAAGCTCTTCTCAGTGAATTCTTTTTTCATATTTTTAAAATCTTTGACCAGTTTTTCTATTTCTCTAATTTGGCTTTTAAAATCTTTCTTCGCCTCTTTTAACAATGCTTTTTGGACTTGAGACCTATTCATATTCCCTTCTGAAGTTTCAGATGGGAGTACAGTCTCAATGCTGACCCCTTCAGTATTATATTGGTCCTTGTCCCCATAGAAAGATTCTATGGTCCGTTCTTTTGTGGCTTGCTTCTTGCTCATGATGATCACCCTTTTTCTGGCTTTTAAAGTAGAATTCTGCTTCTGGGGGACAGGGGGCTCTGTCTCACAATTTATGTGCCTTGAACTTGAGGCTTTTTGTGTTGTGGCCTCTGATTCTTCCAACTAAAAGGTAAAATGCTGCAGCTTAGGTGGTGCTGAGCTTGTTGATGTTGAAAAGGAGAGGCCAGGTGAAGTCCTTCTGGGTTTCCTTATAGTTACCCTGGAGCTAACTGCATTAATTGTTGGGAAGGGGTGGTGTGGCCACAGGAAGTCTCCTCTGCTGAGCTAGACCATAGGCAAGCTCAGCTGTTGGTGAACTACTCTACACTACTGTCTTCCCAATTGCACTGGGGTGCTGAGGCACGCTTGGCATCCTAGTGTTAGCTGTTGCAGACTCCAAATCCCTGGATGTGAAGATCTCCTTCCAGTTTGCTGATGTGGCGTTATCTGGAACAGCTCTGGTCCTGTACTCGTTTCCTTCAGTCACGGCAAGAAAGACCCTCCTTAGCGATTATCTTAACCTCACAGGCTAAGAGACTACTTACACTTTCAGCTGATCCCACTGTTCCAGGATTTTTCCTGGGGAAATACTCTCTGGGTTGTTTGAGGTCAACAAAAGGAAGGAAATAGCAATTAGAGATCACTCCTCCATCTTGACGTCCAGAACTCAAGTGAACTTGGTGCTCTCAGTCTGCCATCTAAGCTCTTCCCCCTCCATTGTAATCTTCAAGGAATTATTTTTTTTCAGTGAGCTTTTGGACTTCCTTTTCCACCTGACCAATTTTCCTTTTTAGAGTATTCTTCTTTTCATTGGCTTTTTGAATCTCTTTTGTCATTTGGGTTACTCTATTTTTTAGTATTGTTTTCTATAGCATTTTTTTGGGACTCCTTTAGCAAGCAGTTGACTCGTTTTTTATGACTTTCTTGCATCACTGTCATTTCTCTTCCCAGTTTTGCTCTACTTCTTTTACTTGATTTTCAAAATCCTTTTTGAGTTCTTCCACTACATGAGACCAAGTCACTTATTTCTTAGGGCCTTTGAATGGAGGAGCTTTGACTTTGTTGCCTTCTGTCTGCATGTTTTGATCGTCTTTGTCACCAAAGTAAGATTCTGTAGTCTAATTGTTTTCTTCAATTTTTCTTGATTTCCCTAGGCATTTACTTGACTTTTGAGCTCTTTGCCAAAGTAGATCTGTGGTTCTACTTGAGTTGGGGGTGTACTCTCACAATATGTTTGGGCCTAGAACTCCAAAAACAGTTACTGACACTGCCACTGCTGCTGTGGCTGCCGCAGGTTCTTCAGTCCCTTTCTTCTTTGCTGCCCTGGGGTTGGGACCAGATCACTCCACTCTCCCATACTGATCCCATAGGCTTTTTCCATCAACCTTCCTAATTGTACTTGGTGTTTTGTGGTCCTGAATTCTGGAAACTGCCACAGATGTGAGGGATTGAGTCTCACTATGGACTGCTCAGGTCCTGTCTGTGACAGTGCAACCCACGCTGGACTGCCCCCTGCCCTCTGCCTGGCGTGACAGACACTTCCTGGCGACGTTCCAGGCTGTTGTGGCTCGAGATTTGTTTCACTCCATCATTCTGTGGGTTCTGCAGCTCCAGAATTTCTTTAGAGTCATTTTTGTAGGTATTTGGCTGGGCTTAGGGGCAGTACTCTGGAAAGTTTGTGCTGTTAATTCCCCCATCTTGGCTCCATCCCACATCTTTCTCAATCTCTAACTTTGTTAGTTGCTCTGAAAAGTGTATATTTATTCTGAGGTAAGATTTTGACTTGGGGCTTACTCTTTAAAAGAAAGTTTTTGTGCGAGGTAAGGCTTTGAGTAGCCCTTAAAGAGGACCTGTGCTTTGAAAACACTTGATATTGGTGCTTCTTTCTCTAGTAACTAAATAAATATGTAACGGTCAGTTGAATCTGTCTGTCTATCTGTTATATATTTATTGCCTATGGTCAGACAGAAGCCCTGTCTGTGGGTCTTCATGTCTCTGCTTGTATTTCCTCTGTTGATATATATAACGAAAGGTGGTGATTGACCCCCTCAAAAGTTGCTTTCATTTTAAAAAATCAAATCTAAGAAATTGTGCCAGAAGTTCTATTTGGATAGGCTAAGAGGCTTGCTGTTGCAAGGTGGCATATCTATTTTGACATTTTTTCTTGGTAAGTTCTATAAGATATTGATCTGGACCTGGTTTCTGACATGAGATTTTTTCCAGTTTTCTCAGTTATTTTCCTAAAATCTTATTTCAAAATTTTAAGTTTTTATACTTATTAAATAGAAAGTTATTATTCTTATTTAATGTTGTAAGTTGTATGCTTATACTATTAATGGATATACTTTCAATATCTTAGTAAGAACAAGATAGTTTTGATAATTGCTGCCTTACAATGTACTTTAAAATCTAGTACTGCTAAATGTCCTTCCTTTATATTTTTTCCATTATTTCTTTTGATATTCGTGACTTTTTTATTCAAATGAAGTTATTTATTTTATTTTCAAATTCAAGCAGAAGAAAATTTATGATTTAATTGCTATCACATTGAATATATAAATACTTTGCATAAAAATGTTGTTTTTGCTATATTGGCCTTGCTTTCCCAACAGCAATACTTTTTTCAAATTATTTCAGTCTGATTATATTTGTATAAAAATTTTTATACAATTTCGTTAATATACTTCTTAGATTTGTTTGCACAAGCATAGATCCAGGGAACTTATATTGTCTATAGCTTTTTTAAAAGGAGTATTTTATTCATCTCTTCCTGTAGAGTTTCATTAGTGACACATAGGAGTCCTGATCATTTATATATACACTGATTTGCTACAATCATTATTTTAAATAATTTTAGTGAATCTTTGGCATTTTCAAGTACATCATCACATCTGCAAAAAGAAATAACTTTAGTACCTATTCATATATCTTCAATTTAAT
This sequence comes from Notamacropus eugenii, assembly GCF_028372415.1. NCBI lineage: Eukaryota > Metazoa > Chordata > Mammalia > Diprotodontia > Macropodidae > Notamacropus > Notamacropus eugenii. The sequence continues at coordinate 320,287,358 of NC_092872.1, read as the reverse complement.
TTTCTTCTCCTATTTGCTATTGCTATGATTTCCAATATAATTTTAAATAATATTGATGTCATTTGGTAGCCTTGTTTCAAGGCTGATCATCCTGGGAAGGCTTCGAGGTTTTCCTCTTAGAAATAATGCTTGGTGATAGTTTTAAGTGTAGGCTATTTACTAACTTAAGGGAAAAAAAACAATTTTAGCAATACATTCAACTATCTTTAATAAATATGAGGGTTAAATTTTTTCAAATTTTTTCTGCATCTATTGATACAATCAAGATTACCTTTTTCTTTTTAATTTATATCCTTACATATGTACATAGATTTCCTTTGGTAAAACAGGCTGAAAATCCTGGTATAAATCTTACTTGATCATAATGTTTTAACCTTTTAGCTAGCATTTTATTTAGGCTTTTTACATTCTTTTTCATTAATAAAATTGGCCAATAATTTTCTTTCTCGGTCTTTACTCTGCCCAGGTCTAGGTATCAGTACCATATTTGTTTCCTAAAAGGAATGTGGTAGAATTCTTTCAATACATGTTATTCTAAATAATTTATTTGCTATTGGAATTAGTTGATCTTTAAATGTTTGATAGAATTCACTTGTAACTCTGTCTGGTCCTAGTGCTTTTCTCATAGGAAATTCATTTTTGACGTGGTCAGTTCTCTTTCAAAAGTAGATCTATTGCGACTTTAGGTCTATTTTCTCTTCTGTCATTTGAGTCAGTTTTTATTTTTGTAAATATTCTTCCATTTCACTTAAATTGTTAAGATTATTAGCCTAAAATTGGTAACATAATTCCACATAATTTTTCTAAGGTCATCTCCATTAGTTGTATATTCACCCTTTCCATTTTTGATGTTAGTGGTTTCAGGTTTTTAGTTCATCTCTTTTATTTGTTTTTTACCATAAAAGCAAGTCCTAGTTTTATTTATTAATTGTTTTTAGCTTCAATTTTATTAATCTGAGCATTAATTATTAAATTTACAATTCAGTCTTTAACTGGAGATTTTTGTAGTTTGTTAGTTTTTTCAATTGCATGTCAAATTCATTAGTCTATTCTTTCTCTGTTTTGTTGATATAAGCATTTAAGAAATAAGTTTTGCTCTAACAATGTTTATACTCTATTCAAAATAAAATGTCTGGTCAACACCTCTAAGTCTCTCTTCCCAAAGCAACAGGAGATACTTCATTCTTTTCTTGCTGACCTTGCCATTCTTGTTTATAAATTAATTTTGTTTATTTTCAGTGTTCTACAATCACTACCATATAACTTAGATTATAATTTTTCCCTTCTCCCTCTCACTTCTCCACTCCCTCCCCGACATGGCACCTAGTTTTATATAGGTGCTACTCAAACATACTTATTAAATATATTTTCGCTATAGTCATGTTGTGTAGAAGAACTAAATTGAATGGGAGAAAACGTAAGAAACCAAAATGTAATATGCATATAGAAAAAATGATCTGCTGTATTCTGTGATTGAATTTCATAGTTCTTTCTTTGGATGTGGAAAGCATTTTGTCTTAGAAGATCGTTGGGAATTTTTTTAAGTCCTTGCAGTGCTAAGAAGTTCCAAGTCTACCAGGAAAACCTCACAGACACTATAGACATTGCTATGCACAAAGTTCTCCTGGTTCTGCTGCTTTCACTCAGCATCAGATTATATATGTTTTCCCAGGCCACTCTGAAGTCTTCTTGTTCATCATTTCTTATAGCACAATAGTATTCCATTACGTTCATATACCATAATTTATTCAGCCATTCCCCAATTGATGGGTATCCCCTTGATTTCCAGTTTTTGGCCACCACAGAGAGTGCTGCTATAAATATTTTTGTACACGTGGGACTCTTTCCCATTTTTATGGTGTCTTTGGGATACAGTCCTAGAAACAATATTGCTGGGTACATGCATATTTGTAGCCCTTTGGACATACTTCCAAACTGCTCTCCAGAATGGCCAGATCAGCACACAGCTCCACCAACAATGCATTAGTGTTTCAACTCTTCCTCATCCTCTCCAATATATATCATCTTCCTGTTCTGTCATATTTGCCAATCTGATAGGTGTGATGTCATACCTCAGAGTTGTTTTGATGTGCTTCTCTCTATCAAAAGTGATTTAGAGCATTTTTTCATATGAATATAGACATCTTTAATTTCATTCTCTGAAAATTGCATGATCATACCCTTTAACCATTTATCAATTGGGGAATGACTTATATTTTTTGTACATTTGACTCAGTTCTCCATATATTCTAGAAAAGAAGTCTTTAACACCGACCTTACCTGTAAAAATTCCTTCTCAATTTTCTACATCCCTCCGAAGTTTGGTTGCATTGACTTTGGTTGTGAAAAAAACTTTTCAGTTTAAGGTAACCAAAATTATCCATCTTGTACTTCATAATGCTCTCTATCTCTGCTTTTGTCACAAATTCTTCCCTTCTCCGCAAATCTGATAAACACACTATTCCTTGCTCCACCAGTTTGTACATAATACCAATCTTTATACCTAGATTGGGTCCTCATTTGGATTTTCTTCTTCTGTAGGGTGTCAGACATTGATCTATGCTTGGTTTCGCGCACGCTTTTATCCAATTTTCCAGCAATTTCTGTCAAACAGCGAGTTCTTGAACTAGAAGCTAGGGTCCTTGGATTTATCAAACAGTAGATTACTATGTTCATTGACTACTCTGTCTTGAGTAGATAGTCTATTCCACTTCTCTACCCTTGTATTTCTTAGCCATTACCAAGTGGTTTTGATAACTGCTGCTTTAAAACACAATTTGAGATCAGGTAGAGCTAGGCCACCTTACCCAGCATTTTTTTGCTTTTTTTTCATTAGTCTCCTTCATATTCTGGACCATTTGTTCTTCCAGATGAATTTTGATACGATTTTTTCTATCTCTAGGAAACACTTATCTGATATGTTAATTGGTATGGTACTAAATAAGTAAATTAATTTAGGTAAAATTGCCATTTTTATTATATTGGCTCAGCCTACTCATAAGCAACTGATGTTTTTTAACTTACTTACATCTGACTTTACTTCTATGAAAAGTGTCTTGTAGTTGTGTTCATAGAGTCCTGGGATAGTTTCAGCAGGTAAACTCTGAAATGTTTTATAATGTCTACCCAAGCTATAAATGGGATATCTCGTTCTATCTCTTGCTCTTGGGCTTTGTTACTGCCATATAAAAATGCAGAAGATTAGTGTGGGTTTATTTGGCAACATGTAATTTTGACAAAGTTGTTTACTATTTCAAGTGGTTTTTATTTGAATATATGGCATATTTTATCACCATATCATCTGCAAAGAGTGATAATGTATTTTATTCTTTGCCTAATCTAATACCGTCAATTTTTTTATCTTCTCTAGTTGCTATAACTAATATTTCTAGTACCACATTGAATAATAGTGGTAATTTGTTTCACCCCTGATCTCATTGTAAATATATCTAGATTATATCCACTACATATAATGCTTCCTGAAGTTTTTAGGTAGATAGTGCTTATTACTTTGTGGAAAGTTCCTTTTATTGCTATGCTCTCCAACGTCAGTATAGGAATGGGTATGGTATTTTGTCAAAAGCTTTTTCTGCATCTATCGAGATAATCATGTGGATTCTGTTAGTTTTGTTGTTGATATGATTGATAATGCTAATATCTTTCCTAATTTTGAACCATCTCTGTGTTCCTGGTATCAATCCTACCTCATCATAATATATTATTCCAGAGATAAGTTGCTGTATTCTTTCTGCTAAAATCTTCTTTAAAATTTTCACAGCTATATTCGTTAGAGAAATTGGTGGATAAGATTCTTTCTCTATTTTATCCCTTCCTGCTTTAGGTATCAAAAACATTTTTGTGTAATAGAAAGAATTTGGGAGAAGTCCTTCCCCAATTTTCTCAAATACTCTACATCATCTTGGAATTAACTGTTCTTTAAATGTTTGATAGAATTCACTTGTAAATCTACCTGGCCCTGGAGATGTTTTCCTAAGGAGTTCATTGATGGCTTGTTCAATTTCTTTTTCTGAACGAGGTTGATTAAGTATTAAACTTCCTCTTCTATTAATCTGGGCAAAATATATATTTTTTAAAATGCTCATCCTCATTTATACTGTCAAATTTATGAGCATAAAGTTGGGCAAAGTAATTTCTAATTACTATTTTAATTTCCTCATCATTGGAGGTCAGTGCACACCTTTCATTTTTGATATTGGTAATTTGGTTTTCTTCTTTCTTTTTTTAATCAAATTGACAAATGGTTGATAACTTTTACTAGATTTTTTCATAAAATCGCCTATTAGTTTTATTTATTAGTTCAATAGTTTTATTAATTTCAGTTTCATTGATGTCTCTTCTGGTTTTCAGTATTTCTAATTTGTTCTTTATTGGGGATTTTCAATTTGTTCTTTTTCTATCTTTTTCAGCCTCACACCCAAGTCATTGATCTCCTGTTTCTCCATTTCATTCCTGTAGGCATTCAAACACATGAAATTTTTCCTCAAAATTGCTCTTGTAGTGCCCCATAAGATTTGGTAGACTGTCTCATTATTGCCATTTTCTTGAATGAAGGTGTTGATTGTTTCTGTGATTTGTTGTTTTATGCACTCCTTCCTTAGGATTAGATTATTTAGTTCCTGATTAATTTTTGGTCTATCTTTCCAATTCCTTTTATTACATACAATTTATTGCATTATGATCTGAAAAGGATGCCCTGACTATATCTGCCTGGCTCACTGGATTGTGAGGTCTTTATGTGCAAGAACAAGGACAATTTTTGTGTATATGCCATGTACCCTTGAGAAAAAGGTATATTCCTTTCTATCGCAATGTAATTTTCTCAGGAGATCTATCATACCTATCGTATCCAGAGTTTTTATTCACTTCCTTATTCTCTTTCTTGTTTATTTTGAGGTTAGATTGATCAGGTTCAGAGAGGGGGAGGTTGAAGTCCCCTGCTAGTGTAGTTTTGTTGTCTATTTATTCCTTCAATTCCGGCAATCTCTTCTCTAAGATTTTGGATATTATACCCCTTGGAGCATACATGTTCAGCGATGATATTGCTTCATTATCTATGGTGACTTCTAGCAGGATATAGATTCCTCCCTTATCTCTTTTGATTAGATCTATTGCTGCTTTTGCTTTGTCTGAGATTAGGATGGCTAGCCCTGCTTTTCTTACATCAACTGAGGCACAATATATTCTCCTTCATCCTTTTACCTTTACACTGTGTGTATCCCCCCATTTCAAAGGTGTTTCTTGTAAACAACTTACTGTGGCTTTTGATTCTTTCTACTATCCATCTATATTTTATGAGAGAGTTCATATCATTCACATTCACAGTTATGATTACAATCTCTGTCTTTCCCTTCATCCTCTTTCTGACCTTTATGCTATCAGTTCTCCCGTCTCCCTTCCCCTCTTCAGTAGAGGTTTCACTTTTCACCACCACCTCCTGCAGTCTTCACTTTCTTGTTTCAGTCCCTCTCCCTTTTACTCCACTTCACCCTTACTACTTTTCCCCTCCATTTTAGCTTCCCCTCCCCTTTCTTCCCCCTTCCCCTATTACTGCCTGTAGCAATAGTTAAATTTATATACTTAAGTTTACTGTTCCTTCCTTGAACCAAATCAGAAGAAGTACTTCTCAAACAATGCTCATCTCTCTCCCTTCTTCCCCTCTACTATAATATTGTACTTCTTCCTGTGATTTAATTTACTGTTTTCTGCCTCATCCTTTTCACATCTCCTGTTACAATCTCTTCACAAGTTTAAATCGTACTTTTATCATCACATCATTTACCTTATACCTGTTCCCTCTATGTATCTCCCTTTTATATTTCATAATAGATGTACAATTCTCAAGATCAACAAGTATCATCTTCCCTTATAGGGAGGCAAACAGTTTTCCCAAATCGAGTAACAAGTTTTTGTTTTCCCCTGTTTACCTTTTTGTGCCTCTCTTGACACTTGCATTTGAAGATCGAAATTTCTACTGAGTTCTGGCTTTTTTGTCCAGAAGGTATGGAAATCCCTAATTTCGTTGAATGTCTATCTCCTTGACTGAAATATTACGCTGAACTTTGCTGGATAATTGATGCTTGGTTTTAGTCCCAGATCCTGTGCAGAATATCACATTCTAATTCCCTCAGTCTTTTAATGTAGAAGCTGCAAGGTCCTGTGTAGTTCTGACTGTAACTCTTCTATATTTGAATGATTTATTTCTTACTGCTTGTAGTATTTTCTCATTCAATTGATAGTTCTGGAATTTGGCAACAATATTTCTTGGTGTTTTTAGTTTGGGATCCCTTTCCGGAGGTGAATGGTGGATTCTTTCATTGATTATTTTGCCCTCTGGATCTAGCACTTCTGGGCAGCTTAACTTGATGATTTATTCGAAGATATTGTCCAGACTCTTTTTTTCAACATGGCTTTCCAGGAGGCCAATACGGCTTAAATTTTCTCTCCTTCATCTATTTTCCAGGTCACTTCTTCTTCCAATTAGATATTTTACATTTTCTTCTGTCTTTTCATTCTTTAGATTTTGTTTGACTGATTCTTGATGTCTCATAAAGTCATTACCTTCTATTTCTCCAGTTCTAATTTTCATCAAATTGTTTTCTTCAGATAACATTATCATCTCCTTTTCCATCTGTTCAATTATTCCTTTTTAGGAATTATTTCATCCATTAAGTTTTTGTACTTCCTGTTCCATTTGTTAAATTTTCCTTTTGAAAAGTTGTTCTCTTCAGTTAATTCTTATTTCATACTTTGAAAATCATTTACCATTGTTTTCTTCTCTTTCCTTCTTCAGCTCTTACAGGAGTGCTCTCTGTGCATGCAAGCAGTTCATAGTGCCTTCTGAACTTTCAGATGAGAATACAGTTTCAATACTGATCTCTTTGATATTCGTGTTTTGGTCCTTGTTCCCATAGAAAAATTCTATGGTCTTTTCATGCTTGTTCTGCTTCTTCTTGCTCATGATATTGCTGCTTTGTGTGTTGTGGCCTCTTGTTCTTTCATTTAGAAGTTGTAGAGTCTATTGTTCATCTCCTGGTGTGGGAAAGCTAAGGGTAAGTGCCTTTTATTCCTTTTGTTTTGTATTTCCTAGTTTAGCTTGGGAGCTAGCTTGTTAAGTGTGGGGGAGGGGCGATCTGGACATGGAAGATCTCCTCAGCTGAGCTAGAGACAAGGCAAACTCAGCACTTGATGATCATGGCTTCCCTACTCTTTGTGTTTCCTCTGGTGTGCTGAGTCATGCCTAGGGTCCTGGTGTTGATCGTTGCAAGGCTCCACTCCACTGGAGCTCTGTTCTTCTCCTGGTTCACTAAGCTAGGGCTGTCTGGTCCTAGTGTGAATTTCCACCCCCTCTGTGTTTCTTCTCCTTGCACTCAGTCACGACTGTGCCTTTGTGAGTGGTTCTACCCCATCCACCTGGGCTTCTCTCCTAGCGCCTAGGCCCTAGTGCAAGTTTTCACCACCCCTGGTGGTAATCTCCTAGTGCTAAGGCACATCTGGCTCCTATTGCGAGTTGTCAACACCTCTGGGGCTTCTCTCCTTCCTGTTAGCCTCCTCCACAGTCAGGGGAATCCTCCTTAGCTATTTTCCAAGCCTCAGAGGCTACCAGACTGTTTGCCCCTTCAGTTGTTCCCACTGACCCAGGATTCTTCTGGGGAAATATTTCTTGGTTATTACAAGGTCCACTACAAGGTGGAGCAAGGGAGAGCATTTATCCATCACACTGCCATTTTGGCTCCTGGAAGATCAAGCAGGTGGACTAAAAGTCTCAGGGAGCTTCTGCAAGTGATACCTGGGGCTCAGCTGCTGTCATTCATTCAGCTCCACTGGTCTCCTACCCTGAGCTACCTAAGGCCACCCTGGGTGTGTCCTGCTTGGCCACTCGACTGCAGAATGCACTGTCTGGTGTGCTTTGGGCTCACCCCCACCGAGCACATTCTTCCTATGGATCTTCCTATCAGTCCTGCTCTGTGAATCTGCCTCAGTCTGTCTCCTATTGGATTCTCTATCTCCAAAATTTGGTGAGATTCTCTTTTTAGAGGCATCTGTAGGAGTTGTCTAATAGCTTAAGTGAGTATTTGCTCTCACTCTGACACCTTTGCTCTGCCTGTAGTTTCTGATATTTTTCATATGAAAGTTTAGGAGGTAAAAGTTAACGAGACAAAATTTATTGAGACTGTGCAGGAGGTGAAAGTTGAAGTGAAGTTTCTAGTGGCCTACTCTGCTTCTCTCTGAGCACATTGTTTTTTCTTTCAATGGCATCAGCCTGGACGTGTTTACACTTTGCTCTGACCGTGTCTCTTCCTCTGGAGCAGGCCTGGAAAACTTAGTTCTTATGAGGGAGAGTAAGCTGTTCAGAAATGAATTCAGATTTTATTTGTGATATGAAGTAATGCTGATAATTATGGGGATTTATGCTGCTACTTTACTAAACTGATTGTTTCAGTTAACTTTTCAGTTGAATCTTTCTGATTTTCCCAGTATATTATCACATTGTATGCAAAAAGAAATTCCCTATTGCTATAATATTCAATATAGTATTGAATAATATTGATGATGTTGGGCATCCTTTTTCACATATTATTTTTCTGGAATTTCATTTTCCATTTTAACCCCATTACAAGTAATCCTTGCTGATTGCTTTAGAAATGTGCTTTATCATTTTAAGGAAAAAATAATTTAATAGCAATATTTTCAAGTGCCTTAATAGACATTTGTGCTGTGCTTTAGGAAAAGTTTTTTTCTCTGCATCAGCTGATATAATCATTTCATTTTTGAAACTTTGAATATTTATAAAATCAATTGCATTAATAGGTTTCCTTATGTTAAAATAACTTTGCAGGGCAGAGCCAAGATGGCGAAGTAGAAAGAAACACATACACTAGCTCTGAACCCACAGCCCATAAAATATCTGTCAAAAAGACCTCCCAACAAATTCTGGAGCAGCAGAAGCCACAGAACAATGGAACAGAGGATATTTACGTTCCAGAGGGACCTGAAAACCTGATGGGAAAAGTCCGTCATGCCCCGGACCCGGAGCCTAGCCCACCTCTACCTTGGCCATGTGGCAAAGAGAGGAGCAGATCTGAGCAGGCTTCAGGGATGGAATCTCCAGTAGCTGCTCGGGTCCCTCCACCCATTGGCCTCGAAGGTTGGTGAGAGGGTCTTCTTGGATTGCCAAGAGGGGAGTGGAGTGTCCTCATAACTCAGGCCCCCTCGGGAGGCAGCAGCAGAGGCGGGAGTAGACCAGGGCTCCCCAAGCAGGGAGGAGCCTGGATCCATTGTTGAAGGTCTCTGCATAAACCCCCTGAGGGAACAGAGCCCATGAAGTGCCCTGCCCCAATCTGAGCAGCTGAACTTAATCTCACACTGAACAGCAGCCCTGCTCCCGCCCAAAGCCCTGAGGCTGGGAAGAAGCATTTGAATCTCAGAACCCAAGCACTGGCTGGGAAGATCTGGACGCCAAGTGGGTGTGAAGAGGACGCTCAGACGTCAAGTCACTGGCTGGGAAAATGCTCAGAAAAGGGAAAAAAAATAAGACTGTAGAAGGTTACTTTCTTGGTGAACAGGTATTTCCTTACTTCCTTTCTGATGAGGAAGAACAACACTTACCATCAGGGAAATAAACAAAAGTCAAGGCTTCTCTATCCCAGCCCACTCAATGGGCTAAGGCCATGGAAGAACTCAAAAAGGATTTTGAAAATCAGGTTAGAGAGATGGAGAAAAAACTGAGAAGAGAAAAGAGAGACATACAAGCAAAGCATGAAAAACAAGTAAACACCCGCTAAAGGACACCCCAAAAAATGCTGAAGAAAATAACACCTTGGAAAATAGGCTAACTCAATTGGCAAAAGAAGTTCAAAAATCCAATGAGGAGAAGAATGCTTTCAAAAGCAGAATTAGCCCAATGGAATAGGAGGTTCAAAAGCTCACTGGAGAATGCAGTTCTTTCAAAATTAGAATGGAACAGATGGAGGCTAATGACTTTATGAGAAACCAAGAAATCACAACACAAAACCAAAACAATGAAAAAACGGAAGAAAATGTGAAATATCTCATTGGAAAAACAGCTGACTTGGAAAATTGATCCAGGAGAGACAATTTAAAAATTTTGGGCTTACATGAAAGCCATGATCAAAAAAAGAGCCTAACCATCATCTTTCATGAAAGTATCAAGGAAAACTGCCCTGAGATTTTAGAACCAGAGGGCAAAATAAGTATTCAAGGAATCAACAGATCACTGCCTGAAAGAGATCCAAAAAGAGAAACTCCTAGGAACATTGTGGCCAAATTCCAGAGTTCCCAGGTCAAGGAGAAAATATTGCAAGCAGCTAGAAAGAAACAATTCAAGTATTGTGGAAATACAATCAAGATAACACAAGATCTAGCAGCTTCTACATTAAGGGATCGAAGGGCGTGGAATAGGATATCCCAGAAGTCAAAGGAACTAGGACTAAAACCAAGAATCACCTACCCAGCAAAACTGAGTATAATACTACAGGGGAAAAACTGGTCTTTCAATGAAATAGAGAACTTTTAAGCATTCTTGATGAAAAGACCAGAGCTGAAAAGAAAATTTGACTTTCAAACACAAGAATGAAGAGAAGCATGAAAAGGTAAACAGCAAAGAGAAGTCATAAGGGGCTTACAAAAGTTGAACTGTTTACATTCCTACATGGAAAGAAAATATTAGTAACTCTTGAAACTATTCAGTATCTGGGTACTGGGTGAAATTACACACACACACACACACACATGCACACGCACACACACACAAATAAAGACAGAGTGCACAGAGTGAATTGAAGAGGATGGGATCATATCTTAAAAAAATGAAATGAAGTAGTGAGAGAGAAATATATTGGGAGGAGAAAGGGAGAAATGGAATGGGGCAAATTATCTCTCATAAAAGAGGCAAGCAAAAGACTTTTTAGTGGAGGGGAAAAGAGGGGAGGTGAGAGAAAAACATGAAGTTTACTCTCATCACATTCCATTAAAGGAAAGAATAAAATGCACACACTTTTGGTATGAAAACCTCTCTTACAATACAGGAAAGTGGGGGATAAGGGGATAAGCAGGGTGGGGGGGAGGATGGAAGAGAGGGCATAGAGAGGAGGGAGCTATTTGAAGTCAACACTCATGGAGAGGGACAGGATCAAAAGAGAGAATAGAAGTAATGGGGGACAGGATAGGATGGAGGGAAATATAGTTTGTCTTATACAACACAACTATTATGGAAGTCATTTGCAAAACTATACAGATATGGCCTATATTGAATTGCTTGCCTTCCAAAGGCAAGGGGTGGGGAGTGAGGGAGGAAGAGAAGTTGGAACTCAGAGTTTTAGGAACAACTGTCAAGCACTGCTCTTGCTGCTAGGAATCAAGAGATGCATGTCAAGGGGTATATAAAGTTATTTGGTCCTAAAGGGCAAAAGAGAAGATGGAGACAAGGGCAAAGAGGGATGATAGAAGAGAGGGCAGATTGGTGATAGGGGCAATTAGAATGCTCAGTGTTTTGGGTTGGGGGGAGGGGACAAAAGGTAAGAAAATTTGGAACCCAAAATTTTGTGATAATGAATGTCAAAAGTTAAATAGAAATAAACAAAACGGATTTACTAAAGCCAAAAAAGAAAAAAAGAAAAAAAAAAAAAGAAAAATTTTGTCATCAGGAATAGCTCTCTGGGTTGTGGGAGGGAGAGGAATACAGGGGGAAATGTAGGCAAACTCAAAACAAAAGATATTAATAAAAGTTTATTTTAAAAAAATAAAAAATAAAATAACTTTGCATTTAATTATAAATCTCACATGATCCAAATGTATATTTGCAATATATTGTTGTATACTTTCTCTAATGGAAATAGACTAGTCTAGAGAAGAGAGACTATATAGGTATACTACTGGAAACCACAACTTTCCCCTCTCAGAACTAGATAAATTTATCCATGAAATAAACAAGGAGGTAAATAGAATTGTAGAGAAGTTAAATATGAAATATCTCTAGACAAAATTGAAAGAGAACGGAAAAAAATGTATATTTTCTCAGCGTAATGGCATTAAATAAAACATATCCATGTATTAGGCATAAAACCTTCAAAACCAAATATAGAAAGCCAGAAATATAAAATGAATCCTCATCAGGTCATAATGCATTAAAAATATACTCAATAAGGAGCAGTATTAAGAAACATAAAAACAATTAATTGGAAACTAATTTATCTAATTCAAAAGAATAAATGAGTCAGCGAGAGTAGAACCACGATGGGGGAGTAGAAACAGAGATCTGCTCAAAAATGATTGTAAACAAATTCTAGAGTAGCAGAAGCCACAAAAAGAAAGAGTGAAACAGATTGTTTTCCCAAGAGACCCTGGAAGTCAAGAAGAAAGAGGTGGATGTGATGCATGCTTCCTGGAATGGGGAATAGGAGAGATGGGGAGAAATTTTGAAATTAAAAGTCATGGGGAAGTGAATGTGGAAAACCGGAAAAATAAACAATTAAGTATTTAAAAAATAAATGATTAAAAAAACACAAATAAAATATCAGTAATGAAATTAAGCAGAATAAGAACAATGAGAAAACCTACCAAAGTTGATAGAATGTAGCCAAAGCAGTATTTGGGGAAAAAAAAATTTATACCAAAATGCTTACTTCAAAAAAGGGAGAAAAATGAGATCAAATAATTGGATATGCGGGTTAAGAAAGTAGAAGAATGGATTAAAAATCCCCAACTAAATAGGAAATCAGAAATTACAAAATCAAAAAAGATTAATATAATTAAAAATAGGAAAGCCACTGAACTATTTATGGGAAAAGTACTTTAAGGTTTTATGGGAAAAGAAAATAATAGAATAGATGAATTATTGGTTAATTTGATGTTTTTTTTTAAAAGATAAATTACTAGCATGTAAAATTAAAGGTTTGATTTCATCACTAAAGAAGAGAAAATCAAAGCAATGATTTCATGTTATTTCATCCAATTATATGTCAAGAAATCTGACATTCTAAGCAATATTGAAAATAAAACCTTCACGAAAAATATAAATTGCCCAGAACAAAACAGGAAAGTGTACACTTAAATAACAATATCTTAGAAAAAAGAAATTGAACAACATATCAATCAACTTTTTAAGAAAAATTTCAGATGACCTCACAAGTGAATTCTACCAAAAAATTATGGAAGTATTAATTCCAAAGCCACATTGCCCCTTTAAAATATTGGCAAAGAAGGAATTCTAACAAATTCTTTTTATTGACAAAAATATCAAACCTAAATAAGGAAGAGGAAAAACAACACCAAAAAGCAAACTATGGACTGATTTCCCTAATTACATTGATGAAAAATGTTAAATAAAATACTAGCAAGGAGATTATAGCAATCTATCACAAGAATCATTCACTATCATCTGGTGAGATCATGCTGGGAATAGAGGATACATCCAACATCACCATAGTTTTGACCATAACAGGAACAAAATCAACATGCCAAGTGATTACCTCAATAGATACAGAGGGAGGAGAAGCTTTTGAACAAATCCAGCACCCACTCCTATTAAAAACACTAGAAAGGAGAGGAATAAATGCAGTTTACCTTAAAATGATAAGTAGTATCTATCTAAAACCATCAGCAAGCCTTATCTGTAATGGGGATAAAGTCTTCCCAATAATCTTCACAATACGATCTGGGTAAAGCAAGCATGCTCATTTTTACTATTATTGTTCAATAGTGTCCAAATTAGCTATAACAAGAAGAGAAGAAGAAACTGGAGGAATTAAAATAGCCAGTGAGGAAACAAAACTATCACTCTTGGCAGATGATATGATGAGAATCCTAGAGAATCAACTAAAACCTAGTTGAATTAATTAACAACTTTAACAAAGTTGCTGCATACCAATTAAAACTACACAAATCACCCGTATTTCTAAATATTACCTACAAAGTTCAAGAGCAATACATAGAAAGAGAAATTTCATTTGAAATAACTATGCATAATATAAAATATGTGAGAGTCTACCTGTCAAGACAAACCCCAAAACTGTATGAACACAATTATAAAAGACTTTTTACACACACACACACACATACACAAAATGAGATCCAATAATTGGAAAAATATTCATTGCTTACGGGTAGGTTGGATCAATAAAATAAAAACAGCCATTTTATTTAAATAATTCTGACCTTAAATTATTCTTGAACTATACGTTTTTCAATGACATAATAATCAAATTACCAAGAATTATTTTATAGAGCTAGAAAATATTAAAAAAAAATTTTTATGCAAGAACAAAAAGTGAAGAATATCAAGAGAATTTGAAAGAAGGTGAACTAGCTCCATGAGACATAAAATTGTCTTATAAAGTTGTAATTATTAACATAATCTGGCACTTGCCAGAATACAGTGGTGGGTGAATGGAATAGATTATTTACAGAAGACATAGTAGTAAATGACCACAGTAATCTAGTGTTTGATCAACTGAAAGACCCACCACTTAGGAGCAAAAATTCATTATTTGACTAGAAATGTAAACCATATAGCCATATCTTTTATAAAAAACACTTTTCCAAATTACATGTGAAAACATTGCAACTGTTTTTTTTTTTAATTTTGAGTTTTAAGTTTTATCCCTCCCTGCTGCCCTACACCCTTTCTTATGATGGTAACCAATCTAGTACAAGTTATACATGTGCAATCATATAAAACATTGTCATATTCATAATTCTGTGCAAGAAGACATGAATAAAGGAAAGGAAGGAAGGAAAAAAGGAAGGAAGGAAAGAAGGAAGGAAGGAAGGAAGGAAGGAAGGAAGGAAGGAAGGAAGGAAGGAAGGAAGGAAGGAAGGAAGGAAGGAAGGAAAACTGCACAATAGCATGAAAAAAACTAGGTCCACCATGTCAGAATATACCAGGATAAAGTCAAAAATCTTTTACATGTTTTAGGAACAAAGAGTGATACCATAAAGAAATTAGGAGAACAAGGACTAGTTTACCTTTAAGATCAATGACGAAAGGAAGAATTTAGGATTAGGCCAGAAATAAAAAGCATTATAAAATATTAAATGGATAGTTTTGATTATCTCATATTAAAGCTTTCATATAAATAAAACCAAGGCAATCAAGATTGAAAGTAAAGCAAAGTAAATGCTGTAGGGAAAATATTTAATAAATGTCTCTGACAAAAATCTCACTTCTCAAATATATAGACATTTGAGTCAAATTTATAATACAAGTCATTCCCTAACTGATAAATGATGAAAGCATTTGAAGAGTCTGTTTTCAAATGAAAATATCAAAGTTAACTTTAGTCTTATGAGAAAATGAACCATATCACTATTGATTAGAGAAATACATATTAAAATCACTCTTAGATACCAGCTCTAACCTATCAGATTAGTGAATATAGCAGAAAATTAAAATGACAAATGTTGGAGAAGATATTGGAAAATTGGAGCACAAATGTGCTGCCAGTGGAGTTGTAAACTTATTCAACTATCTGTAAAGTTAATAGGATATAAGATTTCCCCTACTCATTAATAGGCCTCACATGGAGCCTTGCGGGAGAGCCAATCAGGATCTGGACCACATGGATTCCCACAACTTTACAATTAAGTGCCGATTTCCAAGGTTCTTGACACTAAGCCAATCAAGTGCTGAATCTTTGATTGGAAACATTATGCATCTTACATTGATTGCAGGAAAAAGTGTAGGCAGGGAGAGTTAAACAGAAAGATACACAGACAGAGGAAAGAACTTGCCTAGGGGAACTTGCTTCCAATGTCTTTGCTTCCTGAATTGGTAATGAGTACCTCACTAAATCTTGCTTTCTGGTATCCTAATAGCAATATTCCGAACAAATTTTTTGGTTTTATCTTGAAGGACAACATATTTTCACATTTTTAAACAAATGCTGGAAATGCATGTGCATATTTATAACAGTTGTTATGGGAATCTCGTTGGTGTTACTCCATTCTGGAGAGTAATTTGAAAGTATGTCCAAAGGAAAATCAAATTGTTCATATTCTTTGTTCCAGCAATATCATTATTTGGTCTCTATCCCAAAGAGATCATAAAAAAGGGAAGAAGACTTATCTGTACAGAATCATTTATTGCAACTCTGTTGGTGATGACAGAATTGGACTTCAAAGGGATGCCAACTCTGGTCCTCTATATCCTCAAGTGAAATTTGGATTGAGTCAAAGGGCCCCACCAAACACGGAAATCCTATAATTAGAATGCTCACTGTCACATGGAAAGGGGTAGGTTTGGAGATAGTTATAAAATTTGGAGCTAAAAACTGTTTAAAAAGTCAAAAACTGGCTCACATTCAATCCAGCTCTGACTCTCTCTAGCTGAGATTGTATCTGGCCTGCTTGTGAACACAAATATTACAAATGCTTAAGCTCTTTAGGATCCAACTCAGTATGGCAAATCTAATAGACTTTGTTTTTCTTTGTCTTTAAGAAGGCCTGTGTTGAATTCATTCAAGCAGAAACCAGCATGTCAGTATGTTGGGGTCAGCAGAACCCCTGACCTTCAACATATGGTTCCCTGACTGAGAAGAACTGCTAATCTCAAGTTCTTCTGCCAAGACTGGAAGGTATATAAACCTCACCCTCTCCCTATCCCAGTTTCACTCTCCAAGCACCTTGGAAAGGGTTTTTGGACCTTGCCTCAGTTCCCAGTAGGTCAGGTAGCTAGAAGGCTGTCTTGCACTCAGTCTGATGCTTTCAGGTTTGTTGATCCAGCTGCTATGCTCCAAATCATGAACCTGGGCTCACCCTCAAAAGCATAGACAAAGACAGATGCCCTATTAGGAAGCATGTGCTCAACTCTGAATTTCCTCGGTGCTAGGGAATTGGGAAAACATCAGTTACTTTTACCCATGTATTTTTTTCAAGGGTTGTTCTCACATCCCCCTTTATGGAGGAAGGGACTTCCAACTCCATGCCAGTAATGGGTCAATCCTCTTAAATCCCCAAAAATTCGCCTTTGGGTTGTCTTTTACAAAATTGGGGAAAAAATTAGCTTCTCTAAAGAACTTAAAAAGAAATATTTGGTGTTGTTTTGCAACGTAGTTTGGCCTCAGTATTGCCTAGAGGATCACAAAGTATGGCCCATTTTCGGGCCATATAATGTAATATTCTTTTATAGTTTAATTATATTGTGGCCAAAAGGAAAAATGGATAGAAATAGCTTACATAAGGGCCTTTGTTAAGCTCTCTGAGAACCCCATTCCTAAAAAAAAGATTGTAAGATATTTGTAGCTACAACCACCCCACAAAGGGGCAATTCTGATGAACTGGACATTTTGGATAACCCCCATTTTAAGGCCTCAAGGGTTTTAGCTCTTTCTCCATCCCGACCTCCATTCCCACCATCCCAACTCCTATCTTCACCCCAATCTCCCCTAGGCCCTCCTGCTTTTACCTAAGATTCCTCAACCCTCCTAGTTTCCCATTCTTCTCCTTCCTTGGCCATCCCTTTTTTCCCCTTGGTTTCCCTTCCCTTATCCTCTATCGCAACCCCTCTCATTTCCAGCCCCATTTACCTTCCATGTCTCCTACCTTGCATCTCCTCCCTTGTCCTCTCCCCACTTGGTGATCCTTGCTCAGACCCTAGGAGTGGGTCGTGCTTAGGTGCCTCCCTCTGCAGCCCCTCTCCCTGGGACAACATCCACTCTGGCCTCAGGCCCTGATCTGTGGCATCTCCTGCTCTGACCCCTTCCCTTCCTCAGGTACCAGCTGATCTTTCCCCTTGCCAGACCAATCCCTTGACCTTGCAGGTCAATACAGTTGAGTCAACATTCCCCAGCACCTCCCTAAGAAAAAGTGAGACTTTCTATCTTTCTAAATGAGCCCCTGACCCCACAGTACCTTCAATAATTTTTCCCCTGAGGGAAGTGTCTGCCTCTAGTGGGACTATTAGAGTTCATGTCCTGTTCTCCGTCTTAGACTTCATTTAGGTTAAAGAGAAACTAGGAAGATACTCGGAAGACCCCACTAAGTTTACTGAGGGTTTTAGGGATATATTCCTACAATTTGAACTTTCTTGAAATGATCTGCTTATTCTTTTCTCTGCCTGTTGTATCACTGGGGAGAAGGGGAGAATTTGGGAACATGCCCAAAAGTTTGGGGATGGTATGGCTAGCAATGATCCCATAAAATACCCACCAGGAGCAGCTGCTGTTCCCACTGATGAATCAGGATGGGGTTGTCAAAAGAGTAAGGATAGAGGAAAGAGAGACCATATGGTTATTTGCCTGTTAGATGGCCTAAAACCTGTACTTCCAAAACAAGTAAATTTTCAAAACGCTAGAGAAACTACTCAGGCAGAAAAGGAATACCCTGCCCTTTTTCAAGACTGGCTACTAGCAGCTATTCAAAAGCAAAAAACTTGGAACCTGATTCCACTGAAGGTGCTACAATCCTTAGCATGTATTTCTCTAATGATTCTGCCCAAGATATTAGGAGGAAACTGCAGAAATTGCAATGGGACCCCAAACACCTCAGGCCCAATTATGGGAGATGGCCTTTGGAGTCTTCAGCAACAGAGACCTAGTCAAAGCAGAGGAAATAGCGCTCAGAGTCAGAAAAGATGCTCAATTCCCGGTTAATTCCACAGCCAGGAAAATACCCAGGAAGTACCCCTCCAGGGCACCCCTTGGAAGAAGGCTGGCTACTAGGGCAGTGGGGAAACTTGCTTTCGATGCCACATGGAGGGTCACTGGTCCAAGAAGAGACCCTCCAGGGCTCCTCTCCCTAAGAGGGAGCCCAGAAACCAACACCTGTGAAACCATGGCCAAGTGACCAGGAGGCACATTGGAAGAATGATTTTCCCTCAGGTTGAAAAAGTGGTGCAGCCACTTCCCAGTACCTTGTCCTCCAGTCTTCTCAAGTCTTGGAACAACAGGAAAGCCTGGGTTCTGGCAGTGCTCCCACTTTCTCCACCTCTCTTGCCATGCCCTGGGCAAAATCAGAGGTTGGAGGTAAGATTACCCACGTTAACATGGCTTAGTTTTCTGCTTTAGCCAGTTGCTCTGGCCTTACCTACCCATGGACCCATCAGTTGATAGACATGGAAGGGGATATTAAGGGCTGTCTCTAGACATATCCCTTCCCCAATCTACTTGAGGATGTGTTTAAATGCTCCTTCCCTATGATCTCCTCTTGCCCTATCCCCTTGTTGGGAAGGGACCCGATGGTGAAATTAGGGAGCCAATTTTCTCTAGTTAAACCTCCCATCTCCCATTTGCCTCTGTTCACTAGATCTCCCCATGTTTGCTTGAAAGTGTGGGAGACAGTCAAGCCAATTGTTGGGGATCCTGGAATTCCAGAGCAAGCTACTTCTGCCACCCAAGTTGTTGTTACTCTTCCAGACTCTAAAGTGTTCCCTCTTCACCGCCAGTATCTGACAAAGCCTGAGGTCTGGGAAGGACTATAACGTTTAATTGAAAAATTCCTCAAGTGTAAAATCCTTGTCGTTTGTTCATCTCCATGTAACTCTGCAACACTTCCCACAAAAAAGGGTGATGGAGAATACTCACAATTTATTGTTGCCTTTGTATGGACTCTTCCTGGGGAATCAAGTCTATATCAGCTAACATGGACAGTCTTGCCCCAAGGGTTTTGAGATAACCCTCATGTATTTGGCCAGGCTTTTGGAAAGGATTTAGGGGACTTGAAACTACTAGGGAGTAGCTTAATTCAGTGTGTGAATGATACTCCTGTTTGTAGTCCCACCCAGGCTGGGTCTTTGGCTGCTACCACAGAAGCCCTTAATTTCTTGGACACTCTAAACAATAGAGTCTCTTTGAACAAAGTCCAAATAGCATGCCAATTCATAAAGCATCTGTGCCATAAACTCATGCCCACCTCTCTCTCCGTTATGTTTCACAGCAAAAGCACTATCCATGATGCAACCACTAAGAAATAGCTTTGAGTCTTTTTAGGCACGGCAGGATTTTGTAGACTCTGGATTGCTGATTTTGGTTTTATTGTTAAACCCCTTTGTGACTCTACTCAAGGCCCTGACTCAGACCAGGCTTTTGAGACTTTGAAAACTAAGATTAATCTAGAAAAACTTTTCACTTTGTAAGTTGATGAAAGGAGAGAACAGGCTTTGGGAGTCTTAATCCATGTCTTAGGACTTGACTGCAGCCCAATTAATGCTCTTATTTACTCAAAATATGCTTTCATTGTTCTATATGCCCATGGAGCAATTTAGAAAGAAAGGGGATATCTGACAGTCAAAAGCACCCCTATCAAACATAGTCTTCTATTTTTTGGCCTTGTTATATTCATCTTTAATTCTCTCCAGAGAAATTATCTTTTCTGCCAGAGAAATTGTCTTATCTTTGTACTCCTTTTTTGCCTGTTTGCTCTTTGTCTAACCTCCTTGCTAGGTTTGTCTTTTCCAAAGCGCAAGTCATCAACTTCCAGAAAACTGGTCAGGCTATGTACCCCTTGAACAGTACCCATCCAGGCAGGGACATCTCTACACCCCTTGCCAGCAGGAAGCACTTTCACAAGCTGAGACCTTCTTCCTGTACCCCTGCAAATCACTTAACATAAATTTTGAAATTTAATAAGAAGCCCAACCTGAACTAATCAATCAGATGGCTTTACATTGCTCTAAAAATACCCTTTCTCATGTCAGCAATTTCAAAGACATGTTTATGACAGGATGCCTGCAACCAGAGTGGTGGGATTTTTCCTTATCTTGTATCACAGAGACATATGCTATACAGAGGAAATTCACACATCCTGGAATCATAAATTCCACCTAACCCTCCTTTGCTAATTTTCTTATCTCACTGAATTTACAACTTATTCAACTCAGAAAGTCCCTTTCTTATGGAAAAGTGTATTTAAATCTGGTCATTTTTCCATCAGGCTGTCAGAAGAATTTCTGGCTTGGTGATCACATGACCACTAGCTTTAAGGGAATAAATTGTATGAGTTCAGCCTGTTTACTTTTTCTTTTTTTTTATTTTTATTTTATTTTTATTTTTTTTATTTTTTTTTATTTTTTTAATGTTTAACAATCACTGCCATACAATTGCGATTTTATCCCTCCCCACCCACCCCCCACTACCTCCCTCCCTCCCCACGACTGCATACAATTCTGTATAGATTCTACATATACTTTCCTATTGAGTATATTTTCACTATAGTCATGCTATGTAGTCAGACTAAGATAAATGAAAGAATCCGTATAACAAATCAGAACATGATACACAAACACATACACATACACAAACATGATCTGCTACATTATGTGAGTGACTTCCATATTTCTCTCTCTGAGTGTGGAAGGCATTTTGCCTTGAGGTCCACCATTGGGATTTTTTTTTTCAGAAGTTCTTGTGTTATTACAAAAATCTAAGTCTACCAGAAAAAACTCTCACACACTGTGGTTGTTGCTGTGCATAAAGTTCTCCTGGTTCTGCTCCTTTCACTCAGCATCAGGTCATATAAGTCCTTCCAGGCCTCTCTGAAGTCTTCTTGTTCATCATTTCTTATGGCACAATAGTAATCCATTACATTCATATACCATAATTTATTCAGCCATTTCCCAATTGATGGACATCCCCCTGACTTCCAGTTTTTGGCAACTACATAGAGTGCTGCTATAAATATTTTTGTACATGTGCTGTTTACTTTTTCTTAACCAAACTTTCAGGTCACCAGTTATGGTGCCATGACATGCAGATTGCTACTGATGGACTAGAAAGTACAGTTCTTCACCTGGTCAACGCCAAGTCTCAGGCCCCTCAGCATCCGTTTTTCCTGAACTCTTTGATCTTGATGGGGTGAGGGTAAGTCCTTCAATCCTCAGTTCCCAAAGGACTCCCAGTAGTTTGGGTGAAGTCCACAAATTCCCTTTAAGCTATCTTTGGGGCAGGGACCAAGTCTCATTAAATTACTTTGTATTACTTACATCTCCTTTGATGATCAGACTAAGAAAAAATTAAAAGCTGTCTGAGGGGACAGAGATCAATAGATCTCCTGTAAAACTTAAAAACGTGCTCAGGAGGGAGGGATCAAGTACCTCCTGCAAAAATTACAAGCTGTGGAGGCAGAGCCAAGGTGGTGGAGTAGAAAGATGCACATACTATAGTTGTTTCCCACAGTCCATAAAATACCTGTAAAAAGTGACTCTCAACAACTTCTAGGGCAGCAGAATCCAAGAAAGACATAGTGAAAGAGATTTCTAGCCAAAGGTAACCTGAAAGGCAGACAGGAAAGGTCTATCACATGAGACACTGAGTGGAGGAGATCCCAGACCTGGTCATGTGGCACTGGGAAGAGCAGGACCAGAATAGGCATTCAGGGCAGTATCTCCAACAGGGAGGGTCTCAGATCCCTCAACCCACAAGTGCCAAAGAAAAATTCAAATGTCAGTCAGAGGCATTTCCCAACTGGATGAGAGGGGAGCCAGGTATCCCCCAGCATGGGACCCCAGGCAGCAGCACCAGCAGTAGCAGTAGAGCATGACAATATCTGAGTTGTTCGACAGCTTTCATTGCTGGAAGGGCTCAACTTAAAGCTCCTGGGGGAATTGAGCAGCTGATCCGAATCTCAGCCCTGAGCACAGTCCTGGAGTGAGAAGGAGCACTAGGACTCTCCTCTTGACAAAGGATTCAGAAGTCAGGTAACTGGCTGGGAAAATGCACAAAAAGGGGGGGGGGGGGGAATAAGAGGATAGAAGATTACTTTCTTGGTGAACAGGTATTTCCTTCCAGCCTTTCAGATGAGGAAGAACAATGCATACTGTAAGAGGAAGTCAAGGCTTATGCATCCATTACCTCAAAAATTACTATGCAATGGGCTCAGGCCATGGAAGAACTTGAAAAGCAAGTCAACAGCTTGCTAAAGGAGACCTAAAAAATGCTGAAGAAATAACACCTTTAAAATAGGCAAACTCAATTGGAAAAGGAGGTCCAAAAAGCCAACGAGGTGAAGAAGGCTTTAAAAAACAAAATCAGCCAAATGGGAAAGGAGGTTCAAAAGTACACTGAAGACAATAGTTCTTTAAAAATGATAGTGGAGCTGCGGGAAGTTAATAATTGTATGACAAACCAAGTAATTACAAAACAAAGCCAAAAGAATGAAAAAATAGAACAAAATGTGAAATGTCTCATGGCAAAAACAACTGAACTAGAAAAGAGATCCAAGAGAGACAATTTAAAAATTATGGGACTATTAGAAAGCCATGACCAAAAAAAGAACCTAGACATTACCTTTCAAGAAATTATCAAGAAAAACTGCCCTAAGGTGGAGCCAAGATGACAGAGTAGAAACACACAAATACGCTAGCTCCGAACCCACAGCCAATGAAATATCTGTAGTAAAGAGCTGCCAATAAATTCGGGAGCAGGAGAAGCCACATAACAGCAGAGCGGATAAGATTTCTGTTACACAGGGGCCTGCAAACCTCTCACAAAAGGTTCATCGCACTGCAGACGCAGAGTCCAGCCCAGCCCTGCCCTGGCCCCGGCGCCAGCACCGAGAGGAGCAGATCCAAGCGGACTTCAGGGATGGGATCTCCAGTGGCCGCACGGGTCCCTCCACCCACAGGTGACGGGGGTCGGTGAGAAGGTCTCTTTGGTGTGTCAAAAGGGGAGTGGGGTGCCCCCATACTCAGTCCCCCTCGGGAGGCAACAGCGGAGGCAGGAGCAGACAGGGGGCTCCCCAAGCAGGCAGGAGCCTGGATCCATTGTTGAAGGTCTCTGCATAAACCCCCTGAGGGAATTGAGCCCGTGAGGCAGCCCTGCCCCCACCTGAGCACCTAAACTTAATCTCACACTGAAAAGCAGCCCTGCCCCCGCCCAAAGCCCTGAGCCTGGGAAGCAGCATTTGAATCTCAGACCCCAAGCTCTGGCTGGGAGGATCCAGAGGCGAGGTGGGTGTGAGGAGAATATTCAGACGTCAAGTCACTGGTTGAGAAAATGCCCAGAAAAGGGAAAAAAAAACCAAGACTATAGAGGGTTACTTTCTTGGTGAGCAGGTTTCCCCTCCCCTCCCTTCTGATGAGGAAGAGCGGTGCTCATCATCAGGGAAAGACATGGAAGTCAGTGCTTCTACATCCCAGCCCACTCAATGGGATAATTTCTGGTAAAAAAGTCATGAAGAGCTCAAAAAATTTTCAAAATTATGTTAGAGAGGTGGAGGAAAAACTGGGAAGAGCAATAAAAGACTTGTAAGCAAAGTATGAACAACATTTCAGCACCCTACTAAAGGAGACCCAAAAAAATGCTGAAGAAAATAACACCCTGAAAAATAGGCTAACTCAACTGGCAAAGGAGGTTCAAGAAGCCAATGAGGAGAAGAATGCTTTCAAAAGCAGAATTAGCCAAATGGAAAAAGAGATTCAAAAGCTCACTGAAGAAAATAGTTCATTCAAAATTAGAATGGAGCAGATGGAGGCTAATGACTTTATGAGAAACCAAGAAATCACAAAACAAAACCAAAAGAATGAAAAACTGGAAGATAATGTGAAATATCTCATTGGAAAAACAACTGACCTGGAAAATAGATCCAGGAGAGACAATTTAAAAATTATTGGCCTGCCTGAAAGCCATGATCAAAAAAAGAGCCTAGACATCATCTTTCATGACATTATCAAGGAAAACTGCCCTGATATTCTAGAACCAGAGGGCAAAATAAATATTGAAAGAATCCACCAATCACCACCTGAAAAAGATCCAAAAAGAGAAACTCCTAGGAATATTGTGGCCAAATTCCAGAATTCCCAGGTCAAGGAGAAAATATTGCAAGCAGCTAGAAAGAAACAATTCAAGTACTGTGGAAATACAATCAGGATAACACAAGATCTAGCAGCTTCTACATTAAGGGATCGAAGGGCATGGAATAGGATATTCAAGAAGTCAAAGGAACTAGTCAAGAATCACCTACCCAGCAAAACTGAGTATAATACTTCAGGGGAAAAATTGGTCTTTCAATGAAATAGAGAACTTTCAAGCATTCTTGATGAAAAGACCAGAGCTGAAAAGAAAATTTGACTTTCAAACACAAGAATGAAGAGAAGCATGAAAAGGTAAACAGCAAAGTGAAATCATAAGGGACTTATAAAAGTTGAACTGCTTACATCCCTACATGGAAAGACAATATTAGTAACTCTTGAAACTATTCAGTATCTGGGTACTCGGTGGGATTACACACACACACACGCACATGCACACACTCATAGAGACAGAGTGCGCAGAGTGAATTGAATAGGATGGGATCATATCTTTAAAAAAAATGAAATCAAGCGGTGAGAGAGGAATATATGGGAGGAGAAAGGGAGAAATGGAATGGGACAAATTATCTCTCATAAAAGAGGCAAGCAAAAGATTTTTTTAGTTTGGGGAAAAAGAGGGGAGGTGAGAGAAAAACATGAAGTTTACTCTCATCACATTCCACTAAAGGAAGGAATAAAATACACACTCATTTTGGTATGAAAACCTAACTTACAATACAGGAAGGTGGCGGATAAGGGGATAAACAGGGTCGGGGGGGAGGATGGAAGGGAGGGCATGGGGAGCAGGGTGCAATTTCAGGTCGACACTCACAGGGAGGGACAGGATCAAAAGAGAGAACAGAAGTAATTGGAAGCAGGATAGGATGGAGGGAAATATAGTTAGTCTTATACAACACGACTATTATAGAAGTCATTTGCAAAACTACACAGATTTGGCCTATATTGAATTGCTTGCCTTCCCAAGGGAGGGTGTGGGGAGGGAAGGAGGAAAAGAAGTTGGAACTCAAAGTTTTAGGAATAACTGTCAAGTACTGTTCTTGCCGCTAGGAAATAAGAAATACAGGTAAAGGGGTATAGTGAGTTATTTGGCCCAGCAGGACAGAGGAGAGGATGGAGACAAGGGCAGAGAGGAATGATGGAGGAGAGAGCGGAGTGGTGATGGGGGCAATTGGAATGCTCGGTGTTTTGGGGTGGGGGGAGGGGACAAGGGGGGAGAAAATTTCGAGCCCAAAAATTCTGTGAAAATGAATGCTAAAAGTGAAATAAATAAATAAATTTTAAAAAATAAGAAAAAGGAAGAAAGAAGGAAAGAAGGAAAGAGAAAGGGTAGAAGGAAGAAGGAAAAAGAAAGGAAGAGAGAGAAAAGAAGAGGAAAGTAGAATGCCTCACAACAAATACACATAATTCAGCAGAACAAATTCCCACATGGACTCTGGCAGGAAGTGTTTATCAAGCTCCATCTTCAGTATTGAGACCCATAGTTTATCATTACTTGATCAGAGTTCTATTCAGAGTTGCTTTTCTTTCTGACTCCTCGTTATGGCAATTGATTTACATTAATTTAACTTCTATACAGAAATTACTTTAGTACAATATAAGTATCCATGTTTTAAGCCACTAAAAAAAAAAAGAAAAAAGAAAAACTGCCCTAATATTCTTGAAGCAGAGGGTAAAATAAATATTGAAAGAATCCACCCATCACTTCTGAAAGAGACCCAGAAAGAGAAACTCGTAGGAATATTGTGGCTAAATTTCAGAGTGCCCAGGTCCAGGAGAAATATTACAAGCAGCTAGATAGAAACAATTCTAGTATTTTGGAAATACAATCAGGATAGCACACAAGCTGGCAGCTTCTACATTAAGGGATCACAGGGCTTGGAATAAGATATTCCAGAAGTCAAAGGGACTCGGATTAAAACCCAGAATCACCTACTCAGCAAAACTGACTATAATACATCAAGGGAAAAATGGTAATTCAATGATACAGAGGACTTTCAAGAATTCTTGATGAAAAGACCAGAACGAAAGGGAAAATTTGATTTGCAAACACAAGAATCAAGAGAAGCATGAAGAGATAAAGAGGAAAGAGATATCATAAAGGACTTTCTAAAGCTGCACTGTTTACTTTCCTACATGGATAGATAACATTTGTAACTCTTGGGACTTTCCTCAGTATTTGGGTAGGTGGAGGGATTATACACACACACACACACACACACACACACACACACACACACACATATATATAGACCGAGAATACAGGTTGAGTTGATACAGAAGGGATGATATCTATAAAAAATCATTAAGGGATGAGAAAGGAATATACTGGAAGGAGAAAGGGAGAAATGGAATGGGTCAAATTATCACTCATCAAAGAGATAAGAAAAATCTTTTTCAATGAAGAAGGAAAAGGAGGAGATGAGAGGGGGAAAGTGAAGTTTACTCTTTTCACATTTGGTTTAAGGAGGAAATAACATGCCCACTAAATTTGGTATGAAAATCTATTTTATATTACAGGAAAGTAGGGGAGAAAGGGACAAGTGGGATGAGGGGAATGATAGAAGGGAGGGCAAACGGGGCAAGGGAGTAACTAGAAGTAAACACTTTTGGGAAGGGACAAGATCAAATGAGAGAATAATATAAAAGGGGAACAGAGTAGGATGGAGGGAAATATAGTGAGTCTCATGCAACATAACTATTGTGGAAGTCTTTTGCAAACCGACACATATGTAACTTATATTTAATTGTTTGCCTTCTCAGTGGGGATGGGTGGGGAGGGAGGAAGGGAGAAAAGTTGAAATTCAAAGTATTAGCAGCGAATGTTGAGAATTGTTATTGCATATAATTGGGAAATAAGAAATACAGATAATGGGGTACAGAAATCTGTCTTACCCTACCAGAAACGTGAGAAGATGGGGATAAAGGAAGAGTGGGGTGTGACAGAAGGGAGGAACCATTGAGTGAAAGGATAATCAGAGTGCAAGGTGTTATGGGGTAGGAGAAGGGGAGAGATGGTGAGAAAAATTGGAACTCAAAATGTCGTGGAAATCAATGAGGTAATGCAAAAATGAGTTAATTAAAAATAAAAAAATAAAAATTTAAAGTTAGCTCGGGGGCAGGGATCAAGGATCTCCTGCAAAGACTAAAAGCTAGCTCAGCAGGCAGGGATCAAGTATAGATCTCCTGTGAAAAACAATATAAAGGTAGCTCATGTGACAGGAATCAACTCTGCAGTCAGATGTTCCCTATATAGATCTCCTAGAATTAAAGATAGACCTAAGAAAATTAGCTAGGGAAATTAGAAATCCGACTTACAAGACCCTTGCTTCTTATACGTGCAACCATTATCAACATGATGATCACAGGTATTGCCAGGGCTTGTGTCAGTTAACTTAAGATAGCCCTAAATTATGTTGACCACAATGGGCCTCTTTTGACCAGTCAAAGTTACTTTATTTCAAAACCAAATTAAGTTGAAAGGCCAACAAAACATCTAACCAGGAGTGGAAATGGTTTCATTGTTAGTTTATTGAAATGGCTGAGTGAGAAAGAGGCCTCTTCCTTCAATGCTTGAGAAGTTGGTCCAGTGCCACCACCCCCCGTCCTCAACACCTGTTAACTCCCTCTACCCTATCCTACCTTCTTGCCTGACAGTCCCAGCTTGTCCCTCCTCTCCAGCTATCTCTTCTCCTTCCCTTCCTCCACCTTATTCCTCACCTCCTTCCTCCCCTCCTTCCCCTGAAGGCTCTGGTCCTGGGAAGGATAACTGGACTTTGTGGTTACTCTCTCCCTTTTTGCCTTCCCTTGCCTCTTCTAATCCTTAGGAGGGTAACTGTTCCTCAATCTTTGGTTCCTTCCCCTTCCCTTCCCCTTAAAGAGTCTAGTCCTGAGTTGGATAATTACTCTCTGTCTGTGGACCAGAGATATGAACATGATTCCATCAGAACCTATCCTTTTAAGGTAATCAGTAGGCAGAGCCCCGAGACTGTATCTATTGTGGATGGAGAGGGCTATGTCAAACCAACTGTCTCACTCGTTTACACCACTCAGTATAATTCCAAGCCTTGGGAATGGGGCAAATTGCAGGCCATAAGAAAGGACTTGCCTGATCCATTCCAATACCCTATAATTTTACTGATCAATTCAAGGTCACCCTCCAATCTTATAGCCCAGGGATCCCTGACAATTGCCTCTTTCTGGTGATCCTGGTTGAGAAAGCTGAAGTCAGGAATTGGTGGGAAAAGGCAGACACAAAAGCAAAAATTGAGGAAAAGCAATAAATAGATTATGTTGCTAATAAAAAGCAGGAATAGCACTCTCAGGAGGCTAAAGTCCTAGGGGAAGCTATAGTTGAAGCTATCCCAGTAGCCTTTCCCCGACTTGTAAACTTTTCTAAAATTAAGTGTACCACTCTCTGAAGAGATTGTGTTTCAATTTTATACTCACCTAGCTGAGATTTTTGATGCTGACTTTGGCTTAGTCCATGATTGAGAAGGTGAGGGACAAACTCAGTTTCTCTCCTACTTTGTTAATAACCTCCAATCTTCCTTTTCAGGAAATATCAAAATCACTCAGTCAGAGTGGCAGTCTAAACATCTACAATTTATAGCTAAACTTACCTCCCAGCTTGGCTAGACCCTAGCAACATAGGCTGAGGAGTACTCAGAAGCAGAAAGGGAACTTCAAACTAAAAAGACTCAGGTTTATACGATGCTGTTTCAGCAACTGACAGCTCCTATTCCAAATTCACACCCCACTTCTATTCTGGCACAGGATCACATACGTAGTAATTGCCACTACTGTAAGAAACAGGGCATTGGAAATCTGAATGTAGACCCCATCTCAAGGTTATAGAAATTCAAAAGAGCAGGTGTCGTCAAGACCACTCCACCCAACAATCATAGGGGTACTCCAAGCAGGATCTGATTTCTATCTACCCATATCTATCTCTTTCTCAATTAGGGGAACGGTTTGTGGCAGTACAAGGCCACCCCATTCTAGCCCTGGTTGACAATGGCACTACTCTGTCAGTTTTGGATCTCTGCAAATTTCCCACCCCCCTTCCTCCGTGTAATGAAGGTCTAGTAGTGGTGGGGATTTCTATTAAGCCTCTTTGGGCTTTCTGAACTAATCCAGTCTCAATCATTCCCGACAGGACAATTTTCAACACACCTTCTATCTTGTCCCTGGGGACCCTTGTCATCTTCTTGGACGAGACATCTTATCCTTCCTTTCTGCTGTGTTAAGCTTTACCGCAACAGTTCCTCTTCCCCAGCACCTATAACAACCCTATCTCTCCTACCTCAGTCTGAGATACTTGGCACCCCTGACAAAGAACTATCCCTGGTCAAGGTTCTGCCCCAGTTATGGGCCACATACCGTAAAGATATTGGGTGCATTTCCACAATCCCCCCATAGAGGTTCAGATTTACCCTTCCCGTCCCCTTCCATGCCTCTATCAGTATCCCCTTCCTTCTGCCCTTATTGAAGGTGGTAGGCCTCTCCTCCAAAGGTTCTTTTCCAAAGGACTGATAGTCCCCTGTACCTTTCCTTGCAACACTCCCATTTTCCCTTTTAAGAAGCCTGGTAACCAAGGTTGGCACCTCACGCAGGACCTCGGTGCTGTTAATGCCCTTGTTCTCCCCCAATCCCTGGTGGTCCCCAAACCCCATACTCTGTTATCCCTTATTCCCCCCATTTGACACTGTGCTCACTGCTATTGATCTCTGTTGTGCCTTCTTTTCTATACCTGTGCACCCCTCCAGCCAATACCTTATTGCATTTACTTGGTGGAGACAGCAGTATCCTTGGACTATCCTTCCTCAGGGCTTCACTGAATCTTCCTCCTACTTCAGTCAAGCCCTGCATGACAATCTCACCTCCCTTGTCCTTCCCCACAGCTATGTACTCCTCTACTATGTCGTTGATCTGTTGCTCTTTTCCCCTGACCTGACTGCAGGGAAGGGTGATGCAATAGTGATCCTTATATTTCTAGCTTTAAATGGCCATAAGGCTTCCTGAGATAAGCTTCAGGTTTGCCGTTACTCTGTAAAATTCCTCGGACATGTCATTTCTCAGGGCAGTATTTCCCTGGATTTCTCAGGAATTTGGGCTATCCGTGATTTTCCCCTCCCAACATGCAAAAGGCAACTTCAGGCCTTTTTGGGTCAGGCTAGATATTGTCAATATTGGATTCCCTAATTCTCTGGGCTCTTCTGCCCTTTGTATGAAGCCCTGTGACACCAAAATCCTGACTCCCTTTGCTTATCTAAAGAACAGCACTTGGCCATGGAATCCGTAAAGAATTCACTTTCTGAACCCTCAGCCTTGGGTCTTCCTAATTACTCCCTGCCTTTTGTGCTTTTTGCTATGGAAAAAGGAAGGAATATAGCAGGAGTTTTCACACAGAAACACGGGGAGCGTTATAGACCAGTAGGATTTAATAGTAAACAATTGGATGGAGTAGCCAGGACCCTACTACCCTGCCTGAGAAGTGTTATCCCTATAACTGAGATTTTTGAACAAAGTGAGAACATCATACTTGATACACCAGTGACACTTTTTGTACCCTGTGCAGTTGAGGCTCTCCTAAATTAATGCTTTCATTTTCTTTGATGACGATTAATTAGAATGCTTTTAAACAGTGAATGAAGAAATTGACATTGTTAATTCATCAGAACAATTCTTGCCATGTTTTTCTTTGAATTGTTCTGGTCGTGAATTTATTTGCCTTTTATAAATTCACAGTTTATCAGGCTAACATTTTTGATTGTCATCTCTAACAGTTCTTGTCATTTATCCATTGAATTATTTTCTTAAGTGAGATTGTCACATTTGCCCAATCTCATGGATAATTAGTGCCAACGTTATCTCAGAGTATCTCAGTCACGGTCAGGGAAGACTTTAAACATTCATCATATAAGGCCGTTCACCAAGAAGTCATGTCTTCCTTCCATATCTTTCAAAATGGTTTGATGTTATATCTCATTCTCTTTTCTTTTATTTTTTAGCAGTAGCCACCCCTTATCAGCCCATGAATCCCAATACACTGATATCCTTTCTTGCAAACTGCTCCCTGAATTTTACATCACTTCTTAATCTACATTATTTCCTCTTTTGCTGTTTCCTTATCAGCTCTTAGGATACACATAGTTCACTCCCTACCATATAATCAATATTGGGAGATTTAAAACTTCTACGAGAATTTATAATCCTGTATCTCTCCTCCATTTCCTAATCCCTTGACTCAGAGTGATCCAAGCTATAAGAACCTGGCCCCTGAGGAATACCATTTTGCATGGTTCTCTGATGGCTCTATTCACTACAATAGAGGCATATGCAATTGGACTGCAACATCCACTAATGTGATAAGAGCAGACAACTAGTGAGTAGGGATGCTGGCAGCTCCTTCCAGTTGGTTGAACTCCCTGCTGCATAACTGGCATATAAAAGAAGCTAAATGTTCTCCCTAAAAAAATGCAGAAAGGATGATCATCATCTACACCATTGACTTTGAATCAGGTCAAGTGGTCTGGAACCTGGAGAGAAAAAGACTGAAAAATCAAAGGCTCTGTCTCTTAGTATGAAATTCAATGGAGGAATTTTGCTGATGATACCTACTGAATAAATTTACTGTGGGCCACATCAATGCTGAGTAGAATCATGTCTTAAAAAACCAACCAGGCTGAAATTATTACAAGAGTAACAGGGGTTGGGAAGTGGATCCAGTGCCAATGTAAACGATGAAATGCTAATATGTGCACTCTCATTAAGGAAATGGTAGCAAGTAACTAACCCAAGTGGCCCCCAACCTAGGCCTAACAGACAAAATGGAATCCATTTCACCTTAACATAAGACGGTTGCCAATTCTGGTGAACAGTTCTATTATTATCAATGTGACTACCCAAATTAGGAAGAAAATTCCTGGAAGCTATTTCTATGACAAGACCATACCCTGGAAAGGAGAAAGGAAAGACTTTGTCTTTCTTGGATCCAAACTCCAAGAAAATTGATCTGGTAATAATGGAGTCTTTGGGGATATTGGTCTGGCTGATCTTCCCATGTCTTACTTTCTTCCTTTCCTGGAACAGAGTCACAAGTTTCTTGCCTCCTTAGAGGGCTCCATGCTCTCTGGAAAAGTGGTACACATCCTTTAAGATGGGTTGGGAAACCGTCTCAGAAAAAGGGCTGGGATTTTTGTGAGTCCTTTTGCTTTCTAATAGAACAGAAGAGGTAATGTAGTCATCTAATATCGGAAAACATCTTTCTCCTGAGCATTCTAGAGTAGGTCTTTTCCACAGCAATTCTGAAATCTCCCCTTCATATTTGTTTCTCTGGTTCTGCATCACTTAGAGATTCTTATACATTCTTTACAGTTTGAAAAAATAGATCTTGATACTGTTTAGGACACCATTTTGAAGTTGCTTCTCCAATAACAGTTTAGGACAACATTTTGAAGTTGCTTTTCCAAAAACTGCTTCACTTGGTGAAAGTTAGTTGAAATTTTGTGGGTTTATGTGAGATATTAACAATAGAGGCATGAAAAGAACATCTAATCAGGAAGCTATTCTTCATTTGAAGAGCACAGGCTGGGGCAGCAATGAACTTTAGACCATAACACCTTTGAAGAACTGAAAATTCAGAACCACCCAGGATTAACTGAAAGCATCAGTATGAAATACTTGAATCTTAGGACAGAGAGCTATTCATCCCAGGAACAGACCTCAACTTTAAAAGAATCTTAAAAGTCAAGGAATAGACTGCGAAAATGAACAAAAATAATAACAAAAAAAGAAGCTGACCATAGAAAGTTCCTACAATAACAGGAAGGTCAAAGCCCAAACTAAGAAGACAGAAAAATCAAAATGGCAAATGTGAATTGGATTCCAGCCCAAAGAGAATTCCTGCAAGAGTTCAAAAACATTTTTTTTTTTAAATCAACTAACAGAAATAAAGGGAAAAATGAGGAAGGAAGTGAGAGTGATGCAAGAAAATTATGAAAAAAGAAGTAAGGGCTTGGTAAAAGAAATGGGGAGAAATACTGGAAAAAATAACGTTAAAAACAAGAATAAAAAAAAAGAGGCAGAAAAATTCACTGAAGAGAACTCCCTGAAAATCACCTTAGGCAATGGAATACATATTCACCCAAAATGAGACTTTTTTTAAAAAAAATATGTTAATTTATTTGTTTTTGGTTCTCAACACTCAATTTCACAAGATTCTGAGTTCCATATTTTCTCCCCATCTCTCCCCACTCACCACCCTGACGTGGCATCCGTTCTCATTTCCCTGTCCCCCAGTCTGACCTCCTTTCTATTATCTCCCTCTTCTCTCCTTCACACTTTCTTGGAGAGTAATACAGATTTCAGTAACCCATTGCCTACATATCTCATTAACCACACGCATGTAAAAACAATTTTCCACATTGATTTTTTAAAAGTTTGAGTTCCAAATTCTCTTCCTTCTTTCATTCCCACCACCCTCCTTGAAACGACAAAAAGTCCCGTATAGATTGTATATTTGTAGTTAAGCATAACACTTCCATCACAGTCATGTTGTGAAAGACTAACTATATTACTCTCCATACCATCCCATCGTTCCCAATTACGCTATTTTCTACTTTGACCCTGTCGCTTTAAAAAAGTGTTTGCTTCTGACAAGCTCCTTCCCCAATCTGTCACTCCTTCTGTCATTGCCCCTTCATGCCCTTCCCCTTTGCTTTTCTTTATGGTAAGCTACCCGAATTAATGTGTATGTTATTCCCTCCTTTAGCCAAATCAGATTAGAGAAAGGTTCACTCATTCTTCTCACCTCCCCCTTCTTCCTAGCAATTGTAAAAGCTTTTCCTTGCTTCTTTTATGTCAAATAATTTACCCTGTTCTATCTTTCCCCTTTCTGCTTTTCCCAATATATTCTTCTCTCACACCTTAATTTTATTTTTAGGAATCATATTCATATTCAACTTCATTCAACATTCATATTCAACTCATTATGGACCTCTGTTTTTCTCTCTATCTATCTCTCTATCCAGCTATTTCCTTCAACTATCCTAATATTAAGCAAGGTCTCATGAGTTACACATTTGATCTTTCAATGTAGGAATGTAAATAGCTCGATTTTAATGAGTTCCTTATTAATTTTCTTTCCTGTTTACCTTTTCATGTTTCTCTTGTTTCTCACATCTAGACACCAAATTTTCTATTCAGCTCTTATCTTTTCAGCATGAACGTTTGAAGGCTTCTATGATTTGAAATTGCATTATTCCCCCCGAAGGTATATATTTAGTTTTTCTGGGTAAGTGGTTCTTTTAATCCTTGCTCCTCTGACGTTCAGAATATCACATAGCAAGTCCTTTGATCCTTTAAGGTAGAAACTGCTAGGTCTTGTGTTATCTTGATTGTATTTCCACAATACTTGAATTGTTTCTTCTGGCTGCTTGGAATATTTTCTCCTTGACTTGGAAACTCTGGAATTTGGCTACAATATTCCCAGAAGTTCTCTTTGGGAATCTCTTTCAAGAAGTGGTCAGTGGATTCTTCCCATTTATATTTTACCCTCAGATTTTATATGACCAGGACAATTTTACTTGATAACTTCTTGAAAGTTAATGGGTAGGCCCTTTTTTTGTTCACGACCTTCAATTAGTCCAATTCTTTAAAATTATCTCTCCTAGATGTGTTTTCCAGATTGGTCGTTATCCAAAGAGATAATTCAAATAGTCTTCCTTTTTTGTCATTCTTTTGGTTCTGTCCTATAATTACTTGATTTCTCATAAAAACCATTAGCTTCTATTTGCTCCATTCTAATTTTGAAGAAATTATTTTTTTTTCAGTGAGCTTTTGGACCTCATGTTTCATTAGTCCATTCCTTAACTTTAAGGCATTCTTCTCCTATTAGCTCTATGGACCTCTTTTACATTTGTGTTAGCTTATTTCTAAGGTGTTATTTTTATTTTTGTTCACTCTATACCTACTTTTATTATCAGTTCATTTGCTGGATACACATAATAACTTCCTTCATATGCAGGTAATATGGTATTTTTTGTTCCAATTCCTTTTCTAATTTAATTTAATTTTTTTCCATTTTAATATCTTTATTTAAGTTTTCAAAATTCCTTTCCACAAAATTTTGAGTTCCAAATTTTCCCTTCACCTTTCCCCTCCCCTCACCCCAAAAATGCCTGCCATTCTGATTGCCCCTTCCACGAGTGTACCCTCCCTACTAAAATTCCTCCCTTCCCTTATCCCCATCTTCTCTCTTGTCCTGTAGGGCAAGATAAATTTCTATACCCCATTACCTGCATTTCTTATTTCCCAGTTGTATGCAAAAACAGTTCTCAACATTTGTTCCTAAAACTTTGAATTCCTCCCTCCCTCCCCACTCATTCCCACTGAGAAGTCAACCAATTCAATATAGGATATATATGTGTAGTTTTGCAAATGATTTACATAATAGTGATGTTGTGTAAGACTAACTATATTTCAGTCGGTCCTGTCCTGCCACCAATTTCTTGTATTTTCTCTTTTGACCTTGTCCCTCTCTAAGAGTGTGTACTTCTAATTGCTCCCTCCTCCCATTTGCCTTACCTTCCATCATCCTCCCACCCTGCTTATCCCCTTCTTCCCTATTTTACTGTAGTGTAAGATTATTTCCATACCAAATTGAGTATGCATGCTATTCCTTCCATGAGGCAAATTAAATTAGAGTAAGATTCACTTTTTCCTTCTCACTTCCCTCCTTTTCCCTGCACTGAGAAAGATTTTTATTGCCTTGTTTATGAGATACGATTTGTCCCCATTCCATTTCTACCTTTCTACTCTCAATGTATTCCTCTCTCACACATTAATTTTATTGTTTTATATATGATCCCTTTCTATTCAACTCACCCTGTGCGCTCTCTCTCTCTCTCTCTCTCTCTCTCTCTCTCTCTCTCTCTCTCTCTCTCTCTCTCTCTCTCGCTCTCTCTCTCTCTTTTTCTCTGTGTGTGTGTGTGAGTGTAATCCCTCCGGTGACCCAGATACTGAGAAAAGTCTCAAGAGTTACAAATATTATTTTTCCATATAAGAATGCAAACAGTTCAACTTTAGAAAGTCCTTTATGATTTCTCTTTCCTGTTTACCTTGTTATGTTTCTCTTGATTCGTATGTTTGAAAGTAAAATTTTCTATTCCGTTGTAATTCTCTCATCAAGAACACTTGAAAGTCCTCCATTTCACTGAATGACCATTTTTCCCCTTTAAGTATTATACTCAGTTTTTCTGGGTAGGTGATTCTTGGTTTTAATCCTAGTTCCTTTGACTTATGCAAAATCATATTCCAAGCCCTTCGATCATTAATACTGGAACTGTTTCTTCTTGTATGTCTAG
Organism: Notamacropus eugenii; assembly: GCF_028372415.1. NCBI lineage: Eukaryota > Metazoa > Chordata > Mammalia > Diprotodontia > Macropodidae > Notamacropus > Notamacropus eugenii. Next base: position 320,250,215 of record NC_092872.1, on the reverse strand, counting down.
AATATTTTCTCCTTGACCTAGGAACTCTGGAATTTCGCTAAAATATTCCTAGGTGTTTCTCTTTTTGAGCCTTTTTCAGGAGGTGATGGGTGAAATTTTTCAATATTTATTCTGCCCACGAGTTCCAGAATATCAGGGCACTTTTCCTTGATAATTTCATGAAAGATGATGTTTAGGCTCTTCTTTTAATCATGACTTTCAGAAAGTCACATAATTTTAAAATTGTATGTCCCGAACCTATTTTCCAGGTCAGCTGTTTTCCAATGAGATATTTCACATTGTCTTCCATTTTTTCATTCTTTTGGTTTTGTTTTGTAATTTCTTGGTTTCTCATAAAATTGTAACCTTCCATCTGTTCCATTCTCTGTTGTAAAGAACCATTTCCTTCAGTGAGTTTTTGAACGTCCTTTTCCGTTTGACTAGTTCAGCTTTTTAAAGTATTCTTCTCATTGGATTTTTGAAACTCTTTTTCCAATTGAGTTAGCCTATTTTCAAATGTTTTATTTTCTTCAGCATTTTTTTGAGTCTCCTTTATTGAGCTGTTGACTGGCTTTTCATGATTTTCTTTAATTGCTCTCATTTCTCTTCCCAATTTTTCCTCCACCTTTCTTACCTGATTTCCAAAGTTCTTTTTGATTTCTTCCATGGTCTGAGACCATTTCATATTTATTTTGGTTGTTAGGGAACCACTGGTGCTGGGGATTCTGCCCTGGCTGGTCTGTGCTCTATCCAGCATTCAGCATGACAGACTTCTCACCCTGGTCCTTCAAGTCACCTTGCGCTGAAAATCTTCTCCACTCTCTTGCTCTGCAGCATCTGCTGCTCCAGAATACATTCAGGGTTTCTCTTCACAGGTATTTTATGGGATGTGAGGGAAGAGCTCGAACATGTGTGTCTTTCTACTCCAACATCATGGCTCCACCCCATAGGTGTTATTTTCTACAGTATTTTCTTGGGTCTCCTTTAGCAATCTTTTGACTCATTTTTCCTGATTTTCTTCCATTACTCTCATTTCTCTTCCCTAATTTTCCTCTACTTCTCTTACTTAATTTTCAAAATCTTTTTCAGTTCTTTCATAGTCTCAGAGAAATTCATGTTTTTCTCCGAGTTTTTAGATGTAGAAGCTTAAGCTATGTTGTCTTCTACTTGTATGGTTTTATTTTGTTAGTCACCAAAATAAGATTCTCAAGTTCAAGTATTTTTTTAAACTGTTTCCTCACGTTCCCAGCAAAATACTTGATTTTCTAACTCCTTGTCAAGGTATGACTGTGTTTCCAGAAGGTATGTGTGTGTGTGTGTGTGTGTGTGTGTATGCTGTCCCAGGTTTCAGGGATTTTCTGTCACCTGCTCAATCTCCCACTCTCTGTCAGCACCGAGTTCTGTACACAGCCACCACCAGTGTTGCTGCTGTGGCTGCTGTTGCCAATGCCACCTCCTCCTTCTCCACCCCAGGTTTGTGGCCAGACCAATGCCTGATCAGATCCCACAGAATTTTCCGAGTAACCTTCTATGCTACTTTTGGTGCTTATGAGTTGAGAAGTCTGGAAACTGCCACAGGTGCTAGTGATTCAGTCCCCTGAGGGCTGCTCCCTCCCTTTCTGTTCTGGTGGGGTTCACGCTGCACTGTGTTGTCCTCAGTTCTCAGTGTGGTGCAGTAGATGGTTCCTGGAAGGCTGTCTTGCACTGGTTTCTCCACATCATTTTGTGGATTCTGAAGCTGAAGAATTTTTCTAGGCATTTTTACCTATATTTAGAGGTGTTTATGGGGAGAGCTTCAGTAATTTCTGCTTTTACAAAAAACAAGTACTTTTTGGAGAATTTGACAAATCAAAAAAAATGCAGAAAAATTTACATAAGGAAATAGGTCCTTTAAAAGTGGAACTGAGGAAATGAAAGAGGCAGTGCAAAAGTTCAGTGAGGAAAATAGTTTCAGGATAATTAGATTTCTATTAGTGCAAGTTTATGACTCCATGCAACGTCAAGAAACAATAAAATTGACCAGCTGCATGAGCTCATACCAGACTGAAATTCCTCTCCCAGAGCTAAAGGTTTGTGCTGATTTTCATATCAAGGGTAGGGAAAAGTTTGCTTGTCCTCCTTCTTTCACTATTATTGATTATCTTTCATTCTCAAAGAGGTCCATGGCATCAGAAAGGTAATTCCATGACATACAAGTTAAATGGACTGAAGTGATGGAGGGCTGTCCAAAGTTATCAGATTCCTTTTCTCCTCTGGAGCCATCTGGGTTCAGTGGCAAGTTGTGTATTAGGATGACTGTAGGTATTACCCCAACCCTACCTTCAATAAAAGGAAGAATACATGCCCCCTCTTTGGGATTATTCATTGCTCTCAGGTGCAAAGACATGGATCCCCCAGAACTGGTTCTAAACCCTTCGAGAACATTTCATGACACTAAGAATATGAAACATTGATAATGAAGAAGACAGTGTCTTTCCTTCCCATCTCTCCAACTGTTCAAAGAACTAAAAGAATGCATTTTCTGTATTCCTGATATTTTCTGAGTCAATCCCCTCCTATTTCTGATGAAGGATGTACTCTAATTTTCCTTTAACCTTGATGTTGAAGTGAATCTGCTCATGGGTTAATTTTTTTCCTCATTATCTCTGTCCATGTCTCTTGGCTCCTATGTTTCCTTCTAGACACTTTCCTTAGTTTTAGAATTTGAATCCACCTGTTATTTCCCCCCAGTACCAATCATTTTCACTCATGTCTCTCTTTCAGTTAGAGGAAATGAGGCATGAAATGGACTGAAAATGTGAAGGAAGTTCCCATTGCATGTCTAGGCACCATATACTGTTTCTGATACAGGCCCCTTTTATATTGCAGGGCAGTGACACACTTGTACTTGATGGGCATAAGTTTTTCTTCTCCATTGTCAGGGGTAGAACATATTGGAATGAACTTCCAAGTGGAGGCACCAGTCTCCTTACTTAGAGCTCCCAAGTCTGCAATCTCTATGTCCTTAAGAAAAAACAAAATCTTATATCTGCTTTTATGTACTTTCTCTTTCTTTGCTACTGACCAAGAAATGAGTTAGGTCAGTGTTCTTATTCCACAAGGGATAGGGGAGAAGATGGGAAAAGGAAGGTGATGGTTTATGAAATTCATTGGGAAATTTCCAAAATACAAATTATTCGCTTATCAGCCATTAGGTTCGGGAAATCTTGTGTAATGCATAGAATATGAAATGTGTTAATTCTGTGTGTTTTTTTCCTTTCCAGTCATGGAACCTGTATTTTTATTTTTCTGTCATTGCTTCACAATCTCTACAAAAAAAGAATTTACTACATTATATGGAATATAATGAAATATTAATGCAAATCACATTATAGAAATTATATTAATTAAAATAATTGTATTTTTTCAATGTAGAAAATTAATTATATTAATTAAATTTTCCCCCTTTAAATTTTCTTTGGAAGACAGATCTAGCAATGCTATTGCTTGATCAAAGGGTATGCTTTTGTGGTGGCCAAGAACTGGAAACTGAAAGGATGCCCATCAATTGGGGTATGACAGAACAAACTATGATATATGATTGTGATGGAATTTTATTGTGCTATAAGAAATAACTAAGTGGATTATTTCAGATAAACCTGAATCAGTTGAACTAATGCAAAGTGAAGTGAGCAAAACCAGAAGAAAATTTTACACAGTAACAGCAATATTGTGTGATGATCAACTGCGATAGACAGCTTTTCTCAGCAATAGCCTGATCCAATACATTCACAAAGGACTAATACTGAAACACAGCATCCATCTATTGAGAAAGAACTATAGAATCTGAATGGAGATCAAAGATCAATATTTTAAATTTTTTAAATTTTTTCTTTCTTTTGGCCTTTCTCTTCTGTTCTGACTCTTCTTTCTCAACATGACTAATATGAATATATATTTAACATGATACTATATGTATAACTTTTATGAGATTGTTTGCTGTCCTCCTGAGATGCAAAGGAAGAGAGGGAGTGAGAAAAATTTGGAACAGAAAGTCTTGGAAAATGAATTTGATAACTACATGTTATTGGAAAAAAATACAATTAAATGAAAAAAAATAATAAAAAATGTTTAAAGCTCATCAATATTTGTCACTAACAGAATACTTACATTCATGAACAAACATTTTGAGTAATGAATTGGTGAAAAGAAATGGAGTTTGGTAAACATGAACCTCAGTTCAATATTTTCATAGGTTAGATAAGTTGAATCCTAACTTTAAAATATGTGGACTCTCATGACTACATTGAAAATCTTTTCTAAACATTCCTATTTCGGTGCTAGTAGGATAAACATTAATGAGGAGGAAGTACCTTATTGCTCTTGAGTGCAGGAAACCCAGGTACCAGCACGAGAGAGCACCAGAAAGAAACAACTAGAATTTCAGTACTTTTAAAAAGGCATTGAAATCCTTTTTAATGAGTCATTCTAGCAATGATGACTCATTTAATTTTATAGTTTGGGAATGCTGTTGGTAAGTCAGTCACTCCAAGTTCTTTATGTAGTGACAGTTCCCTTCATACTTCATACTTCAAGGCTCAAAACTCCTCTCAGGTTGATTAATGAAGTTTCTTACATCAACTAAACCAACAAACATTTATTTACTCTTGCTTACAAGTTGTGAATGGGATACTCTTTTGACCATGTGTAAATACATGTTTAACCCAAGCCTAGTGAATGTGATGTTGCTGTGTCCACATAGTACTGAGAAGATTAAAATGGGTCACGTAACATATTCTTCTTGATCCTATTTAGAAATAATTGATTATGTTCTGTAGCTGACTCCTAAGTTATGGTTCTATATCTGTGAACTTTATTCAGAATTCAGCTCACCTGTAATGGCTTAAACTTTGAAATCCAGTTTTCTTGCCAACCACTTCTCTATACTTGTCTCATGCAATTCTGCTAATATTCAATGAGTATGACTTCCCTTAAAGGCATTAAAACTAGTATCTTACACCACCAAACTACTCTTCAAGAATATTTAGTTTGCTCTCCACAGAAGTGCAGGCCATTATCTGGGAACTTGCAAGAGGACTCAATTAATAATCACTTCTCACTCAAAGATGGGAGTTTTCTTAGACCCCATTAACAACTTCCAGATTATGAAGTTGTTCCCCATGACTCACCTATGTAATCAGTCCTATTGACCTTAAACCCTTAATGTCATCTATTTGTTCTGTTCTTTTTTCTGTACTCGCAAAAATCTATAAAACGAGAGTTGTCTTTAGCTTGGGATCTTTGGCTGTAGAATCAATCAGTTACTGACCCTTTTTATTCTCAGGTTACTAGCCCTGATAATAGAATGCTTTCTTAGTTAGAGAAATATGCCTAATTCACATTATTCTTAAATTTAACTTAAAAGAATGCATACTTTATAATTCATACAGATACTTTTGTGCTGATTATATTAAAATGTCTGATATTTTATATTGTTGCATATTACATTTAATGGACATCACAAATAGAATACATCTCAGCAATATGAGAGTGCTTCATTCACCAAGGAACAGAATGTCAAATCAGCAAGAAGTATTTATTTATTAAGCACATACTTTGTACCAGTCACAGTACTATGCTAAGTGCTGGGGATAAAAAAAAAAAAGGCAAAAAATAGTACCTGTTTTTTTAGGAGGTCAGATTCCTTCACAGAGACAATATGAAAGTAATAGTTATAATTTTCTGTATATGCAGTGCAAAGGTACTAGAATTAGAGAAGATGTGGAAAGTAGAAGGGGGGAAGGTCTTAGGTGAGATGCAAAGGGAGACAAATGGGCCATGAGGAAGGGATGAGGAGGAGAAGAATTCCAACCATTAATGACACAGACAGTAGTGGGATGAACTCTTTCGTAAAAATAACAGCAGGAAGGTTGGTGCCACTGGATTGCTGAGTATGTGGAAAGGAATTAGGTAGAATAAGATTGGTAGAAACCACGATACAGAAGGATTTAAAATCCAAATGCGTTTGCATATTTTTTTCCTGGAGGTAATAGAATATCTGGAATTTGGGGGAAATGTTCAGACCTGTGCTTTAGGAAATAGTCTTGATAACTGGGTTTAGTACAAAGTGGAGTGAAGAGAGTACTGAGGCTTGGAGAACAAAGAGCAGGCTAGCACAATAATCCATTTTGAACTGGTCAGAAGGGTTGCAGTACCTGAGGAGAGAAAAAAGAACATACTAGACATGTAATGTAAGTAGAAGTGACATGACGTAACAACTGACTGAATATGGGATGGTGGTAGGAGTCAGAGTGAGGCATTGAAAATGATAGGTAGCTACTGGAAATGTTTCTTTCTCCTGGCACAGAAGGAAAAACAACACAGGCCATAAATAGCAATAGTTCAGAATCGCTCTACACCTGTTAGTTAATCCAGGCATCTTGTATTGTGTGTATCATGAGCTCAACCCCCTTCTAGACTCACTGGCACCTCACCTCCTGACAGGAGAAGTTTCTGTCTGTCCTCAAAATATTTTCTTCACTGTGTCTCTTGTACAACAATACAGAGCTGTATCCTCGGAGTTAAGGGAATTCATCTGTAAATACAACACGCTGTTGCATTATCTCTGGAGATGATGAATCGACCTTTCACAGAATCTGCATAGTATGTACTACTTCCCTCAGTGCTAATTTCTTCAACACATTGCAGTCCCTTCCCTGCAGCCCATGTAGTAATTGTTGAAGGTAAACCCAGAAGCTTTGTAGGAGAGACGCAGAGAACCTCCAGGCTGTCTGACATCTCCAACAGACTCTACCAGCTGCACATCGCATTGGACTCCTGAATCACAGAGACACTGCATTAAAGTCAATAATCACATTAAGTCACCATTTCTGTATTGTGCACCCTTCTCCACAAAACCACCTTGGAAAATGTTGAGAAGTAAAATCCAGTTCAATCTAAATTTCATGGTAAGTTTCTAGGATAGTCTTCTAGGGCACAAAGAGCTTGAGCTTGTCTACCAGAGATACAGGTACAGGTTTGGAGCTGCTTTTCATCCCAGTAGGGAGGGACCTAATTTGCATTTCTTCTTCTATTCAAAAAGAGGAAGAACTTCTTCTTCCTCCCAATTAGAAGTTTCTTTCCCGAACTTCAGCAGGAAAGTTTTCCTAGAGCTTGTTCCAAAGCATCTGAGAATGCTAGTGACACTGAGACTCCCTGAACTGATCGTTTTCAAACAGTATCAATCTTCCCACATCACTTCAGCAAGTGGACCACATGGAGTAGTGCTTTCTGGGTTCCTAATAAACTTCTAATCAATGTTATTCACATTTCTGATAGTCCAAGCTCTTCAACCATCTTCCAGTTCCAATGAGTAACAGATGGAATATTTTTTTGCCTATCATTTTCTTCTCACAGTCTCTAGTCCTGATTGCTGCCACTCTACTGCTTCCTTAGTCAACTTTTTACCTCCCTTTACCTGGGATTACATTTTCCCTAAATTATTTTCCCATAGTTCCACTTATGCTCACTCATTGACTTTCTAGAAATACCTCATACTCCTTGTGCTACTCTGCTAGGTGAAGAAACTGAAATATGAAAGTCACAGTTCACAATAAGAAAATTGAAAATCTCTTCCAACAAATACCTTACTCTAACAAAGGCACATCCTGTTTGAAGGGACAGAGCAATTATTATCCTCTGTGACACTGACCTAAAAATCTGATTTATGGAGCAAATATGGCTCACATTTCTATGAGAACATCCTCATTTTTGAAATACCAGTCTCATCACCCAGAATATTTACCTCTGCTGCCACCTACTGAACATTTAATTGTGTACTCAAGAACATGATTTCATTCTATAATCTTTTTTCTTTTCGTTAAGAAAAGAACTTTGTAATTTTAAGGCCCTTATGCTTTTAGAAATCTACATCTAGGGGGCGAAGTTAAGATGGTGGAAAAGACAGACATAGGCAGGGTCTCCCCATGCAGCCCATAAAACACCTGTAGAGAGGGACTCTCAACAAATTTTGGAGCAGCAGAAGTGGAGAAGAGGAGATTTCCAGCCCAGGGTGACCTGAAATGTCCACATGAAATATCTGTTGCACTGGACGTGGAGTAGAGCCCAGCCTAGCCCTGGTCACTTGGCATGGCTCGCGAACAGCCCTCAGAGGTGGAATCTCCAGTCACAGAATCCTCAGTCCCAGCAGCAGTGTGTTCCCAGATCCCTCAACCCACAGGCACCAAAGGTCAGTGATGGGTTTTTTTCAGCTGCCCAGGAAGGGAGACTGGCCTTTCCAAAGCTCTGGCAGTAGCCAGGGGCCACAGAGGCCACATCGTCAAGCACAGCCGTTACATACATTGTTGGAGCATGAAACCCCTGGGGGCTTTGAAGAATTAAATCTTTCCCCCACCCTGTGTGGAGGCCCTGGGGGAGCTGGTCTTTGTCTCACACTGAATGGTAGCCCTGCCCATCCAGGTTATCTGAAAATCAGCCCCCAGTGCTGACTCGGCAGAACTGGAGGCCAGGTGGCTGTTGAGAGGTAACTGCTAAGATTCTGGGCACAAAAAATCACTCTCTGCATCCAGACCAGTATACGCTTGATCATGCCATCATGGAGGAACTGAGATCTCACAGATTCTGAGCGTATGTCCTACTCTTGACAAAAGACCAAAAAGTAGGGTAACTGGTTGGGAAAAATGCCCCCCAAAAAGGGAAAAAATAAGGTTATAGAAGGTTACTTTCTTGGTGAACAGATATGTCCTCCCATCCTTTCAGATGAGGAAGAATAATGCTTACCACCAGGGAAAGACATAAAAGTCAAGGCTTCTGTATCCCAAACATCCAAAATAAATACTCAATGGGCACAGGCCATGGAATAGCTCAAAAAGGATTTTCAAAATCAAGTTAGAGAGGTGAGTGAAAAACTGGGAAAAGAATGAGGGACATGAATGAAAAGCGGGTCAACAAGGAGATTCAAAAAAATGCTGAAGAAAATAACACCTTGAAAAATAGGCTAACTCAATTAGCAACGAGATTCAAAAACCCAGTGAGGAGAAGAATGCTTTAAAAATCAGAATTAGCGAAATGGAAAAGGAGCTTCAAAAGTCCAATGAAGAAAACAATTCTTTAAAAATTAGAATGCAACAGATGGAGCCTAATGACTTTATGAGAAACCAAGAAATCACAAAACAAAACCAAAACAATGAAATAATGGAAGATAATGTGAAATATCTCATTGGAAAACTAACTGACCTGGAAAATAGAACCAGGAGAGACAATTTAAAAATTATGTGGCTACCTGAAAGCCATGATCAAAATAAGAGCCTAGACATCGTCTTTCATGAAATTATCAAGGACAACTGCCCTGAAATTCTAGAATCTGGGGGGAAAATAAATATTGAAAGAATCCACCCATCACCTCCTCAAAGAGATCCAAAAATAGAAACTCCTAGGAACATTGTGGCCAAATTCCAGAGTTCCCTGGTCAAGGAGAAAATATTGCAAGCAGCTAGAAATAAACAATTCAAGTATTGTGGAACTACAACCAGGATAACACAAGATCCAGCAGCTTCTACATTAAAGGATCGAAGGGTGTGGAATATGATATTCCAGAAGTCAAAGGAACTAGGACTAAAACCAAGAATCACCTACCCAGCAAAACTGAGTATAATACTTCAGGGGAAAAAATGGTCTTTCAATGAAATAGAGGACTTTCAAGCGTACTTGATGAAAAGAACAGAGCTGAAAAGAAAATTTGACTTTCAAACACTAGAATGAAGAGAAGCATGAAAAGGGAAACAGCAAAGAGAAGTCATAAGGGACTTACTAAAGCTGAACTCTGTACACTCCTACATGGAAAGACAATATTGGTAACTCTTGAAACTTTCTTTAGTATCTGGGTAGTCAGTGGGATTACATACACACACACACACACACACACACACGCACACACACACACATAGAGAGGGACAGAGAGCACAGGGTGAATTCAGTAGGATGGAATCATATCTTAGTATAATGAAATTAAGCAGTGAGAGAGAAATATATTGGAAGGAGAAAGGGGGAAATGGAATGGGAAAAATTAACTTTTATAAAAGAAGCAAGTAAAAGGCTTTTCAGTGGAGGGAAAAGGGGGGAGATGAGAGCAAAAACACGAAGCTTACTCTCATCACATTCTCTTAAAGGAAGGAATAAAATGCACACTCATGTTGGTATTAAAACGTATCTTACAATACAGGGTAGTGCGGGAGAAGGGGATAAGCAGGGTGGGGGGGGGATAATTGAAGGGAGGGCGGTGGGAGGAGGGAGCACTCCTGGGGAGATATAGGATCAAAAGAGAGAATAAAAGAAACGGAGGGCAGGATAGGATGGAGGGAAATATAGTTAGTCTCACACAGCACAACTATTATGGAAGTCATTTACAAAACTACAGAGATATGGCCTATATTGAATTGCTTGCCTTCCCAATGGGAATGGGTGGGGTGGGACTGATGAAGAGAAGCTGGAACTCAAAGTTTTAGGAACAACTGTTGAGTATTGTTCTTGCAACTAGGAAATAAGAAATACAGGTAATGGGGTATGGAAATTTATCTTGCCCTTCAGGACAAGAGAGAAGATGGGGATAAGGGAAGGGAGGGATGTTAGAGGGGAGGACAGATTGGTGATAGGGGTAATTGGAGTGCTCCACGTTTTGGGGTAGGGAGAGTGGAGAAGTGGGGAGAAAATTTGGAACCCAAAATTTTATGGAAATGAATATTGAAAACTTAAATAGATAAATTCAAATACCAAAAAAAAAAAAAAAAAAATCTACATGTAGAATACCTTCTGAGATCATCATTTTCTTTGATGACTGAACTCAGTGGTGGAAAAAAAGATAAAAAGCCAACAATCCGTCCCTTAATCACCATTATATCTATGGTACCTTTATCGTAAAGTAGAGAGTATGATTCATGTCTATTTGCTTATCTCCCCTGTTATTGTTAATTAATTTTAGGTGGATCCTTGTTTCTCTATTACTTACCAAATTAAACATAACAGAATAAAGCAGAGTTGTGAACAGAGTTCAATGACTATAGAAGAGAAAAGCTAAAATTGATACCATTGTTTCAGTTATGCTAGTAAAAATGTCTTAGGCTTTTAGACTTTTCCCACTTCAGATATTAAATTTCTATGTTTCCTATTCATAGACAGCAAAGGTTACAGAACATGAGAGTGTCCCATTAACTATTTATAAATCAAATTTAAAGAAATGGTTACATTTTTAACATCCTTAGTTAACATGAACAATTTTAATCATCCTGAGAGTATTTGGTATCCTTTCTCATACTATTAAGTCAATTGATGCCATGTAGGAAATATCTAAACTTGCTATGTCACTTGGATTGATATGAGGAAATCTAGAAAATTCTAAATTAAATAAAGGGAGAGTTAGCTCTGCCATCACGAGGTAAGGAGAAAAGCATCTCCAGGGAATACAATTATAAGAACTGCCCAGCAAAGTCACTGTTGCCATAAAAAGCTACATTTTCGCTTTTATGAATATGCAAATTAAGTACAAAAGCCTATGAAGGAAGATATTATCTGCTTAAAGAGAAAGAACTGATAAACAGAAGCATGTATAAAAAGATTTTTCCTATATACACATTTGTCTAACGGCCATCTCTAGGGTGGATGGAATAGAATAAAGATATCGACATGATAACTTTTTAAAATTCATTTGAACTAATTTAAAAGGAAGAGTAAGCCATACATGACAGACTTGCAATTTTATGTGCAATATTGTCTCTATGATATATTATGGAAATGTTTGTTTTGTTCTATAAATTTAAAAAAAACTAAAATTTAATTATTTAAAAATGAGATGGAAATTTCACAAAGAGAAAGGAAATCAATATCTTGAAGTGAGTGGCAGGAACTTCAGGTGTCTTGGTCATGTGTATTCCATATACACACACACATATACATATGTACACACACACAAACACACATATATACATACATAAACAAAAATATATACATACTTACATACACACACAAATACACACATATAAATACATACATATATACATACATAAGCATTAGCATACTCTGCATACGTTCACTGGTCCACTGAATCTGTGTGTGCTTGTGGGAAAGTGTGCCTCATATTTTTACTTGAAATGTTCATGCTCTACTTGTTGTCTTTGCTTTGAATTAATTGTATCTAGTGGTTTGAGCCCATTAGTTATTTAGCAGCTTCTACATTATCGGAGATGAGAGATTGGAATATGATAATCTAGAGGACAAAGGAGTTAGGATTATCTGGGATCAAAAATCGGGAAAAGCGATAATACTTGACTTATAGTCTGTGAAAAGTGGAATCCCACACATGGTGACCTGTTAAATATCATTGCTTAGACACAGAATCATAAATTCTGTATCTACTTCATAATTGAGATAATGTGTCAGGTAAAAGTCATAACAAGAATATGGGGACCTGTATATGACCATTTAGAGCAGTATAAAATCTTGGCTTTAGACTTTTTTTGAATAACATTGGGTAAAAGCAAAGCTTGGAAACGAGCTCATTACTAAGGAGAAAACCCCCAATATCCACAAATTGGTAGTGATGCACTCTCCTCCCTTTTTCTGTTTTTTTATACTTACTCTGGAGATTTTTTAAGACACTCACTGTTTAGTCTGGTTGCTACCACAGACTGAAACTCTTAGCAGAAATTCATCATACTGCCTCAATATGAGTAACCCAATTTATCAAACTACTACATGTAATTGATTTAAAGGAACTCCTTGGCCTTTTCCTTTGGTATCAAACTTACATAAGTATTTGGTGGAAGGGGAGGAGATGTAGGAATCCCTATGTGGGGGAATTCCAAACTTTAGAGATTACAACCAAGATGCACCTACCCAGATAAACTGAATATAACCCCTTCTTGAAGAAAATGGACATGCAATGAAAATGGAGGACTCTTCAAGCATTTCTTGTGACAACACTAGGGCTGAACAAAAAATTTCACTTCAAAATGCAAGACTCAAGAGAAACCTAAAAAGAACAGAAAGAAAAATCAAAATAAATTTAATAAGGTTAAACTCTTTACATTCCTCTATAGGAAGATGATACTTGTAACTCATAAGAACTTTATCATTACTAGAACAGTTAGGAGTACATATTAGACAAAGGGTGCAAGTGTGAGTTGAACATGAAGGGATTATATCAAAAAAATATGATTAAGGGCAAGACACGTATGTACTGGGATGCATAATTTGATTGACTTTGCGTTGTAGTTTCAAAGAGTTCTCCAGAATGGTTAGATAAGGTCAAAACTCCACCAATGATGCATTAGTGTCCCGATTTTCACTAATCTTGTCTAAGATTTATCACCTAAAATTTCTTTCATAATATCTAATCTGAAAAGTACGAGATGGTACACTGCAGTTGTTTTAATTTGCATTTCCCAAACTAATAATGATTTAGAGCTTTTGTCACATGACTATTGATAATTTTAATTACCTTTTCAATTTCTTTAGCATTATCTTTTTCCCACTCACATGTATAAACAATTTACTTTGAGGTCCAAGTTCTCTGCTTTCCTCCACCCTTACCCCACTTATTGAGAAGGCAAGCAAAGGTTATACATGTGTAGTCGTTCAAAAGATTTCCATGCTAGTCATGTTTTAAAGAAAACACAGACAAAAGAAATAAAGAAAGAAAACCTCAACAAAAATAAAGTAAGTTAAAAATATGCTTCAGTCCGTGTTCAAACACCATCCATTCTTTCTCTGGGTATGGACGGTATTTTTCATCATAATTCCTTCAGAATTTTCTCACATTTTTACATTGTTAAGTGTGACTGTCATTCTTAGCTGATCATTCCACAATGTTGCTGTTCCTTTGTACAGAATGTATTTCACTTTGCATAAATTCATGTTTGTCTTTCCCAGATTTTCTGAAAACATCCTACTCATCACTATTTATAGCGCAATAGTTTTCCATCACCATCATCATATAACAGAATTTAGAAAGCAAAATGAATTGTAAAATCATATGGTTTACAAGAGACTCTTTAAACAGATAGACACACACACAAAGCTAAAATAACCGGCAGGAACAAAACCTATTATAATTCACCTCAAATGCAAAAATGCAGAGGTAGAAATCATTATCTCAGATAAAGCGAAATAAAAAAGTACATATAATAAAAAAGAGTGAACTACAGGAACTTCTTTTTGAAAAAATGTACCATAGACAAAAACATGAATATATTTAATATAAAATAATAAATAAAATATACAATAGTAAAATATACAACAAATAAATAAAAACAAACCTTTTAAAATACATGCATCAAATGACAGACAATCCAAATTTTTACAGGAAAAGTCAAACAAGGTAGAGAATGAAACAGACGGCAAAATTTTGCAAGTAGAATCTTACACATTCACAGCTAGATAGCTCTAACCTCAAAATAATTAAGAAAGAAAGGAAATGGAAAGAATTTTCTTTCTTTCTAAAAAAATTATTTTATTTTCAATTCATCGAACAGGTCATGACTTTCCATCACTCAGTACAATAAAAAAAAATTATTGCACATGAAACTTTCACCTGCCATATACAAATTGTTATCCCCTCCAAATATACAGAAAAATAACTATGTAAATTCGTATTTTAGAAGAGCCAAGAGATATGTAAGGTACATACCAAAGCCTTATGGGATTCAATGAGGACAGAATATTTACTGTTTGTAGATGTAAAATGTATGTCTCAGATTGTTTTTAGTTACTGGTAGTTAATTAGAGACCTTGAGGTAGATCTGAGTATGACATAATTTTACAAAGTAAAACCATTTAAAAACAGCTAAAAAGTAATTATTTTATATAAATGAGGTGCAAGATGAAGAATCAATACTGAGCAATTAAAAGGAGGAGGAGGACTGATACTTCTGATAACCTACCATAGCACCAATGTGACATTCACAGTTCCTATGTTATCTATGACTATGTCAGCATAATTCTGAATCACAAAACATAACAGACTCTTCACATGGAAAGCAGAAACAAAACATTTATCCAAATATCACAACGTCACATTCATCATAGCAACAAAGAAATCTACAAACAATAACAATGCATATGGCACCACCATCCCCAAGCCTTCTACCTGGCAGGATCTTCCCACAAATGAACACTCACAGCTCACTGCCTCCTTTCTCTCTCTCCCTCACTTGTAAATACTGTGACCAACTTCCTCTCAGCTCTACCTCAGACTTCCTGCTCCACCTCTTTCTGCTGCACCAGTTGAGGAAGCTCCTCCAACCACAGACTCATCTGATTCAGACTTCCATGTGACTGAAGAAGGTCTCCCTGAACAAGTAAGTGTTGGGAAGGATCTTTACCTTGAGCTAAACTTCATTAGTACAAAATATGAAAACAAAAACAAAAAGTGTAGATTCACTACCAATGAAGAGAAAGTTTTAAAACTTTAAGAGATATTTTGCTCAAATGAATGCCAATGCATCTGACAATATAATTGAAGTGAATGAATATTTACAAAAATATAAATTATCTGCATTAATTCAAGAAGCATTTAAAAATTCAACACAACTTACAAAAAGAAATTGAAAAAAAATCAATGAAATCCTTAAGGAGAAAAACATAGACGGATTGCAAGTGATTTCTTCAACATATTTATAGAACAATTAATTCCATTACTATATAAACTCTTTTCAAAAATAGTTTAAAAAAGGAGTTCTGCCAAATTACACATATGACATAAATATGGTGTCCAAATCAGGGAGGAACAAGACAGAGAAGGAAAATTATACACCAAATTCCCCTAGGAATACTGTTGCATGAATTTTGAATAAAATATTAACAATCAGTGTAGAGTAATTTATCACAGGTAGAATACACTATGATCAGGTGGGATTTATAGCAGGAATGCAGAGCTATTTCAGTACTAGAAAAAGTAACAGAATAATTGATCATACCAACAATAAAATTAACAGAAATCATATGATTAAGTTGATGGGGGAAAAACTTTTTGCAACATGTAGCACACATTCCTATTAAAAACACTAGAGAGCATAAGAATAAATGGAGTTTTCTTTAAAATGAGAAATACTCAACGACTAATGACAGATATCTAAAGTCATTAGCAAGCACTGTATGTAATGGGGACAATCTAGAAGCTTTCCCAATAAAACAAGGGGTGAAACAAACATATCCATTATCAACATTGTTATTCAAAATTGTATTAGCAGTGTTAGATTTAACGATAAGAAAAGGAAAACATGAAGGAACAGGCAATGAGGAAACACAACCAAAAGTTTTTATTATAAGTATGGTGGTATACTTAGAGAGTTAACTAAAATACTACATAACAACTTGATACTTAACAACTCTAGAAAATTTGCAGGATATAATACAAATCCACATACATTATTGGCATTTCAATATATTACAAACCAATCCAAGCAGCAAGAAAGATTTTTTTTAAAGTCCATTTAAAGTACCTGTAGGCAATGTAAAATATTTGGGAATCTATGTGCCAAAGCAAACGCAGGAATTATATGAACAAAATTACAAAACACTTTTCTAAGTCAGATCTAAACAACTGGAAAAATATCAATTGCTCATGGGTAAGTCAAATTAAGAGAATAAAAATGACTATTCTGCTTAAATAAATTTATTTACTCAGTGCCATATCAAACTACCAAAACTTATTTCCCGTAGCAGGAAAAATAGTCATAAAATTAATGTGGAAAAACGTGAGGTCAATAATTTTGAAAATGCAAGGAATATGGCCTAGTGGTACCAGGTGCAAAACTATATTATCAAACAGCAGTCACCAAAACTATTTGCTACTGACTAAGAAATAGAATGCTAGCTCTGTGGAATCAATGAACAACTGTGCAAGACACAGTAATCAATGACAAGAGTAATCTACTGTTTGATAAACCCAAAGACTTCAGCTTCTTGGGTAAGAATGAATTATTTGTCAAACACGGCTGGAAAGACAGGTAAATAGGATGGCAGAAACTAAGCATAGATGGACATTGCACACCATATACCAAGATAAGGTTCAAATGGGTGCACAATTTAGACATAATGCAAGACATGATAAGCAAATTAGGAGAGCAAGAAATAGTGTACATGTACAAGCTGTGGAGAGGGAAAAATTTGTGACCAAAAGAAAAATAGGGAACATTATGAAACATTAAGAAGTTTTTTCAAAAAGCCTATGCAACCAAGATTACAAAACTGGGAAACAATCTTCATGGTAAACGACTGATAAAGACCTCATTTCTTTTTTTTAAGTTAATTTATTTACTGTTAGTTTTCAACATTCTGTTACATAACTTTAAAATTTTTCCTCTCCATCCTCTTCTCCCTCAACAAGTCAGGATGCAACCTGACATAGGCTCTCTATATACATTCCTATTAAACATATTTTCACATTAGTCATATTGTATAGAAGAAAAGGAGGAAGGAAAGAAGAAAGAACAAAACAAAATAAAATAGTTTGCTTCATTCTGCATTCAGAATCCATAGATCTTTCAGTGGTGGTGGATGGCATTTGTTACCATCAGTCCTTTGAAACTGTTTTAGGCCCTTGCACTGCCTAAAAGGGTGAATTCTATCAAAGTTATTCATCCCACACTGTGGCTGTCACTGTATATAATATTTACCAAGTTCTGCTCACTTCACTCAGCATAAGTTAATATAAGTCTTTCCAGGTTTTTCTGAAGTCCATCTATTCATCATTCCTTATAACACAATAGTATTCCATTACATTCACAAACCACAACTTCTTCAGTCATTCCCCAATTCATGGGCATCCCCTCAATTTCCAGTTCTTGGCCATCACAAAAGGAGCTGCTATAAATAGTTTTGTACATTTGGGTTCCTTTTCTACATTTACAATTTCTTTGGAATAGAGCCCAACTGTATTCTCACATTGCTGGGTTAAGGGGTATGCACATTTATATAGTCATTTTTATATGCCTTTGAGCATAGTTTCAATTGTTCTCTAGAATGATTGGATCAGCTCACAACTACAACAGCTTAGTGTTCAAAATTTCCCTCATTTTCTCCAACCTTTATCATTTTCCTGTTGGAGCATGCTAGACAAGCTGAGAGATGTGATATGGTACCTAAGACTTCTTTTGGGTTTCATGTCTCTAATCAATAGTCATTTAGAGCATGTTTTCATATGGCTATAGAGAGATTCAATTTCTTCCTCTGAAACTTGCTTGTTTATATCTTTTGACAATTTATCAGTTGAGGAATGGGTACAGCTAGGTTGTGCAGTGCATATAACACCAGTGCATGGGTCAGGAGAACCTGAGTTCAAATCTCAACTTAGACACTTGACACTTACTAGTTTGTGACCTTGTCACTTAACCCCAGTTGCCTCATCCTGGGCAATCTCCAGACATCTTGATGAATATCTGGTCACTGGATTCAGATGGTTCTGGAGGAGAAATGAGGTTGGTGACCTGCACAACCTTCTCTCACTCAGAACAAAAGAAAAACAAAACAAAAGTCAAGTGCAAGTCACATCATTATTTCTCTGATGTCATGGTCTTCTTCGGCAATGAAGGACGAACACACACAGTTGAGGAATGACTTGTATTCTTGAAAATTTTACTCAACTCTATGTATTTTAGAAATTATAACGATCTCATTCTAAAATATATGAAAAATGACTTAAATTTAAGATAATATAAGTCATTCTGAATTGATAAATAAAGGATATGAACAAGCATTTTTCAGAGGAAGAAATTAAAGGTGTCTAGAACCATAATAAAAAGCGCTCTAAATAAAAATTGATTAGAAAGACACAAATCAAAGTAACTCTGAGGTACAAGCTCACACCTATCACACTCTCTAACATGACAGAATAGAAAAATGAAAACTATTGGAGAAGATGTGGGAAAATTAAACATTGATACATTGCTGGTAAAGCTGTGAACCAATCCAACCATTTCAGAGAACAATTTGGAACAATTCTTAAGGGACTATAAAACTATTCATACTCTTTGATTAAGGAATAACACTACTAGTTCATGATCCAAAGAGATCATCAAAACGGAGCAAGAACCCACATGCACAAAGTATTTGTTTTCTGCTTTCCTTCTTTTCTCTGCTACTTTTGTTTTATTTGTACTTTTACAAAAGCTTTTTAGTATATAATCTAAATTATCCATTTTACATCTAACTTTGCTCTCTGTCTTTTATTTATTCAAAAGCTATTCACTTACCCATAAAAGTCTGAGAAGCGAAATATTTCACATTCTTCAAACTTTCACGTAATATCTCCCTTCATATCTAAGTCGTGTATCCATTTTGACCTTCTCTTGGTCAATTGAAATTAGTCTGTGGGAAATTACTACAATATTTTTTCAAGTTTTTCCAATACTTTTTTAAACAAATATTTAGTGCTTACACAAAAATCTTAAGTCTTTACGCTTGTCAAGTACATGGTTATCATATTTATTTGTTGCTGTAAATTGTATGACTACTCTGCTCTACTGATCTATCTTTCTATTCCTTATCCAGTACCAGACAGTTTTGATCATTACTGTCTTACACTATATTTCAACATCTGGTACTGCTATATCTCTTTGGTAGAATTTTTTTTTTCATTAATTACTTTTATATTCTTCAGTCCCTTTCTTCCAAATGAATTTTACTATTTTTTCTAACTCAGCAAAATAAATTTTGATAATTTAGTTGGCATTAAATATGTGAATTATTTTAAGTAAAATTGTCATTCAATGAATATTTCTCCATTTAAATAAATCTGAACTTATTTGCATGATTTTTTTTCATAATTTTGTTTATATAGATCCTAGTTTTGTTTTGGCTGATATGCTCACAGGTATTTTATACTATGTAGAATCATTTTAAATTGCACAGATTTTGGTATCTCATCTTGCAAGATTTTATTTTTGATCTGAAGAAATGCTGATGATTTTTGTGGATTTTTCCTGCTACTTTGCTAAAACAATTGTTTCAGCTCACTTTTTATTTGAATCTCTGAGGTGTTCCCAGCATATTATCATGCTGTCTGCAAAAAAAGAGATTCCTTATTTTTGCAAATCCTATTTTTTTTTCTTTAATTAGTATTGCTAGGATTTCCAATATAATATTGAATAATATTGTTGATGTTGAGAATCTTTGTTTCACACATGATCCTTCCGGAAAGACTTCTGATTTTGATAAATACTTTTTATCAATTTAAAGAAAAATCATTTGATAGTAATTCTTTCAATTGTTTCAGTAGACTTTGTGGTCTACTTTAGCCAAAAGCTTTTGTTTTCTGCATCTACTGATACAATCATATCATTTTTGAAACTTTTCGTATTTATATAATCAGTAACATTAATTCCCTTATGTTACAATATTCCTGCATTTCAGTATAAATCCCACGTGATCATAATGTATGATATTTGTAATATATTCTTGTAATCTTTCTCAAGTATTTTATTGAGGACTTTTGCACCCACATTTATTAATGAAATTGGTCTATATTTTGATATCCCTGCTTTTATTCTTCCTAATTTAGGTATCAGTGTCATATTTGATTCTAAGGAGCTTGATGGATTCTTTTTTCACAATTATTTCAAATAATTCCTTTAATGTTGGAATTGGATGATCTTATTTTTAATATAGAATTTATTTATGTTTTAGTTCTTAACGTTAACTTCCTCAAGAACTTGAATTCAAAATTTTCTACTCATTTTTCCCTGTCCCACCCAGCAGGATAGCAGGAATCACATCCACCCCTTCCTCCAGTTTGTCCTCCCTTCTATAACACACCCTTCTTCCACCTCCCTTCCCCTCTACTTTTTTGTAAGACAAATAGATTTCTATACTGCATTGCTTGTAAAGCTTAATTTGCACTTGCATGCTGAAATAGTTTTTAACATTCATTTTTTAAACTTTGAGTTCCATATTCTCTCCCTCTTTCCCCATCTGCTCTCATTGAGACAACAAACAATTCGATATAGGTCATACCTGTTTAACAACAGAAACCAATTCCGTAATAGTTTTATTGTAGAAGACTAACCACTTTTCCCTCTTGGCCTATCCTGCCCTTCATTTATTCAGTTCTCTCCATTCACCTGTCCTCCCTCAATAGTTTTTGCTTCTGATTATTCCATTCTCCAATTTGTTGTCCCTTCTATTATCTCCCTTTCCCACGTTTGCTCTCCTGCAGGGAAAAATAGATTTCCATATCCAGCTGAGTGTGTTATTCCCTCCTTAAGCCGAATCCCATAAGAGTAAGACTCAATTATTTCCTTTCATTTCTCCCCTCTTCACCTCCATTGTAAAAGCTCTTCCTTCCCACTTTTATGTGAGATGATTTCCTGCATTCTACCTCTCCTTTTCTCTTACTCCTAGTACATTCCATTCAACAGTAAATTTGATTCCTTTTGGGTATTCTCCCTTCATATTCTGCTCACCCTGTTCTCTCTCTCTCTCTCTTCCCCTCCCTCCCTCCATATATATACACATATATATATATATACACACATATATATACACACATAAACACATACACCCATGTAGATATACATACCTACACATATAATATATATGCATACTATTACACACGTACATGTATGTATTCCCCAATATATATATAATACGTTAGTAAATATGAATATATATATATATATATATATATACATATTTACTAACGTATTATATATGTTAGGGAATATATATACACTCTAAAACCGAAAAAACTCTCATGATTTAAAAATGACATCTTTCCATGTAGGAATGTAAACAGCTGAGCTTTAATGACTTCCTTAAGGCATCTTTTTCCTTTTTCCCTTTTCATGTTTCTCTTGATTCTTGTATTTGACAGTCAAATTTTTTATTCAGCTCTGGTATTTTCAACAAGAATGCCTGGAAGTACTCTATTTCATTGAAATTTCATTTTCCTTCTGAAATATCATACACAGTTTTGCTGGATAGGTGCTTCTTGGTTTTAATCCTACCTCCTTCAGCCTCTGGAATATTATATTCCAATTACTTTGATCCCTTAGTGTAGAAGCTACTAAACTTTGTGTTATCCTGATTGTATTTCCAAAATACATAAATTGTTTCTTTCTGGCTGCTTTTAATGTTTTCTCCTTTGAATGGGAACTCTGGAATTTGTCTACAATAATCCTAGGAGTTTTCCTTTTAGTATCGCTTTCAGGAGGTGATTTATGAATTCTTTCTAATTCTATTTTACCCTCTGGTCCAAGATTATCGAGGCAGTTTTCCTTGATACTTTCCTGTAAGATGAAATCTAGGCTCTTTTTTTATAGTGGTATTCAGATAGAAGTATAATTTTTAAATCATCTTTCCTGTATCTGTTTTCCAGGTCAGTTGTTTTTTCCACTGAGATACTTCACATTGTCTTCTATTTTTTCATTCTTTTGGTTTGGTTTTGTAATTTCTTTGTTTCTCATAAAGTCATTAGCTTCCATCTGCTTCATTATAATTTTGAAAGAACTATTTTCTTCAGTGAGCTTTTGAACTTCCTTTCCCATGTGGCCAATTCTGCTACTTGAAGCATTCTTCCCCTCATTTCCTTTCTGGACCTCTTGTTATTTGGCTTAGTCTATTTTTATAGATGTTATTTTCTTCAGCATTTCTTTGGGTCTCCTTTAGCAAACTGGAGACATGCTTTTCATGATTTTCTTGCATCTCTCTCATTTCTCTTCCCAATTTCTCTTCCACCTCTCTTACTTAATTTTCAAACTCCTTTTTGAGCTCTTCCATAGCATGAGACCATTGCATATTTTTTCAGACATTTTGGATGTAGAAGCGTTGACTTTGATGTCCTTCTCTGATGCTATGCTTTGTTCTTCCTAATTTGAAAGTATGGAAGATAATACCAGAAAATGAAAAAAGTGAGCTTTTATGGTCTTAGTTTTCCCTTTTTTGAATATATTATCTGCCAGTTATTTGACTTTTGAGTCCCTTGGCAAGTGGAGGGTATACTTTAGACACCTGTAAGTTCTCTGTTCCTCCAAAGTGGGAGGCAGAATCAAGGGAGAGGAGTGTGCTCCTCTCCTACCCTGTGCTCTGGACTGTAACCAACAACAAGTACGCTTTTCTGCCCTGAATCTGTGCATAGGATTCCCTCTCCACCATCACCTACAGCTCCACCAAGCCAGTTTCAGCGCTCTTCCTCACGCCTAGTCCACCACTCAGAACTGAGACTCAGATGATCTTCAAGATTCCCCAAAGGTCTTTAGGGAGAGGGGTTAAAAAGTGGACACTGCTGCAACAGTGGCTGCTTCCACCCTGGGACCAGGCTTGGGGCCGGATGGCACTGGACTCTCACCCAGGTGAAAGAGCGTTCTTACTGATTTTTGAAGCTGTCTTTGGCTTTTGTGGGTTGAGAAATCTGGGCACTTCTGCTGCCGCCAGTGATTTCACACCCTGAAGCCTCTTATAGTCCTTTCTGTGCCACATGACCAAGGCTGGGCTGTGCTCTCCTCTGAGCCCTGTGCGATAGATATTTCCTGTTGGTCTTCCAGGGTGTCTTGGGCTGGAAATATCTTTCATTCTGCCATTTTGTGGCTTCTGCTAATCTAGAATTTGTTTGGAGTCATTTTTTACAGGTATTTTATGGACTATGGGGGAAGAGCTAGAGCAGTTCCATCTTTCTCCTCCATCCTCTTGGTTCCACACCACAGAACTCAGTAATCTTTAAATGAATGTTAGAATTCATTTGTAAATTCATTTATTCTTGCTTCTTTATTTTCTTAGGAAGCTCATTTGTGGCCTGTTAAATTTCTTTTTCTAAAATAGGTCCATTTAGATATCCTATTTCATCTACTGCTAATCTGGCTAAGTTATATTTTTGTAAATATGCTATTTCATTGCAATTGTTAACTTTCTTGATATATAGTTGGGCAAAATCCTTATAATTGCTTCAATTTCATCTTTTTTAGTAGTTCATACACTCTTTTCAATTTGATACTAGTAATTTGGTTGCCTTCTCTCTTTTTTAAATTAAAGTAAAAATATTTTTATTTCTAAAACCAACTCTTACTTTTTCTTTACTAATTCAATGATTTTTCACATGTTTAATTCAACTCACTTTTAGTTTTTAGGATTTGCAATACTATGTTTAATGGGAGAAATTTATCTTATTGTTTTTCTAGCTAATTTTACTGACATACCTAATTTTACCCACGTCTACTCGTTCCTCTATTTATTGGTGTAAGCATTTTGACATGTGAATTTTTCTCTGATCACAGTTTTTCTGACATCCTCTATTTTTTATTATAAGTCAATAGTTTGCAGATCTTTGAAATAAGCCAATGAGGACATATTATTATTTAAGTTATTATTCCATTGTTGACATTATATTAATAATTATTTTCCTATTGTCGTTTCACATAAATATTGAGAAGTTTTTATTAGTTATTTAGAAGCACACACATGTTATTTACCAAATCTTATGACATATGTGACTATTAAAGATAAAAAACAATTAAGAAACTTATTCAGTCACAACATAGTTGCACAAAACAAAAGTCAATTAGATATGCTAAACTAACATTATTTTCGCCACAAAAACCATCACCTCTTGGATAAAAAGAAGCCCTCAGTTTCGGATTGGAAGATAAGAAGTCTCCATATCTTCGTATCAAATCCCACATTTGGTGAGGGTGCCAATATTTTAGAGAGCGTGCCAGTGTTAAAGAGATCTCAACATACACTGAAAAGGTTCCAATCCTAATCTGTGCCTATGATATTTCATTTTTTTCCAGTTCCCAAGATTACAAAGGTAATGATTGATAAATGGACAGGAAGCAGAAGATGAGAAGGCTCTCAGTACATCAAAATTTGTCATTTGAACGTCCTAGAACTAGGTGCTAAAAAAAATTCAATTCAGATTAAATTAAAAAACTCCATTTCTTTTAAGTTTATCATAATTGTGCATAAGATTAATTGGTGTGGCAATGTTTAGAGTACTAGACCTGGAATAAGGAAAATCTTTGTTTGACTCCTTCCTTTTTGCGTTTATTTAGTTAGTGGGACAATCATTCTTCCTTAATCAATTTTGTAATGTGTAAAATTAAGATACTAATAGTGACTACAGTGTGACTCCATGGGTTTGCTGGGAGGATCAAAGAAAGTGCTTTTCAAATCTTTATGTCTTGCTTATTGCTTGATATTAATGCTATCATTTCTATTTATAATTACTGTTGTGTGTGTGGTTTTTTTTTTGTTGCTGTTTTTTTGAAAACTACAGGAATAATCAACAGTTGGGGAGAGAAGGCAAACTAAAGACAGGAAAAAAATCACCTGGGACAGAATGGGAGCTTACACAAAGCACCAAAGTGTTCTAAGGAGTTGCGTTTATTTTTTAATTTATATCTTATCTTTCCAAAGAAAATGGCTTTAAAGAACAACCCTAATGAAAGAACAACAGTGCCTTTTTTCAACAAAGTTTACAACTTTCTCTTCAGATCCTACATTTGAATGGTGACCTAGATAAGGTACTTAGAGAAATTTTGGGGGCTGCACAGTGGATAGAGCATCTGGTCTGAAGTCAGGAAGTCTCATTTTCCTGAGTTCAAATTCGACGTCAAACACTCCCTCGTTGTGTGAACCTGTTTGCCTCAGTTTCTTCATCGCTAAAATGAAGGAGAATAGCAAACCACTCCAATATCTTTGCCAAGAAAACCCCAAATGGAGTCAACAATATTTAACAACAATTCAAGCAAATGAATAATGAAGAACTAGATGGGTGGGAGCCCTTTGGATCTTTCAAGTGACATGTAAAAATTTTGAAAGACATAATATGTGGGTAGTCAGTCTTTTTAGTAATCATGCTAGCAGATAATTAATGAAAAAACATCAGTGGAACTCTCAAATGCCAAAGATCCATCAGGGAACCCACTCCACATTTACCTACCTTTGCAAGAGTGGGTGTTGCTCAGTGTGGCAATCACCTTCAATTCGTTAATAATTGATGACAGGGAAGAATATTATAATGAAAGTCTGGATTATTCCAATGACGGATTGGCAGGACATTGCTATGATCACTCATTGCAGGATAAAGAGATTCATCTTTCATCCAAACTACCCCCAATAGAGCAATCTAGAAAAAAATGGATCCACCTCTACTCAAGCTCAGCTTGGTGGAACACAATGGGCTGGAATTCATCTTATATTAAATTCTTTGTAAAGTTTTATATTTGAGTGGGGTCGCAGTTCCAAGGTTTCCTCTCATCATCCACATTCCCCTTCAAAGAATAAAACTTTAACCTAATCTTCCAATGAAGAAGAGAAAAAATCCATGATCACACCAAATAATTACTTATTTGACAATAATTTCTGTCAAGTTTGGGAAAATAAGAATAATTAATGTAAATACATGTATACATTCTCCAATAACCATCAAAAGAAAAATAATAGTTTTAATTATGAAAACTCTTGGAAATAGGCCCATTCTTTAGTTATAAAAGTTAATGAAAGAAAGAAAAAAGTACACATTATGGTCTGCATCGGGTCACTCTCACGATCACTTTCAGCAAGATTCAAAGGAAACAGATTGATTGGTTTTCCTCCTCCTGTCCATGCAAAGAACACCCTCCTTCCTTTAATCTTCTCTTTTTACTACTAGGAGAAACCCTGATTTCCAGACCTATGACCAATCAAGAAAGTTGCATCTCAAACTTGTGATAAAAGTAATCCTTTGTGCTCTCCTTCTGGATGAACTCTGCTAATTACCAGAACGGATTGTCCCTAAGTTCAGACAAGCACCAACAGACCCAGGCACTAAGCACGACTATAAATGTATTTACCTCATTTTTGCTGTCATACGTCACCACTGTTGCTCCACCACATTGTTTGATTCTTTATCTAGCTAGAACTATATATGTGTGCATATATGTGTGTGTGTGTGTATGTGTGTGTGTGTGTGTGTATCAAGGTTTATCATCACTTCCTTCGGTCTCCTATTAGAGGAGATCCTAGCTCATGTATGTAGTTTCCATCTTCCAATAGAATATAGATAGCTTTTTGCTTAAGAACCCTATTATCTGTTTGATTTTATTTCATTTTATTTTTCAGAATTAACTGTGAATGTGATAATCTGTGTAAGCTCTTTAGTATTTTTAGTATTAATAGCAGTTGCAAAACCTGTATGATGCTTTGGTCATTTGTTTACAGAGCCTTCACTTCATACTAGTATAAAGGTACAGATAATAATAGCAATAATAATAACTGATGTTTATATAAAACTTATTGTGTACAGGCAGTACGGTAAGGAGTTTACAAGTATTATTTCATTTATTCTTCGCAACAAGCCTAGAAGGTAGGTGCTACTGTCTCTATTACACAGGTAAGACACCCAAAGTAAACAGAAGTTAATTCAAGTATCAAACAGGTAGTAAGTGATCGAGCCCATATTTGAATTCAGGTCTTCCTAACTCCAGGCTGAGCACTCTATCTACTGTGCACCTAGGTGAGCCCAAATTCTCATTGAAACTATGAGGTTCTGAACACAGACTGCTAAAATTAAGGATAAATGATATCCTGGTAAGTGTTTCAACAATTATCTTTCCTGCCTTCCCCAAAATATATGTCCTCAGGACACTGTTTTCTGTTTAATCAGCATTACTAATATTTTTCTTATCACTTTCTTTAGTTTTAAGAGTCAACAACAAAATAAACAAAAATTGAGGACATTTTCTGTTAATTCTGTCTTCTCTTCTCTTGTTCATTTAATAGTATTAATATGCTATTGAAAACTATCTTCTTTACTGCAGTTTCACATGATGAAAAGGACTTCTCTCAGTACTCATTCTCCTTCACTTCTCTGTTGCTTTCACACTACTGACCAGTCTTTTTCCTTGTTACTTTCTTCTTTCGAGGTTTATGCGACACCACACTCTTTGTTCTTATCCTACACATCTGAATTCTCTTTTTCTTCCTCCTTTGCTGGATCATTATCCAGATCATACTCTCTTATCAGAAGAATTGAATGGATTTCTTTCCTAAGTCCTTTTCTCTTCTTTCTCTATAGCATTTTCTTTGATGAAAATTTATTTGGTATAAATGAAATTTGTATTTAATTATAATATCTTATTTATTCCTGTTTCTTATATCCCTTTATACACCTGAGGGGGTTTCCTTCCCACGATGAATTTTTTTTTTTTTTATTAAAGGGACCGTCCATTGAGCAACCACTTAAAGAAGGCTATTCATTGAATGGGTATGTCTCATTCAACGTGAGAATGTGATAAGACCTTACCCTGAAAGGGCCAGGGTATCACATCGTATCCTGTGCCATCTCCAGTTGTCCTGATGAATATCAGGCACCTGGACCCAGATGGATCAGGAGATGAAAGTGAGGTTGTTGACCTCGCACCCTCCCTCAGTCAACTCAAAGTCCACTGTACGTCATGTCATCATCTTGATGTCATGATCCTCTTCGAGAACAAAGGACAAGCATAACAACAACACAAAAATCAACTCTCACTGATTCAACTACTGTTCAGCTGTTTAGTCATATCCAACACTTCACAACATTCTGGCCATAGAACAGATTGTTATCTGCTAACTTTCAAAGTCTCTCCAAGCCGATAATTACAGTTTACATGAGATTATATTCACCTCATCCTCTGCCACCCCCTCTGCATTTTACTTCAATCTTTTTTTTTTTTTTAAATCTGGGTCTTTTCTGATGAGTGCCATCTTTTCATCATGTGGCCCAACCATTTAAGCATCAGCTTTTGCGTTAGATCCAACTGGAAATATCCTAAATTTATATGGTTAAATATTGATTGATTTGACTACCTTGCTATTCAAGGGGCTCTTAAAATAGAGTAAAATGCGAAGTATTTCATCAGAAAAGCAACTGCCGTGGATAGTAGATTGAGGAAAAATAATTTAAGAAATACTGGATATCTTGAATTTTATAATAACGTGTTTACAAGAAAGACATTTGAAGCACGCATACACAAACACACACACACACACACGGAGAGAGAAAGAGAGAGAGAAGGAGAGAGAGAGAGAGAGAGAGAGAGAGAGAGAGAGAGAGAGAGAGAGAGAGGAAGAGAGAGATTGGAGGGATTGGAGGAGAAACTATTGCATACTTCAGCTGAAGTAAAAAAAGGAAGCAGGAGGTGGAGGCAAGATAGTAGAGTAACAACGTACATTGTCTAGAGTACTGCCCCAAATCCCATCCAAATGACGGAAAAGAATAGCTCTAAACAAATTTTGGTGCTGCAGAACCCACAGGATGACAGAGAAGCAAACCTTCAGCCTAAGACAGCCTGGAAAGTTGCTGGGAAGTGTCTATTGAATGATTCAGAGAGCAGAGCACAGTACACAGTGGACCTTGCCTGGCACAGAGGAGACTTGAGCAGGCATTAGGGAGACTGAATCTCTCACATCTGTGGCACTTTCCAGATTTCAGGACCCCGAAACACTCAGGACAAATTGGAAGGTCAATGGAAAAGCCTGTGGAATCGGTGTGAAAGAGTGGAGGGATCTAGCCTCAGAAAAGAAACAGAAAGGAAAGCAAAAGGCAACAGAAACGAAAGAGGGCAAAGGAACGCGCAGCAGCCACAGAAAAAGCAGAGGCAGCTGCAGCCACAGCTTCTGGAGCTCTAGGCCCACAGATTATGGGGGAATTGAGCAGCTAGCAGTATATTACCCAGCCCCACAGGAAGCAGAGATCTATGATTACACAAAGCTCAAAAGTCAAGTAAATGTCTAGGGAAATGAACAAAAATCAGAAAAAGAATCAGACTATCGAATTTTACTTTGGTGATAAGGAAGACTAATGCATGCAAACAGAACAAAACAAAGACGAAGCTCTTCTATCCAAAGCCTCAAAGAAATATATGAATTGGTCTCAGGCCATGAAAGAGCTCAAAAAGGGTTTTGAAAATCAAGTAAAAGAGTAGATCAAAAATTGGGAAGAGAAATGAGAGTGATGCAAGAAAACTATGAAAAACGGGTCAACTGCTTGTTACAGGAGACCCAAAAGCTCACTGAAGAAAATAACACCTTAAAGGTTAGAATGGAGCAGATGGAAACTAATTACTTTCTGGTAAATCAAGAAATTGTAAAACAAAACCAAAAGAATGGAAATATAGCAAACAATTTGTAATACAGCATTGGAAAAACAATTGACGTGTAAAATAGATCCAGAAGAGAGAATTTGAAAATTGTGGGACAACCCAAAGCCATGACCAAGAATAGACCTAGACATCATCTTTCATAAAATTATCAAGGAAAACTATCTTGATAATCTAGAAACAGAGGGTAAAATAAATATTGAAAGAATCGACCAGTGTCTTCCTGAAAGTAATCTCAAAAAAGAAAATAACTCCTTGGAATGTTTTAGTCAAATTTCAGGGTTCCCAGTGAAGGGGAAAATATTGCAAGGAGACAGAAAGAAACAATTTGAATATTGTGGAAACACAATCAGGATAATACAAGATCTAGCAGATTCTATAGGATGAGAGGGATCAGAGGGCTTGGAAGATGATATTCCGCAATTCAAAGGGACTAGGAGTAAAACCAAAACTCGCCTACTCAGTAAAACTCAGTATAATACTTCAGAGGAAAAATGGTGAGTTGAATACGAAGGGATGATATCTAAAAAAAAAAAAAAAATTAAGGGGTAAGAGAGGAATATATTGGAGGAGAAAGGGAGAAATGGAATGGGGCAAATTATCTCTCAAAAAGAGGCAAGAAAAAGCTTTTTCCATGGCAGGGAAAAGGGGGAAAGTGAGAGGGAAAAGTGAAGGTTGCTCTCATATTTGACTCAAGGAAGGAATAACATGCACAGTCAATTTTAGAAAACTTAGATATGGTAAAACTCTGGGGAAAATTGAATTGAAATATAAAGGAATGTACCTTTTGTTCAGCATCTATAAAAAAAGCAGACCATATATTAGAGCACAAAAACTTCATAAAGAATGTAGAAAAGAATATATACTAGATATATTCCTTTCGGATCATAATGAAAGAAAAACTACATTCAATACGGGACAATAGAAATATTAACAATAAGAAACTAACTTTCCTAATGTTAAAGGTTGGTTGGTTGGTTGTTCTCCTTCAGCTTCAGAGGACCAAAATGACATCACCATCATAAAATAAAATTTCAAAGTGTCTGACTGTGGCTGATTAGACCAATACGAACTCGGAATGTTTTATTACAGGTTGGGCACAGATATTCTGTGTGAATATTTGGGGTGTAAAAACACAATTTGCACATGCTGTGTTTACTTTGTGCTGTCTCAGTTCTGCTTTGCTCAAAGAGCGCAGCCCCAGTTCTGATATGGGCATGCCATGCTGAACAGTCCTGTGCCATAGTCTCCCATGTGGCACAGTGGAATCCAAAATTCTTGAGAGAGATTTTCAGAGTGTCCTTCTATCGCTTTTTCTGGCCACCATGTAATCGCCTGCCCAATGCGGGCTCTGCATAAAATAGTCTTTTTGGCAATCATACATTTCGTATTCGGACAAGTTGGCCAGTCCATCATAGTTGCCTTCTCTGAAGCACAATTTGAATACTTGGCAGTTAAGTTCCAGCAAAGACTGCAGTGTCTGATACCTTATCCTGCCAGGTGATCTTCAGAATCTTCCTAAGACAGTTCAAATGAAAGTGTTTCAGTTTCCTGGCAAAGTGCTGGTCGACTGCCCACGTTCAACAAGCATAGAACAATGAAATCAGCATATCTCTGTAGACATTGTTTGTTAGTGAGTCTAATGCGTCTCCTCTGCAAACTTTTCTTTGAAGCCTCACAAACACTGAGTTAGCTCTGGCAATGCATGCCTCAACCTCACTGTCAATGTCTACATCCTTGAAAAGTACACTACCAAGATAAGTGAAATTATCCACAGTATCCAAAACTTCTCCATTTCCTGTAACCAATGGTTTCATAAATGGATGGTGTGGTGGTAGCTGATGGAGCACCTGTGTTTTCGTGGTGTTGATTATTAGGCCAAAATTAGCACAGGCAGGAGAGAAAATCATCTATAAACAGAAAATCATTAACCATCACTCCCTACCCTTTGGTCTTGGTTGGCAGCCTTTTCAAATTGAAGAACTTACCATCAGTATGGTAGTTGACATTGATGCTGTGTTCATGTTCATTGAAAACACTTGTCACAGGGGTTCAAAATGTCATGCTAAAAAGCATGAGAGCAAGTACACAGCCCTGTTTCACTCCACTGTTGACTGGGAAGGCAGGAGAGTATTGTCCATTACCTAGAACCCAGGGAAACATGATATCATGAAACTGACGCAAAATATTGATGAAATTCTCCAAGCAACCAAATTTTGACATAATTTCCATGAGCCCTCAAGACTAACAGTATCAAAGGCATTGGTGAGATCTAAAAGAATTGCGTACAGACCTCTCTTCTGCTCCTGGAACTTTTCGTGCAGTTGTCAGGCAGCAAATACCACACTGGTTCACAGTTATAAGTCCTTCTTCCAAGTGGAGGATCACTCTATTTAGCAGGACTCTAGCAAGAATTTTTACCGCAATGGCTAAGAGAGAGAGCCCCCTGTGATTTTCTCAGGACAATCTATTCCCTTTACCTTTATAGAGATGGACAACGGAGGCATTCTTGAACTCATGGGGGATAATCTCCTCTTGCCATATAACGTGGAAAACTTCAGCCAAATTTTGTGTGAGCAATGGTTCCCATACCTTCTAAATCTCATCTGGAAAATAATCAACACCAGGTGCTTTGCAACATGAAATGAGCCTAATGGCCCTCAAAATCTTTCTTCAATTGGAAGTTCAGCTAAGAAGGGATGGACTTCAACCTGAGGTCAGTGATGAATGGCCTGAGCATTGATTGATGATAGTCTGTTGAGAAAACTTTGGAAGTGTTCAGCCCATCTCACTAGGACCATGTCCTTATCGTTGATCAATGTGGCTCCATCAGCAGTAAGTAGTTGTGATGGAACATAGGACTTTGGTCCATAAATAGCTTTCAGAGAATCATAAAAGCCCTTGGATTGTTACTATTACCATAAAACTGATTGTCATCTGCCTTCTTACTGAGCCAGTAATTCTGTGTCTCTCTAAGCTGTACTTGTACTTTGCTTTTGATGGAAATAAATGTTGCTTCCTTAGAGGAGGATGAACTATCCTGCTGGTAAATCCTGTGAAGTGCTCCTTATTAACTAAGCAGCGTGTGACTTTTCCCATCATTTTCATCAAACCACTCTTGGAGCTTGGGAGTGTTCTGACACAGAGGAGCAAATGCAGTGCTGTACATCAAATCTCAGAGCTGCTCACTCCTTTTCTGCTCCACTGTTGCCAACTGTGTGTTGGCTCAACTTTACCTCCAAGTCAGTTGCAAGGTGTTCACTCTCAGAAAAGAGTGCGAATTTGTTGCTATTAATTCTTCTGGTAGTCATCTTGCCTTGGGGGTGGCGCTATTGATGAATGCAAATATTTAGCTTGGAAAGGATAAGTCTATGATCAGTCCAGTACTCTGCATCACACATTCCCTTTGTCCCTGTCACCTCTAGTCTCTCTCTTGTCCTTACACTCACATAGTTTGTTAGACGCCAGTGTTGCTTCGAGGGTACATCCATGAAGATTGATTGCATTTAGGTAAGCGAAAAACAGTACTGGTGATGAGAAGATCATGCGATGCTCAAGTCTTCAGCAATAAATGACCACTCAGGTTGCTGTTTCCAACTCCGTTCCTCCCTAGGAATTCCTGCCACATCTGGTAGTCTGAGTCTACTGTAACATTAATGTCACCCAGAATTATAATCTTGTTCTCTTTTGGGACATTGACAATAAGTGTCTCTTGGCCTTCACAAAATTTTTCTCTGCTATCATTGGTATTTGTCATGGTGGAATCATAGACACTGGTGATGGTGGCATGGTGTTTTCCTTCAAGTGGCCATCACATTCTCATGAGCCTGTCATTCACCACTTTTGACAAGCATACAAGCTTGCTTATTAGACCAGTTTTGATTGGAAAACCCATGCAAGCCTCACGGCATTGCCCTTCACTGCACCCACTCTAGAAAAAGTTGTACCCCAGGGGCAGAGCCAAGATGGCAGAGTAGAAAGACTCAAATACACATAGCTCCGAACCCACAATCCATACAACATCGGTATAAAGTAACTCACGGCGAATTCCGGAGCAGTGAGGCCACAGAACAGTGGAGCAAAGGAGATTTCTGTTCCAGAGGGACCTGCAAACCTCTCACAAAATGTTCGACGCGCTGTAGACGTGGAGCCCAGCCCAGCCCAGACCTGCTGCCAAGAAGAACAGACCCGAGCAGGCTTCAGGGACGGGATCTCCAGCGGCCGCACAAGTCTTTTCACCCACAGGTGACGAAGGGTCGGTGAGAGAGTCTTTTTGGCGGGTCGAGAGGGAAGTGGGGTGCCCCCATGGTTCGGGGCCCCTCGGGAGGCAGAAGCTGAGGGGCGGAGGCAGACAGGGGCTCCCCAGGCAGGCAGGAGCCTGGATCCATTGTTGAAGGTCTGTGCATAAACCACCTGAGGGAACTGAGCCTGAGAGGTGACCCTGCCCCAACCTCAGAACCTGAACTTAATCTCACACTGAATAGCAGCCCTGCCCCAGCCCAAAGCCCTGAGGCTGGAAGCAGCATTTGAATCTCAGACCCCAAACGCTGGCTGGGAGGATCAGGAGGCGAGGTGGGTGTGAGGAGAATATTCAGAGGTCAAGTCACTGGCTAGGAAAATGCCCAGAAAAGGGAAAAGAAATAAGATTATAGAAGGTTACTTTCTAGGTGAACAGGCATTTCCTCCCTGCCTTTCTGATGAGGAAGAACAATACCTACCATCAGGCAAAGACACAGAAGGCAAGGCTTGTTTCCCAGCCCACCGAATGGGCTCAGGTCATGGAAGAGCTCAAAAAGAATTTTGAAAATCAAGTTAGAGAGGTGGTAAGAGAAATGAGAGACATGAAGTGAAAGCATGAACAGCAGGTCAGCTCCCTGCTAAAGGAGACCCAAAAAAATGTTGAAGAAAATAACACCTTGAAAAATAGGCTAACTCAATTGGCAAAAGAGGTTCAAAAAGCCAATGAGGAGAAGAATGCTTTCAAAAGCAGAATTAGCCAGATGGAAAAGGAGATTCAAAAGCTCACTGAAGAAAATAGTTCTTTCAAAATTAGAATGGCACAGATGGAAGCTAATGACTTTGTGAGAAAGCAAGATATCACAATACAAAACCAAAACAATGAAAAATTGGAAGATAATGTGAAATATCTCATTGGAAAAGGAATTGACCTGGAAAATAGACTCAGGAGAAACAATTTAAAAATTATGGGACTACCTGAAAGCCATGATCAAAAAAAGAGCCTAGACATCATCTTTCATGAAATTATCAAGGAAAACTGCCCTGAGATTCTAGAACCAGAGGGCAAAATAAATATTCAGGGAATTCACAGAACACTGCCTGAAAGAGATCCAAAAAGAGAAACTCCTAGGAACATTGTGGCCAAATTCCAGAGTTCCCAGGTCAAGGAGAAAATATTGCAAGCAGCAAGAAAGAAACAATTCAAGTATTGTGGAAATACAATCCGGATAACACAAAATCTAGCAGCTTCCACATTAAGGGATCAAAGGGCATGGAATAGGATATTCCAGAAGTCAAAGGAACTAGGACTAAAACCAAGAATCACCTACCCAGCAAAACTGAGTATAATACGTCAGGGGAAAAATTGATCTTTCAATGAAATAGAGGATTTTCAAGCATTCTTGATGAAAGACCAGAGCTGAAAAGAAAATTTGACTTTCAAACACAAGAATGAAGAGAACCAGGAAAAGGTGAACAGCAAAGAGAAGTCATAAGGGACTTACTAAAGTTGAACTGTTTACATTCCTACATGGAATATTTGTAACTCTTGAAATTTTAAGTATCTGGGTACTGGGTGGGATTACACACACACACATGTACACACGCACACACACATGGAGACAGAGTGTACAGAGTGAATTCAAGAGGGTGTAATCATATCTTAAAAAAAATGAAATCAAGTAATGAGAGAGAAATATATAGGGAGGAGAAAGGGAGAAATTGAATGGGGCAAATTATCTCTCATAAAAGAAGCAAGCAAAAGACTCATTAGTGGAGGGATAAAGAGAGGAGGTGAGAGAAAAACATGAAGTCTACTCTCATCACATTCCACTAAAGGAAAGAATAAAATGCCCACTCATTTTGGTATGAAAACCTATCTTACAATACAGGAAAGTGGGGGATAAGGGGATAAGCAGGGTGGGGGGGATGATAGAAGGGAGGGCATGGGGAGGAGGGAGCAATTTGAGGTGGACACTCATGGGGAGGGATAGGATCAAAAGAGAATAGAAGTAATGTGGGACAGGATAGGATGGAGGGAAATATAGTTAGTCTTATACAACACAACTATTTTGGAAATCATTTGCAAAACTACACAGATTTGGCCTATATTGAATTGCTTGCCTTCCAAAGGGAAGGGGTGGAGAGGGAGGGAGGTAAAGAAGTTGGAACTCACAGTGTTAGGATCAACTTTCGAGTAATGTTCTTGCCACTAGGAAACAAGAAATATAGGTAAAGGGGTATAGAAAGCTATCTGGCCCTACAATACAAAAGAGAAGACGGAGACAAGGGCAGAGAGGGATGATAGAAGAGAGAGCATATTGGTCATAGGGGCAATTAGAATGCTTGATGTTTGGGGGAGGAAGGGGATAAAAGGGGAGAAAATTTGTAACCCAAAATTTTGTGGAAATGAATGTTAAAAGTTAAATAAATAAATTTAATATAATAAAAAAAAAGCAAAAGGAGTATCCCGCTCCAAATTCAGTAACCTGACCTTCATTTGCCAACTTTGTTTCACTCAGCGCTACAATATGGATGCGATATCTGTTGAGTTATCTTGCAAGAAGAGGAGTTGTTTTTGTGCTTTTGTGTTGTCTGTTAGTGTGAGTACACTTCATGTGCTGATGGTGAATGGAATCATGTTTGCAGATGTTTTCTTACTTTTTTGTGCTTTCTTACTGCATTTTGGGATTCCTTGTCTGCTGCAGTAATTAGGCCAGGGTTGGATAAAAACGCATCATTTAGGGCAGCTTTTTTTAGTTCTCTTCCTCACTCCAGGAGGTGAGTAGTATAATCCTTAAAAGGTTGCTCAGATACCCAGGGGACTGCCGAGTCTTGCTGCTGCTTCCAGTGAGAAACTACCCCATGACCTAGCCCACCTGTGTGCAGGGTTGTTATACCCAGTGTATCAGGACTTTCAGGCTTGATAGTCAAATGGTATGGATGATCTCTTTTGATTCATGTGCAAATTGGATTTAAGTGAGGTAGAGTTGCACAAAGTTTTCAGGCTCATTCTATTCTCCAGAGTCATGATAGTCCAGTGGCAGGACAGAGTCAAGATGGCTAGCAATGAATCAGGATGCAAGCCAGAGAAATGCTGGAAGATCAAAACATACACTGAGAATACAACCAAGTCAAAACTCCTACATCTAAAACCTCTATAAAAAATATGAATTGATTACAGACCATGGAAGAGTTCAAAAAGGATTGTGAAAGTCAAATAAGAGAAGCAGAGGAAAAGTTGGGAAAAGAAATGCGAGTGATATAAGAATATTATGAAAAACAAGTGAACAGCTTGTGAAAGAGGACCCAAGAAAACCTGGGGAAAATAGCACATTAAAAAGTTGAGTAACCCCAAAAACAAAAGAGATCCAAAAAAACAATGAGGAGATGAATGTTTTAAAAAAGTGGCCAAATGGAAAAGGAGGTACAAAAGCTCATTGAAGAAAATAATTCTTTTAAAATTAGAATTGAGGAAACCGAAGCTTATGGATCTATGAAACATAAAAATCTATGAAATTGCTGTAAAAATCCAGAAATTATTAAAGAAAATCTAGAGAATAAAAAAATAGAAAAAAATGTGCATTATCTCAGTTGAAAAAAAAATTGACCTAGAAAATATATACAGGAGAGAAAATTTTAAAATAATTGAAGTACCTGACAGCCGGAATAAAAAAAAGAAGATCCTAGATATCAACATTAAAGAAATTTATATGGACAAGTACCTTGATATTCTAGAACCAGAGGGCAAAATAGAAACTGAAATGATCCACCTATCACCTCCTGAAAGAGATCACAAAATGGAAATTCCTTGGAATATTATAGCCAAATTCCAGAGTTCTGAGATCAAAAAAAAAAAAATTTTGTAAACAGCTACAAAGAAACAATTCAAGTATTATAGAAACATGATCAGGATAACACAAGAAATGGAAGCCTCTATACTAAGGAATTAGAGTGCTTGAGATATGACATTTCACACGTAAAAGAAGCTAAGATTATAAACATGAACGAATT